>NC_090022.1:277647675-278355175 GCF_037176765.1 Anolis sagrei
TAAGTTGCAATGAGGAGACTGTGGGGAAGATTTCCTGCTCAATAGGTATCTTATGAGCTTTTAAAGAAACAGCCTGTTTACTCGTATAGTGTTACTGTGCTCTCTATGAGTGCCTTTTAAAGGAAATATATTTGTTGATCCCAACTGCAGACTCTAATAAAAGGAGGTTTCCTCTTTTTATCTGATGGCAGATCATTTTATCAGATGCTTCAAAGGAGCAGACTGACTGTTAATCGAAAAGGCCATGCTGAGTTTCTTAAGGGAACCGGAGAGAGGTTTGATTTTGGTCCAGTGAAGGGTTCACAAATGGTATTAATTGTATTTTCTGTTGCACAGCACTAGAGTATGATAGTTATCTAGATAAGCCTGGGACAAAGCAATCCATCCTAGATTTCACAGAGCATTGTACTTTCCTCCCAGCTACAGCCACATAAGCTCACAAATAGTAAATGGGCCATGAGGCATCCAATAACCAAGAAGCGGAAATAACATTTTATAATAGACAATAGCCATGGAAGCAAAACAACAATATAATCTCATAGCTATTCCACTTGAAGCTCTTCGACAAATTTAAGCCACTCTTGTTGTTATATGTCTAAATAAATGTCTACAGAAGCAGACAGTTAGTCATCCATGATTGATTATGTGGACTGGAAATATATCTTTTGAATGTATTTCCATGTGGAGAAAATTCCTCCACTTTAGGCATAGGAAAGTCACACTTCTGATTATACCAGCTTGCATTTAAATGAATTCTTAACTTCATTGAAATCACAAAAGAAAACTCGTGCAATGTAAACAATTGCACTCTTTGACACTTTGTGTTGTCTTTTGAAGAGAATACAAGGTGCTGTTCTGCGGCCACATCTGCTCCATCCTAATCTCATCCTGGCAATTACCAATCTCCTGACATTTCAAACCCATCGAAAAACTTGTTTTTCACTCCCCTTCTTTTAGGGAAAAAAATGTAATTTTGGCCAGGATGAAAAGGGGAAAAATGTCATGCTGATTTCTCTACAGACTAAAAGGAACTTTCTTTCTGTAAGAAGAAAGTGCACATATAGGACATTGTCTCAGGTCCCATCTACACTGCCATATAATCCAATTCAAAGCAGATAAGCTAGGTTCAAAAACTGTATTATATGGCAGTGTAGATGGGGCGACACTTCAGGGAATTAGATTAATTAGATTAATGTGAAAACATTTCTATGAAAATGTTTGCTCAGCTGCATCCAAAACACCAAAAGGCCTGGAAGCCAAGTCTTGTGAGAAGTAGATTAGAGAACTGGATAAGTTCAACCTAGAGTTGAGAAATACATACCTGCTGGGGTTTTTTTAATTTTTAATTTTAGGTACAAGGCTGTACTCAAGATTTCTTGAGTCTAGATACAAAGAACAAGATGGTGGCCTTTCCCATTTAATGTATAAAATACAACTGACTACAATACTACACCTGTGATCTAGTTCAGAAAGGTCTATGGGCCCTTCCAGAAAGCCTCTTAATCCAGGGCAAAGAAGTGGGGAACATGTGTTACCTTAAGGAAAGTCCAAACAAAGAGCTTTCAGTCCCAGTAAATGGTCCCCCATAATCCTGAAAGGCTTGGTTATAGCAGATTTTGCAAAATGAACACGGGACTCTCCGAGATGCACTGGACTTCATGAGCTCTGATGCAGAAATAAGAAAGTGCACACAAGCAGATTTTTTCTAATTATCTCTCCTCACCCTCCTGCTGCATTTACATTTGTCCACTTGAACCATTTCCCTTTGGGGTCACTTGCCTGCTATGCTGGTTCACACTGTCATTTAAAGCTCCATTTAATTTCATAAATATGAGAATAAAAGAATGGTTGGAGAGAGGTATCATGTGGATTAGGTTCTTGTGGGTTTTCTCGGGCTATAGAGCCATGTTCTAGAGGCATTTCTCCTGACGTTTCGCCTGCATCTATGGCAAGCATCCTCAGAGGTTGAGAAGGTCAGGCAATGGTTGCTGCAGATCTGCCAAGCTGGTGTCCTTTTAGTTTCTCCATGAAGGCTGTGGAACTGTAACTTTACTCTCCAGCAAAGCTGTAGAGGTTTTCCCTTTTCCCCAGCAAAGCTGGCTGTAGATCTATTTCTTTGACCTCGCCAGAGCTGTAAGAAGCGAAGCTTTTTACAGGTGAGGTAGAGAAAAGCCCACACATCCTACTGTAAGATCTTAAACTCTGAGATGGTTCATAGGGGGAAATCTGTTTGGACAAGTAAAATGGGCTGAAACTGTTTAGGGCTTTATAGGCTAAAGCCAACACTTTGAATTGTGCTCAGTAGCAGACTGGAAGCCAGTGGAGTTGATGTAAAGGGTGATTGTGTGCTCCCTGTATGCCACTCTGGTGAGCAATCTAGCTGCTGCCTATTGGACTATTTGAAGCTTCTGAACAGTCTTCAAATGCAGCATGTGTTTTTCATCCAATCCCACAATCCAGTGCACATTTTCACTGACCGTAATCTAGACACACCCCCTTGTATCCCAGTTTATTGCAGATTTTAAAGCCTATGTGACACATACCTACTGTAACGCCCTCTACATTGGCCTCCCTCTGTCGGTGATTCGGAATCTCAAGTTGGTACAAAACGCAGCTGCTCGGCTTCTTGCGGGAATTCCAATGAGATGCCACATAACACCAATCTTACTACAGCTGCATTGGTTACCAATTGAGCACCGGATCACTTTCAAAGTGATGGTACTCACCTTTAAGGCCTTGCATGGTCTGGGGCCAATGTATCTGAGGGATCGCCTCACCCCCTACCAACCCCAGAGATCCCTCCGTTCTGAAGACCAAGATCTATTGGAAGTCCCCAGTGTCAAGACCTTGCGTCTAACGGCAACCAGACGCAGAGCCTTCACAGCAGTGGCGCCATCAGTCTGGAATGCTCCGCCACCTGAAGTTCGTGCCCTGCAGGACTTACCAGCTTTCCGCAGGGCATGTAAGACATACCTGTTCCGACAGGCTTTTAATGTTTGATACTGTTGTTTTTAAATTGTTTTAAATTGCTTTTAAACTTTGTTAGTTTTTAGCTATTCTTGTAAGCCGCTCCGAGCCCCAGGGGAGTGGCGGCATATAAGTTTAAATAATAAATAAATAAATAAAATACCTTGCTCCTCCAAGATCTTGTTGCCACCTCCTTACATCTCCTGTATGAGGTAACCATCTTTGATTGTCAAAGGTTAGAGCCAACTTTACATGATGTGCTGCCAGTCTTCTATCTTTAATTGGTACATTAGCCCAGAGGGGGTCAGACATAAGATGTTAGATCTATAAATGATTTTAGTAAAGTAGAAAGGATTTCTCACTTCCAGTTATATAACGATTGAACCAATAATTTTTCTCACCTAATCTAGGGTGTTGAAAGAAGTAACTCTGAGGCAACCATAGGAAGTATTTTGAGTTTGTGAAATCTAGAAAATGAAATGAGATAGGTTTGAGCACTGAAAAGAAACTATAGATATATTTTGCCAGTAGAAAAATGAGTTTTGATAATTACTTACTTGATTTTCAAGATAATTTGTTTAAAAACACCATAAGAATTTGTTGGAATTGATTTTTGTTTTGCTAAAGCCAAACATATAGTTTTTAAATTGACTCCAGATAATGGTGGCCCTGTTCTAAAGCAGTAATGATATAAAATATTAATATTATAGTATTATTAAAATAATTATAAATAATCAAATAATCCAGATATTACTGTCCTTCCTCTCTACCTTGGCAAGTTTTATTCAAGGGAGGTTTGCTTTTTTCTTCCTCTGAAAAGGAGAGACTGAGTTTTCCAAGATCACTCAGTGTGTCCATGGCTGAGCAGAGAGTAACATGCAAACCACTAAGTACATTTTACATAAACATAAAGAGCTATTCAACAATGTAATATGCTGCTTCGGGCTGCAATGGAGCCTACTTCTTTGAATTTTTTTATATAGAAACTGATTAGCCATTTATTACAAGTGCGTTGGTTGTATGTCTATGTGTGACAGTGGGCTTAACTGAATGGCAATTGTAGTCTCTTCCAACTCTATTATTCTGTGAATCTACAGAAAGGGCCAGAATGTTCATTTGAAATACAGATGTGTCTTCTCTTCTAAACTTAAGATGGATAGAGGATCAAATATTGCTGAGCTAGAGACTCATGTCTGCTTAAAAGCATGATCTGTCTTATTTTGCTTTTAATTTCTGTCTTGAATATATCTTGGAAAACCATCTTGGAAACTTTTACTGACAGGCTCAATAAAATCCAGTTAAATATAATTGAATCTGACGAAATTCCTTCCCATGTAAGGGTTCATTACAATATCCAGCAATTGGATTAATGGAAGTTGTGTTCACCAAGAAAAGCTACAGAGAGCAATTCTACCTCTCTCTTTTCCAGTTTTCTGGGTGTCTTAAAACCTGTTCTGGAGGTCTGGGAAACCCCCAAAGAGATTTTGTAGTGTTACAGAAGGATAACAAAGGGACAAATCACATTACAACTGTGAACATCCCATTGGATTTGATTAGCTTCCTAAAGCCAATGCACAAATGCAATTTTATTATTTATTTATTTAAAACATTTATAATTCACCCTTCTCACCCTGAAGAGGACTCAGGGTGGAGCACAACATACAAATGGCAAACATCCAATGCCAGGACATGAATTCCTTATGCATTCATAAACATTAAAAACATTTGTCTCAACACTAAAATATACTGTTTAAAACTGTCTTGATCATCTGTGTCTAATCTAATTGATACATACAATCAGGTAGCATCAGAGGGTGATCAAAATGGCAAAAAGTATTACAGCTGACTCTTCAATTTTGTGGGAGTTTCCTGGCAAAGGAAGGAAGCAGCACACATCTTGAGGAAGGAAGGAAGATACCAAGAGGACCAAAAACATGCTACAAACTGGAAGAGGAAGAGAAGAAGACAGAAACTGAAGACAAAATCAGTTTCCACTGAATTGTGTGTGTCTGTGATTCACTCTGGTTGTAGTTAAGTAAAAATTGTGGGATTCAAGCAGCCCTCTAGATATTATGGAAAAGCACCTCCTAGCAGCCATAGCCAACATAAAAATAGTCCTACATCATCCATAGGGTCATGATGGTATAAGGCAATTAGAAATCAGCCTACTGTAAAATAGAAAAATTGTTATGTTGTTTAGTGGTCCTTTAGTATCTAATTCTTTGCCCACATGAAAGGAGGATGATGAATGGGATTGTGATGGTGTTGGACGATTTGGCTCTTTTAACTGTGATGATAATGTTTTAATGTGTATGGTGCTGATATTTTAATCGTGTAATGAAGTGGCATTGGGTTGTTATTGTATATTCTTTGTATGTTAACACATGTTGTGAACCAGTCCGAATCCCTCTTTGAAGGTGAGAGGGTCGGTATATAAAACCTCGAAATAAATAATAAATAAATAAATACTGGGATTTGGATACCATGGATGCTCGAGTTCCTTTATATTCAATGATATAGTAAAATTGTGTCCATAATATACAATGGCAAATGAATATTTGCTTTTTGGAAGGGAATCCTATATGCATGTTGGAATCCATGGATATGGATGGCTGACTGTATTGAAAGTTATTTTGTCTGAAAACTATGTAGCATGCCTACATAATGCAAATGTGTCCAACAAAAATCTGAACTGTATTTCCAGTTGTTCAAATCACACTTAATAACACTTCATTGACCAAACTATAATTTGACTTTGGAATTTGTCCTGCTCTTATAGAAAGGAGCACTACTCTTATTGGTGGTGCTTTTTTCCCCAACATAGAAAATACTTCATGCTACTTTTTGACACCAGACCTTCTTCTGCTTCATTATGATTTGACACCTCCATAGTCCTGGAAACCAGTTCCTAGTTTTTGGGGGTTTTTTTCTTCAGTGGAATTGGTCCTTCAGGTCTTAGCTTGGTATGACACAGCTTTTGAAAGCAACCAAGAAATAGAAGTGTTGATTGAACAGGATTACATAACTATTTCTTTAGAGTATTTATACTCTGTTTTTAGCCAAGGCTCCCAGAGTAGCTTACAAGTTCATAAAATAATATGTCAGTTGCGTGTCCTAGGTCTTACAAGACACAGCACAAAAGGAAGAGGGGTGACAGTGGGTAGGTTAAACATCTTGAGGCCTAGACCTGAGTACCCAGTTTTCCTGGGTGATCTTCAGGCAGGAGACAAGGGTGGAAATTTGCCAATTTGGGTGGGCTCAGCTTCAAACAGGAGGAAAGGGCAGCACACCCAGGAAACTTGAAATGATTTGAAAGGATTTCAGTATGAGTCCTGTACATGTGGTTTCATTTATGTATGTATGTATGTATGTATGTATGTATGTATTTATTTATTTATTTACAGTATTTATATTCCACCCTTCTCACCCCACAGGGGACTCACTGCAGATTACAATGCACATATACATGGCAAACATTCAATGCCATTTAGACATACAACATATATAGACAGACACAGAGGGAATTTAACATTCCAGCTTTTCTGGCTTCATGAGGGTATGCTCGATTCTGGTCACGGGGGAGCTGCCATTTCACTGTCCACTTGTGACACTGAGCCCTTGATGAAGTACTTCCTCATTCTTACACATGCCAATCAACAAAATAAGGAGACCAAACAACAGTATGGGTAACTAAAGGCAATATATTTAACATTACCTATTCAAAGTTTGCTTGTGAACTGAGCTATAACCTAAATTGGATGGAGCAACTTGATGTGGGAATAAGCCAAGGCAATTGATCACTCCAGACCTCCTCCCCAGGTTCCCTGGGAGAAAACACCTGAGAACCCTGAGAAACACTGAACTTCCATTTGGTTCTCTCAGGGCACCCCATGTAGTAAAACTGTTCCAAGGATTCCATCCCCAAACCTCCAGTATGAATTCTATGGTAACTTCTGGTGGAAGATTTGCTCATCATTTATTACCTGAAGCAGGGGTTCATTCTCCTTAATGGTAGGAGTAACTATGATGGAAACTTAAGGAGCTGCTCCTCTGTTGTTATCTGTTTCTGGAGAGAGGTGTGTGTGTCCATCCATCCATTGAAAATGTAGCTAGCTCCTTCACCATTTTCAGACGGTTCCCATCTGCTCAGCAAAGATGAGAAAAATAGTATAATTTTATCAAATGTGTCACAGTTGTTAGTTTCCATAAATTGATTTATTCAGTGTTTTCTTTTCTTTCTCTTTATTAAACTTAGACATGATTTACATCTCTGAGTTGCTGGTCAAATGAGAAAAGTTAAAAGTAGTGGTAAATTCCAAGCAAAAAGATTATTGGCTCTGTGGCTGAAAGTATATCTCTGCTGGGAGATATTGGTCCTATGTCAAAGCAATGTAGGGTTTCAGCCATTGGGTCCCAAAGTCTTTAGTAAACAACCATGTTTATATTTGAAAATGGAATGACAGCAATGTTGAGACTAAGTAAGTTTCTCAGAGGAAGACATTTTGTAATTGCAGTGCTATAGTAGAGGAACCATCTGAACTTGTAGCTGAATTGGGGCTCAATTCAGGATATATTATTTATTTATTTATTTATTTATTTATTTATTTATTTGTCGTGTCAGGGCAACCAGTCAATTGTATTACATTTCTAACAGAACTAAACAAACAAACAGACAAAACACAAAATTTGCAAGTTTGGTAGGATATAGAATGTGTAGTTATGAAAGGGGATGAGTCATGAGTCATTTCATCACCTGTTCATGCCAAACAAAAATAGCTTCAGTTTATTTACTCAACACAAATCCATTTCTGGTGTTATAATCCAGATTATAACACCAGAAACATCAGAATCAAGAAAGTAACTAATGAATACCACTCAGACAAAGTATGGCTCCAGGCAATAAACACCCCTAGTGGATCCCACTCAAACACTTGCAAATCAGATGTGCTAATTGCACTTTTCACACTTAATAGACATTGGTTCTTGATCCCACCCTGGACATTCCACAGGTATATATACTCCACTTGATTGACTACCATCAAAAACTCTGAAAATGCCGGCCACAGGTGCAGGTGAAACGTCAGGAGAAAATGGTGCTAGAACGCAGTCATACAGCCTGGAAACCAGACAACACTCCAGTGTTTCACATCCTTTCATTTCAGCTTCTTTCCACATCCTTGGCTCATTCAGAATTACAGTCAATTGTAAGATGGTGGCATGTGGCTATGTGCCAATAGCGGGGTGGCCAAAGGACTTAGGTTTTAACATGTCCTGAAGTTGCTTTGACCCTTAAGGCACTCTTGCCATCTATGGTTGGAAAATTAGAATCTCTTGCTTTATTAAACAAACATTTCAAGGCTAACCTTAACCCAGCCTTGTTTTAGAAAGTGGTTGTTTTAAGGTAACACCAGAACACTGGGCTCTGTTGTACACATTACCAGTTCTTTTCAAATTTAAACAGAGAAAACATTAAGTAATAACTATATGACTCACCCTGTAATTGTAAACTGCTGGGAAAAAAACAACTCCACAAATGGCTTGATGATACAGCAGTTGTACTGTGTTGAGCCAAATGACAGCTGAAGTTTGGGGGGGGGGGGGATCTCTACATGGTCCCATTTGTCCCTGATGACATTTCATGTGGTCAAGTTGACTCACACAACAAATCCAGTACAAAATGTGTTGTTATGTTGCTGAGAAGTTGAGCTATAAAGCAAGATCAAATCTTGTTTTTGCTGTGAAACCATTACATAGGTTTGGGCAAATTCCTGATATATATATATATATATATATATTATATATATATATATATATATATATATATATATATATATATATATATATATAGGGAAGCAGGTTTCATTATACAGCTGACCCCATAGCCTTTTGATACATGATGGTACCTCATTCCGTTGAGCAAACTAGACTAATCATGCACCAGTGCTGCCCAGGGGGTGACATCCTGTGCTACCCCTGAGGAGGAACAGGCTAGTTGGGAAAGATACAGAACTGGCCATGTGAAACACTGAATGGTCAGGGGATGTAGGACAAGTTTATGGAAGGCTGCCTCTGTTGCTTCTCTCCGACTTGCTTCTCTGCAGCCTGAGCCATTTGCTACATGCCCGTAATTGCTTATTTAATTGCCCATTTCTTCGATTCATATGATTTGCAAGTTTCCACATCCCAGTACAGTTCCCTTCTCCCTCAAGAGATCCTCAGTGCTGCTGAGAATCAAAGTACAAAAAATTAATCAGAGCAGGGGTGAGTCTCGAATCTCTAAGAGTGACACATACATTTCCCTACATGATGAAACAAAACAGAATTGGAACCATCTGGATGTCTACTTCTGGTTTTAAAAAAATACAAAAACACTAAAGTTGTTTGAAAAGTGAATAGTGTGTTCAGGAGAATTTTAAAAGAATCCATTTAAAAAGGACAATCTTGGGTGTCTGAATGAGTCCAAAGCCACAAAAACAGTTTTCAATATTACATATGGCCTCAGGACCATATTTTGCCCAACTGCGGGCTAGGGATGGAGGCCAGCAACCTGATACAGCTTTCAGTTTTGAAGAAACTATCTTGGAGCTGATAGTCACTGAACCAAAACAGACCAAATAGGATTAGAGAGCCTGGATGAGATTACCCCAAATCCTAAATTACCTATCTAATTCATTATGCTCCCTCAGGATACTATACAGTCATACTGGGAGATCAGAGAGTACATATTTTTTTCAGAAATGAAACTGTATATAGAGATCCCACGGGTACAGGAACCATAGGATGGATCTAAACTGCCTATCAAAGCAGATAGTCTGGATTTTATATGCCAGTGTAGATAGGGTCATACTATATTTAAAGATGGATGCCATGTCGCCTCTCAATCTCTCCTTCAAGCTAATCATATTCAGCTCCATAAATCCTTCTTGGGAATTAGTTGAATTTCATAGAATCATTGAGTTGGAAGAGACCTCATGGGCCATCCAGTCCACACAGCTGTAAAATATCCACATTGAACTAGATTATATGGCAGTATGGACAGATAACACGGTTCAAAGCAGATATTTTGGATAATATGCCTTGATCTTCTGGGTTATATGGCTGTTTGGAAGGGCCCTAGGATAGCCCATTTACTGTCAGGCACTCCAAGGAACTGTAGCTAAACTCAGACTGGCTCCACACTACCATATAATCCAGATTATCAAATCAAATAATCCAGATTATCAAATCAGATAATCCAGATTATCTGCTTTGAACTAGATTATATGAGTCTAGACTGCCATATAATCCAGTTCAAAGCAGATAATCTGAATTTTATTTGGCAGTGTAGATCCAGCCTCATAGATAACAGAGAAGAATAGGACTAGATCTACACTGCCCTGTATCCCAGGATCTGATTCCAGATTATCTGCTTTAAACTGGATTATATGAGTCCTCATCTACAGTGCCATATAGCATCCAGATTATCTGATTTGAACTGGATTATATGGCAATGTGTACTCATATCTGGATTATATGACAGTGTAAAAGGGGCCTGTGTCCACTCTGCCAGATAATTTGGGATAAACAGATAATCTGGAATCAGATCCTGGGATATAGGGCAGTGTAGATCCAGCTTGAGAAGAGTGGAAAATGAAGTTATCATTCCTGCTAGTTAAAAAGTTCTAGTGCTGCAATCCTAGTAAACCTTGTTCCACTGTAATGCCATGGGAGAGTTGATTGAGAACTCAAGAAAAGCAATGCTAGGGGAGGGCCCTTCTACACAGCCCTATAGCCCAAATATCAAGGCAGAAAATCCCACATTATCTGAGTGTGAACTCAGATAACCCAGTTCAAAGCAGATATTGTGGGATTTTCTGCCTTGATATACTGGGATATAGGGCTGTGTGGAAGGGCCCTGAGACATGTCTAGTCTATTCTTCTATTTGATTTGATATTCTCCCAGCAACTCAGTCAGCGTAATGATTCTCTTTAGTCTACAGCAGTCCCACTCAACCTTTCCATAAACCACACCTTATGTACAATGTACTTTTGAATCCAAGACTTTTCCGCTGTGCGTGATTATTTCTTCTTCCTTTGGAATCCAGGCGTGCTTCAAGCAGAAGGACTTTCCTTCTGAGAAAAGAAAAATGGATGAAATAACAGTGACACTCCCTTTTAAAAATGACAGGGCATTTGATTTATTTCATTGCCTTATACTCTGAGTGAGCACATAAATTGAATGAAAGAGCCTTTCCAAAACTCTCTGGACAAAAATGTCTGCTTTATGTCTGCAAATTATATTTGCTCCCAATGTTGTCAAGTGTCAAGTGTTTTGAGCATTAAATTCTCAGTATCTTTCTTTGGCTCTTGGAAATTCTTAATGCAACAGAGAAAAACTGGCTATAGTCTTAATACTGAAAAAAATGTTCACCTTCCAAACCTGCTCGTATAATAATACCATGCAATGTTTATTTTTCGTGCTCTGCCTATGCCTTTGCTTGGAGCCACTAATTAAATTCTTTGCAAGAGTGCTGCTGTTCCCTCCATTGTAGCTCCAGTCCTTAAAAAACAAAACTGCAACGAACACTGGAAAAGAAATTATGTCATGTGTTTGCATAAAATGGCCTGTCAAATGACTTCCCGGTTTGTTTTACAAAAAGCAAAGGCCACAGTACATTCTGCAACTGCATCCAATCCCTTCTTCCCATGTTGGCATAATGTATATTGTTTGCAGAATTAGATTTGAGACTATGATTAACTACAGGGCCCATGTTGTTGTTTATTCGTTCAGTTGCTTTTGACTCTTTGTGACCTCATGGATCAGTCTACGCCAGAAATCCAATCATGAAGAAATAGAAGAGTAAGAATCAGGGTTGTGGGACAATAGGACTGATCCAAGCCCCACCTGCTTCTTTGTAAGACCTTCTATTTATCAAAATTGAGCCCCCAGTGGTGCATTGGGTTAAACCCTTGTGCTGGCAGGACTGCTGACTAAAAGGTTGGCAGTTTGAATCCAGGGAGCGAGGTGAGCTCCCATCTGTCAGTTCCAGCTTCTCATGTGGGGACATGAGAGAAGCCTCCCACAGGATGATAAAACATCCAGGTGTCTCCTGGGCAACGTCCTTGCAGACAGCCAAGTCTCTCACATCAGAAATGACTTGCAGTTTCACAAGTCACTCCGAACATGAAAAAAAATCATAAAGTGTTAAATTTTCATATGCACAGTGTAGGTCAGGGGTCCTCAAACTAAGGCCCAAGGGCCGGATGCGGCCCTCCAAGGTCATTTACCCAGCCCTCGCTCTGGGTCAACCTAAGTATGAAACTACTTGAGAGCACACAATAAAACAACAATCCTATCTCATCAGCCAAAAGCAGGCCCACACTTTACATTAAAATACTAATAAATTTATATTTGTTAAAATTGTTCTTAATTTTAATTATTGTATTGTTTTAAAAAAATTTTGCACTACAAATAAGGTATTTGCAGTGTGCATAGGAATTCATTCATGTTTTTTCCAATTATAATCCGGCCCGCCAACAGTTTGAGGGACTGTGACCTGGCCCTCTGTTTAAAAAGTTTGTGGACCCCTGGTGTAGGTGATTGGGTTTTTTTTGGTGGTCAAATTAAAGTATAGAAGGAAGGGATGAAACCCCATAGCTGTCCCAAAGTTATCATCCAAATCACAGATTCCCCCCCCCCACCCCCCAAAAAGCACTTTTAGCATCATGTGCATGTGTGTTGGGGCTGGAGTAAACATATAAAGGACTATACTACACTGCATTACATAGAACAAGATGCCATGACTGATAAGAATATTTTCTTGTATATATGCCTGCAGAATAAATCAAAGATGCACTAGAGTCTTGCAGGACTAGATTTCATATATCCTTATCTCATCTGGTAATGATTTCATATCCTTATCTCATCTCCTAATGTGCTGCATTACAACTAATAAGCAGAGCTATGTTGACTGGGAATGATGGGAATAGCAGTCTAACACAACTGGAAACCAGTGGGTTAGAAAACAGCCAGTGAAAATGTTGTCTCTACAGCAAAATGTTTTTGTCAAACTCTCTGCTTAAATCCGTGTTTATTTCCTCTCGACTCTAAATCCATTTAGCCAAACCAAACATCACTTTATTGCTTTCTCAAGAACATTTCCAAGAAGTAAATTCTACAGTTCTGACCGCAAATGTTTCACTAAGTGATTTGGGAATTTTCATGGGGCTTAGAGCAGAAAATTCATGTAGGTTTTATCCCTGCCCCATTCCTGTTTCAGCTAAGAAATCGGCTTTTGTTATTATAATGATCAGAGAGGCAATTACTGTGGTAAATGAAAAGCTTCTGACTAATCATGAGAATCTGAACAATTAAGTGACCTCTGTGACTGTTCAATTACATCCAAAATCAGAGATCTGAACAGTGATTAGGTAGAGTTCCTTAAATGTGCTGATTTGTGCAATTTAACAGGGAAGTGGAGAAAAGTTACTACAACCTGAAACTAAAGTAATGCCTTCTTAAAATTCCCATCTTCTTCCCTTTCCTTCTGCCCAAATTCTCTGTCATCTTCACTCCAACCAAGTTATGGACTCCGAGGAATATTAGATACACATTTTAATATCAGAACATATTCTTTAAAGAGTGCCACCTAAACATACATTATAAGACAGAACACAATACATTTAATTATTCCTTTTCTAAAATTCTTAGGCAGACATATCCTACAAAGTCTGCTTGCAAGGAAGACCTTCAGTTTAAGCCATCTGACAAAAATTAAACATAAAGAGGAATGCATATTTAAATTCAATACATTAGTAAAACTGGATACAATTTCAATATTGATTACAGTATTTTTTTTTAGTAATATTTGTATAAGATTGGAAACCTCTAATTGATTTTGAAGGAAGATGAGGGTGGCTTCATGACTGTTGATTTTATTACGTTGGAGTTAAATTAGGCATAGGCAAACTAAGGCCCAGGGTCTGAATGCGTCCCCATGGGTGCTTACCTCAGGTCCTACTCATTTGCCCCGTCATCTCGGCATAAGGATGTGGCTGCCTGCTTCATCCTTATGCAGAAAGGAGGGTGAGGAAGGCATGCAGCAGCTAAGAGCCCTCTGGCATGCTCTCAGCCACCATGTGTCTCGCCTCCTCCCAGCATAAGGACAGGGCAGATGACCCTATCCTTATGCCAGGAGGACGGCTCAAAGAAGGCACCCAGCAGTTGAGAACCCTCCAAAGGGCTCTCAGATGTTGCCTATTTTGCCCTCTTACCAGCATAATGCTGAGAGGACAGCCAAGAGATCGAGGGAGAAGTATTGAGAAGGATCGCGGCAATCGTCACATGTCTCATTTTCCTCCTGACATAAGGATGGGGTAAGCAGGCCCGTCCTTATCCCAGGAGGACAACCTGAGGATGACCTGGGCCCTGCTTTGCCACAGCCTGGCCCCATAAAAGTTTCCCATAAAAGTTATAGGAAAAAGGAAATCCAAACATTGGAAAGAAATCTGCAGTTTGCCAAAAAAAAGGTACCTTTCTTTGATCTGGCAATTTGCATGCATCAGGTTTTATTTGGTTGTTGACACTGATCTTGTTGGAGGATATCCCAGTTTTTTATAGACAATGGTCATATTGCTGAAAAATGCTAACTGGCTTGAAAAGAGAACTTGAAATATAGCTTGAAAATGGGAAAACATGGACTAAGGCAATGTCCTTATTCAGGCGTTTAGAATGGAGTTAAAAGGAACAAGAAAGGAGTGTAATAATTTCACCTGTTTCAACATGAATTTGATTGTATGAAAAACAGTTGATCTAAGGCAAGAAGTTCTTCTATGCATGCTGAAATACTAGAAAATCCAAATTCTGCCTCACATGGATTTGC
Source organism: Anolis sagrei (assembly GCF_037176765.1). Lineage (NCBI taxonomy): Eukaryota > Metazoa > Chordata > Lepidosauria > Squamata > Anolidae > Anolis > Anolis sagrei. The sequence goes on from NC_090022.1 coordinate 277,662,504, forward strand.
TTCACATAGAGAAGTTCTTCATTGATTCAGTGGACCTATTCTAGTTAGGACAAAACAATAAGTTTCAGACCACAAAGTAATAAACAGGAAAGACAATTGAAAACACGTGTTTCTTGCATTCACACAATCCGTTTTGGTGTTTGTTCAATAGAGTTTAGGTGTAGACCTAAACAATTTTAGGTATGGTGACCTTTCTGAAATAGCATACAACATAAACATTCAAGCATTGTGGAAAATGCTGTTTCTGGCCGGTCTTTGGAGGTCTAGAAACTACAAATATAAATTCAAAAGCAGGATTCTAGAAGTAACTTAGTCCTGGGACACATATATTTTTCTAGTTATTGCGGTCAATTACAGGCTGCTTGGAAGCATCTATTGCCTTCTTTTGGGTTACATCAAGCCAGTTTCTCAACATTGTTGGTGGCTTCAGATATGCCAAAGACTATAATCAACATATTTCCCTTTTACCTAATTATTGATCTCATTGCATTCCTTAAGCAAACTTCCTGTTTTCTGTTGTTCACATTTTAAATGTTATTTCAAAATAAAATTGTGGTGTTTCTGTACAATTAGAACATTTACACACTGTGCTATCATCTTCAGCTTCAGCCCCAAAACCTACTTCACAATAACCAAGCACATCTTTGGGATGGAAAGATTAAAAAAAAAACAAAGAAAAATAACAGAAAAGGCTGCTCCTTCAGTGTTTGGAAACATTGGTAAGAAGAACCTACAGGTCAGGACATATTCTGCACCAATTATGAATGTAAGTTTCGTATTTTGCTTTTTCGCCAGGAAACAGTATTTTCAATACTATTTCCTGTGCATAAAATATTGCCTTCTATGCAAAAATGATATTTGAGCAGAGACATTCAAAATTGAATAATTTTTTGAAACCTCAATCTACCCAACTACATTAAAATTTCCAACATTTTATCACTATATGCAGTGAAAGGGCATATACATTAAACTCATATGATTGCTCTACCATCATTTTCTCAGGGCTAATTCCACACCACAGAGAGATTATTACTTGTACTACAATTACCAAGATCATTTTCAGGTTCTGCTTAATTCATCTGGAATACCACTGAACCAATTCCTAATGTTCCCAAAATTCCATTCAATCAATGATGTGCTAGTGCAGAACTTGACTCAGGCTCCTTCCACACAGCTGAATAAAATCCCACTTTATCTGCTTTGAACTGGGATATATAGCAGTGTGGACTCAGATATTTCAGTCCAAAACAGATCTTCTGATATTCTGAGTTATATGGCTGTGTGGAAGGGTCTTCACTAGTAGAGCAAGCAAACTTGGAGGTAACCCTTAAAGCCATAAATAAAAGATATGAAATAGGTGGAAATGAATTACAGATATTCTACTACATATAAGGAATTTACTTAAATTAAATACAAAAGTTTAAAGCCAGTTATCATATTAAAGGGGGAAGCGGTCTGAACTCTGTCAGCTAAGACCCCTTCTACACTTCCATATAATCCAGATTATAAAATCAGATAATCCACATTATCCGCTTTGAGCAGGATTATACGTGTCTACACTGCCATATAATCCAGTTCAAAGCAGATAGTCTGCCTTTTATATAGCAGTGTAGGAGGGACCTGAGCTCCCCCCCCCTCCCTCTTTTTCCCAGTTCTCTCTCTCTTTTTTCTAAGAACTTTGAAATGGCTTTCTATGGCTGACATTTTCTCTGAAAGCAAATCTGTAAAGGTTAGAGAATGGCAGCTGGCACAAGTTCTACGGATGGATTCAGCCAGTTTAACATCATTCTAAAATTAAACAGCGATTCAAATTCTCTCCTGGAATGTTTTTAGGAATGCTCTTTGTTTAATTCTGGTGCTTAAAGATGGATGAAAACCAGAAATCTCTAGGTTTTGTTCCAATTTCTGCTAATTTCATGTTAGCAATCTCTGTGTATTTTGCATGTATATTTCAGAGTATTTTCTGTCTGTTCCTAGTATCATAAGAGACTTTTTAATCAGCTTCATGGCTGATTTGTTTTAATGTAGAATATCATTGAAGAGGAGGGTTAAAATCTGGTCCTTTTCATTAAGTTCGAATTTACCATCTTTAAATAGGATTTCAAAACTTTGTATTTGGACTACAGTAGAGTTTCACTTATCCAACATAACCAGACTCAGAACATCAGATAAACAAAAATGTTGGATAATATGGAGTCTCCTACTGTTACCCATCTGACATGGTGCTAGACACCTAGAATACTAACAACAGGGACTCAAAAGGGTTAAGGCAACGCATCGTCTCGGGGCTAGAGCGGCCCAGCAGGAAGTGCCCGGATATGGAAGCGGAGTGTAGAAATCACAGAGGGAAGGAGGAAGGACTCTTCCACTTCTGGCCCTGCCTCTTTTTCTCCCTTTCCTCCCTCCTCCTCTTCCTGGTGTTGCCTTTTTTGCTTATTGGGAATGGAGAGAGAGTTGGGCAGTGCTTCTTTAATTGACAGGGAAATGCTGTAGGAAAAGGGGGACATTGGATAAGAGCATCGGATAAGACGGAATGTCAGATAAGCGAAGGTCAGATAAGCGAGACTCTACTGTATTTTCACCATTGGTTTCTGAAACACAAACAAATAAGACAGAGATTTTGCACTCTCAGAAAAGATTAAAAGTCATCCTGAGGTGACTCAAGTTTCAATTACACAGATCCAGAGTTCAGTTTTCTGTTTTTTTTTACTGTGCTATTACCTGTAGAACAGTTCAAACAAGTAGTATCAGCGTATTCTTGGTTCTTGATCCCTGTTTAGACAAATCGTGTTTTACATTGTAAAGCATTTATCATTTTGTTCCAGCTTCAGTTCAGTGTCATTTAAACTAATAGCTATTACAGCAAGACCAGACAACTGCCTCTGGGGAGAAAATGCCTCAGAGTCTGTCTGCTGCTTTCTTCACTTTCTTTCCTCCCTTTGAAATAAAGCCAGCATAGGATATGACCAAGAAAAGAATTCAAAGGATAAATCTCAGGAAAGGAGATGCCTAGCAAAGCCTATCAGGAATAGCTAATCAGTTTATCTTTACCTACAATACAATATTTGGCAATAACAGTCTTTTCTAACAAAAGCACTCTCTTGCTTCTTCATCAGGGCAATATTCTGAAATGTTTATCTGGATGATAAATTTCTTTACAGAAAAGAACTCATCAATAAGAGTTTAATGCAAAATGCTTCCTTACTGATGTTTAGGATATATTTCTCTCTGTACAACATAGACAAAAGATCATTTGTTTGCACAGGACAGAAGCCATGGCAGAAACAATACTACTGGATTTAATGTAACAAGCTGCCAAGGGCATGCCTATATTATACTGCTTTTGTTTTTGTTTTGTTTTGCTTGCTATTTTAGATGCCATGCTTCTATCTTAACAAATCCTGGGATTTCTAGCTTGGAATTTTCTGTTGCAAAGCATTCGTTTAGAGTAGTGGTTCTAAATGACCACCAGTGGGCCATGAGGATGAAAATCTGGTCCATGAGCCCCCTTCACTTTATTTATTTATTTTATTTCCACTTCCTTTGCACTGCCTGCCACTCCTTCCCTGACGCTGATCAGCCCCTCCCCCTTGGATAGACCACACCATCTCGTGATTATTAAATATGGTCTCTGTGGACAAGCAGATGGTGACTACTGGATGGCATATGTTCTGTATCGGAAACTAGAGCTGATGTGGTCTATCCAATGCAGTTTTCTGAATCAGTACCTCAAATAACCAAACCAAATCTAAAGTTTACCAAAAACTGATTCGTAACCCCTTTGGTAATAATGTTGGAGAGTGGTTCCTGGTCAAAGTGGTCCTTGGTCAAGTGATCACTGGTAAAAGTACTCCCTGATCAAGTAGTCCATAGTCAAAAATGTTGGGAACCATTGGTTTAGAGTTTTTTTCAGAGGTCTTGGACTTCTGGTCTTAGAGCATTGACACTAGAATCAAGACAAGTAAGTAAGGAACACCACCCAGACTCAGGAAGTCTCTGGACAGTAAGCAATCAAGGGCTTACCCAAACAAAGGATGTCTCTTGGCAACAAACAGTTCAAAGGGAACAAAGGCCAGGCTACTTCTAGGCTTGCTAAATGCACCTTTCACAATAGTTTAACAGATAGTTGTTATTTCCTCCCACCCTGGACATTCCACAGGTATTTACCATATTTGTATACCGCTTTGAGTCACTTCCGGGCTGAGAAAGGTGATATACAAATATGGTAAATGAATAAATAAATAAATTTATAACTTTTCAACCCCACCTGTCTCCACCCCGGAGAGGACTCAAGGCAGCTTACACTTAGGCAACTATTAGATGCCTTCAATGTACAGTTAAAATAAACATTTAAATAGAATTATAAAATATATTAAAACATTTAAACATATAAAACAATGCCTTCACAGTTAACCACGTTATCCAAAGTCATTGTCTAGGCCATTCCAATGGCCATTGCACATAATTCCATATTAATCTATTGCAGAACATCTTCAAAGTCTTCACTTGCTTGACTACCATCAGATTCTCTGAAGATGCCAGACACAAATGCAGGCAAAACATGAGGAGAAAATGCTGCTAGAACATGGCCATACAGACCAGAAACTACACAGCACCCCAATATTTACTTATTTACTTATTTTGTAATTTGCCTTTCTCGTGGCATGGAACTTATGGCATCTTACAACAAATATATTAAAGTTACCTGATATTAATGAATTCCTCATGAAATGTTATAAAACCCACTCATTATTAAATAAAATACTCCACTTTTAACTGAGATAGTATTATTGAATGTCTATATTCAATAATAGTCCTCGATGGACTGTCACCTTGTCGTGGTGAGGGGGCTTGCGTGTTCCGATGAACCTGTGGGCACAACAACTGGAGTCGTGCACTCCCAGGAGTGGCCGCGGGGGAGGTCCCAGACCAAGCACAGTCCGAAGACCCAAAGACCTCAACGGCGGAGCAGGCGGAGGATAACATGGCACATGTTACAACGGCTGCGAAGGCGGAAGAAGGCTGCAACAGACTGAGAAGCCACGGTCATTGTGTTAAACTACATCACCAGTGGAACCTCACTCTGTGAAGACTGTGTGTTGATCAGTTGTGCACTGACCTCCACACATTAAAAAAACCCACGCACAGGCGTCTTCCGAAGGAAAAAAAACAAAACAAAACCAAGCAACCAAAGTCCCATGGCGATCAGCGAGTGGCGACGGGGGCAGGACTGTGAAATCTGGAAGCCCCTAGTCACAGACTGGCACATGGGCGGTGGGTACGGTCGTTCTACCTCAAGGTCCGAGGCAGTTGAGTAGTTCGGCAGCTGTATCCACGACTGAGCAGCCCTTTTTAGGACCCACTCTGCTCACCCCACACGGGGAGGGGGCTAGAAAAGGTGCCCTAAACATAGTCTGCCTCACTTATCCCTGACTGGACTGCCGCGTCCAGTGGGGTCACCATCCTGCGGCCAAAAAAGAAAAATGAACTTCGGTACGTGGAACGTACGGACACTGATGGACAACAGTGGCAGTGAACGCCCTGAACGCAGAACTGCCATCATCGCAAGGGAGCTGGGACGCTTCAACATCGACATAGCAGCCCTTCAGGAGACCCGGAGAGCAGGAGAGGGACAGCTGAAGGAAGAAAAAGGAGGCTACACCTTCTTCTGGAAGGGACTGCCCGAAAAAGACCAAAGAATGCACGGAGTTGGCTTCGCCATAAGAAATGATCTGGCGAAACATCTGCCCGAAGCACCCACTGGCATCAACGAACGACTCTCCACCCTCCGAATTGATCTTGCCAAAAACCAACGGGCAACCATCATAAGTGCCTATGCACCAACACTAGATGCTGATGAAGACATCAAGGAGAAATTCTACTGTCAGCTGGATACCGTCCTATCGGGGATACCTAAGGAGGACAAAATCATCCTCCTGGGGGACTTCAATGCAAGAGTCGGGCGAGACTTCGACCTGTGGCCAGGGACCATCGGAAAAGACGGGGTTGGAAACAGCAACTCAAATGGCATCCTGCTTCTCACCAAATGTGCAGAGCACAACCTTGTCATCACCAACACGCTCTTCCGCCAGAAAAACAAGTTCAAGACATCATGGAAGCACCCCCGGTCAAAGCACTGGCACCTCTTAGACTATGTAATCACACGTGCCAGAGACCGCCGTGATGTGCTCCTCACAAGAGCCATGACAGGTGCTGACGACTGCTGGACTGACCACAGGCTAATTCGATCCTCGATGGCTATCAAGATCGCTCCCAAGCGCAGACTCCAAGGAAGGAAGGCAAGGCGCAAAATGAACACCCAAGCCCTTCAGGAGCCCTCCAGGCGAGCCCATCTCCAAACAGCACTCAAGGATCATCTACCCACAGTACACCCCGAAAATGCTGAGGAACATTGGAACAAACTGAAGACCTCCATCATCCAAGCCTGCGAAGAAACTATTGGATACCAATCCAAGAAACATCAAGACTGGTTTGACGAAAATGACATCGAAATCCAACAGCTAATCGACAAGAAAAGGAAAGCCTTCCAAGCATGGCAGAGAGACATCAACTGTGCTGCTAAGAAAAAGATCTATGCCAGTGCAAAAGCTGAGGTCCAAAGAAGGACAAGAGAACTCAAGAACATCTGGTGGACAAAGAAGGCTGAAGAAATCCAACACCTGGCAGATACCCATAATGCTCAAGGATTTTTCAAAGCCACAAAGGTCATCTATGGACCAAGAAACCATGGCATACAGCCTCTACGCTCATCAGACGGAACCAAACTCCTGAAGGACCAAAAGTCAATTGCACTACGTTGGAAAGAACACTACCAAAGCCTCCTAAACCGCAGCTCCAGTGTGGCTGAAGAGGTCCTCTCACAAATCCCGCAACAACAAACCAGGGATGAGCTTGCAGCACTGCCTAGTTTGGAAGAAGTCAGCAATGCCATCAGCCAACAAAAGAACAACAAAGCCAGCGGACCAGACGGGATCCCTGCTGAAATCTTTAAAGAGGGAGGACCTGCGCTGACACACCAACTCCACCAGCTCATAGAAAAAGTGTGGGTGACCGAGAAAATCCCAGCAGACTTCAAGGATGCCACCATCATCACCCTCTTCAAAAAAGGGGAAAGAACAGACTGCGGAAACTATCGAGGTATCTCCCTTCTAACCTCCGCTGGAAAAATCCTCGCAAGAATCCTTGCAAACCGCCTTCTGCCCCTCTCAGAAGACACCCTCCCAGAATCCCAGAACGGCTTCCGCCCCTCCAGAGGAACTGTGGACATGATCTTCACTGCACGACAACTCCAAGAAAAATGCAGGGAACAAAACCAACCTCTGTACATGGCATTCATCGACCTTGCAAAGGCATTCGACACAGTGAATCGCAGCGCTCTCTGGACCATCCTCCACAAAATCGGGTGCCCAAGCAAATTCGTGAACATCCTGCGGCTCCTCCACGATGACATGATGGCAACAGTCTTGGACAGCAATGGCTCCCAAAGTGACCCATTTAAGGTGGAATCGGGTGTCAAACAGGGATGTGTTATTGCCCCAACTCTATTCTCCATCTTCATCGCTATGATACTTCACCTTGTTGACGGGAAGCTTCCCACCGGAGTGGAAATCATCTATCGGACAGATGGCAAGCTGTTTAACCTCAGCAGACTGAAAGCCAAAACCAAGGTCACAACAACATCTGTTATAGAACTCCAGTATGCTGATGACAATGTCGTCTGTGCGCATACAGAAGAAGATCTACAAGCCACTCTCAACACCTTTGCAGAAGCATACACAAAGCTTGGCCTGTCACTGAACACCGAGAAAACCAAAGTGCTGTTCCAGCAGTCACCAGCCAATCCCTCTCCAATGCCAGTAATACAGCTTAATGGTGTAACATTAGAAAATGTCGACCATTTCCGCTACCTTGGCAGCCACCTCTCCACCAAAGTCAACATCGACGCCGAAATACAACACCGCCTGAGCTCTGCAAGTGCAGCATTTTCCCGAATGAAGCAGAGAGTGTTTGAGGACCGGGACATCCGTAGGGATACTAAGGTGCTTGTCTATAAAGCTATTGTCCTCCCAACCCTGCTATATGCCTGTGAGACGTGGACTGTCTACAGACGTCACATGCAGCTACTGGAACGATTCCATCAGCGCTGCCTCCGGAAAATCCTGCAAATCTCCTGGGAAGACAAGCGGACAAACGTCAGCGTGCTGGAAGAAGCAAAGACCACCAGCATCGAAGCGATGGTCCTCCAACATCAACTCCGCTGGACAGGCCACATTGTCCGGATGCCTGACCACCGTCTCCCAAAGCAGTTGCTCTACTCCGAACTCAAGAACGGAAAACGGAATGTTGGTGGGCAGGAAAAGAGATTCAAAGATGGGCTCAAAGCCAACCTTAAAAACTCTGGCATAGACACTGAGAACTGGGAGGCCCTGGTCCTCGAGCGCTCCAGCTGGAGGTCAGCTGTGACCAGCAGTGCTGCAGAATTCGAGGAGGCACGAGTGGAGGGTGAAAGAGAGAAACGTGCCAGGAGGAAGGCGCATCAAGCCAACCCCGACCGGGACCGCCTTCCACCTGGAAACCAATGCCCTCACTGCGGAAGAAGATGCAGAGCAAGAATAGGGCTCCACAGCCACATACGGACCCACAAGGAAACCCATGATGGAAGACCATCTTACTCGTCCAACGAGGGATCGCCTAAGTAAAGTAAGTAAGTAAGTAAGGAATGTCTATTTAAATGTAAAAAAATTAAATGTATTTAATTTGATTTTTATTGATATGTTAACTATAATATTGTCTGACTATTGGTATTGAAACTAAAGGGAAAGAAAATGATTGTTATATTGACTATCCCCTGTACATTTATTCTTTTCCCCAGTGAAAACAGTGAATTTCCCAGTCTCCTACCCAAAATGGAGGAAAACCATTGTTTTGGTTTTTTTAAAAAAAGATCTGAGGATTTGTGGCATTGGAATGGGCACAAAAAGGGACTGGTTTCTATTTTTTTCCAACTCTTGTTCTATAGATATTCTCCCTAGAATTATAGGTCACACATTTCTGTCTGGCTGAGAGCATGATTTAAGAAAGTAGCAGATTCAAGATCTATACAGGGTCTGGATATCATTGTACTGTTGGACAGCTTTTTTAAAAACACAGGAAATTATTTTCTCTCAGAAAATAATTATTTCATCATATGCCCTAAGGTAGCAGAAGAACAGCCAAATGCAATTTTCAGTTCGTTTCATAAGGAGTCAGTCATCATTTTCTCAGGCATACAAAGGCAAAAGGAAGGCTAAGACCTGATTGCATCTTATTAGGTTTCTTTGCACACTGGAAGCTGAAAACCGCTAATGACAAACCTCAAAGACTAGTATTGTTGCTGAAGACCCAAGAATGATAGGCAGGGAAGAATCCTGTCTAAAACCTGTAAAACCAATTGATTTAGGTCCGAATTGTCCCATATCCGGAATAGAAGCATTCTAGAGCTCAGCCAAAACTCACCAATCAACTTTGTAGCCTCATTCCCAGTCAAAAGGCTATACACAGAGACTCTCTTTGTTAATTCTGGGAGGAAATGAGGTTTGTTCATTATGTGGGTGGCCCATCAGAATGAACCACTGATGAAACACCTTAATTCTAAAATCACTGCTTAGTCCAAACTGAGTAGGATTTGGCTCCTCCACCTGGAAGAAGTGGAAGATGTTTATATGCCTTTAGAAAGAATTGTCATTATTGTGGTGAAATCTCTGTTTACCCAATTTAGGGAAGTGGTGTTTACGGCAGTGGCAACTCTATCCCTTGTCTAAGAAAATCCTATGAAATCCATAGGGTTGCTATAAATCAACAGGAAACTTGAAGGTACACAGACACACAACTTTCTACTCCTCTGTTTTACTGTTTCAAAACGACTTGCATCCGCTCTGAATAAGACTTATTTTTGAGTAAGCATACATAATATTTTTATTTTTCAAATGTACGTTGTGTCATTTTCTGCCAAGTAGTGATAGATTAAGTTTTATGCACTAGGCTTGAACCTGGATCAATTTGAGCAGGCATGATTTGTAATATTTGGTAGTTAGTTTTGTGCAATCCCCTGAAAACAGAATGGGGAGGAGGGAACCTAAAAGCTGGGCAAAACGGATCAAGAAAGCAGGATTTATTGGCTACTGGAGAGGATGGAGTCTGTAATATACCTGAGACAGGGGTCTGCCACAGGGCTCCTGGAGAAGATTCTGCAGCATCTTTTCTCCCTCCCTAGCAGTGAAGTTTTAATTAATTTTGGGAAAAGTTCCCTAGGCTCCTCCTCCAGAGAGAGCCCTGCTGGGAACTCACTTTCCCAGCAGCACTTGCATGGGGTGGGCATTGAAAAGTTCCTGAGTTCCTCTTAGAGCATGATGAGAGTTGAAGCTCTCTCTCTCTCTCTCTCTCTCTCTCTCTCTCTGTTTCTCAGTCAACAAAAGGTCTGGTTGTGTCCATGCTCTGTTTGGGTGAGAATGGACACAACTGGTGACCACAATTCCCAGAACCCTCTCTTGTAGTTTGTCTTATTTTTAAAAAATGTTATGGTTAAAACTTAAAATAATTCTTTAAAAATTGAGTAGATTAGTGAATTATTCTGAAATGTGGCAGGCCTGCAGTTGTAAACTTGCTCTAAAACTGAGGTAGGTTTCATGCAGATAGGCCTTAAAATGACTGAGGATTGAGCCTTTAAAGTTTCCATTGTAGCCAATGGGCCGAATCTTTGCCAAATGAAAATGGCAACACTTCCTAATAAATGGATTGAGAGGTTAACTGGAAATGGAACCCAAAATGGCATGCCTTTTGGAGAAATTGCATAAGCCTAGTGTGCACAGACAGAAAAAACAGTGTAAATTAGAACAAAACTACTTTAGACCGAGCAGTTTATGAAAAAAGTAATCTGTTAAATAGTCTGTATTTTTTAACAGCTACTACAAAGAGATCCATAAAAATGCAATAAAATTAAACACTAATTGCTCGAGATTTCTTCCTTCTGAACTTGCACTATTCTCCCCATATTTGAATACTCTGAAGTGCTGTGTAGGAATTACAGGACATGTGATATAGCCAGGCAAACCAGCTTTGCAGCTAGACTGTTACTTTTGGTCATGATGCCTATCACATGACATCATGTGCTTTCTGCCGGTGGTCTGCCTCTTCCCCATAATTATTTCATCCCTCATATCAATAGCATCTCTTTAAGAGGGGGTGGAAAATCTTAACACACACTGGTTGTCTATCCTTTGGGCTTCTAGTGATTTTGCATCCTGAATTTTAAAAGTATTTGCAGCAGTGTTTCTCTTGAATTCAGCTGACTAGTACTATAGATATCTGACAGTAACTGTGTTATGAAAGAAATGCAATCTAAGTAACATCATCATAAAGCATCAACCATTTCAACAAGTTTTAAACTCTTCGTGTTGAGACAGTACAGTCCCATCTGAAGGGCAATGCAGCATGTCTGCCTGAAAGTCTGAAAAGCATCAAGAGCTCTAAGATGTACTTGACTCTGAGCCAAGCAGAATGATCGGATAGTCTAGTTCCAACATAAACCAGAAACTCCTGCAGAATCACAGACCTTAAAATGGACTCAATCTTGTCAGAATGATTTATAGTAGTCAAGTATGTGTTTCAGTGAGAACTCATATCAACTGGCTCACACACTCCAACATAGAGATGAGAAACCTTTGCTGGACCAGATGTTATTGGACAACAGCTTTTATCAACCTCATCAGGCACGGGCAATGGTTAAGGATTGTGGGAGCTGTAGTCCTGAAACACGTAAATGGCTACATGTTCCCCACTCCTTGAATCCTTCAATTGCCTCTAAAGTGCTCCATTTCAACATTTTTCTGAATGGCTTAGGGAGTCACAAGATAAGCCAACTTTTTGAAATAGTTTTCTCTGCCCAGCATTATGATCATCTCAAAGCATAGCTCTCAAGTAACCACCCTCAAAGAACAACCAAAATATATGTAAGCTAGCCCAGTTTTCATTTGTTCGCACATATTTATACCTCGTATTGATGTCAGGCTGTATGGATGGTATTTATTTAGGTTCTTTTTTCCCTTTCTCAAAGATTATTGGTTCTGAGATTACTTCAGCCAGTTTTTAAAAATATTTTAGATGTGATTCATCACACCCTACAGACTTGTATTCATTTGAAGTAGACAGGTAATGCTAAACTACCATTTAGCTATTCCGTGCTGCATTTCCCCTACTTCAACATCTGCTACATTTTCCTCCAGGCTGAGCATTGTTTTCCTTTTAAGGACCACATAAAGTGTTGAGTAGTTCTGCCTTTTGTCTGCCACTTGTTAAAATGTTGTCATCTCCATGCAATGACCCTACCGTTTACTTGTTTTTGCTTTTAATATGAATAGAAGCAACCAAAAAAAGCCCTTTTATCATTTTGAAAGTTCTTCCTAATGTTAAATGGAATGATTTTGCTGCAATTTGGATGAGATGAACTCTGAAAATTGAAAAAAAACTGGGAAACCACATGAAATACTGGACGGGTGTGTGGTGGGGTTAGGATGGTGATCTTATTAATTTTTTCTGGACACAAACTCACCTTAACAAAATGAAACTTAATTCTTAATGGATATGCATAGGATCAACAGCATTGTCTGTTCTATGTAAACATAGGCCAGCATAGAGATCTGATATATGTCTATAAAATTTGCAGCATAAGTGATTTGATGAAGAAGAATGTTACTTTTATTTTCAGATTGCTTCATAAGGGTCAGTGTATTTTCTTTAGTATTTCAAAACTTTTCTAATCTTCCCACATGTATTTTTCTTTCTCTCACAATGAAATTGTAGGAATTGGTCATCTCTTTAGATAACATTTGCATTTTAACACCAGGGCCACCACATGATGCAGCTAAAGCTATGACTAGGTCATTGAATTACTTTCCCCAGAAGGCTCTTTAGGATTGCATTTTCTCCTGAATTGTATGCTAGGATACTCACATTGAATTGAGGGGAAAGGTTGTTTTCCTAGCTGGAGAAGCAGTGAAGAAGAACACAAACTGCTTATGCTTTTGTAATGTTTTTCATCCTCTTCTCCATTTATTTATGACTCTTTTGCTATTCTCTCATGGAAATCAAGCCAATATACACTGGGTTCCTGGGACATCTTCTCCTTTAGAAACTGACCAGATGCAGCTGTATATTTCTTTAATGGTTTGGATTATATGAAAAAAGTTGGGAAGAACAAACAGGGATGGGGTTGCTTTCTCTGGCATTCAGCTTTTCCAGTTTTGGGTCTTCCGAAATCTGAGAAACATAATTTTCAAAGTCTATCCAATTCTTACTTTAAAAGTTGAAGTAGCAAGCTTAACAAACCTATACTCATTAGGTGCTAGTTTATTCTCTAAGGCAGTGGTTCTCAACCTGGGGTCCTCAGATGTTTTTGGCCTACAACTCCCAGAAATCCCAGCCAGTTTACCAGCTGTTAGGATTTCAGGGAGTTGAGGGCCAAAAACATCTCAACCCCAGGTTGAAAACCACTGCTCTAAGAGGTCAGATCTCCCTTTTCTGGAAATCAGATCAAAAAGCTAACACTTTTTTTGCTGCCTCTACCACTGCCATCGTTGAGGAAAGGGGGCTGCTGAGTGTTCCTCAAGAAGTTCTCATTCCATCACTGTCAGAAATTTGATGGAGAAAGGGCTCTGGTTCCCATGATGTGACTGCACATAGTCCCTGCGTGAAACAGATGGCAGTGGAGGGAAATAAATGAATAAATAAATAAATCCGCCCCATCTCCTCTGAAGGACTCAGGGCAGATTCCAAGAAACAGAAAGGCAAACATTCAATGCCTCAAGTAAATACAAATATAAAACCCAAGACAATCCCACATAAAGAGCAACTTAAGCATAACAACTATAATTTAGATAAAACATAATCAATTGAAAATTATAATTAATATAGAATTTAGACATAAAACATCCAAATTAATATATCAAGACAACACGAAGGTTCACAAATGTGTACATAGATTGTATGGCCAAAATTGTTAAATGAGTTAATGCAATCTAACAAGGCCCAAGTGCATTTATACTATCCAATCAACAATCTGGTCGTAGTTTCTCTTCATCTAATCCTCCTCTCCATATGCTTGTGAGCAAAGATGGGGTTTCAGCTATTTTTGAAGGAGAGAAAGGAGGAGAGCAGCTTTATTTACTTAGGGAGGGAGTTCCAGAAGAGAGGGGCGATCACAGAGAATACTTACTTAGGTGATCCCTCGTACATCGAGGATGATGATCTTCCAGATGTAGTGTCTTGGCGGTGGGCCCGTAGGTGGCTGTGGAGCCCTATTCTTGATCCCACATGCTCTCCTGCAGTGAGGACATTGGTTTCCATACGGAAGGCATTCCCAGTCAGGGTTGGCTTGATGTGCCTTTCTCTTGGCACGTTTCTCCCTTTCACCCTCCATTCGTGCCTCTTCGAATTCTGCAGCACTGTTGGTCACAGCTGACCTCCAGATAGAGCGCTTAAGGGCCAGGGCTTCCCAGTTCTCGGAGTCTATGCCATGGTTTTTGAGGTTGGCTTTAATCCCATCTTTAAATCTCTTTTCCTATCCACCAACATTGCTTTTTCCATTCTTGAGTTTGGAGTAGAGTAACTGCTTTGGGAGACGGTGATTGGGCATTCGGACAATGTGGTCAGTCCAGCAGAAAATGCCCTCTCTCTCATTGCCACCAGCCGTGCTTGACATGAGGGTGAGATGGGACCGAGAGCAGGGCCTCCTCTGATGACCACAGTGCCCATGTTGGTTTGTAGGTGGAGATGCAGTCAGTCAAATAGCCTGGAGTTATTACGGGCAAATGTTTGTAGTTGCCATGCATTTGGGCAATTTTGGAAAACTCCGGGTGTGCAGACAATGTGATTTTGTAGATAACTTTGACTGGATGTTGACCATGGGGTTGTGCTGGAGGAACTAAAGATTTCTAGAGAAAACATATAAATCAAATGTGTAAATATTAAAATCTGCGAGAGTTAAATCTAAAGATATGAAAGGCCAGTTATAGTCAGAACCCTGAGCACATGTTCTCTCACATTTGATTTTACAACAACAGCAACATAACTTAAGTTCTTCCCGGCCCAAGACCTAAAAAGTGAAATAAAGTTTTCAGACATTGCTAGGGACAAGGCATATGAGTACATACATACAGTATAACCTATCCTTATATTCTTGGAATTTGGCACAAATACAGGAATGTGTATTCCCTACAAATATAAGAGTGTTTTTTTCCCATTCTGTGCCACCCAGATGAAGAAATTCCTTGAGAGTCCTGCAGATAATTTCCAATTAATTCAATCTGAGCTGACTTCAAAAGAAAAGAGATCGTTATTGCAGCCCTAACCATCATTTTATACACTTCTTACACTCTTCGTTGACCTTGGTCTATTTTTAGTATAACATTACTTGAAAGGATGGGTTAAAGTTTACAGGACATATATTTACTGAGCTCATGCTCTATATTTTCTTTCTGGAATCCTCAAAGAAGCTCCCAAGGATAAAATGCACACCGGCCAGCAGACAAATTCTGTTTATTCAAGATCTATCTCCTTGACCCTGGATTTGCACTAAGAATGATTTACTTCAACGGGAAAGTGATGCTTTCTCATAAGTCTATGGAAAAACAATAACAATTTACTACTAAGGTCAACAAGTTTTTCAGATCTTTATTGAGTGCCTGCTGCCTAATTGAAATTACTCCCCCCACCCCACATCTCCATTAAAACAGAGGTGCTTTTTATTTTTTTATTTTTTTAAAACCCTTCAGGATGGTTGTCTTTTTCCATACTGTGCTTTTCGCTTTGTTCTAAAGCTCCCAAGATTCATCCTGTACTACTACTACTACTACTACTAGTAGTAGTAGTAGTAGTAGTAATACTCTTGACCTCAAACTCGTATAATAATACTCATGACCTCACAATCCCAGGCAACAGCAGGATTGAAGAGAAACAACTGGAAAAGCTGACACAAGATTGAACTGCAAAGACTCTGGCACAAGTCAGTAGAGGTGGTCCCAGTGGTGATCGGCACACTGGGTGTAGTGCCTGAAGACCTTGGACTGCACTTAAACTCAATCGACGCTGACAAAATTACCATCTGCCAGCTGCAGAAGGCCACCTTACTGGGATCTGCACACATTATTTACTGATACATCACACAGTCCTAGACACTTGGGAAGTGTCCAACGTGTGATCCAATACAACAGCCAGCAGAGTGATCTTGTCTGCTGTGGATTCATCTTGTTGTGTTTCAATTAATAATAAGAGTAATAATAATAATAATTTTATTTCTTATCTGCCCCTCCTCATGGCTTGAGGCAGGTGACAGATAATAATAATAAAAACACATAAACATTATAAAAATACCACAAATACACATATTAAAATGTATTTCCATAAATGAAATAGAAATACATTTTAGAAATGGGACCAAGCCTTAGCGCAGTAATTGGAGCAGTACAATCACTGACCACGAATTAATATGATTGACAAATGGAACAGCTCTGGATGATGGTTTGGATTGCATGATTTTAACTGATGTTTTAATAATTGATGTTTTAATTGCTTGGATTTTAATTGTATTTGGTTTTTTTTGTTTTTTTGGACATATATGTGTATGGCATTGAATTGTTGCCTGCAATAAGGCCTCTTTCGTTGTCCTTCGGGGTGAGAAGAGCAGGGTACAAATGTGGTAAATAAATAAATAAATGACACATATTAAAACGTGTTTCTATAAAATACATATTAAAATACACAAAACAGATTAAACAAAGGACACGAGTTTAAAATTCATACTTAAAAACTTAAGACCTTCATTCACTAATATATAAATATCAATGTTTTGTCAAAGGCTTTCATGCCTGGAATCACTGGGTTGTTGTAAGTTTAGCTATGTCCCAGAAGCATTCTCTCCTGACATTTCACCTGCATCTATGGCAGGCATCCTCAGAGGTTGTGAGGTCTGTTGGAAATTAGGAAAATGGGGTTTGTATATCTGTGGAATGTCCAGAGTGGGAGAAAGAACTCTTGTCTGTTGGAGGTAGGTATGAATGTTTCAGTTGGCCACCTTGATTAGCATTTAATGGCCTAGCAGTTAAAGGTGTGGCTTCTTACTGCCTGGGGGGAATCCTTTGTTGAGAGGTGATTAGTTGTCCCTTATTTTTCTTGTCTGGAGCTCCCCTGTTGTTGAGTGTTGTTCTTTATTTACTGTTATGATTTTAGAGGGTTTTTTTTAAAAAAAAACAAAACACTAATAGCCAGATTTTGGAGCCCCCAGTGGTGCAGTGGGTTAAAGCGCTGAGCTGCTCACCTTGTTGACCCAAAGGTCACAGGTTTGAATCTGGGGAGCGGCCTGAGTGGCTTCTGCCAACCTTGGAGTTTGAAAACATGCAAACATTCAAATTTGAGTAGATCTATAGTTACTGCTCCAGCAGGAAGGTAACGGAGCTCCATGCAGTCACGCCGGCCACATGACCTTGGAGTTGTCTACGGACAAGCTGGCTCTTCGGCTTAGAAATGGAGATGAGCACCACACCCCAGAGTTGGACATGACTGGACTTAATGTCATGGGAAAACTTTACCTTTACCTAGCCATATTTTGTTCATTTTCATGATTTCTTCCTTTCTGTTGAAATTGTCCACATGCTTATAGATTTCCATGGCTTCTCTATGTAATCTGACATGGGAGTTGTTAGAGTGGTCCAGCATTTCTTTGGAAACTTCATTGCTTTTTATTATGGAAAAGAAAGCATATATAAGAAATCCCTATGAAACTCATAGGGTCACCAGATGTGGTCAGCAAACTGAAGATATATATATATATATATATATATACACACACACACACACACACACACACACACACACACACACCCTTACACACATGCAGGGGTAATTGGTGGAGAAGAAAAAAATACCTTGCTCTGCAAAGAAACTCCACTGACTATTGCAATGAATAAGCTTTTCTCTCTTGCTTGCTAATATCAGGGATGTAGTCAAGATATTTCTTTAATGCATTGGCAAAGTACAGTTCTATAATTTCCTCTTACTCCTTGTGATTTTACACACAATCCATTTCTGCACAGAAGGAGTGGCTACATTCTATATCTTTGGTGTAATAAGATAAGATCCAGCCACCTACCTTTGTACTTCTCTGTGGTTGAAAAGCCTGTCATAAAATGATTTTACTGACTTTCATCATAAAAATTACTAAGCAATGACATAACCATATTTGGCCATTACCGGTATACCGATGATAAACTTTCTATGGATTTGTTCTCTTAGACAGGACAAGGGGCCATAAACAAATGTTACAACCTTATGTACTACTAATTATGATCTCAGTTTTTCAAATGCTAGCTCCTACCTACCACAAGGTACAAAAGTCCTCCTCTTCATATCTGCACAACCAGAGGCATGCCAAGATTTGCAAAAGAATTCTTGTGCTTTGAAGAAATACCAAAATAACAATAACAACAGTAGCAGCAACAAGAACAACAATTAGATGAGAAAATATCCAGAGGTATATTTATAAAGGGAAGCTAAATGAAGGCATTACCCTCCAAGGATTGTACCCCTTTAAAGTGAAATTTTCATTCTATCTCATAATTTCCATAAAATAGGGTATTAAAATGGTTCACATTAGAACTCTTATACTTGGTGTGTTCACATTCCTTGGGTCACTTTCTCCACCCCATTTCTTGGAGGTCGAAACTATCATTTCTCAAAGCTCCACTGAAGTTTTTAGCCAATTCCCTCACCTTGTGGGAAATGATACACAGTGTTTCAGGACTCACCGCAATTCAGGATACTGCAAAATCCATGCATCCTGCCATTTTATTGATCCTCGTTCTCTCCAGTCAAACAAAAGAGCAGGAAGGCTCCATTCACTATCTCAAAGGCAGAACCAGGTGGCTAGTAGTCCCATTACAGAGTTGGCTTTGATCACTGGGATCCCATCTGCAAAAAGTTTGGATCAAAACAGGATTAAATGGGATCTGGGGTCCTTCAATGAAAGCAGGAAGTAGATGAAGGGGGTGGGTCTGTTAAATGTATGAAGCTCTCTTCTTGGTCTCTGCTGGCATATCTTTCTCTAGATCAGTGGTTCTCAACCTTTGGCCAGGGACGACTGGCGAGGGACCACTTTACCAGGGAACACATGAACAGGGACCATTTTGAGTAGGGACCACTTTTCAACATTAGTACCAAAAGGGTTGCAAATCTGTTTTTGGTCAAATTTAGATTTGGTTTGGATATTTGGGGTGCTGATTCAGAAAACTGCATTAGATAGACCACATCAGCTCTAGTTTCTGATACAAAACACATGCCATCAGGTAGTCGCCGTCTGCTTGCCCACAGAAATCTGTATTTAATAATCTAAAGCTGATGTGGTAATAGTAAGCTTTCATGGGTAGTTCACCTCTCCCCTCCCAACATCCCTGTTGATTCAGCACTATAAGAGGATTTCATGAGACCATTCACTCTCATTGCTGCATGGTGTAGTAATGGTGAGGCCACCGACCACATTTTTGTTCTTGTGGATCACTGGTGGTCTAAAGACCACAGGTTGGGAACCACTGTTCTAGACCTTACTGTGGTCAGGAGTAGCAATGGAGCAGCAGGTCCCATTGTGGCTACCTCTTGTACAAGGTTTGGCTGCAAACTCAGCTGCACTATCTCTGGCCCCTTCTATACTGCCATATAATCCAGATTATCATATCAGATAATCTACATTATCTGATTTTAACTGGATTATATGAATCTACACTGCCATACAATCCAGTTCAAAGCAGATAATCTGGATTTTACGTGGCAGTGTAGAAGGGGCCTCCCTCTCTCCCACTCCTCTCCTGTAGCTAGATGTGGGGAAGATGACTGTGTGGACTACTTTGAGAACTATGTGAAACTGCTAGAGCCACTATATTACAGCCTGTGTGTACAAGAGAATACAGGAGAAAACAGGAAGTTTTTCACTTTGTCTGCCTCATTTGTGGACAACTAAAAGCACCCAGCGGAATGACTGTTGATGTCAACAGAATGCTGGACTAGATGTACTTTGATAGAATCAGCAAAGATACATTCAATTAAGATCAGTATCTGAGGCTTTTTTTTCTTCTGCCAATTTTTCATCTTCAACTCCACACAAGTTTGTCTTGTAGTCCTATTCTTGACCTCCATCTTTTCCTTTGTAGTAAATCATCAGGAGGCCATGCCAAACTGTTCTCTTTCCCATATTTAAATAAAATTTCACTGAGTCTACTTAACTTCCCACCAATTATAGAAGGGAAAATAGACCTGCGTGAGTCTTATCACAAACCTCCATTGGGAATAACTAAATGTAACTTTGGGGTACAGTTATTACTTAACATTATTTTTGCAACATTATTTTGCAAGACTAATTATTGATCAGGATGTCTCTGAGTAAAATCAACCCGACTCTTCAGAAATCACTACCAATGGTTTGTGGAGACCAAAATGGTGAAGGTCGAGGAGATTCTCTCTTACTCTTCAAGTACTTCTTCTTTCTATTTTTTAAAATAAAATTTATTTATGTATTCATTTTAATGAATGCATTATCATTCAAAACCCAAGGAAGGAGAGAATACATATATGCAGGTGAAGATCCCTTATCCAAAATGCTTGGGACAAGAAGTGGTTTTGATTTTGGAATTGAGGGGGGGGGGGGTGAAATAACTGTATTTGCTTGAGAGCATTTTTATAAAGTATTTGTAATACTTTTGTGCATGGAACAAGGTTTTTGTATATTGAAACACCAAAAATCAAAGCAATCACTATCTTAGCCACCCAGATAGCAAATTTTGGAGTATTTTAGATTTTGGAATTCTAGATAAGGAATGTGTGTGTGTGTGTGTGCGCGCGCACGCGCGTTTGTATAGAGAGAGAACTGACTAAATTAGTACTACACGATACTAAAGCACTAATCTAAGGCATTAAACACTATCTGTCAAAGATAAATAAGAACTCTTACTCCATGCCATCCAAACTGTAAAGAAAAAAGAAATTAGAATAAAAAATATTGGGTTATTGTAGGTTTTTAGGGCTGTATGGATGTGTTCTAGAAGCATTCTCTCCTGACGTTTGCCTGCATCTATGGCAGGCACCCTCAGAGGCTGTGAGACCTCACAACCTGTGAGAATACCTGCCTCTGAGGATGCCTGCTATAGATGCAGGCAGGCCCGTAGCCAGGATTTTGTTTCGGGGGGGGGGGGGGGCTGAATTTTTTTCAGGGGGGGTTTCAGCGGGGGCTGAGTTTCGGGGGGGGCTGAGTCTGAGTGAAAGAGGGTCTAGCCTAGCAAACCTTTTGTATCATTACCCCAATACCCCCATGCATATGGGATATATTGAGTATGGTGATCAGATCATGATATGAATAAACATAACAGTTTAAATAATGCACCAGTAAGGCCTTTTCGCGAACCAACATGAGAATTTTGGGGGGGGGGGGGCTGAAGCCCCCCGAGCCCCCCCCCCCCCCGGCTACATGCCTGGATGCAGGTGAAACATCAGGAGAGAATGCCATGCAGCCTGAAAAACCTACAACAACCCAGTGATTCTGGCCATGAAAGGCTTTGACAATACAAAAAAAATTATACCATTACAGATGCAATTCAATAATCCTGCTAGAGTAAGCATAGTGAGATATTATGACATTGTTAAATTTATTATTGCACAAACATGCCTCATAAATGGGTTTCCAATCTTTCAAAGAATGTTCAATTGGTTTATCCTTTAAAACCCATGTTACTTTGGCAATTTGGGCTTGCCACCTCTTCTCTTTAATGGGAATCTTTTCAGTGAAATAAATGGTGCCTGGAAGCACAACAGAAAGTACGGTGATGAAACCATTGGCCTTTTCTTCTTGTTATATAGGCAGAGCAAGCCAAAGAAAATCTAATATTGTTCTGTGAAAACTACATTATGTCTGGAATGAACGAGCAAACGTTACAAAAGGTTATGACTTTAGCTTACTCATCCTATCGCCTGAAGCATCCTATATTCAGACTCATACTCCCTCAAGAATTCTCAGGAATGGGAAGGCACATTTCATGCATGGATCACAAGGAAAGCAACAGGAAAACATGAAAATGCCAATTCCATTTACGTCTATATTAAAATCTGTGATGTGAAGACACACCTGGGAGATTGTGTACAGTATGGAGAGGAGAGGGAACTGCAGTTCTCCAGATGATGTTGAATTGTGACTGCCAGGATTCCTTGCCATTGGCTGTGCTAGTTAGATTGGATGAGAGTTGTAGTCTAACCATTGCAGAAGGATCACACAATTCCTGCTACTAGTGTATCGTTTAGTTTGCTGCACTGGTAAATTAATAAATTAATTGTACATTAGGTTCTTGTAAGTTTTTTCGAAACGTCAGGAGAAATGCCTCTAGAACATGGCCCTATAGCCCGAAAAAACTTACAAGAACCTAGTGATTCCAGCCATGAAAGCCTTCGACAATAATTGTACATTGTAAATTAATGTGGTTACATAGAGTTGGAAACTTATTGTTTTTATTACATTTATTTATTTCTCACCTTTCTCCCAAAATTGGGACTCAACACTGCTTACAGATCATAGAATCATAGAGTTGGAAGAGACCTCATGGGCCACCCAGTCCAACCCCTGCCAAGAAGCAGAAAAATTGCAGGATGGCCAGCCCAACAAAAGCAGGATGGCCAGCCCGACAGATGGCCATCCAGCCTCTGTTTAAAAGCCTTCAAAGAAGGAGCCTCCACCACACTCCGGGGCAGAGAGTTCCACTGCTGGACAGCTCTTGCAGTCAGGAAGTTCTTCCTAATGTTCAAATGGAATCTCCTTTCTTGTAGTTTGAAGCCATTGTTCCGCATCCTAGTCTCTCGGGCAGTAGAAAACAAGTTTGCTCCCTCCTCCCTATAACTTCCTCTCAGATATTTATTTATACATGGCTATCATGTCTCCTCTCAGCCTTCTCTTCTTCAAGCTAAACATGCCAGCTCTTTAAGCCGCTCCTCATCCACAGCAACCCATTTCCAGCAGAGGATGAGAAACGAATGAAGTTTCAAACATAGGGGAAAGGTTTTCAAGTGGAAACATGAAACATATCCTTGATCTGGACAATAAGGACATTTCTTTCGATCCTCACCCCTCAATCTAGAATAATCAAAGTGTATGTTGGCAATGAGCTCCCTTGGGGAGATAGAAGAGGATATAAATAAAATTTTATTATTAATATGATCTTTCTAATGATAAATTTCATTTTGGAACAAAATCATATGCTTTGTGCCAAATGACTTCCACTAATGACCAGATATTTGCTCTATAGACATTAATAACTTGGTGGAACGTATGTTCCAACTCCCTTATTCACACAGTTAATATCCATGCCTCCACTTACTCACACACAAAAGCATATACTCCCCAGAGGTTTTTATGGGCTTCTAGTGATATTCTATAGTATGCTTCCAGACTGAGAACTTCTTCACATGGGGCATTTTTGCCCCATTTTGCTGCTTTTGTGCATGGTAAGGATGGGGCCTTCTGCGTCCCATCACACAACACATAGCAGGCCCCGCCCACATTTCTCCCAAAGTGGAGAAGTACCAAAAGGTGCCTTCTCCTCCACTATTGGGAGGAAAGTGTAGTTTGGTTAGCTCTGATGGTGCTACCTGCACTTTCCCTTCAATTTCCCCATGTGATGGCAGAAAAGATGGTGGGGCAATGCATGTGATGAAGGAAGGAGGGAGGGCTCACAGGGCACCACAAGCTGCCCTGAGTGCCTTCCCTTTTGCTGATAATTGCCGTGTGAAGAGGTCACAGGTATAGTCAAAATACAGGGTTCACTATCACCCTTAATTTCAGGTATCCATGAGGTGAGGGGAGATCTAGAAGCATATTCCCCATAGTTGGAAGGAGGCATACTGTATATGTTTCACAAAGGGAAGAGTATGTTCTTAAACACTTATCAAGAAACTATATATATATATATATATATATATATATATATATATATATCTCACAAAACCAGTAATTTCTATATTATGTGTCATGGACCTGCAAATGAAGTGAAATCAGCAAAGCACCACCTCCTTCCCCATTCCAGCAGAAGAATGTCTGTGTGAGGCATAGTCTATATCCAACCCTTTAACTTAAATGAGTTCATACAGCAAACATAGGCTATTAAAGGTATAGCTGCATACTCAATCAAATATCATAATAAATCCTTACTAGGGACTTGCTTCCATTTGGATATTACTGAAGCAAAAATCTAGCCTGTATTTTTACACCACAGGAACAAGGAGGAAGCTAAAACAATTACAGTCTTTCTCCAAGTTTCCTGGTAAGTCAAAGGAAAAGACCAATATTGGCAACAACTGAAATACACTGAAGTAGCTTTCTCCCAGCTGCTGGAAACTGGCTTCCTTCCATTTTTCTTCAAGAGGTTGTGGAAATCATAGTCCATGATAGCATTAGTGGCATCCTGATTAAGGTTTCTGCAGAAAAAAATGGCAGCAGTCTGTAATTGCCCCCCTTCACATACACAAAACATGATGAAAATACCTGTGTTTTCATCTCATGTAATTGGGGCAGTGAAATTGGTAGAGGGTTTTTTTGTGTTCATCAAAATATCCATCTTAACAAATTTATATTATATTTATATTAACTTGTTTATACTACAGTTTAATGTATTCCATGAAACCTTACAGCACAATAAAATATTGCAGTTATTATCTCTGCTGTAGCAAAAAATTGTGATGCAGGCTATTCTTGCAGTATTTTGTTGCAGTTGTGTGCCTTCAAGTCAACTCTGACTTATGGTAAGCCTATTCTAAGGTCTCCTAGACATTTTTTATTCAAAGGAAGGTTATGTATCTTCTTCTTAGGGTGAGACAAAGAAACCCAAAAACATGAATTGGGTTTCCATGTTGGAACAGGGATTCAGTCCTACTCCAGCACTCAGGTCTCTATACCACAGTGGCTCTTACAAAAGGACAAATAAGAACAGATACTCTGCAAACCACTATAACTGCATTGGCTCAAGATTATGGAATAATGGGAGTTGCCAAGGAGTGGTTCACCAAACTCACTCCCATCCAAAAGAAGGCCATTCTCCAGGAGAAAGCCTTCCTTGTCAGTCCCACTAGGAATCATCATAAATACCAGAAGAAAGGGAGGGGGAAGAAAGGAGCCAACAGAAGTCACTGACTTATTGACAGAGATGGATGCTAATTTCAGTTCCCTATCTTACTGTTTCCAGTTGGGATTGAAAGAGTCAAGTTCTCACATCTTGCATCAACATTGAGTTCTCTTCACCAGGAATGGACATATGTGTGACTGGTTTGATAACACTTTTGATTTCATGCCCTGGTTGAGGGCTTTCCATGAACCACTCATTGGCCATGATAAAAACAGAATTCTGGAGAAGAAGAACCATTAATCTGAATAATAGAATAATCGAGTTGGAAGAGACCACATAGATAGGCCAGTTTTTCTCAAACCGTGCTCCTCCAGGTGTTTTGGACTTCAGCTCCCAGAAATCCCAGGCAGTTTACCAGCTGTTAGGAATTGTGGGAGCTGAAGTCCCAAACATCTGGAGGAGCACAATTTGAGAAGTTCTTATCTAGCCCAACCCCCTGCCATGCAGGAAAAGCACAATCAAAGCAATCAAGACAGATGGCCATTCAGCCTCTGTTTAAAAACCTTCAAAGAAGTAGTTTCCAACACCCTAAGGCAGAGACTTCTACTGTTGAACAGTTCTTACAGTCCTACAGTTCAGGTGGGACATTCACCACAGCTCTTTTTATCTTCATCTATTGTTGAAGTAGAGACTCCAACAAATCTTTCTTCTAGCCATGTTGCACTGGCATGTTTGCCATGATCATATCACTAAAGTAAATGAGATTATGAAGAGCATAGTAAATATGTTATTATGCATTGCTATATTCAGAAACAGGAAGGAGTGTTTTAAGGGAGTCATGCGTCACTACTACAGCTTCTTTCAAGGTCAGGAAGCAGAAGTAGAGAGAGAGAGAAATAAATCATCTGGCTGGTTTAGCTGATAATGTTACTTCAATTTTTTCCTGGTGTGAAAAGGCACAGGATAAAGAGTTTATGGGCCTGTGAACTCCATAAATCTAAGCAAAGTCCAAGAATAATTAAAATGAGCGGACATAAACCAACACTGAATTATCAAGTCATCCATCATTTAAGTGATAGAGATATGCCAGTTGGAGGAGGGATGACGTCAGTGTTTGTCAAAACTGTGATTTAAACCATGGATACCAATATTGTCAGATTACATTTCATCTCAATTGGTGGCACTTTGTTCTTGCAAGCAGCAGATAAAGTGGTAAACCTATTTCTCCGTTAAACTATGTCAGAATATATGTTAGGGAAATGAAAAATTGCATTCTCTTCAAAACAAAAAAACGCAAACAAAAACAGTTAGTACAAAACTAGTCATTTCAGAGAAGGTGAGGTGAGAACCTTTTGAAGTGGGGAGGAAATTTTCAAGGTGTGAGTAGGGGAAAATATTTAGGTATGTGAACTCCATCTGCCGTTTGAAGTGGCACAGTGCAAATGTGATCCATCTATCATTTGTAAAAACCACTATTTATGTTTTGGAAGCCGTAGATTTGGGGGAAAACTCCCATCCAAAGCACAGATCGGTTCTAATCATGCCTTTACATTTTAAAAGGAAGGTTCATCAGAATGTTCCATTCAAGCTAATTTTGTTGACTTCTGTGCTGTGTTTAGCACATCCTGCACCATCCAGATCTGTTCATCAGATCCAACAATATGGGATGAAGTTACTGAGACTGTAATGTTAGGTAAACATCTGTAAAGCACCATGTTGAGGAATGCTAATCTAGCACTTGCGTGATTCATAACATTCAACTTTGCACCCAAACCACAATTTTGCAATAAGCCCACAGATATTATCACTCCAGTGTGAACCTTGTTTAAAAAACTTTTGTGGTGATCCTGTAAAAACCATAAGTATGAAATAAAAAGGAGGGCGTATATGTCAACATTGGTGCTTTAGCAAAGTATAACAACTTGAACATTTATGGTATGATTATACTGCCACCTTATGGACTAACAGAATATAGGTTTGATACAGGTTAACCTGTTAGGAATTGTGGGAGTTGAAGTCCAAAATACCTGGAGGGTGATACAGGTTAACCCAGTCATGGACAAATTTTGGCCCTCCAGGTGTTTTGGACTTCAGCTCCCACAATTCCTAACAGCCTACTGACTGTTAGGAATTGTGGGAGTTGAAGTCCAAAACATGTGGAGGGCTAAAGTTTGCTCATGCCTGGGTTAAGTGTTCACCAACTCTTTTCATTGTACATCTCACCTTTCTGCCTTTCTGTTTCTATATGCACACACAGTATACTCTCAGTTAACAAGAATTTAAGTAACTTGAATTCTCAAGCAACCAAAAAAAATTGAAGAGAAAATAATTTAAATAAAATATGTATAATACAGTAAAAGTTAAGTTTGTCTTTATTTGCTTTTAAGTACTGCAGTTCAATATTAATAACATTTCAATATAGAGTTTATTATATGGTGTAGTATGGGGTATAGTATTAGTTAGGCCTATTTTTAACAGTAACTCTCAAGCAACCAGAAACTACTTTTATCCTGCATCTCGCTGTGTGTGCTAGTTAACTGAGAGTCTACTATATATAGTTACAGGTGTAGCTGTGGGAGGGAAAGAGGACATTTCTTCTTGATTTGTAAGAATTCCGCCCTCTAAAATGCAATTTCTTCATTTCCCTGCAGTAATTATTAGGAAAGTTCCGAGAATGCCTTGGACTGTGAGAAGATGCAACCAGTCCATACTTCAGGAAATAAAGCCTGACTGCTCATTGGAGGGAAGGATATTAGAGGCAAAGATGAAGCACTTTGGCCACATCATGAGAAGAAAGGAAAACTTAGAGAAGACAATGATGCTGGGGAAAATGGAAGGAAAAAGAAAGAGGGGCCAACCAAGGGCAAGATGGATGGATGGCATCCTTGAAGTGACTGGCTGGACTTTGAAGGAGCTGGGGGTGCTGACGGGCGACAGGGAGCTCTGGCGTGGGCTGGTCCATGAGGTCACAAAGAGTCAGAAATGACTGAACAAATGAACAACAATAAAATTATTAGGTTTGCATGATCAGTGAAAAAATAGTTTCAATACTTATTACTAAATTGGGGGTGGGGGGATCATTTCTAAAGTGTCCATATCCTAACTATAACAATATGACATTTTTTCATTACTTTTTCGTTAAGTGATTGTGGCAATGTGGAAACTTCAGGGTCTCCATTTTCCAACATTGTTAGAGCTATTTGCATTAAACTTGCTGCAATTGTAGAACACATTTACTGCTGTTGCTCTATAAATTTCAGAATGTTTCACTCATCAACTGATTTTGGTGGAAAATTTAAAGGTTTTAGAAACATTTTTTTTTAAAAAAAATAAAAATACAAAAGCTAGCTCCATGATTTTGTCTATAATGACACAAGATGACCAGAGAATCATTCTCCCCAAGTTTCAGCAAGGTTTGTACATCTACTGATTTTGGGGGGAATTTTTAAAGTTTTGACAAAAACTTTTTTTAAAAAGTCTCAACAGCTATCACCTTGAGTGTCTATATGATACACAACATAAACCATAGAACTTCAACTTAGGGATTTTCCTCCCAGTCCAGCACAAATTTACCATCAGTCCTCTTTGTTGATTCAATCATTTATTGGAACACTAAACTCAAACTGCACGGCTGGCTGCTGCTACGGATGCCCTGTTTGGTGGTCCCTATGTAGACTTGTCCACAGCTGCATGGTATACAGTAGACTCCTTTAGAGGTGAGAGGATCCCTCTTGTCCAGTAAATAAAAGGAACTCTAAAAAAACAGGGGAATTCCTGACACGAGAATGCTTCTGGAACATGGCCATACAGCCCAGAAAACTCACAGCAACCCAGTGAAGGCACCCAACAACAATATAAACCAAATTGTTCTCAGTGAGAGTAAGATCCATGTTTGATCCAAAGTAGGATTTGTGGGATACATCAACATTATTCAGGTAACAAAAGACTCATCATGGATTGGGAAAAGCTTGGAGGACACTCATATAAGGTGTCCTCCTGAATCCATCCCCATCCCGTGGCATTTCTTCAATCCTCAGTAATTTATACATTAGTCACAAGGAGGCAGCAGTGGATATTCCCGAGGCAGAAATAGGAATAGGACTTCTTTCTTTCTTTTCTTTTTTGCTTATTGGAGATAGGACTATACCTCAAAAAACTCAACTGGAAGCTAAGAACAACTTGTTACTTAACTTTTTCTGATACCCAAAGCAATTTCCTAAGCCAGACGTACAGAAAAAATCAAGGCAATGACCAACCCTACTGTTTTGCCTCAGATAAGAGTTCGTTCTTCCACACTGGACATTCCACAGATATATAAACCCCACTTGCCAGTTTCCAACAGACCTCACAACCTCTAAGGATGCCTACCATAGATGTGGGAGGGAATGCTTCTGGAACATGTCCAGAAAACTGACAGCAACGTACTGATAGTCTTGCTTATGATCAGTTAAAAGGCAGAAAAATCTTTCTCCAAACAAGCACCCATGCAGTTCTAAGCAACAACTCTAGATGGCAAACTTGAATAAATATTCTGCAAAACTGATTGAATTCCCATCCAATGGGGATAATCATGATCCTTTACTTTGCCACATTTAATGCAGATTTATACAATAGACATTTGTTCAATGAACTACAGGATGAGCAACCCGTACTTGAAATGTCTGGAACCAAAAGTCTTCTGGAGTTTGGATTTTTCCCCCAGAGTATGGAAAATGTCTGCATATAGATAATGAGATATATGGCAGATGTTACTCAAATATAAACATGAAATTCATTTATGTTTCATATACACCGTATACACACAGCCTGAAGACAATTTTAAATATAATATTTTAAATATTTTCTGCATTAAACAAAGTTTGTGTACATTGAAACATCTGAAAACAAAAGTATCATTATCTTAGCCCCCTAGGTGGACAATGTTTTGAAGCATTTTAGATTTCCAAATAATAGATTATCAACCTGTACAAATTGCACAACTTATTTTTTTAAAAAAAAAAAATCTAAATTTTTCTAAGCATTTTTCTTTGACAACCCAGAACTCTAGCCTGATTCACAAATTATATTTCATTGCCATTTACAACCCCCCCCCCCCCCAAGTTCATAAAATAGAACAAACAGGTATACATTGCCTTAAATCCAGGAAGTAAAAAAGAGAGACCACATGCCAGGTAGATTGATTCAATCAAGGGATGAATCCACTTCCACTTTAACAAATATATAACTGTATTGGGTTGTTGTAGGGTTTTTTTGGGCTATATGGCCATGTTCTAGAGGCATTCTATCTTGACGTTTTGCCTGTATCTATGGCAAAACATCAGGAGAATGCCTCTAGAACATGGCCATATAGGCTGAAAAAACCCACAACAACCCAGTGATTTCAGCCATGAAAGTCTTCGACAATACATTATAAATGCATTATATTGCACTGTATCTTAGCAATATTGTTTTCACTTTAAGATATAATGGTAATATGTAGTTACAGAATATGTCCTCATGGGGGAGAAAATATCACATTTTTTCAATTTTTCATAAAGGTTGCTTTTATGAAATTGTAACTAAAATGAGCCTTGTTATAAAATTTTTGAGCTATAACTATAGTGAATGGATTTTTTAAAAAGAAATTCTCCAAATGATTGAGTTTAACACTTCTCACTCTAATCTGAAATTACCTTTGATGTCTGCATATGTGTATTAACATTCTTAAATTTAGGCCTTTCTGTTGCTCCCCTACATGCTCTCTTTCATCCCAGTTTCATGATTGCCTGAGTAACCATTAATAAACCACTAATAAATAATAATAAAGCTTTATTTACATCCCACCCCCTCTTCCTGAGGGGATTCAGAGCAGCTTACAACAAGGAAAACAATATAAATAATAATAGTCATATATACTCTGGTATCTCTTCAGATTGTATAAATCTTAAGGAATAGTAGTCACACAAGCAATTAAAGAAAACTTAAACTTTTGGCAATAAGCAATGCAAAAATCAGACTCATGATTTTGAAAGTGATAGGTACATAACAGAACAGAAGTATCACTAGATAAATGGGTGAAAATTTCATTAAGTGTGATTTTGAATTGAATTTGGCAAAGTTCAAATGTGTCTTTATATTCAGGGTGGGGAAAAAATCATGGAAGAAACTGACACCAACAGGGCTAATTATCCAGCACCATGATGGATTGAATCTTTACTTATTAAATAATGTTAGCAATTAATTAGATTTACTGCCTCTCCCTCCACCTTTTGCCAAAGATGTTTCTCAATTTCACACCTATATAAAAACAGTTTGAAATGGTGTCTTTAAGAATGGATATTATAATACTGATTTCCATAGCTGAGTAGTATTAAATAGGAAGGGAAGAGATGTTCGAAAATATGATTTAAATATCTGAATATTTTTTCAAACCCTGACAAATTTTTCAGATGTGAACCTTTGATGAAAATATTCATAGTTCAGGACTTAATTCTGCACAAAAATAGCAAATGGTTGTTTTCTAGGCCTGGGTAACAACGGAAAAATTTGTTTCTAAAATCGATTTGTATTTGGGGTTTTTTTTTGTTTCGATATTTAAAATAATTACAAAATTTTCCTTTTAAAAAGTTCGATATTTACGAAATTTCGTAAATGGTAAAAAATTAACGAATCGATTTCCGAAACAATAACGAATCGATTCGTTAATGGCGGACGCGACCGCGAAATAAGCTAAAAAACCTCCAAAACCTTCTGAAGCTTCTTCCTCTGTTGTTGACTGTTGGTGTGATATTATAATTTTTTTTCACTAATTAAACCATAAAACTGGCCCAGACATGCGGAAATAATAACAAAACGACCTCAAAACAATAACGAAACGAATACAATATCGAAATACGAAGCATTTACAAAACGTTTTTGAAATTTCGTTTTTTTTAATAATTGCTCCAGAATGGTTCATTATCGTTTTGTAATTGAAAAAAATAACGAATTATTAACGAATTACGAATTAACGAAATGAAACTGCCCAGCCCTATTGTTTTCCATGCAAAAAAACAGCATTTTCTGCATGGAAAACAACATTTTAATACAGAAATGTTACATCTTGTGCAGAAAACACTGGGATTTTTTCCCCCACAGGAAATGCTGTAATTAATGATTCTGCATAAGATTTGCACATTTTAGAGTTACATAGAGAATAGTATTTTTCTGTGCTGGAATTAATATTTAGGTGTTGAAATATTATTGTCCATGCATTTTTTTACTGTTTTATAATTTGGACAGAGTTCTGAATTACAAAATTCAACTAACAAATTAATTTTAAAAAGCCACATGTAATTTTTACCAAAATAACAAATAGCCTTTTAAAATGGTATGATGTTTGAAGACTGCCTTGCATTAGGAAGAAAATTGCAGTAATTGTGTTGCCAAAGCCTTTCATGGCCAGAATCACTGGGTTGCTATATTCCAGAAGCATTCTCACCTGACATTTCACCCACATCTATGGCAGGCATCATCAGACGTTGTGAGGTTGAAAATCAATTTCTTTTCTTTTTTCAGTAATAATAGGGTTAATAATTGAATTTCACAATTGCAAAAGGAGGATTTAACACCATGCATTAATTTTTTTTTTAAAAAAAACCAAACCAATTTCTTTATTTTATTTGTGTGCCTTCAAGTCATTTCTGATCCATGCAACTTATGCTCCACTCCAGTCATGTGAGGAAATATAATAGAAACCAAAAAATCCATACCACAAAAAAATGTATTATTTGAAACCAGACAGTAGACTGCAATCCCTCAGACACTGTCTTGGCTCTGAAATATAAAGGACAAAGTTCAACTAACAAATTAACAAAGAAACTTAATCTAGCCTTAATCCCTTTAAAACCCAGAATCCTTTAAAACCTAAGACATATTAACAGCACATATTTGAAGTTCCTTTGCAGCTGTTTAAGTTGCCCCCCTTTATCTGCAGATATAGAACTGGAAGTGTGGTCAGCTGAACTTTGTTCTTTATAAGTAACATGATAACTCAGGAAACACCAAGTTGTCCAGTCATCAGTTTTCCACACTGCTGGTTGGGTACTGTAGGCAAGAGTATCAAACAGTAATATTCTGGGGAAGGTAAGAAACCATTTGTATAAATACAAGTGAGGGCTGCAACCAACTGTGGAAGCATGAAATGCTTCTGTTTAGAATGCCACCAATCTCAAAACTTCAGTTTCCCTTTTCTCTCTCCCTCTAGTCAACATTTAATGGCCACAGAGCATCTTCATTTCTCACCAGGCTGGAGGAAGAGGGTCCACACTGGTGACCACTTCCTGCGAAATCCAAAGGTTCACTTTCTGCTTGGCCAGCCCTGACTTTTTATCCTGGGTAGGATTGTCAAGTCTCAGAAGCTGGGGCTGAGTCTCCAGATCCCATCGGTCATCTGCCAGGCAAGAAACAAAAATGCACATTCTCTATTTTTGGTGGGCTCCTTTCCCTGCAGGAGAAAATGATTGTGAGATGACTCACTAAAAAAGACAATGATACTTAATAAAATGGAGGGCAGTACAAAAAGAGGAAGACACAAGACAGAATCCCAGATGGATAGACTCAACCACAGAAGCCATGGCCCTAAATTTACAAGACTTGAGGTGACTTGGAGATCCTACATTCATAGGGTTGCTGTAAGTCAAAGTCAACTTGGAGGCAGTTAACTTGAAGGCAATTAACAACAGATGCTTGCTATAGTTTGCAAAGCTTCATCGGTTGGTTGCTTCAACTTGCAAAGAGTCTCAAGGCAGCCTAGCTTTCTTCCCTTGCCATTTGTGGTGGCACCAAGACTTGCCTTCCACTCTATTTGTGTCCACATTCCAGCTAGAAGCAAGTAGAGCAAGTCATATTCTTTTGGCCTCTGTGGAAGGCAAACCGTCCCCTTGACCAAATCTTCTTAAGGAACTTTATGGTAAGTTTGCCTTAGGGTTGCCATAAGACAAAAATGACTTGAAGGAACAAAACAACAACAAAATAGCTATTTTTTGTTTGTTTTCTCCACAGAGATGCATAACATCCAACACAAAAAGTAATGCTCATTTGCATAAATTGTTTCTTTAACATGGTCTACTTTAATGTTGATTCTGTAGCCACTATTCAGCTAAATTAAGATAATCTGTTTTTCTCTCTCTAGCTCATTTTCAAAATCTATAACGAAGCATTGAGAAAGAATTTTAAGGACTTACCTAACTTGGATAAATGGTTTTAAAAAAAAACAACCCCTGAATGAATGTTACTGGAGAACAAGATAAAACTGAATGAGGATTACTAACTTTACAAATAGTTGCCATGTCTTTCACTACAACTTCATGTGGAATCAAATAGCAATGTGTATGTCTTTGCTTTTTAAAGCTTTACCAAATGGAAAAGCTCTATCAACTGATTTCAGAAGAACCAGCTGCTATAAAAAAGCTCTTAAAACACATTAAATGCATGTCTTTACATAGGAAAATAGAGGCTCACTGTAAAATGCTGTAGTTCTATGATTTCCCTTCAGGAAAATAGGGTGGAATACAAATAAAGTTTTTATTATTATTATTATTATTATTATTATTATTATTATTATTATTTGAAACACAACAAGATGAGTCTACAGCAGACACCCTGCTGGCTGTCGAACTGGATCACACGTCGGACACTTCCCAAATGTCTAGGACTGTGTGATGTATCGGTGAATAATGCATGCAGATCCCAGTAAGGTGGCCTTCTGCAGCTGGCAGATGGTAACTTTGTCAGCGCCGATTGTGTTTAAGTGCAGGCCAAGGTCTTTAGGCACTGCACCAGTGTGCCAATCACCACTGGGACCACCTTTGCTGGCTTGTGCCAGAGTCTTTGTGGTTCAATCTTTAAATCCTCATATTGTGTCATCTTTTCCAGTGGTTTTTCTTCAGTCCTGCTGTCACCTGGGATTGCGACATCGATGATCCATACTTTGTTTTTTAACACGATTGTGAGGTCAGGAGTATGTGCTCCAAAACTCTGTCAGTCTGAATCCAGAAGTCCCAGAGTATCTTGACTCTCTATAACGTTTCCAGCTTGTGATCCCACCAGTTCTTTGTCACAGGCAGATGGTATTTGTGGCACAAGTTCCAATGAATCATCTGAGCAATGGTGTTATGCCTCTGCTTCTAGTCTGTCTGTGCTATCTTCTTCTTCTTTTTATTATTATTATTATTATTGTTGTTGTTGTTGTTGTTATTATTTCTATTTTACTGTCCAATGTAGAGATCTATTTGTCTCCCCCAGCACTTCCTCACATGTCATTGGAACCTTCAGAGAGGTTCCAATGACATGTCTAGTAAGGTTTTCTTTATTTTTAAGGCTTTTGGGGAGGATATGGAAGGGGGCATGCCATCTTGCCTCTTTGGGCTCCAGAAGCCCAAAAGGTGCAAGATGGATGTGTGGATGAACCCCTGAGTAGTTGCGAGACTATAGATGAGTCTGTCCCCACATGGCCCTTACTCCATTAGACTTGGGTATTTCAGGAAGGCCCAGTTCTAATGGAGTATCTAAATAAATCAGGATAAAACAGGGCTTTCCTGCTTTGTCTCGAATTAATTTGTTTTTACCGAAGGCGTCATTTTTACACCTCTGGTAAAAGCATGAGAGCTTGCACATTCTGAGTCTACACTGCCTGATAATCTGAGATGAATAGATGATCTGGGATCAGATCCTGGGATATAGGGCAGTGTAGATCCATCCTAAGGCAGATACCCCATTGACAAAAGGTCCCAACTTCAAGCCAAGAGGCTGAAACCCTTGAGTTACAAACTGCAATATCCCTAGTGTTGGAGAATTGTAGTTCAATAACATAGCACCCACCCAGACAGGAAAGATCTGCCCGACCATTTGGGGTACAACTACAAGGTAGAATTAATCCAATTTGATACTACTTTATCATGGTTCAATTATATGGAATCATGAGAGTTGTAGTTTGGTGAGGCACCAGCACTCTTTGACAGAAGATGCTGAAGAGCTTGAAAAACTACAGCTCCCATAATTTCATAGCATTGAGTCATGGCAGTTAAAGCTATATCAAGCTGCATTAATTCTACAGTGTAGATGTAGCCTTATGGTGAAGACAGTTAGAATACTGCGCTAGATGGGTAAATATTAAATAATATGGACTAGTGAATGATAACAATAAGTTTTTCTTAGCTCTACAGTCCAGCATGGTATGGAAATTCAGTAAGCAATGTGAAGTACCTTCCTATGCCTTTGGCAAATCTCCCTAATTTATTTCTTATATATTTCTGATATATAAAAGCATATCCCATGTTAGCCCGCGAGCTGATCAAACTGCTGTGGAAAAAGCACAACTTAAGTCTTCCAGTAGGCATATTAATGCAAGGAAGATAGCATGCATTATTATTCATGTCCAGGAAATGATAAACAAAGCAGGGGGTTGTGAAAGGTCTCTTGAGAAATGAACGTCTTCTTGTAGTTCCCCATGAACAATTTGGATCATCTCCTCCCCCTGGATGTTATGTTGCAAACCTTCTGATTTAGTTTTTTAAAAATTTAATTAAATGGCCAACAGCACAAAAACACAGCTGATTAAGGCTCTGGCCAGCTGGTTACAGGAAACGGCATTTTTCTTTGATGACCGGATGCAGACAGACCACTCTTAATCCACAATTTATCTATCAGTGATGTCTCCCAAGGCATTCTCTTTCTCCCACTTAGAAACTTTTGTCCTTTGAGCTGCTGTGTTGTGAAAAAGTTGCAATCCCATAGCCACCTACTTACAAAACACGTCATACCTAATGTCTGAGTAGCCATACATTTCTGCCATAATGTTAGTTTGTTCCTCCCCTGCACCAAGAAGGGAAAAAAACTTTCTAGTTTGTACTGATTAAGCACAATAATAATAGTAACAGAAAAATGTTGACTGGCATTAAGAACAAAGGACGTATTTGTTTTCTGCCACTACACAGGAAATAACTCTAAAATATTTGGGTTCTCAATTCCCCAGCAAAGTAGAAAATGCATTTTTGTCTTAATTTATATACATTTGCGGTGACACAAAGGATAGGTAAAGTAGTACTTTACAGGTGTTTTGAACTGGGGCTGGGGCTTATTTTGTGGTCTTCATGGACCACAAAATAAAGCCCATCTGCACTGTCATATAATGCAATCTGAAACTGTTTTATGTGAGTTTGCACTGACCATATAATGCATAGAATCATGGAACTGGGATTTAGTTGAATTCCATAGAATCATCATGTTGGAGGAGACCTCATGGGCCACCCAGTCCAACCCCCTGCCAAGAAGCAGGAAAATCACATTCAAAGTACCCTCAACAGATGGCCATCTAGCCTCTGCTTAAAAGTCTCCAAAGAAGGTGACTCCACCACACTCCGGGGCAGAGAGCTCCACCGCTGAACAGCTATCACAGTCAGGAAATTCTTCCTAATGTTCAGGTGGAATCTTCTTTCCTGTAGTATGAAGCCATTGTTCCCTGTCATAGTCTTCAGGGCAGCAGAAGACATCCTTGCTCTCTCCTTCCTGTGACTTCCCCTTACATATTTATACAAGGCCATCATGTCTCCTCTCAGACGTCTCTTCTGAAGGCTAAACATGCCCAGCTCTTTAAGCTGCTCCTCATAGGGCTTGTTCTCCAGACCCTTGATCATTTTAGTCATTCTCCACTGGACACATTCCAGCCTGTCAACATCTCCCTTCAATTGCGGTGCCCAGAATTGGACACAGTTTTCCAGGTGTGGACTGACTAAGGAATATTAGAGAGGTAGCATGACTTCCCTGGATCTGTTAAGATCATTGTGAATTCTGCTCCTGTCTTCTGGAGTATTAGCTATCCCTTCCAATTTGGTGTTGTCTGCAAACTTGATGATCATGCCTTCTAACTCCTCAGCTTCAAACTGCATTATATGGTACGGTAGATGGGGACCTGAATTGCCATAAAGCCCAAAATATGATGAACAAATATGAAACAAATCTAACTTTTTGAGAGACTGCTTGTGGAAAAATCAGTTACCAGAACTTCTTTCATCATTTCCAAACAGCTCCCCATCCCTATGTATTATTGTTTTAAGACTGAATTCAGCAATTTCTGGAAAGGAAAAAGTTTCCTTGTTCGTTTCACAATTTCCACACCCAATGTGTGAGCAAGCTTGTGTCTCTGTGTGTGTGTGTGTGTGTGTGTGTGTGTGTTAGAGAGAGAGCAATGCCTACTTCTTGTTTATTTTTTCCAACATGAAAGAACTCTTCAAAAAATTAAAATGTAGCAACACTTAAACCTTCAGCATAAAATGAGGAGAGGGTTGATCATCCCATGTAGTAAACAGCCAAAAAAAAAGTGAAATAACTATCTGCTGCGGATGCAGTCTCCACAGGGAAGGAAGGAAAAGAGAGGGACTGTGAAAAGTGAAAAGACGGACGGAAAGGTTTGTAATCTCTGTCCTTGGGGAATGTTTCTTTCTTTATTTTGGCAGCATTCCAAGGAAATAACAGAGCCTGTTAGTAACCACTTTCAAATAGTTACAATTAGCTACAGTTAATTAAAATATTTTGAAAACAAAATTAACAACATTAGATTACATACCCTTCAACATTTCACAGAGGGAAACCGAGACACGCGCAGCAAAGCAATATCAGAGTGCAGGCAACATGGCAAAATGAAGAAGGCACCTGCTACAATAGGTTGCAGCTTTTTGCTTTTGCCTGAGCCTACAAGGAAAGACAAAACTCTTTGCCTGTCCTATTGCCCCATTGCTAAGTTAACCTGCATACCCTCATCACCCTGCCTTCCAGCACTTTAGCTGTTGCACTTTAAAAAAAAAAACCCACAAAATTATCATAAAGTAAACAATAAACAGTTTTGGAGTAGCAATGAAAAGGAGGCAGTGAGAGACAAGGAAAATTGTATTCCCAGAGACCACTTCCATGCCAGCAAGCCAGCATAGAAGTGAAATGGCCATATTCCACAAGGTAGGTGATGGAAACGTTGTGGGATTGGAAGATATTAATGGTTTTGCCTGTCAATAGTGAGCGACTGTAAATATATCATGACTGTCAATTGGGTGTGGATGACATGTGATGGGGAGCCTCCTGCTTGGAGCAATGGTCCTACTTCAATGCTGGTTTCCCTCCCCTCCCCCCTTTTATAATGAAGTCCTATGACTTTAGCTTAAACAAGAGGGATCAGCAGTAACGCAATGGGTTAAACCTTTGTGGCAGCTGAACTGCTGACCTGAAGGTTGGCGGTTCAAATCCATAAGACAGAGTGAGTTCCCATCTTTCAGCTCCAGCTACCTATGCGGGGACATGACAAGCCTCCCACAGGATGATAAAACATCCAGGCATCCCCTGGAAAACATCCCTGCAGATGGCCAAATTATCTCACACCAGAAGTGACTTGCAGTTTCTCAAGTCACTTCTGACATGGTTAAAAAAAAAACTTTAATGAGAAATAATTTCACTTCTTTTGTAGTATGATCATAGCTTTTAGTTATTTTCATAGTTCCAGAATGTGTCTTCACTATACAGTGAATATCAGATGCCACCTCATAAACAAGGTGAACATACAGCATGCTGAGACATCAAGGCACATGAGAGGTAAGGATGGTTTATACTTTGAGTCTATAATTCATATTTGTAAAGCTATTAAAACCATCTATTTAAGTTACTTCTGTGCTAGAGAAGTAAACATGGACACTTTGTGGGACTTTTAACTATGGCCAGAAGCCAACTGTTACTCCCAGCTGGAGCAGATTCTTTAACTAAGGTTGAATGAATGGAATTTATATAAGTGTTGGCTTGCCAGGTTTCCACTGAGTCAATGGATCTACTCTAGTTGAGAGTAACATCTGGATTTAGGTCCCAAAATGTAAGCAATTGATTCTTTCCAATACTTTTCAAAGCTCTGGGAAATAAGACTCGCATTCAGCATATGATTTCTGCATATATCACCAGAATATGAAGACAAGGCTTAAAATGACAGATAATTCCTAGAAGCAGTATTAGAGGAATATTTTTTATCTTAAATTGTAATGTTAAATGCTGTATGAATTAACAAATTGCTAACATGAGATATTAAACTGAGATATTAAACTGCTCCAAGAAGAATGCAACCAGTTAATACTAGCTGAGCAAATGACATTTCGAAAGGGAATTGGGCCACATTTTCCTCCTAACATTCAACCACAATGGGATATTCAATAAAAACCTCACAAGAGATACTCATTAAAACAAAGAAATATTCTTCTTGCTAAAAATGATGTCAGTTGCTTACGTACTGGGAGTGCTTTGATTTATGTTCTATGCCATTTTTCAGTTATGGGTTTTAGATTTATATACACCAAACAGAGCTGTTGTATACAGGTTTGAAAGGTTTAAGCCAACTCGCTAAAAATTCAAACTGTAATTTTCACACAGTTTTATGTACCCCTATTGTTAAAGTTAGGCATATGATTCTGTTAATGTTGTGAGGAAACCACCTTTTCCCCCTCGGAGGCCCTTTATGGAAAGAACTAACTTGATAAATGGGAGCTTTTTCTTGGACACGTTTATCCACAGTTGGAAAATATCACTTTGAGGCCATTGAGGTTTCCTGTGTCAGAGGCTTGTGCACATTGCTGTACATCAACTTTTCTGAGGCCCATATAATACAGTTCAATGCAGTTCAAACTGCATTTTATGGGTCAACATGGACCATATAATGCAATTTTTATACTGTAGTTGACACTGCATTATTTGGCAATATAGATCCAGCCTGATATTATAGACGCTGGGGAGTGTGACTTGCTTCAGGACTTCAAGGTCTAGATCCTCTCCTCCCAAGGCCCCCCACCCCCAGTTACTGATAGGATACCCTCCAACTATCCAGATTTGACTGGATCAGTGTCAAACAATACTGTGTTACTTAAGTGAGTTGTTGTAGGTTTTTTCGGGCTATATGGCCATGTTCTAGAGGCATTCTCTCCTGACGTTTCGCCTGCATCTATAGCAAACATCCTCAGAGGTAGTGAGGTCTGACCTAACAACCTCTGAGGATGCTTGCCATAGATGCAGGCAGAATGTCAGGGGAGAATGCCTCTAGAACATGGCCATATAGCTTGAAAAAACCTAAAACAACCCAGTGATTCCGGCCATGAAAGCCTTCGACAATACATTGTGTTACCTTACTTTTTCAGTTTGCTTTAAAAATATTCTCTGTTTTCTCTCTACTTTTCCCCTTTGACCTCCACTTTCTTCAAGTTCTGCAAACTCAGTTCAAAGTGAAAAGTAGTTTGCACTCAGTTCAACAGCAGGAGGATTTCTCAGGATTTCATCACATGAGGCAAGCAAAGTGACATTGCAGCCAGATTGTGATCTTTAGTGACAGTCCGTATTGAATGAGATCATGTGCACATCTCACTAAGGCTGGATTTACACTGCCATATCATCCAGTTCGAAAGAGATAATCTGAAAACTGAAACTGGATTACATGGCAGTGAAGATCAAGACTAAGGGTGCCCACCAGACTTGTGCGCTGATCCGTTTTAGCCATTTTCCTTTCACCAATCCAGCTTCTTCGGCTTGGTTGAAGAAAGGGCCCAGCCATCATGGTTTTCTGTCCATAATGGGACCATGTGGCAGCTGAACACGGCTCCTTTTCTCTTTTTCAGGAGCAAGCAAAGAAGCTGCCACTTTGTGTTCTTCCTTGCCCAGGATTTCCCTGTGACCCCTTCCTATTGGGTCAATCATAACCTCTGAGGATGCCATAGATACAGGCAAAACGTCAGGAGAAAATGCCTCTAGAACATGGCCATATAGCCCGAAAAAACCTACAACAACACATAGTGATGTATCTTATGCAAGCTGAGTCTACTTCCTTAACCCAGTTGCTGAAACCCAGGTTCCCTTGAAGGGAAGAAAGGAAAGGGTCCCAGGAAAGGTGCTTCCTTAACCTTGTTGGTGAGACCCAGGCTCCCTTGAAGGGAAGAAAGGAAAGTCCCTGGAATGGAATAATCCAGCCAGCAGAAACAGATTAAGGTTCAGCCAAAATGCCCAAACCTAGTGCCCATCCCCATGGTTCTCCACTCTCTAAATATTGGCAGGTAAACATCAATCACTCCCTATACATACTGTAATGCAATGGATCTCTTCTGCTTCTGTAACAGACAGTAACAGGACACCCGTGGATGGGATTCTCTCTTTTTTCTCCCTTGCTTTTCGCAAGTTGGCTGGTTTTTGTGGGGTTTTTTATATGATTGCATTTGTCTTTTTAATGCTTTTTTTTTTTGGTCATGTCAAGAGCAACTTGAGAAACTGCAAATCGCTTCTAGTGTGAGAGAATTGGCCATCTGCAAGGACGTTGCCCAGGGGACGCCCGGATGTTTTGATGTTTTGCTATCCTTGTGGGAGGCTTCTCTCATGTCCCCCATGGAGAGCTGGAGCTGATAGAGGGAGCTCATCCGCGCTCTCCCCAGATTCGAACCTGTGACCTGTCAGTCTTCAGTCCTGCCGGCACAGGGGTTTAATCCACTGTGCCACCAGGGGTTCCTTTTTAATGCTGAATTGTACTAAAAATAAAAATAATGAACTGCAGTAGTGCAGTAAGACAGGATTATGAGGGTGTGTGGAAGTATAATGCAGGAGCTTGGATTGACTAGCACAATTGTGATATTGTGCTACTGAAGAGAAATGTGATATTGAAGGTGATCAATTATAATGCGGAACGCCCTCCCTAGAGATATTAGATCAGCCCCCTCTCTCCTGACATTTCAAAAAAAGTCAAAACCTGGCTCTTCGAGCAAGCTTTCACAAATGCAGTGTAACAGGTAAATATAGATCTACGAAACAACTGGACGATGCGACTGGAAAATTATTTTAGTAAGGAGACGCTGATGATATATGTTTTTATTGGTTTTTTTATGGGTTTTATATTATATGCTAAATGTTTTTAATTGTGTTTTATGTTTGTTGGGGCATCGAATTGTTGCCGACTCTAAACCATCTTGAGTCGCCTTCGGGCTGAGAAAGGCAGTATACAAATATGGTAAATAAATAAATAAATAAATAAATAAATAATGCAATTGTTGCCACACAATGGATTAGTCTTCAATAGGCTCAGGGAAAAGCAAACAGCTACAGCATCTCTTGTCTTATGTATTCTTCCTCATCAATACTTTTTGCCATTTTGATCACACAGTGATACTGCTTGGCCACACAACAGTTTTCATCTGTGAAATCTTATGTAATAGGATATGCAATCTAATATTATTGAATTTGTTTCAAAAGCATGTTGAGTAGCTGTTGCTAATTGTAACTAATTCTGACTTAGTTTTTTCATACCATGAATAAAGCTTTGAGAACCTGGGAATGGTTGCTTTTTGCATTCATAGAATCATAGAGTTGGAAGAGACCTTGTGGGGCATTCAGTCCAACCCTCTGCCAAGAAGAAGGAAAATCACATTCAAAGCACCTCTGACAGATAACTATGCAGCCTCTGTTTAAAAACCTCCAAAAAAGAAACCCCCACCACACTCCAGGGCAGGGAGTTCCACCTCACAGTCAGGAAGTTCTTCCTCATGTTCAGGTGGAATCTCCTTTCTTGTAGTTTGAAGCCATTGTTCTGCATCGTAGTCTCCAGGGCAGCAGAAAACAAGCTTGCTCCCTCTTCCCTATGACTTCCTCTCACATTTTTATACATGGCTATCATGTCTCCTCTCAGCCTTCTCTTCTTCAGGCTAAACAAGCCCAGCTCTTTAAGCTGCTCCTCATAGGGCTTGTTCTCCAGACCCTTGATCATTTGAATCGCCCTCCTCTGGATATATTCCAGCTTGTCAACATCTCCCTTCAATTGTGGTGCCCAGAATTGGATGTGGTCTAACCATGGCAGAATAGAGGGATTGCATGACTTATCTGGATCTAGACACTATACTCCTATTGATGCAGGCCAAAATCCCATTGGAGTTATTAGCTGCCACATAACATTGTTGGCTCCACGATTTTTTCACATGTACACCTTGACACCACCATTCCCAATACAACACAAAACTCATATTTCTAGGAACCTGCTTTGCTGTTGACATCCTTACTTCTTTATAACAAAGAAACATGATGAGCCAAGCATATCCCTTTCCCCAGGCATATGAATTGTGTGTGACTTAACCTTTGGCTTCTTCCTTGTTGAC
The DNA here is from genome assembly GCF_037176765.1 of Anolis sagrei. Lineage (NCBI taxonomy): Eukaryota > Metazoa > Chordata > Lepidosauria > Squamata > Anolidae > Anolis > Anolis sagrei. Next base: position 277,706,854 of record NC_090022.1, read on the forward strand.
AGAGGTGAGAAGTCAAATATTTTGCAGTGAATTTTTGGCAGTAGTTAGAAGGTCTTTGCATCTGTTATCCATGAAGCCAGCATAGCCACATGAAGAAGAGGCGCACAGGCAATCCGGCTGTGTGCAGTTTGCTTGGCTTCCCTTTTGCTCACACACCCTTGCTTTCCCTGGCCGGACACTTCCTTCAGATAGAAACAGGAAAGCTAGGACAATGGGCTGATCGATGCTCTCCCCTCCGTAAATCTGTAAGTACTTGAAATGTCACTTCCTGCTTTTGAAAGCAGATATTCATATACTCAATTCTTCTACGAGGCCTAGGGGGCCCATCTCTGAGAGGTTTTTTTTTTAAAAAAGAATGCTACATTCATCCTATACAGTCTAAACACAGCCTAAAATTTGTTTTATAATGCCTGAATGTTATAAAAGTTAATCTGAGGGCTGCTTGGAAAACTCATCTACTTCCAAGGGAAATTTAATATTCTGAAAAACTCTGAAAGATAGTGATCCATTTCTGAAGGAGAGAACTGAATCACACAAATCTTTTGAGACTGCTGCGTACATGACAACTGTTGCACTTTTCAGGGTCAGTTATTTATTATTTATTTTACTTATTTCAAGCATTTGTATCCCGTCCTTCTCAACCCCTGAGGAAGGACTCAGGGCGGCTTATAATTGGAAATCATTAGATGCCAACAAACAAACAATCACAATACAAACAATATTAAATATGACAACAAGATTATATAATACATTAAAATGTTGACCATTAAAATATTAAAACACAACCAAGCCTAAGTCCACAAATCCAAATCATTGCCCAGAGTTCCAGTCCATGATCTATTCACTGACAATTCTCATGAGTCATTGCAGTTGCTGCTCAGTCATCTGCCCGAATGCTTGGTCCCAAAGCCAAGATTTAAGCTTTTTTCTAAAGGAGAGGAGAGAGGGTGTTGTCCTGATTTCACTGGGAAGTGCATTCCATAGATGGGGGGTCACCACTGAGAAGGCCCTGTCTCTCATTCCCACCAGTCACGCTTGAGAGGGTGACAGGATCAAGAGCAGGGCCTCCCCTGATGATCATAAACTCCAACGGGTCATAGAGGGAGATATGTTTGGACAAGTAAACTGGGCCGGAACCATATAGAGCTTTATAGGTGCAGGAGAGCAGCACTCTGAATTGTGCTCAGAAATGGACTGACATTTGTAATTCCCTAACAAAATTCCTAGTTCTTCCGGTATCTGTTCAAACAACTGGACATATTAAATGAGAAATCAGTAGTGTAATGCTCAGGGCTTGCAATGTTTTTTTAGTATACAAATCCAGAATGCATTAGCATTCCAAAAAGCTCATAGCTAAAATCCTACATCTGGATTGTACACTGTAAATCTCTACCTAAGTTATGTGTGGCAAAACACCACTGTTGAATTGAATGGCTACAATATGCAAGTTAGTGGAAACTCAGATCCCATTGCACATATGCACATGACTACACACCTGCATGCACTATGCTGCCATATGCATTATTCCATTTCTGCAACCTTGGTTTACTGATGCTCTGCTGTAAACAAAATGTTCATTCATTTCATGCATATGGCACCAATACGATCATGGCAAATATTTTTTTTCCAAATTCCAGCAATACAAGGGAAGGCTAGTAATTGCTATGAAGAGACATTCAGTGAGTTCTTGGTATCTTCTAGAATTTGGTTCCAGGACACCAAAATTGGTGGGTGCTCAAACGCATTATATTCAATGGTGTAATAAAATTGCATCCCATATATCAAATGCAAGATCAAGGTTTGCTTTTAGGATTAAAAAATATTTTCAAGACATGAACAGTTGAATCTGTAGGTGCAAAATCTATGGATATAAAGGTCCACTGTAGTGGGAAAACCACAAATATTTTTTAGTAGAAATGGCTGGCATGATTGTATAGATCTTATGCTCTCAGTTTGAAGAATGTTGCTTGGTCCATTTGCTGGAGATGGTCTACCTGGTCTACACCCTATTTGGATTCTCTTGCAATAGATTTGCTTTTATGGACTCTCTCTAACTTCCATCTTGCTTTGTGCTGTTGACACAGTTGGAAGCTATTATGCTGAGATGGGTTAGTCTGGATTGATGTAATATATATCACATAGCTGCATGCCTGTGGACACCAAAGACCAAACCAGACAAGCTGCCCCTTCTGTGATCAGCAACTGTGTGATTTGCTTTTTTAAAATTAAATTTTTGGTAAGGGAGGCTTGATCTGGATTAGAAATTTAACATGGGGAGAGGGACAACATATTTTACTGTGCTGTCCACTTTGGTCATGGTACAGGTTAGGGGCCCACACCACCTATTTGCATTAGGGCAGGGAGTTTATATTCGCTCCAATGGAAATTGTTCTCCCATCCAGACTTGATCGGAAGTACAACAAGGCTCAAAATGCTGCCCACACCTCTTGGCACCAAGCAATGCACACAGCCTGCCATTTCAGATGTCAGTAGCCAGGCTCATTTTGAACTGTTCTTTCTATGCGTGTTCAGAGGACAACGTTTGTCTTAACTAAAAGAACAAATTTGTCTTAGATTGTTCTTAATGAAAGGAACAACAACAGCAAAAAGAAAAACTTCTTGTTTTAATCAGAACAGAACAATCTATTGCAAAGTAATTCAAGAAAGCAGGTGAAGTGGAATCTTAAGCAATAAATGCCTATGTGTGAATGCATGAAATTTGGTACAAAGCCTTAGCATCAGAATATTCTTAATTGCCACTAGAGAGCCTGGCACCAATTGCCCTTAGCATTGGGGAGATAATTGCACTATCCCACCTCTAGCTAGAAAAGGGTGCATCCACACTGTAGAATTATTTCAGCTTGACACTTTAACTGTTGTGCTTGGGAATCATTTAACTGAGGGTTAAATGGTTATGTTGCTGCCAGGACAATGGATGCCTGGCAGTACTGGAGGTCAGCTGTGACCAGAAGTGCTGCAGAAATCAAAGAGGCACAAATGGAGAGTGAAAGGGAGAAATGTGTCAAGAAGAAGGCAAATCACGCCAACCCTAACTGGGACCAACTTTCACCTGGAAACTGCTGTCCTCACTGTGGAAGAACATGTGGACCAAGAATGGGGCTACGTATCCATCGCCAAGACACTACACTTGGAAGGCCATCATACTCGGACAACAAGGGATTGCCTAAGTAAGCAAGTTAGTAAGTCATACCTACAAGGCTAAAACTGAAGGTTAATATACTTTTTGAGTCTTCTGATTGACATGCTCCAGACCATTTTACCCAATTACAATTATAATATTGTAATGTAATGCAATATAATACTAGTAATTGTTTTTAAATGCATAATGATTTTGTATTCTGTATATCTAAACTGTTGTAAATCGCTCTGAGTCGCCTAAGGGCTGAGAAGAGCGGCATACAAATAAATAAATAAATAAATAAATAAATAAATATGAGGGTTATCCAGACAGTAAGGTTACAAGGCACGTAGCTCTCATGGGGAATTTTCTTGAGGGAAGTTGGCATAACTGCTGTGCAGCAGGAAGCCAGCTGAAGCAAACAAGCAATGGCAGTCATCATCAACTGCTGCTGTGGTGAAAGTTAGAGATGAGCATCCTCATTCCGTTTCCCTCCAAGTGCAAAGTTTGTGCTGTAATACACTCCCTAAATGCTAAGGGTATGAACGCCACTGTGATTCCTTGTGAAATCATTTCAGTTTATAGAGAGGACATAATGTCAAGACAGCATGTGACAAAATGGCTACAGAATATATTGTGAAGCAACTTTGCAGAGCCATTCAAAACAAACATTGTGGGGTGCTGACAGCGGGAGTCTGTCTCCTTCATGATAATGTACATCTGCACACCACTCATGCGACACAAGAGTTGTTGGCTTCATTTGGTTGGGTTGTTTTAAACCAATTGTGCTGGCATGGCAGTGCCAGGAGATTTCAATTTCTTTCTCTTGCACTGCTAGTTTGTATGAATTTATTTAGCCATGCATTTTGCAAACAGGTAGCTTCCCCAGGTTGCAGTCATAGGACCAGCAACCTGGCAATCATTGTTAGAGCCTTTAGACCTGCCCCCTTTCCTCAGCGTTTTGGAGGCAAAGGAGGACTTTTGTTCAGTCTCACTGTTTGAAGCCTAACAGAAGGACGTGTGGGTTTATCTATCCCACCTGCACAAAGGCTTCACTACTCAGAGCTCTGCTGGGGGAGTAAAGGAATTTCCACAGCTTTTGCTGGGGGAATACAGCCAGCCTTTGCTAGAGCAACAGGACAGTTCCTATAGCCTTCATGGAGTAATCCTAAAGGACACCTTTCAGCTTGGCAGATCTACAGAAATCTTGTCTGGTAAGGGACCACTGGGGCTATCCATAAAGTAGCTTGGAGCCAGGAGTAGAGGTCTCATGCCAGCAAGATAAAGAAAGATTGCCCAGAAAGGGGTCAGAAGATTTCCCTAAGAGCCGTCGCAAACTCTGTTCCTGCGGGAGCAAACCTTGCTAGCATGTCCCTGACGTCATGAGACTCCGCCTCTCGCCCCGCCCCTTTCTCCGCCTCTTTCTCCTTGCGAGAGTGGTTTTTCCTTTGCTAGGGCAGCATTGCCAACATACTCTCTCAGTTGGCGGAATTCAACTGAGAGAAAATGCGGGCAATGCTGCCCTAGCAAAGGAAAAACCACGCTGGCAAAGAGAAAGGGGCGGAGAAAGGGGCGGGGAGAGAGGCGCAGGCTCATGACGTCAGGGACGTGCTAGCAAGGTTTTCTCCCGCAGGAACCTAGTTTGCGACGGGTCTAAGGAAGAAAGGAACAGTTTACCACCAGTTGCCTGCCCTTGATAGCAGATTGAGGAAGCTACCAGTTTTCCAAGGTTATAAAGCGTTTAATTCATTTGTTTGAAGATGTAAGCCCAAATAAAGAACTTTGTTGAACTTATTTTGAGCCTCAATAGAACTTTGTGTTGGGAAATCTAAGGGGCCCTTCAGCTGCGGCACCCCGGCATCCCGTTGGGCATACAGAACGCACGTCCTGTAAACAGAAATTATTTCAGGCCCAGCGTGTGACAGCACACCACTTCTCTCATAGTCCTGATCTCGCACCCAGTGACTACAATCTGTTCAAGAAATTGAAGGAACACCTTGGTGGAAAAAACCTTTCTGATGACAACAAGGTGAAAATCGAAGTGACAAACTAGATGAAAAAGGAGGAGGGAAACGTCTATGACACGGGCATCAAAAATTTGTCGCACTGATGAACTGAATGGTGATTATGTGGAAAAATAATGTAACACCTATGCTACAATCCATGTAGGTTTAATTAAAATATGCCCAAAAAAAAACCTACAACAACCCAGTGATTCCGGCCATGAAAGCCTTCAACAAAACAATATATTCATTCTTTGTATTTTTAAAAAATCTTGTAGTCTTCCTTTCCAGATAACCCTCATACTTTGAATCACATTTTGTCTACATTTTTGACATGCATATGCTATTATTGTTTTCATAACTGGTGTTTTGTTGTTTATAGTTATTGATTTTGTTGGTTTTTTGATATTTTAGTGGCATAGTCTAGTAAAGGAGAAAGTCCATGGAGTGACACAATGAGTGACCACACTGGGTGACACCAACCCTAGGGGAACCCCTGCCCATATCAAAGTTTCACTTGCAATTAAGTAATCAATTAAGTAATTTTTTCTTCAACAACAAGCAGATGTGTCTATGCATCTGTCCACTGCATAAAAGATCAAAAGCAGTTAGTAGAGTCTAGTATTTTGAAGTTAAAATCAAGTATGCTGATTTGTTTTCCTAGGTGCATTTTGTTGTTGACACACTGACAGAAAAAAAATGAATATTCAACAAAAATCAGGGAAATAGGTTAAATGGCTCAGGCTTTGAAGTTCAAAGCCTCCCACATAGAGACAGTGTGCTGAACTCAGTCGCTGCCAGCATGCAACAGAAAGTGCGGGAGAGAAATTCCACAGAAATAAATGTTTATCATGTGTAAGAAGGGACATGGAAGGATCTCCTGCAAATGTGAGGCAAAACAAAAATGTTTAAACATCTTTAAAAATGATGAATCCATCTGCGACAGAAATATATATACAGCCAGCTCTCTATACTTGAGGGTTTGACCTTTGCAAATTTGATTGTTCATTGCTTTAATTAAAATTACCCTGGACCTTAGTAACTACAGACCAGTCTCTACCCTTTCTTTTTTGGGCAAGTTGATAGAGAAGGCAGTTGCCCTCCAACCTCAGGCAGTTTTGGATGACACACACTTCCTTGACCCTTTTCAAACTGGTTTCAGAGCTGGATATGGAGTTGCTATGGTTGCCTTTGTGGATGATCTCTTTCTCAAAACCAAAAGGGGGAATGTGTCCCTGTTGGGGCTTCTAGATCTTTCAGCAGCCTTCGATACCATTGACCATGGTGTCCTTCTGGAATGCCTGGAGGGGCTGGGAATCAGAGGCACTGTGTTGCAGTCGTCCCTGTCGTACCCATGCCTTCAAAAACAGTCTCAGCTAAGGATAGCATGTCTCCACTGAAGGAATGTCTGGAGAAGGTAGTAGGCTGGATGAGGAAAAAACAAATTAAAACTGAATCCAGACAAAACAGAGGTGTGCTTACTATCAGCTTTGGCTGTTATACCAGCTGCACCCCTTCCTAGATCTACCACTTAAGATGGTACTGCACACACTGGTAACCTCAAGGCAATGTACTTTACACTGGGCTACCTTTGTGTAAAGCTTGGAAACTTGGAAACTTCACCTGGTTCAAAATATGACAGCCAGATTGGTTACAGTAACATCCAGGAGTGAGCATATTACACCTATCCTGATGTCACACCACTAGTTGCCAATTAGTTTCTGGGCAAAGTACAATGTGTTGGTTTTGACCTTTAAAGCCCTACATGATTAAGGTCCAGGTTACCTACAAGATCATCTTCTCCTATACAACCCACCCCACACACTTCAGTCTTTTTGGGGTAGGGGCATCTGCTCCAACCAGCCTGAAACTGACTGGCAACTGTCGCCCAGAGAAACTTTTTAGCGGCTGCCCCACAACTGTGGAATGGCTTGCTAGAAGAGCTCTGGCAGCTAAATGAGCTGTCAGAATTTAAAACACATTTGAAAACCTATCTCTTTTTATAGAAATACGTGCTTATATGTGTATTTGTGGAATTTTTTACAATGTTAATATGTTTTAATTATTCTATAACCTGCCCTGAGACACAAGAAGAGTGGATAAAAATAAAATAAAATAATAGATTTATTCGAACATAATAACACAGCACTGGGATGGCGCGAGTGGCACCACCTATGTGTAGAACTTTAAAGTGCAAAGGTTTAATCTGTATAACATGCCCATACTTGCTTAGTTTGTAAATGTATAGTTGGATTGATTGGTTATTTAAAGCTGTCAACAATGTTGTTTGCACTAGTTATATTAGAAATCATAACGGGGAGGGGGAGATGCGGGAAAGGGAGACCACTAATTCGGCCTAGAAATAGTGAAAATTTAACAACTCAAATTAGGCCTAGGGAGAGAAGAAGAAAAAATTTAATCACTTGTAATCGGTCTCCTGACATGGTAAGTTGGTGTACCCAGGATGGCGGTCCCTCTGGGTTGAAGATGGTGCTGCTGAACGCCAGATCTGTCAATGGCAAAACATCTTTCATCCAAGATTTAATTCTGGAGGAACGGGCAGATCTGGCGTGCATTACGGAGACCTGGCTGGATGAAGCTGGAGGAGTAAATTTGACCCAGCTTTGTCCACCAGGATTCACCATACAGCACCAATCGAGACCTGGAGGGCGGGGAGGCGGAGTTGCGGTGGTCTATAAAAATTCAATCCCCCTGACCAGAGGCCCCATCCCACAGTCAACCAATTTTGAGTGTGTCCACCTGAGGGTGGGTGACCGGGACAGAATAGGGATTCTGTTAGTGTACCGCCCACCTCGCTGCACTACGGTCTCCCTACCTGAGCTAGCAGGGGTGGTCTCGAGCTTGGCATTGGAGTCTCAACGGCTTCTTGTGCTGGGGGACTTCAATGTACACGCCGAGACTACCCTAGGAGGAGCGGCTCAAGACTTCATGTCTTCCATGGCAACCATGGGGCTGTCCCAACGAGTATCTGGCCCCACCCACAGTGCTGGACACACATTGGATTTGGTTTTCTGTCAGGGATGGGAGCAAGGTGGCGGTGTTGAGGAGTTATCCACCTCTCCGTTGCCATGGACCGACCACTATCTGGTCAGATTTAGACTTACCACACCTCCCAACCTCTGCAGAGGTGGGGGACCCATTAAGATGGTCTGCCCCAGGAGGCTTATGGATCCGAATGGATTCCTGACGGCTCTTGGGGATTTTCCTGCCACCTCGGTTGGTGATCCTGTTGAAGCCCTGGTGTCTCTCTGGAACGGGGAGATGACTAGGGCAATAAACACGATTGCTCCGGAACGTCCCCTCTCAAGTAGCCGAGCTAAACCAGCACCTTGGTTCAACGAGCTGGCAGCGATGAAGCGAAGGAAGAGGAGACTAGAGCGCGTGTGGCATTCGGACCCGAGCGAGTTAAATTGAACACGATTTGTTGCCCTTCTAAGGGCATATGCCGTGGCAATAAAGGCGGCAAAGAAATCTTTCTTTGCGGCCAATATTGCGTCCGCAAAGAACCGTCCGGCGGAGTTGTTTCGAGTCAGAGGTCTATTAAACCCCACCATTCCGGATGGGAACCCTGACAACTCGACAGCCCGCTGTGAAGCATTTGCTCGGTTCTTTGCGGACAAAGTCGCTTTGATCCGCTCTGGCCTGCATACCATGTTAACGGCAGTCTCTGAGGATGTAACACGAGCACCTGCTTGTCCGATTTTGATGGATTCATTTCAATTGGTGAAACCCGAGGATGTGGACAAGGTACTTGGAGGAATGAGAGCAACCACATGCATCCTAGACCCCTGCCCATCCTGGCTTCTAAAGGAGGCCAGAGGGGGATTGGCCGAGTGGGTGGAAGTGGTGGTTAATGCCTCCCTTCGGGAAGGCAAAATTCCAGCCAGCTTAAAACAAGCTGTAATAAAACCGCTGTTGAAAAAACCATCACTAGACCCCACTCAATTCGTCAACTATCTGCCTGTTTCCAATCTTCCCTTTTTGGGCAAAGTCCTGGAACGTGTGGTGGCCTCACAACTCCAGGTATTCTTGGTAGACACAGATTATCTGGATCCGGCACAGTCTGGCTTCAGGCCGGGACATGGTACCGAGACAGCCTTGGTCGCCTTAGTGGATGATCTCCGCCGGGAGCTCGACAGGGGGAGTGTGTCCCTGTTGGTCCTGCTGGATCTCTCAGCGGCCTTTGATACCGTCGACCACGGTATCCTTCTGGGACTCCTCGCGGGAATGGGCCTTGGTGGCACTGTTCTGCAGTGGCTCAGGTCCTTCCTAGAGGGTCGTACCCAGAAGGTGTTGATGGGGGACAACTGCTCATCCTCACAACCATTGTCTTGTGGGGTCCCGCAGGGTTCAATACTGTCCCCCATGTTGTTTAACATCTACATGAAGCCGTTGGGAGAGATCATCCGGAGTTTCGGGGTGCGGTGTTATCTGTACGCAGATGATGTCCAACTCTGTCACTCCTTTCCACCCATTACTAAGGAGGCTGTTCAGGTCCTGAACCGGTGCTTGGCCGCTGTGTCGGACTGGATGAGGGTGAACAAATTGAAATTGAATCCAGACAAGACAGAGGCACTCCTGGTCAGTCGAAAGGCCGAGCGGGGTATAGGGTTACAGCCTGTGTTGGACGGGGTTACACTCCCCCTGAAGACGCAGGTTCACAGCTTGGGTGTGATCCTGGATTCATCGCTGAGCCTGGAGCCCCAGGTCTCGGCGGTGGCCAGGGGAGCATTCGCACAGCTCCGGCTCGTGCGCCAGCTGCGCCCGTACCTCGGGAAGTCTGACTTGGCCACGGTAGTCCACGCTCTGGTTACATCCCGCATAGATTACTACAACGCGCTTTATGTGGGGCTGCCCTTGAAGACTGCCCGGAAGCTTCAGATGGTCCAGCGTTCGGCAGCCAGGTTGCTAACAGGAGCGGCACTCAGGGAGCACACCACTCCTCTGTTGAGCCAGCTCCACTGGCTGCTAATCTGCTACTGGGCACAATTCAAGGTGCTGGCGTTGGCCTACAAAGCCCTAAACGGTTCCTGCCTCACTTACCTCTCCGAACACATCTCCACCTATGAACCGACGCGGACACTAAGATCTTCCGGGGAGGCCCTGCTCTCGGTCCCGCCTGCGTCACAGGCACGGTTGGCGGGGACGAGAGACAGGGCCTTCTCGGTGGTGGCCCCTCGGCTATGGAATGCCCTACCCATTGACATCAGACAGGCCCCTTCGCTGCTGGCGTTTCGGAAGAAGGTTAAAACCTGGCTCTTTGAGCAAGCGTTTGGCTAATCATTGCAATTGAACATAGGAAGACGGTAAATCGAACATAGGAATGGCACAAGGACTATGAGAATGGATTTTGCTTTGTTATTGAGGCATCATGAATTGATAATAATTGTGTATTTTGTTATTGTGTACGATGTGTTTTAACTGTTATTGTTGTGATAATTTTCATTGTGTAAACCGCATTGAGTCGCCTAATTAGGCTGAGAAACGCGGTATAAAAATAAAGCAAATAAATAATAATAAATAAATAATATTGCTTCCTCAGCTCAATTGCTTGGCTCCACCTCTTCCTGGAAGAGGGCAGGACTTTCTTTTCATTCTACCATCAAACTTTCTATCAGATAGACATGAGAAAGAGACTTGGCTTTAAAGCCCTTAATTAAGTTACCTCTCATCACCAATTCTAAGGTTTTTACCCTTGGGACTTATACTTCATGCCCAGATCACCCTGGACAAAGTTGAGGAGACCCAAGCGCCTTCACACCGGTCCTTTGGCATCAAAAGAAAGACTCTGTGCCTTCAACATAGGCCATTGGACTGGGGTTTGTGTTCGTTCCAACCTTCACAGCCATTGACAAAAGAGGGAACAGGAAAAGCTTCTCAGCTGCAAAATCTCCTTGGACCCAAGACAACCAGAGACTGTAATGTATATTTCCTTTACCCCCTTTGAAACTTCCAGCTTATTGCCTTAAAGGGATAACTCTTTGTGAACAATAAAACCTATTTTGAGTTATCTACAGTGCTTTGGTCCTTGGGAGTTCCAGTTTCCTAAAGGAGGGCAAGAAGCAATCCCCTGAGGGAAAGATGTCATGTCTATGTCTCTTTCACTGAGTTATAGCCCCCAGGCACAATGGCACAGCACACATGCATATTAGGTCCTTACTACTACTACTACTATGCTAACCTGGGCCATCCATGATTGTAGCAAATGTCTCTCACAATCTTGTCCCCATAACCTGCACCTTGAATTGGGACCAGCAACTTATTGGGAGCCAATGGAGCTGCTTTAGTAGGGATGCTGTGCCTACTATAATTAGCTCCAGTTAGAAGCCTGGCTCCAACTCCCAGAAAGCCCTAGCCAGCTTCTCCAATGGCCAGGAATTAAAGGAAGCTGAAGTCCAAAAATACCTGGAGGGCCACAAGTTTGACATCACAGTTCTAGAGCTTGTATTAGTGACCTAAATTCCTTAAAGGCAACAGATATTTTCTGGTCGTGGAAACTAACAAGGGTTGATATCAGCTAGTACTTGGATGGGAATACTTGGATGCGAGGCTATATTTCAGAGGAAAGGTCTAGCCAAGCCACCTCTGAGTATTCCCCCATAAGACAACCCTATAAAATTTCATGGGATCACTATAAGTTGACAGGTGACCTGAAGGCACATACATACACAGTGCTTGTGGTGGTTCCATAATGATATTCATTCTATTGAGGGCCGATTTCTGGAAATTAACTTATTCAAATATGCCAGACTTTTAAAGCCTCAGCATGTTTTTATGATTTCCCCTACTGAGCTTTCAGTTACCTGGAGTTTTGGTTGTATAATGATTTTTAGGCTGCAATCTTAAACTTACTTACTTGGGAATAAGCTTCTGTAAACTTGGTTAGAAATAAAAAGAGTATTTGCAAAATAACACTGTTAAAGTTTACTTTTAAAGAACCAGAACAAATGATATATTTTGCCTATTATTTTCCTTTGTGAATTTTTATTCTCACTAATAAATATTAAGCTGCAAAGCTGTATTCTGCTCAGATTATTTTTTTAAAGGATTTAAATTTGTTCTTGCTTTATTACTGTAATAGTCACTTCCTAGGGATTTGTGCCTGGAAAAATTAGAAGAATGAACCACATAAATCCATGAGAGAGAGAGAGAGAGGTTAGAAAATAAATATTATACCATATGTGGGGGGACATTTTTACAGTAAGTGGCTGCTCTCACTTTCTGGCATTTTATACACACAGCCATCTGTTTGGGAGAAGTTGTTTGAAATGGCTGTCTTCCAGCATTTATGTAACTAGGCAGCATAAAGGAAATGATGTCACAGTTTCCTGAAGAATATTAGCCATCTCAAAATGAAGAAAATATGATGGATAAGAGAAAAACATTTTCCCCAGATAGGATTTTTTTTTATCCTTTTGAATCTTACTAATATATCTGTTTCCCATAGGCTAGTTATGCATTCAGAATAGTCCCAGGTATATTGGGGTGCATTAAAAACGACTCCTCAAATAAAAACAGTATCTTGGTGGTAAACCGCAACCAAGTAAACTGATCAGATATGTTTCATCTTCATTTTTGCCTCAAAAATAACTTTTTTCCACTGCTTTCTCTGCAGATGTTTCAAAAAGGGTTGTGTCGTTGTTCCACTGACATTTTACTTGGAATTGTATGGAACAGTTGCTCTGCTAGCCTTAAAGACCTCATTCACAATACAATAAGCCCTAAATGTTATTGTTGAGCCCAAGTTAGAACATACATACCTGGAATCAGGCCCGTAGCCAGGATTTTGATGGGGGGGGGGCGAGTCTGAGTGAAAGAGGGTCTACCATAGCAAACCTTTTGTATCGTTACCCCAATACCTCCATGAATATGGGATATATTGGCATGGTGATCGGATCATGATATGAATAAACATGACAGTTTAAATAATGTACCAGTAAGGCCTTCTCGCGGACCACCCTGAGGATTTCGGCGGGGGGGGGTGAAGCCCCTCAAGCCCCCCCCCCCCCAGCTACATGCCTGCCTGGAATACTGTGTCCAATTCTGGGTGCCACAACTGAAGGGAGATTTTGACAAGCTGGATTATGTCCAGAAAAGGGTGACTAAAATGATCAAGGGTCTGGAGAACCAGCCCTATGAGGAGCGGCTTAAAGAGCTGGGCATGTTTAACTTGAAGGAGGGAAGGCTGAGAGGAGATATAATGAGGGCCATGTATAAGGTGATAGGGAGGAAGGAGCAAGCTTGTTTTCTGCTGCCCTGGAGACTAGGACGTGGAGCATTGGCTTCAAACAACAGGAAAGGCAGTTCCACCTGAACATGAGGAAGAACGTCCTAACTGTGAGAGCTGTTCGGCAGTGGAACTCTCTGCCCAGGAGTGTGATGGAGGCTCCTTCTTTGGAGGCTTTTAAGCAGAAGCTGGATGGCCATCTGTCGATGCTTTGAATTCGATTTCCCTGCTTCTTGGCAGGGGGTTGGACTGGATGCCCCACAAGGCCTCTTCCAACTCTATGATTCTATATCCATTGACTCTCTTGTTGACAGTGAGTCAATTCTTGGGCAAATGTTGTTGTTGTTGTTATAATTTTATGTGGCTGTTTATACTTATGTATGTATGTATGTATTTATTTAGTATATTTATATACCGCCCCTCTCAGCCTTCTGGCAGCTCAAAGCAGTTTACAAGGCAAAAATTCAATGCCATCAAAAACATAGATACAATAAACAGTATAAAAGGTCAACAACAATACAATCATCACATTATAATAAAACATACTTCAATCGATATTCATTAAAACAATGTCCAGTTCCGTCATGTAGTTGTTCCGTTATTATACCATTTTTTACTTGCTGTATGTTATATGTACACATTGGAGTACCTTTGTAAGCCACCCCAAGTCCCTTTGGGGAGATGGTGGCAAAATATAAATAAAGATTATTAGTTTCTTATTATTTATTAAATCCTATAGATTCAATGGGTCTTTTTAATTGAAACCTGCAATAGGAGCCCAGCCATAAGGGGCACAAAGTTAAAGATGGGTATTCACTTCATCAGATGTATAGTATGGTTTCTATTGTCTATCGGCAGGAACATTTATGTACATGACTGTGGTGCTTTCAGTCCTGTATAAATTTAAGGGTTTCAAGATCCCGTCCTCAGTCCCTGGGCAGATGTCTTCAGAGACTGAGGACTGAGATTTCATCCAAAATTACATTCCACAGCAGATATGGAAGCACATACAAGAGAAGAATAGCAGCCACAGCATTGTAGTAATAGAACTTAGTTTCCCCAACAGCCTGATAATCCTTTTAGAGCTATATTTAGCCCTACTTTGATTTGAAATCTTTCTTTATCTCATGGGAATCCAGTGCAAAAGTGGCAACAGAACTGCTACAATCCTCAGAGTTGCAGAAAAAGATTGCAGTTGGCTGCAAGAAGTCTTGTTTGCCAGGGATGTCCACAGGAGAAACAGCCTACAGTTTCCTCAAAAGGAGGTAAAGACCCAATGAACCAAGAGAGAAGGAATGGACAACTTCTGTGGGAATGAGGACTTTTTCAGTTTAACCAATGAGTTTTTCACATAAAGCTGTCTTCCTGCATTAAAACACTTCCCCCCTGCTTTGGAAAATAATGCTATCTTTTGTGACAGTAATGCTGCGCTGATTCAATAGTGGTGGATCCTGTATTTATCTTTTCATACTCTAGCATTGAAGGTAGACTTGAGTTGCTTTCCTTCTACAAAAGTAAGATAATGTTGTTGTTTGTTTGTTCAGTCACTTCCAACTCTTCGTGACCTCATGGACCAGCCCACATCAGAGCTCCCTGTCAGCCGTCACCACCCCCAGCTCCTTCAGAGTCAAGCCAGTCACTACAAAGATACCATCCATCCATCTTGACCTTGGTCGGCCCCTTTTCCTTTTTTCCATCCATTTCCCCCAGCATCATTGTCTTCTTTAAGCTTTTCTGTCTTCACATTATGTGGCCAAAGTACTTCATCTTTGCCTCTAATAACAATAATGAATCAAAGACATTAAAAGGACGCAAACAGCTCTCCATATTAGATATTGCTCTGCATATTGGTTGGGGTCAACCTAAAACATTATGCTTTTGTTAACTGCCTAAATGAATTATGACCATACTATATTTCCTTGATTCTAGGGCCTCTTCTATGCTGCCATATAAAATCCAGATTATCTGCTTTGAACTGGATTATATGGCAGTGTAGGAGGTGCCTATGGCACACATTTCCCTCTTATAAACATCTCTAAAAATGGAGTGTGTCTTAGAATCACAATATAGATATAGATATAGATAGATAGGTCCCTTAGTAGCACAGTGGATTAAACCACTGAGCTGCTGAACTTGCTGGCCAAAAGGTTGGTGTCTTGAATCCAGGGAGCGAGGTGTGCTCTCACTGTTAGCCTGAGCTTCTGCGAACCTAGCAGTTTGAAAACATGCAAATGTGAGTAGATCAATAGGTACCGCTTCTACAGTAATGGTGCTCCATGCAGTCATGCTGGCCACATGACCTTGGAGGTGTTTACGGAACAACACCAGCTCTTCATCTTAGAAATGGAGATGACCACCCTCACACCCAGAGTCAGACACAACTAGACTTAATGTCAGGGGAAATCTTTACCACACACACACACCCCTTTGGTTTTATTTTGTATTGTATTGTGTGTTTATTTTTATGCTTTGTTTTAGGCACACTGTGCCATATGTAAGGTGCTCTAAGTCCCTTCAGGGAGATGGAGGGGGGTACAAAAATTAAGTTATTATTATAGTGTGACTGAAATTAGTGTTTGCCTTACAAACGATGGAGTCAGAAGGACACCATAGTGAAGGTTAGTAATATAATTTCTCTATGAAGAGAGTAGTGCCTGAGATTTGGTAAGTTAATATATTGGACTCCAACTCCCAGGACTCTCCCAGCCAGATGTGGAGGAATTCTAGACATTGAAGTCCAAAACATTAACTTTTCCAAGCACTGGTTTTGTGCCAATAGTGTCACTTTTTTTACATAGCAACATCAGTTCAAAAAGTGAAGTGGAGAAAGAAATCTGGTAATGGAGATCATGTAAAAAGAAAAGGTAACATCTACATCTTCCATAGTCCTTTATAATGAACCTTTTGGAGAATACTTTGAAATGCCAGAAGCAATGTTTAACATTATATGTAAAAAAGTTAAAACACTGTGGGATCTTGCCAAAGGGGAACTAAAGAAAAATAACCTCACCTGGAATTCATTCTGAAATCTATTGCACTCTTAGTTCAGGGACTGCCTTGCCAAAACTGCAGGATTATTTCTAAATGGGGAGGCGTGGCAGAGGGAAGAAACCTTCAGGGATGCAAAATTCAGAGATGCCAACTGACCACTTGGCTTAGTGCCACCATGCAAGATCTTGGCAAGCTGACAAAATGTGGTACACAGTTCCAAATGAACAGCAGGTGGGTTTACTTTGACTCTGGCATGAAAACAAGGCCTTTTGAATAAGAGAGGAAAGCTGCTGGTGTTTTCAAAGCTTTGGAGACTCTTAGCTAGGCCAGTAGTTTCAAAACTATGTTCTAAACCCAGTGAGATCCTTAAGAGTTTCTCAGGATTCTTTCTTATCAGTGGGACAATCAGGAATTGTGGGCTAAAATAATTGCTTTTCAGCTCATTTTATCTCTGTACAGTCAGATGAGACTATTTCTGTGAGATGTACTCAGTTCACATTGGAAGGGATAGCAAATACTCTAGAAGACAGGATCAGAATTCAAAATGTCCTTCACAGATTTGACAGCTGGGACAAAAATTCAATAAAAATGAAATGGGTGACTCCTGATTTGAAAACAGTACATGTGAAAATGATCTAGGAGGCCCTTTCCACACAGCTGTATAAAATCCACATTGAACAGGATTATATGGCAGTGTGGATGCAGATAATCCAGTTCAAAGCAGATATTGTGGATTATCTGTCTTAATATTCTGGGTTATATGACTGTGTGGAAGGGCCCGGAGTCATAGCAGACCACAATTTTATCATAAGTTAATAGTTTGATGTGACAGCTAAAATCCAGTGCAACCTTAGGCTGCATCAATAGAAGTTTAATGTCTAAATTAGAGAAGTCATCATCCCACCCTATTCTGTTTTGGTAAAACATCATCTAGAATACTGTGTCCAGTTCTGGGTATCACAATTCAAGAAGGATATTGATAAGCTAGAACATATCCAAAGAAAAGTGATCAAAATGATCAAAGCTTTGGAAACCAACCCCTATGAGGAATGGTTTAGGGCAATGGTTCTCAACCTGGGGTCCCCAGATGTTTTTGGCCTACAACTCCCAGAAATCCCAGCCAGTTTACCAGCTGTTAGGATTTCTGGGACTTGAAGGTCAAAAACATCTGGGGACCCCAGGTTGAGAACCACTGGTTTAGGAAGCTGCAAACTCGTAAAAGTTGTCCCAATGGAAACATTTCCCTCTCACTAGTTGTTGCAGGTCAATTTTAACTGTAGCTGGGGATGCAAATCTTAAGCAGCCCCCTCCTCATTCTACAGTCCCAATAGATCCACTCATTTCCTGTCAATACAGTCTATATTTAATTTAAAGTGAAATCTTACTCTGTTCATTAGTTACATTTGCTTGAACGCTTAAAAATAAGTCTTAAAATACCCTTGATTCTTTTAATCAGTTTTCTGATAATCTGTGTAAAATCTGTCTTAGCAGGATGGTTTGCTCATTATTCTCTGGCACATAAAATACCAGCAAATAATGAGAAGGTTCCCATTTGAGAGCTGTTCTGTTGCTCCACATTACTTCTGTAGAAGCTCCAGGCTGCAAGCTACAAAACCACATTGTGTATCAAGAGGTTTGAGGAGGGGCTTTCCAGCATCTGGCTACAATCACATAACTGAAAAAGTTATAGCTGGTACCCAGGAGACTACTCTGGGGATGTACCCTATAGCCTGCAAGACTCCATGTATCAACTGGCACACTCCAGAACCCACACCTGTTTTTGTTTTTGTTTTTTTTTTTTACAAACAACATTGTGGAGCCAAGTGCAGGAAACTTGCACCAATAGTAACTAGATCACTTTGGATCAAGGTTTACATGCATGATTGAGGTTACAAATACTTCCTTTTGTTGCTGTATCTTAAAAGTCACAAGTGGGATTACAACAAAGTATTCCTGTTTGGGACTCTCCATTCTATTCCCATCCATTCCCTATTCCATTTAAACATCTCCCAGTAGTCATTCTCTGGTCAAAGTATGCTAAATCCTTGATGGACTGTTTTCTCCACTGGCCCTTCATAAGTTTTCTTCACAAGATTTGTCTAGAGCAGTGGTTCTCAACCTGTAGGTCCCCAGCTGTTTTGGCCTACAACTCCCAGAAATCCCAGTCAGTTTACCAGTTGTTAGGATTTCTGGGAGTTGAAGGCCAAAACATCTGGGGAACCCACAGGTTGAGAACCATTGCTCTAGAGTATGCTGACTTTACTGTATATTCATCCTGGAGGACTTAGCAAATTCCTAGAGAAATTCTATAGTAATTTATTCCATGGTTTCCTGTTTTCCACAGTAATTTCAGAAATATTTCCCACATGGATACAGAGTCATATATCATCATAATTCATAATTATAAAGTCTAATATGTTTTTTTTAGAATATTATTAAATGTATTTTTACAAGCCTTGCCCCAAACTAGGTGTCAAATCTACAAAACTATTTGTTTGGCCAAATCCACTGATTATTCTTTCAATAAACAGCCATACTGCTTATCATCTCCATTACATTTCATCACATCTTTAAGCTGCCATGTTGTTGGTTAATATTTCCCCATGTAAATAAAGGACACCTTTGTTCTGCACGAATCTTTCTGGCCAATAGGAGTGGAATTAAATCAAGAGAAGAAGCTGGCAGGTGCTGCTGGACTGCAGTTCATTTGTCTTCATTTTTGGTGGCAGCAACTGGCTTTACATCTCCTAGGAGACAGGCTGAATTTTCCAAACTATATCTCTACTAGAGATGGAATTATTCACATTGGTGATATCATGGAGTTAGTGCCTCTTCTACTACCTTACGACACTCAAGGGGCTACGGATCAATGCCATTATTATTATTTACCAAGCGGACAATGTCAGAGAGAGCAGCAGGAGACAGAAACATCTGTAAAGGGAACATAATGGGTTGAATGTTTTGCTTTTTACACTTTTACTTTTCCCAAGTGCTACTTGTAAAGCTTTGGAAAGAAACCACTGTCCATGATTGTGAATTTTCTTTCTGCCTTTTGTTTTGCAGGCACCATGTTGCAAAATAACAGTTTCAGGGAGATGTTCATTCCTAAAAGTTAGGACTTTGCCCTTGAATTTTGCAAAGGTTCTCTGCTTGAACTTCACCAAATATACTAATGCATTCCACATGTCCCGTTGTTATTGTTTTTTCCTCATTTCTTCTCTTTTCACTTTCTTTCTTTACTTCTTCTTCTCTCTCTTTTTTAAAGAACACATTTTCAAAGCTGCAAATGTTTTGACGGCTCGGCTTGCAGAGGGCTTGAATACTGTTATACACATCGTTTAGCATTTCACAAGGCCCCCACTGTTAAATTCTGGGAACAGGGCCAGAGTGACCTACCTAATGTTGAATTAACTAGCACCAAAAAGGGAGCATGAGGTTTTGGGGTGGGTGGAGGCAAGGAAAGAGAGGGAGAGCACTTAACTATTGTGCTGCTGCCCCAAAGCCTATCTGGAGTTTGAGCATATCTCTATGTAATGGATTTGGTGCCTCTTGGAAAAAAGGAGAGAGAAAAGCATTATAACTTAAATAAAAGAGAAACTTCTCTGAACCACAGCACAACCATTGCACAGAAAATGAAAACAGGGTGCTTCCAAGCTGAAGCAAAAGCTAAAGCGTGAAATGACTTGATTCCAAGGAAAGATGCCTATGACTTCATCCACCTCCTTCACAACAGTCAGTATAAATAGTTTCAATAAATGGGAAGGTTGCTCTTTGCTTTGGATGGAATGAGGAATTACCTCTTTTCTTCTTAAAATGCAAATTGGATGGCTCTTCAGAGATTATTGAACTACAAGTCCCAACAACCTTGCCCAATATAGACAATGCTGAGGAATGTTGAAAGTTGTAATCCAGCAGCATTTACAGGGCCTCATTATTCCAACTTCCTATTTTATTATCTTCCCCCTTAAAATGTTCTACCATTGGATGTGTCCTTACCTGGTCAGCGGATATGTGCCATAAGAGAACTATCATCCTGCAGTTCTCTTAATTTAGTGAGTTAATTCAGTAGACTCATGAGACTCATCAACTTACATCAGGAAGATCAGAAATGTTTGAGGCCCATCATTCTCCATGTAAGCTACACATACCCTCATTTTATGGTTCTTCTTACATACTCCAAAATGGTGACTCTTTCTATACTTCTTTCCATCCTTTCTGTTGACCCAAAGTAAGATTTTATTTGGAATTAGGGCTGGTGGCTGGTGGAAAACAGGTGAGTCAACATTGACAGGCAAACAAGCACATTGACAGGAAATCAAGCAATCAACTTCATTCTGAACCTAAGCAAAGAGTTGTCTCACTTGAGAAGTCATGACATGGTGAAAAGCTTTAAAAGGTCTGGTAGGATTCCACAGGTTCCTTGTGTCATCTAGTTGCTGGCAGATTTGAAAGATTTAGTATCATTCTCTGCTAATTTTTGGAATAAATCTAACAGCTTCCTCTATTTCTAAGCTACTATATCCATAATAGGTTTGCTAGTTAGGACTATCTCAAATCTTGTAATTTTAGCACCAAACCTTTGAACTAGGAATTACTCGATATGATGTAATTGGGAATGGGGCCTGCTGGATCTCTGCAATGCACTATACATTGGGCTATCTATGTACCAAGTTTGGAAACTCCAGTTAGTTCAAAATATAGCAGCCAGATTGGTTTCAGAAACATTGAAAAGTGAGCATATTACACCATACTAAAATCACTTCACTGGTTGTCAATTAATTTCAGGGCAAAGGACGAAGTATTGGTTTTGACCTTGAAAGCCCTGCATAGTTTAGGTCCATATTACTTACAGCAGAATTTCTCAAACTCTGCTCCTCCAAATGTTTTGGACTTCAGCTCCCAGAATTCCTAACAGCTGGTGGAAATAATAATAATAATAATAATAATAATAATAATAATTTCACAAGAGCCATGTTACAAAGGGCAGAATAGGTTATCATGAAATATAATATCTTAAGCATCAGCCACTGTTGTCCAGAGTATACCATTCAAATAATTAAAAGAACACCAAGTCTAACAAATGAGGAAAATGCATATTAAACACATGTAGGGCCCTTCCAGACAGGCCCTATATCCCAGGATCTGATCCCAGATTTTCTGTTTATCCCAGATTATCTGGCAGTGCAGACTCATATAATTCAGTTTAAAGCAGAAAACCTGGGATCAGATCCTGAGATATAGTGCCTCTCTAAAAGGGCCCCAAGACTTCTGCCTTGCCCTGAAATTCCCCCTATCCATCCAGAGGACATCAGAAAAAGGGCCAGACTCTGGTGCCTGGAAACCATATACATAGGCATCTACCCCATTGCTAATACCAATTAGAGTAATCCCACTAAATCAATGAAATGTATGGCAAGTATTGATTTACCAAGTTTCCTTTGATTCAATGGGTCTACATTAATTGGGAATCATAGCTGGATTTAGTCCAATGTACCTGACAATTAAAGTCAGCCAGTGTGGAGTAATGATTTGAGTGTGAAACTATGACTGGATAGGTAGGTAGTCCCCTGACATTAAGTCCAGTCATGTCTGACTCTGGGGTGTGGTGCTCATCTCCATTTCTAAGCCAAAGAGCCAGCGTTGTCTGTAGACACCTCCAAGGTCATGTGGCCGGCATGACTTCATGGAGCGCCGTTACCTTCCCGCCGGAGCGGTACCTATTGATCTACTCACATTTGCATGTTTTCGAACTGCTAGGTTGGCAGAAGTTAGGGCTGACAGCGGAAGCTCACGCCGCTCCCCGGAATCGAACCTGCAACCTTTCGATCAACAAGCTCAGCAGCTCAGTGCTTTAACCCACTGCACCACCGGGGGCCTCCCACTGCGCGACTGGATAGCTGGGTTCAAATCCTCACTTAGCCATGGATAACTTTGGTGAGTCGGTCTCATTCTCAAAGGAAGGAAAAGGAAACCCTCTTTTTAACCAATCTTGCCAAGAAAACCTTGTGATAGATTCACCTGAAGGTCACCATGCATCACAAACAACTTTAAGGCACAAAACGACAACCCTGCACAGCTGATCCAATCACAAAACAAGATTGCTTGTGGAATGCTGTTGACTCACTTTGCCCAGTATATACATGATATGCACACAAGATAAGATATATCTTGAGGCCTTATATTGTCTGTGGCCTCTTCATGACAACAGCAACAGCAATTTTGTTCTGAAACACTTTAGGATAATACATATATGTATCCAGTGTTATGGGATCTCATGACTAGGGCATCACTAGGGAGCATAAGTGTATCCTAAACCATGTAGCCATACATTGCCAAGAAATACCAAGGAATGACATTCCTTTTCAAAATTTTAACAAAACCTGTTAACCAATTTTCTACTTTCCTCATTTTTTTTTTATAAAAAGTGATATATCTACTAACTTCCACTTGAGACATTTTATAAAAGTGCACTACAGCGGGCCATTACGTTATGTTAAAAAATTGAAAAACTTTCTGTTCCTAGTTTGAAAGTTGTATTCCTGTTTCATTGTGTGGTACTTACTTTGAAAATAGTTGTTATACTCCAGAAACTTCATTTTTGTGGGTGCCACAAATTGTGTTGAATTTGTTGAGATATTCATTGAAAAACTATAGTAAAATATGCTGCAGGATGTCCCATTAAAACAAAGTTTTTACAGTTTAATAAACCTTTTCTATGTTTTTATGATAAAACCAATTAGTAAATGATATTTATAATCCAGGAACAAAACTCGTGTTACATAGTGTTATCTACTGGGGTTTTGGTTCCAACACAGATGCACACATGCCATACATACCAAATCTCATTAAATACAATGAAGTAGTAAAATGGTATCCCTTATATAAAATGGAAAAATAAATGTTTGCTTTATAGATTTTTAAAAAATCTTCAAGTCATGGATGGTGGAATATATGGGTACAGAATCAAGACGAGCCACCTGAAGGTCCATCTATACTGTAGAATTAATGCAGATTGATACCACTACCATGGGTCAATGCCATGGAATTCTGGAGTTTCTACTTTGGTGAGGCACCATCACTATTTGGTAAAGAAGACAAAAAACCTTGTAAAAATATTCCCCATGATTCCATAACATTGAGCTATGGCATTTAAAGTGGTGTCAAACTCAATAATTCTACAGATGCACCTGAAATAAAGGATCGATAGAAAACCTGGACCTGAAAAGATCTAAAGAATGGAACAATAGATTCACTGCCCTATTGAGAATTTCAGGATCAGCAATGCTTCTTCATGTGATGCAAGGTTGACATGTGGAACTCATAGCCACTGGATGTGATGGCCAATAAGTAGCTTAGAAGGGAAATGGAAGTAGTGTAGTGTTTTTTAAGATCTTTATTTCTACTTTTAGAAACTCTAGGCCACTTCTTCAGATGCATTCTTATTTTCTTTCTTTTGTATTGAAACAAGACTACCAAGCCCATTCAGTCTCTACAGCTGTTTCAGAAAGGGGTTGTCGGATTATTGTGATGGTAAATCCAGTACAGGACGGAAAACCATTTCATCATGGAGGCCATGGAACTGGAGGGAAATTATGTTTTAGAATGCAGCTCCCAATAGTCATGTTGGCAAGTAGGATTCTGGAAATTTTAGTCAAAAAGTAGTCTTTGCCACATCCTCTTAAGGGTAATCTGTTTCAGCCATATGGTAGGGTTGGGGAAAATGGGTGGGACACCTCTTCTTTCCATCTGTTTCTTTTAATCTCTTTGTAACAGTGCCCTCCTTTCCACTCCACCCTGTGAGCTGCTAGAGCACAGAACAATTCACATTCAAAAAGATCTGAGCTGATGGTTTGTAGAGGACTTGTGATAACTATCCTAAAAACTAGAGTTATCCGCCTTGGGTTCCTAGCTAAAAATAGCACTGGAACTTCAAGTGAGGGTAAAGTAGCTTAACCCATTCCTTCTCTACTGCAATGCCCCCCCCCTCCCCCAAACCTGCTGTTTGCATCAATATTGAACGAGGATGGTGATAGGGCAACCAAATTGTTCAAAGGTCTGGAAGCCAAACCTATAAGAAGGTTGGAGAAATGGACAGTTCCACCTTGTCTCCTGCATATGTAATCAGTTGGGGTATCAAATTGTTGCCGTAGTAAGGCCTCTCTGAGTCCCCTTCAGAGTGAGAAGGGTGGGGTACAAATACGGTAAATTATATAAATAAATAAATTGCCTATTCAATATATCCATACAAATATTATCATATCTCATTTGTGCCATTGTAAAACCTGGAATCTTGAGATGGAGAGAATGATTTGCTAACAACAAACCTCTCTTTGTTTTTCATTGTACTGTAACTGAAATTAATAAGTGTGCTGCTCATAATAGCTTTTTAAAGATGTAAGGATAGATAAAAACTGCACAATGCAATTGAGCCTGGATATTAACTAGGGCAAGTCTGGATTGTCCAAAATCTACTCAGTGTTGCTTGAATTGTGCAGTTCTTCTTTTGATGAATCTGCCCATGAGCAATTGGATATGATAACTGTACAATAATCACACTTCCTGTATAAACTTGTGTGCAAGTTGACCTCATGTATAAGTTGAGGGCGTGTTTTTGGGTCAAAATTATGGATTTTGATATGACTTGTGAACAAATCAAGGGATATTATTCCTTACTTAGGCGATCCCTCGTTGTCCGAGTAGGATTGTCTTCCAAGATTGGTATACTAGCAGTGGGTCCACAGGTGACTATGGAGTCCTATTCTTGATCTGCATGTTCTCCCGCAATGAGGGCATTGATTTCCAGGTGGAAGGCAGTCCAGGTCAGGGTTGGCTTGATGCACCTTCCTCTTGCCACATTTCTCTCTTTCGCCCTCCATTCATGCCTCTTCAAATTCTACAGCACTGCTGGTCACAGCTGACCTCCAGCTGGAGCGCTCAAGGGCCAGGGCTTCCCAGTTCTCAGTGTCTATGCCACAGTTTTAAGGTTGGCTTTGAGCCCATATTTAAATCTCTTTTCCTGCCCACCAACATTCCGTTTTCCGTTCTTGAGTTCGGAGTACAGCAACTGCTTTGGGAGACAGTGGTCGGGCATCCGGACAACGTGGCCGGTCCAGCGGAGTTGATGGCAGAGGACCATCACTTTAATGCTGGTGGTCTTTGCTTCTTCCAGCATGCTGACGTTTGTCCGCCTGTCTTCCCAAGAGATTTGCAGGATTTTCCGGAGGCAGCACTGAGGGAATCGTTCCAGGTGTTCCTTGTGACGTCTGCAGACAGTCCACATTTCGCAGGCATATAGCACGGTTGGGAGGACAATAGCTTTATAAACAAGCACCTTAGTATCCCTACGGATGTCCCAGTCCTCAAACACTCTGTGCATCATTGAGAAAAATGCTGCACTCACAGAGCTCAGGCGGTGTTGTATTTCAGTGTCAATGTTGACTTTTGTGGAGAGGTAGTTGCCAAGGTAGCGGAAACAGTCAAAATTTTCTAATGTTACACCATTAAGCTGTATTTTTGGATATTATTCCACATAGAGGGGAAAGCACAAATGCTACCTCAGGGCCAATGGCCACCAGTGCTGTTTTTTTTTCCTATCCAGATATTCAAAAAAGCTGGAATCAGTGCCACAGTGGAGACACTACAGACAGTCCAATGCTTCATTTAGCTTCTCTTCGGGCAGACTAAGCTCTTGCCTTTCACGGTACTCAGAGAAGGTATGACTCCTTTTTTTTTTTGGCTAAGAGTTAAGGAACAATATGTATATAGACTCATGGATAAGTCAACCAAAGGTTTTTTGGTTGATTTTTTTGATTAAAATTTTCAGACCTATACATGAGTATATATAGTATGTACTAATCTTTATCTGGGAGTAAGCTTCATTAAACACAGCATGAGGTTCTATTTCTATGGAGTAAAGTAACCAGTTGTGTAAGATTTCAAGTTAAATCAGCTTAATTGTGCTAAGCTCGATGCAAGATTCTGCCTCCCACATTAATTTACCTTAAATCCCTTTTTGCTCAAAAATTTCTGCTGTAGTTATACATTCAGGGCTTTGTATGCCCTCTTATTTACAACAATGCACAGAGCATAGCAGGAAAAACAGTCAGGATCTACTTTGTCAGGGTGTTAACTGGGTCAAAAATGTAATGTAAATAATAGTGGTTTCCTTCTGCTGGCAGCACTTGGAGAATTACCCTCACTTGCTAAATCAGCAATAATAGGTAGAAAACAGAGAGAGGGAAAGAGAAACAAGGAGACTAAGAACTACTAGAGAATAAGCAGCTATTCATGAAATACTACATAGAAAAGCAGGGTTAAGCTGATGATTTATAGTCTAACATTATGGATGGGGAAAACCAGTTTCTCTTCACCCCTATATTCTTTTTTAGTTTAAACAAACCCCAAGCTGTGTCATCGAAGGCTTTCATGGCTGGAATCACTGGGTTGCTGTGAGTTTTCCGGGCTATATGGGCATGTTCCAGAAGCATTCTCTCCTGATGTTTCACCCACATCTATGGCAGGCATCCTCAGAGGTTGTGAGATTTGTTGGAAACTAGGCAAGTGAGGTTTATATAATTGCAGAATGTCCAGCATGGGAGAAAGAATTCTTGTCTGTTTGATGCAAGTGTGAATGTTACAATTGGCCACCCTGATTAGCATTGAATAGCCTGGCATCTTCAAAACCTGGCTGCTTCCTGCCTGGGGGAATCAGAGCATAATCAACCAACCTGGACAGAGCATATTATTTGAGTATACAGAAATGCTAGTCCACTCGAACAACCACCATATCAGGCTAACTTAGAAAGCATTGAAATCCACAAGCATGTGGACAATTTCAACAGAAAGGAGGAAACCATGAAAATGAACAAAATCTGGCTATCAGTAATAAAAATCTTCTCACCTCTGCAGGAGTCTACTGTATACAGTGCACGCTGTGGAGAAATCTACATAGGGACCACCAAACACAGCATTGCTCAAACACGAATCAAGGAACATGAAAGGCACTGAGGACTACTTTAACCAGAGAAGTTGGCCATAGCAGAGCACCTGATGAACCAACCTGGACACAGCATATTATTTGAGAACACAGAAATACTGGACCACTCTAATGACTACCATGTCAGACAACACAGAGAAGCCAATGAAATCCACAAGCTTGTGGACAATGTCAACAGAAAAGAGGAAATCATGAAAATGAACAAAAGCTGGCTACCAGTAATAAAAAAATACTCTAAAATCAGGACAGTAAATAAAGAACAGAACTCAGAAAACTGAAATTCCAGAACAAAAACAATCAGGGCCAGCTAACACCTCCCAACAAAGGAGTCCCCCAGGCAGAAAGCAGCCAGGCTTTGAAGCTGGATGACTACTCAGTGCTAATCAAGGTGGCCAATTGCAACATCCACACTTGCCTCGAACAGACAAGAGTTCTTTCTCCCACCCTGGACATTCCACAGATATATAAACCCCACTTGCCAAATTTTCAACAAGGAGGAGACAACTCTAATTCATCAGTAACTTGGATGATTGTGCTGGGAATCAAAGATAGAGCCCCAATGAGGACAGTACATAGGCATAACTCTAGGATACTTCCACTGTACTTTTTGTACACCTTTGTAATGTGTTATCCAATACCCGCAACCAATCCATCACAAATTACTGACATAGGATGACAGGCTAAACTAAGTATATGGATCATGGATCTACAACCATCTAAACTAGAGTTCCTCAAATTGTGCTCCTCCAGATGTTTTGGACTTCAGCTCCCACAATTCATAACAGCTGGTAAACTTACTGGGATTTCTGGGAGCTGAAGTCCAAAACACCTAGAGGAGCTCAGTTTGAGAAACACTGATCTAAACTTCTACCCCACTGGAGCATGAGCAAAAAAAAAAAAAAAAGCCTGCACTCTAGGAAAACATTCCAAAAGTATGGGTGGCTTGTAAGGAAAGTAACCACATGGGGATACTCCTAGCCAAGAAAAGCTGTACTTGTAGGGCTTCAAAAAACCCAGGGAAAAGCTCTTGGCTTGCTGATCCTGGTCTATATGGTATGGGCTCTGCAAGAATGCAGTGGCCATAAGATGATTATTTGGTGACATGTCTCAACTCTGGTTCACCACATTCTGTGGCTCCAGCCCACTGCAAAACCCCAATGCCTGACTAACCCCATCCTGTTTAATGGTGTTGGTTTCTGTATGGCTTCATACCATCCATCATAGGTTGTCTGCTACAGAATTTGAGTAAAACACAGATGTGAGGAAATCATACATACATCATCTGCTCAGATTTTTTCCTTTGATAATGGCCAATTGAATGTCTTCAGACAATGCCGAACCATACTATGGAATTCAATTCCATCATTCAACACCTGTCCAGTGCAGCAACCAGTATGGGCTATTTTAAACAAATGGCTGATTATAACTCATGGAATTGATGCCCTATTCATTCTGCTGATGGAATCACCTTCTTGAGTGGAAACTACTAGGTGGAAAAATACCTTTTGGAGAAGGAAAGAGGACTCCTTGAATCCAAAAATGACTTCTAGTAGGCCTATTGGATGAAAAACTGGAAATTGTTGTGCTAAAAAAAGTAACTCTGGATTTTACCCTTGTCCCTTTTGCAAATCCAATTAGTGCCAACTAAAGCAGTCCCATGGCCCTTCAACACTGCCATATAATCCAGATTATCAAACCAGAAAATCCACATAATCTGATTTCAACTGGATTATTTTAGTCTACACTGCCATATAATCCAATTTAAAGCAGATAATATTGATTTTATATGGCAGTGTAGAAGGGGGCATATGGAATGAATGGAATGAATATAACTGGATTTTAAAAAAAACCCTGAGAAATCAACAAGAAATAACATAAACTGTCAAGTCAACTGACAAATTCCTATTGATTCAATAGGTCTAACTTTAGATAACAATAGACTGGATTTGGCCCTTAAGGTAGTTTCAGAGGGAAAAGATAAATTGAACCCATGGAAATTATGTGTTGATCTATGCCTAAAGTATTGATTCAATAGATTCACTCTAGGTGGGACTACCAATAGGACTCTTGATGTGCAGTCATGCCAAAGCCCCATTTCTTTCCAGGTCCTGCTATCTTGTTGCTTCTTTGTGTTGTGTTCAGCTTCCACAAGAGCTGCGGCTTCAGAGCCTGGTGTGTCTAGCTTCTCAGAAGGCCAAATGAGACACAGATGGATTGAGGGCAAAATTAGAGGTTTATTCTTAATGGCCAGAGAGAAAGTCAACAGAAAAACAACTTCAAAGAACTGACATACTGCAATTGTGAATGCAGAACATTTTTTATTTATTTTGACAACTATTCAAGACTCCGGCACTAGTTCCTGATTGCTCTAGGAAGTGTCCGGCTTAGTGGTTGGTCCATGGTTCCCTCTGACATCATTGGTGGTTGGCTCTTGTTTTGGCAGAAAACTTGAATAAACTGTCATTGGATTATTTTGAAGTGTCTGTCCATTAATTGAGTCACCCTTGAGAAGGGTGCAATCAGAAATGAATGAACATGTGGCAATGGACCTAGGGCTTATGGTGGGCTTAATGGTCTGGCTCTGGTGGATACAATGGAATTAGTCCAAAACAACTGGTGCTTTAAGATGTTGGTCATCTCAATGGGTGTCACAAGGATGAGTCTGGATGGAGACATGGGAGAGGAACCATTCCCACAGATAGCCCAAATCGTATCAGGTTGAAAAAGGAAAAGAATTCAGGAGGCTATGACAAAATCCATTGTGTGTTCCCTCCAAGTCTTACAGTTCACTGTTAAACAATTGTTATAATTCTGGGGGGTCGTTTCCTGGAGACCAAGGTGTGGTGAAGCAAAAGGAATTCATGTGGGGTTATCACAGGGTGAAATGGAAAATGTAATGGAACTGTGCTCATAATTCATATTTTGAGGTCCATTTTTAAAAAATAAATGTCAGGTGTCTAAAGATGAACAGAACAGGTGGTGGTAAAAAAACAGACATGATTTTGCCCACTTCCATGATACATCTTGCAATCTCTCTTGAGTGTGCTGATTTAAGCGGCTCTTCCTCCAGTCATGAGTATTAATCTAGCTTTTAGACAAGTTCCATGTTCCTAACCATTCAGCCAAGACTTTGCAGAGTTTCCTGTTGGTGCACCTAGTGTTTTTCTATTTTTTTTAATCATCCCGAAGGTTTATTAGGTATGGAGATGTGTATCTTCTTTATACTGAGTCAAAACCATTGGTTCCTCTAACTTGATATTATCTTGTACTGTTAGCAACTCTCCAGGATTTCAGGGGGTTCCCCAGCCCTGTGTAGGCTAGGCATGCCAGGGATGGGACTTGTAACCTTCTGTATTCAAAGTGTGTGGTGTATCACTGGACTATAGGCATTTCTCATCTGTGAACACCAAATGTGAGATAGTCTTGGCTATCTTACTGGAAGCTCCCTGGTCCCTTTTACTAGGTCTTCTGCCTCCGTAGCAGCCCACTGCTGTGGTCTCCCTGTGTAAACATTCAGATTTTATTAGCTGACTTGACATTGATGTCCTTCTGGTACATTTGCCTGTTTTCTCAGCCACTCTCCAATGCCTCACTTCCTCTGCGTGTGTGTGTTTGTTTTGGAGATAGCCATTAATATAGTTCAAGGCTGTACAAAAACTGGAGTGCCACTCCATTTTAGCAGCTTGGAGAGCACACTGCTGTTGCAAAGTGATGGTGTCAGATGTAACCCCATTGGAACTTTTTAAATAATAATAAACAAAATTCATCTCTTTAATAGACTTGGTTTCTAAGACAGCCATCATTAGCTGTTTTTTTACTGCTTCTTAAAACAGCTGTACAGTCTTCATCCAAACACTGAGTCACTCAATCCCATACTCTTTCCCCATCAATGTTTTCTTTTTTAAAAATGGAACGTATTTATATAATCAACAAACCAGCAATGCCACATGCAAAACCACTGCTTATACTGATGATATGATATGGTATCTTGGTTATTGAATATCCACTGGAAATGGTTTTAGAGGGTACAGAGAAACAAGGAAACAGAAGTTCTGCTTCTTCTTCCCAAATTGCTCGAATGTTCTTAAAAGATTGCATGCAGACAAGCACACAACCTGGCCTTTTTGTATTGGATGCTCCTGCATTTAAATTCCATGTGTCCTTTCTCAAAAGATTACTCCAGAAGTTCAGGAAGGGGAAGAATGGCCACCTGGGCATGGCTGCTGCCACATTTTCATAAGAATTTAACAAGAGATTAGTTTACTCTTTCTTCCTCGAGCATTGTTTCTCAACCTGTGTAATGCCACGACCTCTTAATAAAGTTCCTCATGTTGTGGTGATTCCCAACCATAACATTATTTTCATTGCTACTTCATAACTATAACGTTGCTACTGTTAAGATTCTGCTATATTAAATATCTGATATGAAGGATGTATTTTCATTCACTGGATCAAATTTGGCACAAATATTCAATACGCTCATATTTGAATACTGGGTGGGTGTGGGGGGCATGACTGATTTTGTCATTTAGGAGGAGTAGTTGCTGGGATTTATAGTTCAATTACTATCCAAGAGCATTCTGAACTCCACCAACAATGGAGTTGACCCAATGGAGTTGACCCAAACTTGGCACACAGAACTCCCATAACCAACAGAAAATACTGGAAGGGTTTGGTGGGCATTGACTTTGAATTTTGGAGTTGTAGTTCACCTACATCCAGAGAGCACCATGGACTCAAACAATGATGGATCTGAACCAAACTTGGCATGATAAGGCATGACAAAACAAATGTGAACACTGGTGGAGTTTTAAGAAGATAGACATTGACATTTGGGAGTTGTACAATCAAAGGGCATTCTGAATCCTACCAACGATAGAATTGGGCCAAACTTCCCACACAGAACCCTCATGACCAACAGAAAATACGGTGTTTTCCGATGGTCTTTAGTGACCCCTCTGATACCCCTCGCAACCCACCCACCCCCCAGGGGTCCTGAATCCCAGGTTGAGAAACGCTGTCCTAGGGAATAGTTGTTAACCATTTTTTTTTGTATTGTAAGGGTTTTTTTTATCTTGTTTATGAGTATAATTGTGGTTAATTTATTTTGGGTGTTTGGCTTTGGAAAGCAAGTTTGTTTTCCAAAGTTTTTTCAACACCGCTGTATTTTAATCAAGAGCTTCCCATTTCATTAAAATGAGTGTTTGCTATTTATTTGTCCCATATTAGTACCTTCTCTTCTGGGAACTGGAGTTAATTGCTAGTTTCCTGGCATAAAATAACTTCATTTTGTACATAAAACAAAATAAAAAGTTATTCAAAAACATAGTAGTGTAAGGTAAGCATACTTACAGAGAAGTCTTCTGTGTCTTCAAGTCATTTTCACCTTATGGTGATCATAAGGTAAACCTATAATGGGATTTTTGTGGCTGTGAGTGTGTGACTCACCCAAGGTAACCCAGTCACTTTCCACAGCCGAGTGGGTAATCAAACCTTGGTCTCCAAAGTCATAAACCAGTGCTCAAACCACTACACCATACTTGACCCCTCTTAAAGGAAATAAAAACTGACTAATAAGAGGAATGTATATCTAGTTTTCCAGTTGTGCTGGATGAGAAGTACTAAACATGGCCAGAATATTTGAAGATGAGATTTGATTTTTTTGCAGATTGTACCTTTGTAAATTGAGAGTATTTTTGTAGAAAAATGAGAGGGGGCATTATTAATCTCTCTCAGTTTTGGGGTTCTCTGTGCTGCATCAAGTGAGACTTGGAAAGATAGAGTTGCAGTGGCCTAACAAGATTCCATCCCTCTGACCAGGTACCCTATCCCACAGTTTTCTGGGTCCATGAGTGTTCATCAGAAGCTAGGTTGGCCACTGCGTAGTAGTTTCCCTACCTCATTTAAGTTTTGGGACTGATGCTGGGACACTTGAACATCAGTGCTGACACTACCCTCTTGAGAGTTGCTCAGGGTTTCATATCTATATCAACCATGAGTCTATCCCAAGTGGCTCTACACATTCTAACATCACTTCCAGTCCAATTTCTGGCTGTTTACTGCTATATGAGGGATACTTGTGGAGAAAGTCTCAAGGGGAAAAACTACGAATGGTGTACTTTTTTACCGACACTCCTTCAAAAATGCAACTTGCACAGAAATTGTGTTTGTCTTCAGAGATAGTTTCCTGGAACAGATGATGCTGCATGCTCAAGAGCAAAGAGCAGTCACAAAAACATCTTGCCACATCAGAAGTCATCATTGCCTCTTTGAAATAGATTTCATAATCATTCTTAAATTTAACAAGAAGCACACACAGAGAAAAGGAAACAGCTTGCTGCCTGTTATTTTGCAATCAATGTGCTATAAAGTGATGTTTATCAGTTTAAAACAATGTTTCTCAGTCTAGGGGTCAGGACTCCGGGGGGGGGGGGTCACAAGGGGGTGTCAGAGGGGTCACAAAAGACCATCAGAAAACACATTATTTTCTGTTGGTTGTGGGAGTTCTGCATGCGAAGTTTGGCCCGATTCTATCATTGGTGGGTTCAGAATGCTCTTTGATTGTAGGTGAACTATAAATCCCAGCAACTACAGCTCCCAAATGTCAAGATCTATTTTCCCCAAACTTCACCAGTGTTCACATTTGGGCATATTGAGAATTCATGCCAGGTTTGGTCCAAATCCATCATTTTTTGAGTCCATAGTGCTCTCTGGATGTAGGTGAACTACAACTCCAAAACTCAAGGTCAATGCCCACCAAACCATTCCAGTATTTTCTGTTGGTCATGGGAATTCTGTGTGCCAGATTTGATTCAATTCCATCATTGGTGGAGTTCAGAATGCTCTTTGATTGTAGGTTATCCCGGCAACTACAACTCCCCCAACCCCACCAGTATTCAATTTTTGGCATATTGGGTACGTGTGCCAATTTTGGTCCAGTAAATGAAAATACATTATACATATCAGATATTTACATTATGATTCATAACAGTAGCAAAAATTACAGTTATGAAGTAGCAATGAAAATAATTTTATGGTTGGGGGTCACCACAACATGAGAAAATGTATTAAGGAGTCACAGCATTAGGAAAGTTGAGAACCACTGGTTTTAAGGGAAGGATCATCTGCCATGTGTCAAAGTATTATCCCTAATTCTCGAAAAATCAAAGAACAGGGTGCATGATCCTATAAAACAAACAGATAAGGCATTTGCAAGAGTAAACATGTAGAGCAGGAATGGAAAACTCTTTCTATAGTTTTTCAATAATGCTATGGAATTCTGGGATTTGTAGTTTTGTGAGATATTTATCCTTCTCTGCAAGAAGGCTATGGTGCCACAATGAACTACAAATGTTAGGATTCCATATGAAGAAACTATGACAGTTAAAAGAGTGTCAAACTGCCATAATTCTATAGAGAGGACGGGAGGTGAGAAGGAAGGAAGAAGTAAGCTGGTGGTGAACAGCATCTCCATGCCACACACATGGTGCTACTATGGATTTAATCAGAAGGAGCTGGAGAAAATGAGGGAAAGCAGTGGAAAGGATGGAGTTTCATGGGGTTCTGTCTTTAAAGAAGATGAAAAATGTACTCACTCATATCACACAAGATCACCTCCTCCAGCTTCTAGTTCAACCACCTGCTCAAGTCCCATCCCATGGGCAGGTGATGACGCCTCCCATTTCAAGGATACCAGTACACTTTTTAAAATCAGTCATCCATCAAGGCATCACTGCCTTCAAGACCCTTCCACTGAAGCAGATTTAAGGCATATTTCTTAAGGTAGTACTTTCCATGAGGTCGTTTGCACTCAAGACTCTTCCACTGAAACAGAAGCACCTTTCTTATGGCGGCACATTCCCTGAGGCCAATTGCATTGAGATTTGTTCCTGTTATCCCTCCAGGATTTTGATTATTTATCTTTAAAAAAACATCACCGCAGATCATAAGAATTGGTTTTAATTAACCCTCATCTTTCCCTGAGCCTTTGCATTGGTGATCGTAGGAAGCGTGCTTCGTGTGAAGGGAATCTTAAATGTGTAGAAATTCTGATTTTACTGTGTGTGATGAAGTCTCCAGTTTGAATTGAATAAGCTGGGCTTTCCAGTAATGTTGCCATGGTTGGTACACTGTTCCCAACATTTTTCCCAAGGGTGAATGCCATATAGACTAGCAATATTCCTTATTCTTAGGTGTTTACATCACTACTATTATTTTGTCTTTCCAGGAGATATTGAAGATGCTTTCTATATGACTAAGATCATACAGACTGGTCTAAAGAAGTCTGGGTTTTCACAATATAACTCCTTGGGTTTTGCTGGTTGTTGTTTCCTCCACAGCCACTTTTATCAATAGGGGCAGGGAAGTTGTTCATAGTTTCTTAAATGTGGGGCCTCATCACATTGAAGTCCTGGAAGTGGGATATAGCGAGGATGCCTGTAGGGCAGTGGGCCAAATTGTGGGGCAGCAGGGGGAATCTGTTGTCCAGTGCCCTGCATTGCCCGCACCACCCACTTGCTCATCACACATAGTTTTCCAGCGTGCATCTGCATTGTCCCCATTATTCCTAAACTGAATATAGGCAGTTTTCCATGTTCAGGTTTTCCCCTCCTGCCAGGCTTTCTCCACACAGCACAGAGCCCTGCCTGAAATAGTTGTACATTGTAGGATGAGATCCAGGGGATTCTGTGCTGGCTGAGTGGAAGAAGGGCCCTACAACAAGGACTTTTTACTAATGTCATGAGGTCTTACCCAGGGCTTTTCCAAGGGGTTTTTAATCTGTTCAAAATGACCCAATAATATGGGTTGCTGATGTTGTTGAGCAGAGCAATGCCCCCCCCCCCCATAAAATATGGTTACTGAGGTTAACTATATTTAAGAGGAAGGAACTGACAATACCACCTCTCATAGTCATTGCTAAAGAAAATCTTCTGAAATGCATGGTATGATTGCAAGACCAAGGAATGGCAAATCAATGAATCCAGACAGGGCTCAAAACGCATGAGCTCGTGTGCTTTTAGCAGAAACGTCCAAATGATGCCTTTGGTAAAATCAAATTAATTTGATACCTGGCAAGACCTGGATTTATTTTATAAGATATGGGTCTTTCCAGGAGTGGGCCCAGTGTGGATTGGGCCCGGGAACCACTTCATGCAATCCCTGGGTCCAATCCACACATCCCTCCCAGGCTTTTCAGGCTCAATGAACCTGGAAAACATAGAAGATACCCAACCCCCACCCAAAAAAAACCCCAAAAGCAGCCCATAAAAATTAAAACAACTTTCCTGGCTCCTAGCATGTAGAGGGAGGTAAGGAGGAAAATTACCACCACCACCACCACCACCACCCCCCCCCCCCCCAGCCTCCTGGCACATCATTTTTATGCACCAGGAGTACTCCAGAAGTACTTTAATGGTGGATGGGTAAGTTCTTTTAATTTTACAGGCTTCTTTTGGGGGGTGGTTTGGATGACTGTGTGCCCTCCCGGAAGATACCAGGAGGGCATCTAGGCACCCCTCTGGGAAAGCATGGGTTTTGAGGGAGGTATGGGGACTTAACCATGCAACGAAGTGGGTTTCTTCAATCCGCTTCAGTGCAAGTTTAAGTACTGTCTGGAAGTGGCCAAAGAGAGGTGTTCAACACAGTATGTGTCCACTGTCTATGCTAAGACAATGGAATGGTGGGTTTCTATCATAAAGTCCTTAAGATAGAAGTAACAGGTTTGATCAATGTTGCCACCTATAGTGAGTTATTTTTATGATAAGAACAGCATATGCAAGTTATATCTCGAAAATAATATAAGAAAGTTACTGATGGGTTGAGTAGAAGTTTTGGGTTGCTCTTAACAGGAAGTTTAGAGGATTTTTCATGTTCCATGCCATTCTCTTAGCAACCATAATTTTTAAATATTTTTTTAAAAAAATAGTAATTGAAAAATAACAAGCAGTAGAAGCAAAACAATGAGCTGCATTAAAAACAATGGAAAAAAACACCACCACTATAGTAAACAGTGGGAGTGAATGTTAAAAAAAGTAACTTTTCAAGTTCTGATAGGGCACTGTTGTAAATGCTATGCACAGTCTCCCTTTTTCTTACAATGAGATGTTGTGGCATGGCTGTACAAATTCCTATAATCAACATTGGCGCAAGACGATGAGATAACAATGATTTGCTGAGGGTAAACCCAAAACCAGAGTGTAAAAACAAGAAAAATATAACCCTCTGCGTATATTATGTTGATGTTGGCAGCGGCTACTGCTGAGAAGCAGAGAAATACAGGACGCTCCTGCTGTTTCCCTTTCCTTTCAGAATACATTTTCTTTCATTCTCTTCTTGGATGTATTCCCTGAAAAGCTTTCCCTGCAAACACAAATAGCCTGATTTAAATGAAGTCGAGTCCTCTCCCTGCCTGCCAGTTTTAACATTTATTTTTGCTGAATCAGGAGCAAACAATTTCAATGAGCAAATGTTTGATGAGACCATAAGTGATATGGAGAGAAAGGGGCGCATTTTGAAGTTCGGGGAAAGTGAATGCCTTACCAATTGGGGATGTTTGAATTTGGCAAAGTGAGGTGCAAAACTTTACATGACCGCCTTGCGTTGCTATAAAAGAACAATGGAAGGGGAAGAGTCCAAGTGAAAGAAGTAGGGCGCCCAGTTGCTGCAGATCAATTGGGGATGATTGGATTTGTCCCAACACAAATAAATTGTGTTCTCATTGTTGGAGGGTGGGGGATATGAATTAAATTACATGATGCATGTCCTGAGTCAGGGCTTTCAAATGAAAGAGCCAAGACCTACACACTAAGCAGAAAGTACCAAAAGATACGAAATGTTATACATTTAATACTACACTTTTGCTGTTATGACCACACTCCGATGTTTCTTGACCACATGGATCCCGATTTTCATCTGTGAAATGTTGGGGGCATGCATTTCTTATCTCTTCCACTCACCCCTTCACTGCAAGCTTGATTGCCCACTCCAAAACAATGTAAACATGTGCACTTTCATTTAATTGCACTTAAAAATACTACTGCCATAACTAGAAAATAGAATTTGCTGCTGTCCCAGGAGTAGTCACATTACTTAGGAATAAATCACAGAGTTCTGGTGCCTCATTAGACTGCAAAACCCAAGTTTGGAGCCATGGTAGCTAAAGTGAAATAATATCTTAAAAGCACCAGATCCCATCGAATCTTGGAATGTAACCATAGACAGCCCTGGTTAGTACTTTGATGGGAAACTGTCAATTAATATCAGGTCCTGGAAGCTACATTTCAGTTGAAGTATTCTGAGTATTCTTTGCTTAGAAAAATCCTATGAAATTCACAGGATCACCATAAGTCAACAGGAAACTTGAAGGTACATACACACAACAGAATCACCCCTCCACATTCATTGTGGTTAGGGGTATATTCCTACTGCAAAAATGGAGCAACCATAAATTTTAAAAACTCAAGGGTTATCTGGAAAGTAAGGTTAGAAGATTTTTTTAAAAAATACAAAGAATGAATATATTTTAATAAAACTTACATGGATTGTAGCATAGGTATTATATTATTTCTCCACATAATCAGCATTCAGTTCAATACATTTTGTCATCTGTGCGACGGGTTTTTGATGCCTGTGTCATAGAAGTTTCCCTCCTCCTTTTTCAGGTAGTTCGTCACTTCGATTTTCACCATGTCATCTTTGGAAAAGTGTTTTCCATCAAGGTGTTTCTTCAATTTAGTGAACAGATGACAGTCACTGGTTGCAAGAGTGAGCCTGTGAGAGAGGTGGCTTCAAACATCCCAACCAAATGAAGTCAACAACTCTTGTGTTGTATGAGCAGTGTGCGGATGTGCATTGTCATGAAGGACACAGACTCCCACCATCAGCATCCCACAATGTTTGTTTTGGATGGCTCGGCAAAGTTTCTTCATGGTCTCACAATATATTTTGTACCCATTTTGTCATATGCTGCCTTGACATTAGTCCTCTCCATAAACTGAAACAATTTTGCGATGAATTGCAGAGGTGTTCATGCCCTTAGCATTTAGGCAGCATATTAC
This sequence comes from Anolis sagrei, assembly GCF_037176765.1. NCBI lineage: Eukaryota > Metazoa > Chordata > Lepidosauria > Squamata > Anolidae > Anolis > Anolis sagrei. The sequence continues at coordinate 277,746,287 of NC_090022.1, forward strand.
AGTGCACACTTTGCACTTGGATGGAAACAGAATGAGGACACTTATCTCTAACATTCACCACAATGCCAGTTGATGAGCTACTGACAACTGGCACTGCTTGTTCACTTCTGCTGGCTTTCTGCTACATTACAGTGATACCAACTTTCCCTGAGAAAATTCCCTGTTTGAGCTACGTGCCTTGTAACCTTACTTTCCAGGTAATCCTTGTATATTATCTTTTTAAAAAAACCCAGAGAGAACATCTAGGTCCTTCGATATAAATCTGTGGTCACTATCTAATGGAAGTTCACCATAGAATTGCACTGGAACATCTAGAGATTCCTAGAGGCATTCTCTCTAGGAATCTCTGATCCTCCAGCATGGTCAACTTCCTGTGACTTTAATCATAGCATCATAATGGAAACCTAAAGATTCTCAGTGATAACTTTTTAATCAAATCCATTCAAAATCAAAGCTGTAAAAAAGTCAAACTCGCAAATATGGAAGACCAACTGTTGTGCTATACTTGCCTAGTGTGAAGAGGTCCTGAGCCATAATCCTTATTGACATTTTATTAGGGCACATACAGTTGTCTTTTAAGGCTGGATGAGGTGTGGTTATCTATGCATGCTAAATGGAAACCTTCCTTAGGGTTATATTACACAGAGAAATAAAACTGACGGTAGGTCTTCATCATGTGTATATAGCTATGTGATACCTACCATCCAGAGAATTGCACAAAAGCTCTTATAGGCAGTGTTACTGTTTCCTTTAAGCCATCCTCAAATTCTCCTCACAGAAGTAAAGTAGAGTCCATTCCGTCTGTGATGCACATTTCCCATGAATGTCAGTGGAACCGATTATTCTTTACTGCTCTTTATGAATTCTGTCATATTACTTGTTAGAGGATTACCTGGAAAAGAAGAAGAAAGAAACTCAAGCCGCCATAGCATTTGAACACTGTAAATTAAAAACGTGGTGGGTTGACATTATTATAGTCTGAAAAGCTGGTTCCTGCTGCTACATGCATTCCAATCAGCCAGAGCTGAGGCATTTTTAGTATATGAATCTTGAAGCAAAGCTGACAAGTTTATTCTTTCAAAATAGGAGGCAGCTGTCCCAGAGCTACATTCTGCAATAATGACTTCATCTTCTCTGCAGCGCTAACTACATTTATCATAGGATGACAGTACTTAAGAATTAGAATCCCGGATTGCATTGGAATGAGTGGATTCACTCAGGAATGAACTGAATCCCTTTCTAGATTGCGGAAGGTTTTTTTTGTTTTCCATGAATATGTTGCTGCCTCTTCGGGACTTTCAACCAAGGACTCTTCTTTCAAGTTTGATTCACTCCTAAAAATGTTTGAATGATCTTTTACTAAAAATCCCTGAAGTCATTACCTCATTCATTAATGCATCATAACATTTCACTGCTTAAGAGGTACTTGATTGGCTCCATGAAACCACATGAGTCCATGACATCATTATCATGCACTCTCTGGGATATGATTGGCTTGTGGTTATACATCTTCATGCATTCCTAGGACATGTGTTGCCTTTGAGTCCCTCTGCAGAGATCGAGATAGGACGGGATAAAAATGTCCCAAATAAATAAATAAATAAATAGGACCAACAGGCAACCAGTAGATCTGTTTGCTACAGTAGCTAGAAATCCACTCTTGGTTTTACAGTTGCTCTGTATTGTCTGAGAGGTCTCCCAATGTTGAATCTCAGCCAGAATTTTATCCAACTCCATTTGAACTCCCATATAGTTTGGGATGGCTCTAGGACAGTGGTTCTCAACTTGTGGGTCCCCCAGAAATCCCAGCCAGTTTACCAGCTGTTAGGAGTTTTGGGAATCGAAGGCCAAAACATCTGGGGACCCACAGGTTGAGAACCACTGCTCTAAGAGGATGAGTTGAAAAAATCCAAAATTTGATTTCCTGTTAGCACATATGACCACACCTTGACCAGCCTCAAAAGACATCTTGAATGAAAATGTGTTGAAAGCATAAAATTTTGTGAAAATCTATATGTGATGGTGACACTTATTTTGAAAGAAAGTGAAATGTGGTTATGGATTACACAAAAATGTCTAGGCCACATTTGTTTGTGCCTCGACAGTTTTGAGATATGCCATTAGTTAATCTAGCTCTGTATTGTCTGCAACAGAGGTGGACAACATAGAACCCATTATGTAGCCCCACATGTAGCCCCCAGGGTAAAAATAATTTTTTGGGGAAAAAATCCTAAATCCTATATTATTATCTATATTGCGTACCTTTACATATTGTTTGCTATGTAGAAGAGATGCTAAAAAAATCCTGTTATTGAATTGTGAAGATCCATAACAGCACACTGATAAGAGTGGCCAGTTGGTGCCAGTTGTGCATCATGACTGATGCCATGAGCACAGAGAACTGGTCACAACAATTTCCACTGTTTTGCATTATTTTTGGCCATGTTCCTTTCCCTCAATCGTGCAACTAAATATGTGTGTTTCCTGATAAACAGAGATATACTGATATTCACATTCTTAAATAAGCAAAAAAGGAGCAACCATGCCATCAAATTTGAAATTTAAAATTCACACCATGAAGGAACCAGCTGGGAATGATCTGCTTACCACCTCAAATGTTTAATTTTATGAATATTGTCAATCCAAGACCCAATTAATTTCTCATTGAATCTTTCCTCTTGTTTCCAATTTTCTATAAGGGTTGTTTTTGTTTTGTAAGTTAAGGTGATTAATTCCTCATATAGTAGCCCAATAATCCCTTTGTCTATTTCTACTTTCCTTTTAATTATTCTATCAAGTGGGGTTTCTGCTACTTCTCTTCTTTTCATAGCCTGAGCTTTACTGGACAGGCCTAACCATGCTATCCAGTTTCCATGACCACATTTGTCTTTTATTTTATCCCACTTTATTATTTCTCCATTGGCTCCCATGAGGTCCCCTATCCTTTTGATTCCATTTTCCTTAAGTGCCCTAATTAGATTCCTGAATGTATTGTCCTTATTTTCCAAGGTTTCTAATGGGCTCAGGTTATTTCCCACACACCTGTTCCACCCACCACTAACTCCTCCTCTAACTCCACAGTAATGCAATGTCACCTTGGAGGGCTGGCCAAGCACCCGACAATCAAGATTTTCTGGAAAACTGGGTAAAAGGCAAGGTTTTGGAACCAGTATGAAGCCCAATGTGCTGCATTCCAAGTAAATCACCAGGAACACCACGTGTCCAGATTGCAATGACTATGACCGGAGTAAGATTTTTTAAATCTATGCAGACAAGTCCTGAATTGCTTAACTTTTGCAGGCTGGTTTGACTCCTACCTAAGTGTGGACCTAAATGCACTTAGATTTTGCAATCCAGACCCTCTGTTTTGCAGCCAGCTCCTTAAACCACGTGACTTTAGCCAGACAAGTGAAACAAAAGTTATCATTTTACAGGATGAATGAAAAGTAATTAGTTAACAAGTGACTAGAGTTCCTATAAGTGCTGACCTTCAATGGTCCATATAATCTGATTTCACTCCACAGAGTAATAAACAGAACAGTGTAATATTTACAGACATGTCTGGAATCTCTAAGTTCCAAGTTTTCTTATGGAAAGTCATAAATGATCTTGCAACCGTGGTTGACAATTACGTGATTACACAGGAACACTATTTCTAGGTCTCTTCCTATAGCTGAGCAATGCTGTTCTACTTTGATTGGCTTTTTTCTTCCATTTGGTTGTTCTAGATAGGGCCAATGTTGCTTGCAAATGTTCTCCCAGGAACTAGGCAAGGAAACCAACACTCCTTCTCTTATTCACACCACATTGAGGGGAGGAAGAGAACAATTTATTCTGAATGAATTATTTTTTTTTCCTGCTCTCTAGAAAGTACAAGCTGAACAATTTTATTTGCTGCTGGCAGGAAGATTTCACTATTTTGAAATATGATGTTTAAAGAGGGGCACATTAGAAGTCAGCACCAAAGAGAAGTCTAAACAGAAACAAAAAAAACCCCTTTGCTATTGCTTTTCTAGAACAAAAACATCAAAATACATTTCCTTCTGAAAACTTATGAAGCAATCAAAAATCTTCACTCTCATCCTCCAGAGAGCCATTTTGCATGTTGAGCTTTGCTGAGGATACAGGATTCATTTGATTAAAGAAACAAAACAAAGCAAAAACATGATACTGTTTCACGAGGCATTAAAAAAACCATTCCAGACAAAATTCATAATATTATGGTGTTCTTTGAAAATGCTTGGTAACTCTTTGCAGCTGCCTTGAGTCAGTTTTCTATAAATTCCATAACTGCACTGAAGGCAGAAAGAAAGCGGCTGTGTGCCAGTTTTCATTGATCATAATGGTGACTGTAAACCGTTCCACTCCACTGTGGTCTCCAAAGCCATTCTGATTATTACTGCCTTGTTTCTGTCTTTGTGCCAACGACAAGAAAATACATAAATCTGCTTCCTATTTAAGAGTTGGAATGCAATAACAAAACAATCCCTTAAGATTATTATAGAATAACTAGCTTAAAATATTTCCAAGTCAAAGAGAACAACCATCCATTTATGGACTCTTTAAAAAAAATTGGGATGAGTCAGTATGAGCCACCTTACATTTAGGACACAACTAAGGGAGGAAAGGAGGGGAAGTACATCATGTCAGCAACAGAATCGGACAACACAGAAATGTTTGGTATCTAGAATAGAGTGAGATGCGAGTCTCTGCATTTTATTGTGGCATCCTCTCTGATGGTTTTCTTCAAATGGTAAAGATCTGTACAAAGCGGCGATTAGGAGTTTTTCTCAGAGCTAACTCTATCTGGATTTGTAAACACACACATACACAGTAGAGTCTCACTTATCCAGCCTTCACTCATCCAATGTTCTGTATTATCCAACGTATTCTGCCTCCCACCCAGATCCACAGCTGTTTCAATACATTGTGATGTTTTGGTGCTAAATTCGAAAAAATACAGTAATTACTACATAATGTTACCATTTATTGAACTGCTTTTTCTGTTAGTTTGTTGTAAAATATAATGTTTCCATGCTTAATTTGTAAAATCATAATGTAATTTGATGTTTAATAGGCTTTTCCTTAACCCCTCCTTATTATCCAACATTCTGCTGGCCCATTTATGTTGGATAAGCAAGACTCTACTGTATATATATATGTGTGTGTGTGTTGCAGTAAGTGATATGCAAGTGTCAAAAAGGGAGAGCATAATTTCAGTACAAAGCAAAGTTACAGCTGGTTGTTAAAGGGGGTGCATCTATATTGTGGAATTAATGCAGTTTAACATCATTTTAACTACCATGGCTCAATGCTATGGAATAATTGGAGCTATAGTTTTATAAGATTTTATAAGTTGTAGTACCAAAGAGTGTCGGTACTATAACTCTCCTGATTCCATAATATTGAGCCATTGCAGTTAAAGGCAACCAGAGACTTCAACTCACTGAACATGTCAAGTGTTTGGAAGAGTAGGTTTTCCGTACAGCTCAGGCATACACCATTTTGAACTTAAATGGATGATTTTTCTACCTCCATCACACACTAGCAACCTATCCGTTTTATTCAGGAGTTCTCAGTTTATTTGCTGTTGGGAATCAGCCTGTGTTTGTGTTCCAAGATCATGCTGCTTCTGATGTGGGAAATGATGGGGCTGAGGCTGAGGTGCAAGATGGAAACAGTTTGGTCAATGATTTTCATACAATGACAGAGAGGCCCCAGTGCAAAGGGCAGATTCTCATAAGAATATTCCTGCTGGGCCTAGGGATGATGGTTTACTCCCTCTTTCTGTGAGCTCTCAAGATCTGGGGTTGGAGAACAATTTGACACCTGGGAATTTTCATGAGCAGCCAGATAGGGAGTTGAAGAATAAGCGGCTGGAGATCAGCCAGGATCATCAGCAAACTCATTGTTTATGTCGCTCTGAAAGGCTTTGTCTGATAAGGGGCAAGTGTGGGGAAAAGTGAAACCAGTTTCTGGGGTTTGGGATATAAGGTTTGCTTCAAGGGAAAACCTGTTAGATCAGGCATCGTTTGGAAATCAAGTTCTTGTGCCATTGAAATCTTGTTCAAGGGGTTTTGATCCTGGGAAGATTTTTAGCCTTTTGGATTATCTTTGCATCCTGTTGATTCCTGACTGGATAAACACTGTCTTGGATAGCTTTGATATGTTGTGTGGACATTGCTTTGTGTTACTGCATTTTATTGACTTATTGTTCTTTGGAACATTCTTATTTTTCTTACAAGCACTTTTTTCAACTGGCTATTTTACTAAGCTTCAATAAAAGATTTGCTTCTTCACTCATTGTGTTGTGTTTTAAAGTCAGAGGACTTTTTCCTGATCTGGAGTGCAACATTTGCCATCACATTGTAGAGAGTTTTTCCTGCCCACTGACCCTCCCCCGTTTTCTTTGTGAAAAGAAACGCCTCCTCTCTTGAACTATGATTTTTGTTCCTGGGTTATATAATAATAATAATAATAATAATAATAATAATAATAATACCTCACTTTATCTCCCCTGAAGGTGTCTCAAAGTGGCAAATGTTAGCACAGCATTTAAAATAAACAAATATACAAATATTGAAACAGAATTAAACATAAACAGTATTCAAAGATTCACAGTTAAAATCAGTCAAACATACTTAATTCATATTTAAAGCTAAACCCACAGCACCCTCTCAATTAATCCTAAAAACCTTCATTTTTAAAAGCTTGTCTGAATACAATGGTTCTAGCCTGCTGCCTGGAATGACAGCAGGGAAAGGGCCATTCTAGCTTCCCTGGGGAGAAGGGAGTTCCAGAGTTGAGGGGCAGCCACAGAGAAGGCACACTCGCTCGTTCCCACCAACTAAGCCTGGGATGGAGGTGAGACCAAGATAAGGACCTCTCCTGAAGATCTCAGTGCCTCGGCAGATTCATAAAAGGGGATGAGATCGGCCAAATAGTCTGGATTTGAACCATCTAAGGTTTTAATGGTCATAACCAGCACTTTGAAGTGTGCCCAGAAATATACTGGCAGCCAGTGAAGCTGCTGCAGGAGTGGGGTTGTCATTCCCTGTAGCCAGCCCCAATGAGCAACCTGGCTGCAGCTCTTTGGACCAGCTGAAGTTTCTAAGCACTCTTCAGAGGCAGCCCCACATAGAGGACATTTCAGTAATCCAAATGGGATGTAATTAAGGCATGTACCACCATGGCCGGATCTAACTTCTCAAGGAAAGGGTGCAGTTGGCGCACAAGTTTCAATTGTGCAAAGGCCTTCCCAGCCACCACTGATACCTGAGCCTCAAGGTTGTGGCTCCCATCATGCCCTTTCTTTGGCCTAATAATATCCAAAGAGCCACAAAATTCCCATTCCTAATCTTCCTTCTCTTGCACTCATTCTGATGTAGCATGGACCATCTTTTTGCCATCCATAGAAGCCCAGTAGGTGGGTCTTCAGGTGACTGTGTAAATCAACACTTGTCAGGCTTTAGTACAGCTCTGGTATTTCATGGAACTTGGCCTTGTTTCCAATTGTCTAGAAAACACTTCGCTTTCTCACATTCACAAGTTGGGTGGTACAAGCACTACCCTTGGCAGATGCCATCTATTCCTCTTTCTCTTAGTTGTAACTCCATTAATTTATAATTAGCCCATCATTGTAGGTTCTAAATGGTTGGTTTCAAAATCCCCTTGGAGAATTTCAATTACTTGTTCTTTTGTACAGCTAAGTGAACTGTGATTAAACATTCATTAGCATACAAATGAAAAGTTCATGTCAGGGGAAACTATAAGGCTAGACCAAAGCTTGTAGCTAACAGCTTAGTCTGAAAGGCCACATTTGTGCAGCAATCACCATGATTTCAAGGAAAACAGGGTGGGTTCTGACTTGCCTTACTCTCTAATGTGGGTGATTCATTTACTTCACCTCTCTAGAGTTGGCTTCATTTCTGAAGCTGGATTTTGCCAATATGTATGTGGAATGTTCCTATTTTTAGATCCCCAATCCTTCTTTAGCTCACTGTTCCCTCAGAAAGAAAGGTTTCCATTTTGCCTCTCCATTTTAATCTCCCTCTCTTAATTTATTAGAGTCATTGTACAATTCATTCTACAGCCATCTATGTAAACTTCTCCTTTTTGTTTTTATCTTAAGATGTATCCTGTTTCCAAATGCCAGATCTAATGATTCAGCAATGCAAATGGAAATTGTGTGATGATGAAAACTCCAGTCCCTCCCCACACAACCTCAAAACCTCCAATGAATTTTATCTATGCCAGTCCTTCTGGAAGTAATTCAAAGACTTAGTCATTCAAGAAAGCTACTTGGCAAAATTCCCAGGATTATCGAGATATGGATGGCAAACCATTAACACACTGTATATGGTGTTCTGTTTCAATAAGAAGCTTCTCAGTCTTCCAGAGAGATCTTAAGTTTGCACTGGGTGGAAGAAGGGAACATCACTTAAGATTCCAAATAGCTTTTATCAGGCATTGCAGTTCATTTGCATAAGAGCAATAGTTGGTGGAATTATGCCTCTAACTATGCACATCTTTGACCATGTCTACACTGGCTGCTTAATCCAGGGCCAGTTCAGAGCATTATGCTTCAGACTAGATTGATTGTGATGGTGGTTAGACAGACCATGCAAAACCCTCTTTAGTGTCTAATCAGTCCAACCAGACTGAGGACCTCATCACATTGAGGTCCTTGATGTGGGAGGCAGGAGGGGGACATAGGGCAGCGGGATGAATCTGTCATCCAGCACCACAGATTTCCCATACCACCCACTTGCCCATCACAAGCCAAAAAACATAGCTTTCTAGAGTGATCCTGGATGTTCCCATTATTTTGTGTCAATAATTGTTGTTGTCCCGATGATTGTTATAATGTTATAACCAATAATGGTTGTCCCCATGATTCTCGACCCAAACATGGGTAGTCTCCCATGTTTAGATTTCCCCCTTTTACCACACTTCCTTGACGCAACCAGCACAGAGCCCCACCGGAAGCAGATGTGCATTGTGGGATGAAATCCAGCAGTCTCTGTGCTTGTTGCATCAGTGGTTGAACCCAGGTCTCAACTATTTCTCCCAAATGAAATAAACCCATCACACCAATGGAACTTCTGAAGGATTGGCTTTTACATTGAAATGGTATGCCGTAGTGTTGAAATATGTTATATACTGCCCATGACTTGGTTCCTGAAATTCAAACAATGGAAGTTTTGATGAATAGTCAGAAAAGAACTACAGTCCTTGGAACTGATCTGCATAGACACAATCACCCAAATTTCCTATGAAAAGGGAAGCGATACTTAATAGAAAACACTGAATCTCCATCAAAGTCTTCTGAAAAGACAGGAAGTTTGAAGGAATTACAAGTGTGGAAATCAATTGAGCACTTAATACCCATTCAGATTTTATGAAGGTCAAGAAGTCCACAGGCCCTGCTTTGAAAAGGCTGGTGCAAGGAATCAAAGTACTCCTGAAAGATGACCATCCAGACTCCATTTTAAAACCTCTGAAGAAGGAGCCTCCTCCACTTTCTGAAGCACCATATTCCTTTGTTGAACAGCTCTTGACATCAGAAAATTCTTTATAGAAGCATCATTTTTCTTTCCCGTTTGGCTTTCCAATTCAATTGTAGGTAAATTACCACATCTGTATACATTGTCTTTATTCCTACTATAGGTTTGGGCAGCCCCATCCATGAATGATGTGACCATTGCTGCAGACATTTTTCTCAGACCTCCCTTCCCTCATTTAATTTACAGTTACCCATTTAAACACTTCCTCTACATCATACAGCATTTGCTGTAGGATCCTTCTTTTTCCTAAAGTTCTCTAAGGTTAAAGGCAAACTGAGTAATTTTCTTTGATTGTTATCCTTCTCTCCAGATTTATAGAAAGAGCAATTTAGCTTAATGGCACTTCTGATATATATATATATATATATATATATATATATATATATATATATATGGAACAAATTAAACTCTTAATTCAAGGTATCACTGTATATGTATTCCTCATGTCTGGCAGCAATTTCATTGATCCTCCACAAATTTGCCCTAATCTCTTTTCGTGTGTGTGTGTGTGTGTACACCCTAACCCTTTACCTCTTATATACAAGTACCTACTTACAGTAGAGTCTCGCTTATCCAACCTTTGCTTATCCAATGTTCTGTATTATACAATGCAGTCTGCCTCCTGCCCGGAATAATATCAAAGGTAATTGAGAACCCTTGTCTCTTTTGATACTAAATTCGCAAATACAGTAATTACTACAGAATGTTACCATATATTGAACTGCTTTTTCTGTTGATTTGTTGTAAAACATTATGTTTTGGTGCTTAATTTGTAAAATCATAACATAAATTGACATTTAATAGGATTTCCTTAATCCCTCCTTGTTATCCAACATTTCCACTTATCCAATGTTCTGCCAGCCCATTTATGTTGGATAAGCAAAATTCTACTGTACTTCCACAGCAATTAAATTTTCTTCAGTGAGAATTTCATTGAAAAACACAGAGAATTACCCAACCATCGAAAGACCATTTCCTAAACAGTCATGAAGTGCTAATGAGTAATACTGTATCTAGAAGCCTGCCTGACAAAATGCACAGCCAGCAGCTATATGAATATCAAAAAGTCTCCGAGTCTTTGCTTCCCACTTCCCTGCCTATTAAAATAGCATATAATTCAGGTCTCAGACCTGGCCTTTGTATTTCTATAAGAAAGAGGGGGGAAGCATGGGGGTGCAGGGAGCACTGGATTTGGCAAGCCCATGATTTTTTTTTCTAAATGCAGCCTTGCAGAATCCCAAAATAGATGCCCAACGCTCAAAATACGCTGAAACAGGAACTTTGGTTTCTTACAAAATTAGAATGTATTATTTTCTCTTGAGTGAAATTGAACTATCTTTCTAGGATGTCAAGGGAATATATATATATATATATATATATATGCACAAAACCCTCTGAATCCTGGTGTTCTCTCAGTGGGAGTTGCATATTATGGCAGTGTTGTTGCAAGGCTTGCTCCAGAGGAGGGAGATGTTTTTGCAGGGTCAGCTTCCAAGTCATCATTAATGTTTACAGTTTCAACAGCAGCTCGCATTGCTATAGTAACTCTTAAAGGTATATTCCCGGAATCAAGTCACATTGGGAGGAAAAGAAATCCTTGTAATTCTGCCTGTCAGAATTCCAAGCAAAGGAATTCCTAACATAAGGGAGATCAAAGAGGGTTTAGAAAATATAACCAGATCTGAAAGAAAATAAGTTTCCCCTTTTAAGTGTTGTTCTTCAAGCTGATAGCCTCCAACTGTATTGGATCACAACTCCCATCATCTCTAGTTACTCACCATGTTAGTGGAAAACATTAGTCCAATACATTTGGAGGGTACCAAGTCGGGGAATGCTAAAATAGTATGCCAGTATTTAAGTGATGGAAGTCAGCAGAATTTGGACTGAAATCAGTCAACCAATCTCTTTCTCAATCACTTTTCCTTTCTAAGGTGGCATCTATATTGTAAAATTAATGCTGTTTGGTCATGACTTTAACTGCCATAGGTCAATGCTATTGAATCGTGGGAGATGTTCTTTTATAAAGCCTTTGGCCTTCTCTGCCAATGAGTGCTGGAGCTCCAACAAACTACAGATCTCAAGATTCCATAGCAGTGAGTCTTAGCAGTAAGTGGTATCAAACTGCATTAATTCTACAATGTAGATGCACTCTTAATCCCACTCAATCTTCATTACACTCAATATATCCTTTTAATAAATAACTTTCTTCCTTATAGTGAAGGGATCATAACACACTCTCTAATTTTTCACATATAAAAACTGGAACAAGGATTGGAAATATTGCTAGTGAGGAATAGCAGACAATTTAGGAGATGTTGCAGCAGTTGCTTTTACCTAAGGGCTCTTCCAAACATAGTGACAACCCACATGGAAATAGGTTAAAATAACCCGCTTCTGTGCAGATTCTAATCCACCCCCCAACCCAAACCCCAAACTTTCCCTCGGGGGTGGTGGCTACGTGGTCCCCAAAAACTTACCAAAACTTCCTCCCCCCCCCCCCCCCATCTCCTGACACATAATTTTCTCATGCCAGGAGGACTGTAGGAAGAGGCATGGGCTGCTGTCATGCATCTCTGGTAAATTTTGGGACCCAAATGTGAGGCTGGAGGGGAGGGAGTGGGTGCCATCCCACTCCTCCAGGCTTTTTGGAGCCTAAAGAAGCAAAATGGCTGTGGGGACTGTCCCCTGGGACTGAGGAAGCAGTCCCGATAGTCGGTCCCCCAGGCTCAGCATCTCAATGAACCCAGGCTTTTCAGTAAGGCCCAAGCTTGTTGAAGTGTTTAATTAATCCAGAGTTAACTGGTAAAAACCTGTTTACTCCACATTAATTCTCTAGCACTGGCACCCACCCTATCCATCTTCTGCAAAGAGCTAAAAACGTGGATGTTCTGCTGTGCTTTTGACTAGACAATCCTCCAAATAATCTTGGCCCCAATCAGAACCCAGATTCTCATCCTTGCTCTTTACTACTATTCTGTACCCAAAGTTATAATGCTCCATCTTATATTGCCATCTATTCCTAATATTGCCATTTGATTCATGCACTTTATCTATCAGCCCTATTCTCACAATTTATTTGCACCAGTCTACCCTCCTATACCCAGAATTTGATGATTATTGCATGTTCATTGGTTGTTGGTTTGATGGTTGCTCTTATATGCTGTTATAATGTTGTTGTTTTATGCTGTTGTCTATGTATTTTAATGTGTTATTTTATTATGTTGGATTGGGCTCATTCCCATGTGAGCCACCCTGAGTCCCCCCAGGGAGATGGAGGCAAGGTAAAAAATAAAGTTAGTATAATATTATTATTGATTGACATATTGCTAAATTGGGATAGTAGAAGGTATGGTGTAAAGCCACTTCCAGAGAGAAGTAGTTCCTAGTTCTACTAATGAAAGACACTGTGATTGTGCAGCTATTTATGTTTTTTTCCCTTCCAGAATATTTTTCCTACAGTAAACAAAAAATAAAAGAACATGATATGCAGGATAGATATGAGCCAATAACATTTGAAGGCAATATTAGATTTATGCGCAATTGTAAATTAGAGCTGTAGATCAATTCCCCCTCTGCAACATACTTTATTCAATTTCAAATACTGTAATACTATACAGGCCTCTTAAAATGTGACCTACTTTAGGACATTTGCATGTGCTTAAGTATCCATATCTGGTCTCTTCTGTGTTTGAAGCTCAACAAGGGCACAATGACAATCTCATCTGGAAACAGTGCATGAATTGATACTGGAACAGATTCAATTTTTTCCTGGTCGAACAAGTGTGTGTGTGTGTGTGTGTTTATGACAGAGTGGCAATTCACATATCACAAATATAAGAGGGGATCATTACACACCAGTAGCATGTTTGAACCATTTCTTTTAGTGTTCACTGATATATATATATATATATATATATATATATATATATATATATATATATATAAGCAAAACCTTAAGATAAGATCAGGTACGTACAATAGACCTCCATCATTTCCAAAGTAAACTGTAGCCACCTTTAAACCAATTTTTTTTTCTGCATTCAGTATGTCAATTTATAAACCTACCCAATTCTGAGCCTTTACTATGTCTATTAGGGCTGTGCAAATCTTCATTTTTAAATTGTAAGTTGTATGTAATTCGTAAGTTTTTTTATATATGAACAGATATTAAGAAACACAAGGGGGGCACTAATGCACAACCTTAAGAATCAAAGATCACCCAATACTTTTTTGTTTAAATTCTGTAATGTTGGAAAGCCACTTTTATTTTCAGTGCAAGTGAGGCAAAGCCAAAAAGGCTGCCATTCCTCTTTAAATTAAGAAAAGATAGGCTGTCTATCTCCATGGGGAGAGGAAAGCAGCTGGGTGTGACTAGCTGAGTGAACTGGGAAAGAGACTGAGAGAGCACAGTATTCTGGGAAATGCGGTTTGGGAAGGCAAGGAGCCCTATGGCAGACAATTCAAAAGGCCCTTCCCTAAACTACATTTCTCAGAATTCTACTCAGCATCAGAAAGCTCCAATAAGGGAGATATTTGTCCCTCCTAGCAGTAGCCAGCCAGAATTCTAATAAATTGTTGAATCTGCAAAGAGGCAGACTAACTGATTTTTCAATATTAGTAAGTAAATATGTGCTGGGCTGGGAAGAAATCCCTAAATTGAAGTTCTATTGGTTAAAGACATTCAATGAGATAGCTGTTGCAGCTTTTTAAAAACCCATTGTTTGTCAAAACTTTTTTTAAAAATTCCAAAAATCAGTAGATGTAGGAATATTTCAGGAACTTGGGGGAAATGATCCCCTGCTATCTTACACCATTGTATAGAAAATTCAAGGAGATAGCTCTTGTAGGTTTTTAAAATGTTGTTGTAAAAACTTTGAAAATTCCCAAAAAATCAGTGAATGAGTGAAACATTCTGAATATTGATGGACTGACAATGGTAAATGTGTTTTAAACATAGTAAGCTTCATGCCAATAGCTTTAAAAATGAGGGAGAGCCCAATCCATTATGAAATAATGGTGTAGATATGCTGATAAGTCTCCGATAAACTCAAGTGTCCAGTTCAGTGTGAGACAAAGGTGTAAGACCCAAAAGACAAAGGTGTTATTTCCAGATAATCAAGGGCTTGGCTGCCAGCACTGAGAAGTTAATGCTTCTGCATTTACAAAGCCCCTTCTTCTGCAGGAGCAGCAGACTCTCAGCCTCAAGCTGAATGAACAAGCATCCTGATCTTATTTTGTTGACAAAGGGGTCATTTATCTACATATACACAAAGGTTTAGATCAGGGGTCCTCAAAATAAGGCCCGGGGGGGCGGATGCGGCCCTCCAAGGTCATTTACCTGGCCCTCGCTCAGGGTCAACCTAAATCTGTAACGACTTGAAAGCACACAACAACAACAACAATCCTATCTCATCAGCCAAACGCAGGCCCACACTTCCCATTGAAATACTAATAAATTTATATTTGTTAAAATTGTTCTTCATTTTAATTATTGTATTGTTTTTAAGTGGGTTTTGCACTATAAATAAGATGTGTGCAGTGTGCACTGGAATTCATTCTTTTTTTTTTCAAATTATAATCTGGCCCTCTAACAGTTTGAGGGACTGTGACCTGGCCCTCTGTTTAAAAAGTTTGAGGACCCCTGGTTTAGATAATTATCTGGCTTGGGAAAAGGCTAGAGGGATCCTGGCCACAGTCCCTTTCCCAAGAGATTATGCAAACAGTGGGCATGAAGAGGTGGTTGACTTCAAGTTATATTTTGTTACATATATTAGAAACTGTTTATACACTTCATCAAGTGGTTGACACAGTAGACAGTAAAGATACAAGCTATACAAAAATCATCAAACTGAGACATTTTATTAAAGAGTTAGAATTGATTGAGTTTGCAGGGTACAGCTTTTGCTAGGTCCATTCTGGAACCTCTAGCACTTCAGAATTTTGCAACTCCAGACCTACAAAAAAAGGTTTTTAATTTTTAAAAAAAGAGAAAGAAATCATATTTGTTTGAAGTCTCTTTGCGTATGATAAATCCTTGGGGTGTGTGTTGTGGCTTGACAACAAGGTTCTGGCCCTTCTCTAATTCTCAGTGCAAGAGACAGTAATTTAATGGGGAAAGTGATGCCTTGAAGTGTGGGTCTATTGCACATTATTTAGACTTGGTGTTTTGCATTTGCATACCATATGCATTCCTTGAAGTGACTGGATTGACCTTGAAGGAGCTGGGAGTGGTGACGGCCAACAGGGAGCTCTGGCATGGGCTGGTCTGTGAGGTCACAAAGAGTCAGAAATGACTGAACAAATGAACAACAACAACAATAACATAATAATGGGATTGCCCTTATAATATCAATCTTGTAACTTTATCACCGTCCACCTCCTATTGCATTATAAAGGGATGTCTCTGGATTTCAGGTTTTGGCCCTGAAATCTCACAGCCTGAGATAGTTCTGACCAGACAGCTCTAGTATTTAGTAATACAGCATGATCTCTATATCCACAGGGGACACATTCTCAGACTTTACTTGAATATGTGAAACTGAATCATGGTGAACTCTATTGAAATCAAAGACTTCTGACCCAAGAATACTAAAGAATCATACTGGTAAACCTAAAAAATGCCTGGGCAAAATGGAATCTGCTTCCAAGAAAGACAATTTAAATAACTTGATGATTACTACTGCACCAAGCCAATGGGCTAGATCCTAAATATGCTGCATTTTGTATCTTTGATACAAATATTTGTGGGCACATATTTTTGATATTACTTCTGGGTTTCCAAAGCTGGTAACTTAGAGGACAGACACCATTATTTGGAAAGTGTGTGTGTGTATGTATACACATACACATATACACACATATACATATAGTTCCCAGAATCTCAGTGAGTAGTCATGGTGGTTTGAGGTTTTTAAGAATTTTAGCCCACATATGTAATTTTGAATAATTAAAATGTGAGACTGACAAAGGTTTGTAAGAATAAGAAGATTAGCTAATACCACTTGATTCTCGGGAAAAATGAGTGCTCTAACAATGACATTATTCATCAGAAAAGAAGCAAATGTGAATTGTTGCAGTAATCATGAACTGTCTAATGAACAAAAAAGTCATTGGATGGTGCTTCCTTATTGCCACCATAAGACATATTTATGTTAGCATTACTGCCTAATATCAGGAGTATTTCCAGTAAATCAGCACAAGTTCTTTCTCAGATGGTGCTCCGTTAACTGAGAGTGGAGTAATAGAGGGCCTATAGTCTAAAAGCATCAGATTGCATCTAAGCAGGTTCAGGCCTGGTTAATACTTGCATGGGTTAGTTCTGCCAATGAATACCAGTTGCTTTAGCTTATATTTCAGAAGAAGAATGGGCAAAACCAACTCTGGTCATTCCTTGTCTAAGAAAATCATAGGACATTCATGGAATAAGTCAACATGTGACTTGAAGGCAAATTCACACATGCACGGGTTGAATGGGTTAAGGAATGGAGAGGTAAGAAAATATGTACTGTGCACATTGCAGTTGAAATCTTGATGCCCCAAACCCTACGCCATGCCAGTGGTCCCATTCCCCATAAACATGTTTTGAATATGTGACAGGTGTATCCGAACAGTACCCAAAATATGATCAAACAGGTGTCTTTTTAAACAAACCTAATCCTTTAGAATTGCATGTAATGATGCCCTGAGATATTTGGATATAGGGCAGGATATAAATAGATGCCTTCAAGGGAGCCATGCTCCTGAATCTGTATGACCTGAACAGAACAGTTGATGGAAAAGTCTCTCATTAATAGGTTTACCATAAGTTGAGATCGATTTGACAGCAGTTAATAACAAATAAATGTTTAACTAAGTCAGTAAGATTTGGTATATGCACAGGACTAGAAGAGCTACTCCACCCTCTGCCAAAAGCCTAATATATAATCATGGTTGGTTACTTGACAGCAATAGTGGGTGGCTTCCCTTGGGGAGATGGTGGCAGAGTATAATAAAGTTTAGTATTTTAATATATTATTTTATTATTTGTGTACATTGAGCCATCAGAAAGCAAAGGTGTCATTCTCACGTAGATGATTTTGGAGTACTTCAGAATTCTGATTAAGGGATACTCAGCCTGTACCAATGTATGTGCATAAAGTCTGTAAAATTAAACTTTATCATGTTGATGTGTTGTGTGTAGAATAGTGGTTCCCTTTTTATAACTGCTAAAGGCACAGTTGGCAGAAAGCAATGTTGGTGTGTATGACAAGAAGCAGAGCAAACCTGTGCAGCTCTGTGCCCCCTCTCATGTGTTTTTTAACTTTGTAGAGGGCTTCCTCAAACCTCATTGTTGTCTTTGTTACATGCAGGAGTTTTTGTTGCTCTACTCCTATAAAGTTGCTTTTTTGCAATCTGAGTCTTACTTGGAGCAGGCGACGGACCCTGCTGGTAATTTTCATTGTTGCTTTCTGAATGTTAATACTATCTAAAGTAGTGATTAAGCTATTCAATGGCATTTCATTTTGAATGTAGCTTAAACATGAGTGGGCAGGGTTGGAGAGGATTTCCTTTAAGCACTTGTTGGCAATGTAAGTTCTTCATATGGTATGGCTCCTAGCTTTAAAATATGCATGTGCTAGAATAATAGCCATGGTGATTTGTAACAACAACAAAAAATTATTTGAATCAAAATAAAATGGCAGATAATCCTTAGGGCAGTTTTTCCATTAATTCACCAAGAATTTCCAGTCAGCTTTTGAATAAGATCTTTTAAATGAATGTTGAAAACATTTGCAACCATTTTGCTGGTGTCTCTGTAAAGATCTGCTATATGCTGCAAGAATTCTTCCATCTGGACCCACAGGAAAAGATGACACCATGAATAATCTCTAGCTCAACAGTCCAGCAGACATTCACATCCTGGATTACACTGTCCTCCAATTCTTCAGATTTTCTTGCAACACTTCCTTTTTATTTTTTAGCTTTGTTTTCAGAATCTATCCCTCCTAAAGCAAATGCCATAGCTCAGCTCTTAATTTATGACAGTATATTGGGAACCATCTCCTTTCACCTATTCTGGTTAATCTTCAGCCAGAGGTCATGGGGGGTTTCTACAGAAAAAGACTGCTAACACTAATGAATGGCCAGGGCCATCTCTTTGCAAATAGAAGAAGTAATATACTGGCCATATTCAAATATTTGAAGGACCATCACATACAATATGGAGCAAGTTTGTGTTTTGGCATTCCCGAGGGTAGGACTTGAACCAGGGCATTCAAATACAGGAAGTTCACTTACAATGCAAGCTCACTGAAAAAGTTTTATTTCTATGCAGAGAGCCTAGAGAATTGTTCTCTCTGAGCCTCCCATGAGATTCAGTGGTCAACTGCTGAGAGTTCTGTTAGATATTGACCATGGAGTTGTACTTTAGGCTTGGACAGAATATTTCTCTAGTCATAGGTGGTATATTACCCCTAAGAAACTTGACCTTATGTACAAAAATGTAGGAAAAAAATGCTGAAAATGTCATGACTACGATGGGAATTTCTTCCATATGTGGTGGTCTTGTAGAGAAGTCAAAAAAATATTGGAAATTTATACATGAAGAGTCTCAAAAAAATTACTTAGAATGACATTCCCAAGAAAACTGGAATATTACTTACTAGGCTTTATGGACTCAGAGCTAATCTTGGACCAAAATAAGGACATTTTATGTACTTATATTGTGCTGGTATGGCTGTACCAGGAGCTCCAACTTCCTTTTTTTCCTTTGAGTGTTTGCATGCATTCCAAAGTTCCATGCATTTTGCAATAAGGTGGCTTCCCTTGGTTTGCAGCCACCTGCCTATCATCGTTGGGTTTTTTAGTTCCACCCCTTTCCCCAGGATTCAGGAAGG
Source organism: Anolis sagrei (assembly GCF_037176765.1). Classification (NCBI taxonomy): domain Eukaryota; kingdom Metazoa; phylum Chordata; class Lepidosauria; order Squamata; family Anolidae; genus Anolis; species Anolis sagrei. The sequence continues at coordinate 277,765,728 of NC_090022.1, forward strand.
AAAGGGAGCCATTTTAGCTCAGTCTTACAGTTGAAAGCTTAGCTACAGGATGTGAATCAGCTCCACCTGTAGAGAAGCTTCATTTCTTATGAAATTCCAGGGGAAAACAGTTCCAAAGGACTCCAGCTGGAGAATTTACAAAGCCTTGACTGGTAGGTCTACACGGGACCCAAGAAGCAGTTTGAAGCTGGGAGTAGAGCCCACACCAGCAAAGTTTAGAAAGTAGATTGCCCAAGGAGGGGTTAAAAAGGGTTTTCCTCTTAAAGAAAACAAACAGTTCACGAAGCCAGTTGCCTGTTCCTTGTGGACAAGATTAAGAAAGCCACCAGTTGATTCAAAGCCTTGAAGTATTTGTTTGACCTGTTGAAGATCTGAGAAGTATTTGATTGTTTTGTTGAAGACCTAAGCAACAACAATGTTTTCTATTGTATTGTGTTTTGAGGCTTCGGCCCGTGTAAGCCGCATCGAGTCCTTCGGGAGATGCTAGCGGGGTACAAATAAAGTTAATAATAATAATAATAATAATAATAATAATAATAATAATAAAGGACCTTGTTAAACTTTTCAGGCTTCTAAAGACTTTGTATAGGAAAATCCTTAGAGCCTCTTGGCTGAGGCACCCTGGCTTCCCGCTGGGCACAAAGAGCACGTCCTGTTCAAAAGCCAATTGCTATAGGCCCAGCGCATGACAGCACATATATATCAGCAGCAGAGAGAATCTCTTATGCGAAGCTTTGGAAAATGGATAAGATATCAGACATTGATAATTGGTTAGGCAAACTAAGAGAAATCAGAGACATGGACAAACTAACTTTTCTCTTGAAAAACAACTCGGGAAGTTTAAGAAAAAAAGACAGACTGGATTCCTTTTGAGGAATATGAGAAAGAAAAAAAAAACAAAAAAACTGTACCTAACTTTGGAATTTTTACGTCTATTCTTTTCTCCCAAACTATACATTAATTTATAGAGCAAGAAAACTATAATTGACAGAGGCACAGAATGGAAGTCAATGGGATCCCCCCCCCCCTTTTCTTCTTCTTCTTCTTTGATTTTTGGGTGTTTTTTGTAAGTTGCTTTTAGTTTTAGTTTTACTTGGATTTTTTCTCCCCTCTTTTTTTCTTTTTCTCTTTTTTACTACTTCTTATTAATTTAATGTTTCTCCACTTTCTATGTAAAAATAACAATATGTTTTCTTTGTGAACAATATTTTTTAAAAAATATATATATATATTTCTCTAGTCATTTTGTGGATTCTCTTGAGTGGTTTGCTTTGCCTGAAAGTCCAAGACATCGTTCATTTTAAGTAAGAAAAATAGGCTTCCAATTTGTCTATCCATGATGGAATTCTAAAGCTGGGAGATATATCACATGGCTTAGTATCTTGCCATCCCTTATCCAGAATTGCCTACTTCTTGTCATTACATTCTTTCATCTATATCTTTAGCAGTTATGGGAAGGAATTCACTGTTCTACAAACAGCTCATTCACACTATGGAGTTTCCATTTGCAGGAGTGGACTCTATAAACATATGTTAGTACTAGCAGCTGAGCATCCCTTAACAAAAATTTGTCCACATGGTTGGCTCAGAGAATGTCACTTTTGCTTTCTAATGATTCAAGATACACAAACACTGTTATATGTACAAAAATATTGTATAAAATTATCCTCACCCTGTGTAAGTAAGAATAAATGATTTTCATATTTAGATTTGGGTGCTATCTCTGAGATGTCTCATTATGTACAAATATGCAAATATAGGTATTCCAAAATCCAAATAAAATTTCAAAATCTGAAATATATCTGTTTCCAAGCATTTTAGATAAGGAATGCTCAACCTTGTCAACTCTTACCACCCTATTCTAAGGGCTAGATGATCCCAGTTATTGCTGACACACCAAATCTTTTTGGAGTGGTGGGTGGGGAATCTTATTAAACATGCCTCCTTAAAAAATCCCCTACATACTAATTTTCTATAATTATTCTTACTCACTTGACTTAAATCCTCTGTAATTGTTTGACATGCACACAAGCTTTGAAAATTTGTTATTACTGCCTGTAAGACACACAAATGTAATATAAACCACAAATAGATAGTCTCCAGTTGATAACGGAAGATAAACGTGCAATCCTCATGTTTAATTGTGCATATCATCAAGATAGGGCTTTGGAGTATGGCTCTAGGGACTCACTTTTGCAGGAGACTGCAAAGATAGAAGATCTTACTTAGCAGTTTTGTCTTTACAGCACATTAAGCAAGTAAGCCCAGTGTGTTTAATCCATGGATGAAAAACTGTGTCTCATCTGGTTGGTTTATTTGTTTGGATTAACATATATAAATGTTTCAATTCTGACACAATTGTATGAAGGAGGCATTCCACTGATGTCCAAGAGGATTATTTTTCAACAATGAACTTGCACCTTCTAAACCAGTGGTTCCCAACCTGGTTTAGAAGGAGTTTAGTCCACAAGGACTAAAATATGGTGTGCAGCCTCACCGTCACTACACCGTTGCAATGACCGGTCTCATAGTTTAAATATGGTTAGGTATTATTTTCTGGGTGAGCAGATGGTGACTACTGGAAGGCATATGTTCTGTATCAGAAACTAGAGCTGATGTCTATCCAATGCAGTTTTCTCAATCAGCACCCCAAATAACCAAACCAAATCTAAAGTTGACCAAAAACTGATTTGTAACCATTTTGGTACTAATGTTGGAGAGTGGTCCCTGGACAAAGTGGTCCCTGGTCAAAAAGGGGTTGGGAACCACTGTTCTAAACATACATTGTGTAATGGAAGGAAGTCTGCGATTTTGTCATTTTCTTATAGAGATGGGAAAGCCAGGGAACAGCTAGGTGCTTTTAAACAGAGAATGGTTTTTTTAAAAGTATGAAATGGACTATAAATACAAATAATCCAGTATCCACAAATCATGCCAATAACATTATGATCCAAGTTATGTTTTGAACCGCTAAAAGTGTAGAATGACTATCTTCATTAGTGATTAGGAACTACTGTTTTAAAATATTTTAAATACCCACTAGAGCTATACTACTGAACAAACACACACATTTGAGAACTTTTAGAGTGTACACAAGCCCAGTGTAACTATCAGTTAGCAAATCCTTGGGTTTCAGTATCAGATTTCCAGCTCCTACTAAAGTTTTCTGCTCAGAAATGGGGTTTCCTACACATAAAACAGATTTTCTGCACAAAACCCGTTTTATTCTTTGCAAAATTCCTCTGCAGCAGTTTGGAACATTCTGATAGGGGAAGAAGGCTGCAAAGAAATAAAGTCGGTCTTGGGTTTAGGATGCAGGACTCCATGAAAGTGAGAAATCATGAATTAAAATGGCCATTTCTATCAAGTTACTTATCTATTAATATTATATCAATCTTACTACTAGTGCTGCTACTACTACTTGCTTGAGATAATACTTATAGGGTTCAATGGTTCCCAACCTGTGAGTCCCCAGGTATTTTGGTCTACAACTCTCAGAAATCCCAGCTAGTTTACCAGTTGTTAGGATTTCTGGGAGCTGAAGGCCAAAACATCTCATGACCCACAGGTTGAGAACCACTGTTCTAGATCCTCCAGCATGATTCAAAAGTCAACTTCAGCTGGAAGCTGATAACAGAATTGTATTGGAGCACCGAGAAATTCCTAGAAAGAACATTTTAATCAAATCCATTAATAATCAAATTAGCGGTCAAAACCGCTAATGTGGAGAGTTGAGTATATTCAATTTCTCTTGTAACAGGGAGAATATGCATCCTTGTATGTGAGGACAAAATGGTTAAAAACTTATTTTTGTGCTTAACTCAATCCGAAGAAGGTAATGTTCAGCCCAGAAGAGACAAATTAAGTGAGTAACTGGAAATTCAGGACACAAAGTGTGAAAAAGAAAGAGAACGGAACATTTCCAACCAGACCTAGCTCAGAGTAAGGGTGCAGTCTTGGAAGGCTGCCCAGGTGGCTCTCTGGGGCATTGTCTGCCTTGAAGGGCGGTCAGTATACTTTCATTCATGTTCTGCATGTATATTTGTTACTAAAACAAATCCCCCATGTGATTTCTCATATATGGCAAATTATAGCCCTGGAAAGGAGGAAGAGGACAGGGAAGAGGAAGCATTTCATACACACACACAGAGACACATATAATGTTCTCAGCTGGCCAAATCAATTACTGTATATACTCGAGTATAAGCTGACCCAAATATAAGCTGAGGCACCTAATTTTACCACAAAAAAATGGGAAAACATATTGACTCGCGTATAAGTCAAGGGTGGGAAATGCAGCAGCTACTGGTAAATATCAAAATAAAAATAGATACCAATAAAACTACATTAATTGAGGCATCAGTAGGTTAAATGTTTTTGAATATTTATATAAAGCTGTAATTTAAGATAAGACTGTCCAACTCTGATTAAATCATTTTTCTAACCTTCTTCAGTGTAAATGTATTTGCATATCCTTCCAATAATGACCATAGTTTATTTTAACTATACAGTTTGTGGAAAATACTGTGTGTGTATGAATAAGGAAAAGTGGGAAAGACTGGCACCAAGAGAGGTGGAGAGGAAGGCACACACCGCACTGAGAGAGGAAGGTGTGTGCTGCGCAGGAGAAGAGGAGAGGAAGGAGAGCTGGATTGCTGTGCGGAGTGGTGAGGGTCCTGCAAGAAAGGCGTGGGGCTAAAAGATGCCCTTCTTTCAACCCCAGGCCTTCCCACCAGGACCCTTGCCTGAGTATAAGCCAAAGGAGGCTTTTTCAGCCTAAAAAAGGGGCTGAAAAACTAGGCTTATACTCAAGTATATACAGTAACTTCTATTTTCTAGTTATATTTTCTAAAACAATCCTGTTAAACAAAAACTCCCTCCACCCCCATGTTGTGCATAGAGGTGGAGACTGAGAGTGCATCTAGACTGTAGAATTAATGCAGTTTGACAACTGCAGTGTCATGGACTAAAGGCAACTCAATTTTCAAGCTCTTTAGTCTTCTGTGTCAAAAAGTGCTGGTGCATCACTAAACCACAAATCCCAATATTCCATGATGTTAAGCCAGGGCAGTTATACTAGTGTCATTCATTCTACAGAATAGATCAGGAATGGGCAAACTTTTTTGCCCTGGGGCCACATTGCCCGGAGGAACAGGCAAGGAGGGATGGCAAGACCAGGAGGAAGGGTGAGGTGGGCTCAGAAGGAGGTGGGGCTGGGGGCGGAGCAGGCCATGGAGAAGGCAAGACTGGGGGTGGGGTGGACCTGGGAGGGGCGGGGCCAGGGCAAAGCAATCCCAGGAGGGATGGAAGAGGGGTGGGGAGGGGAGGAGCCAGGGGCCGATCATCTTCATGCTTTCCTCTGAGCATAAGGATGGAGCTGCTCACCCCATTCTTATGCTAGGAGGCAGATGAGGCTTCCCCACCTGCCTATCTCTTCTGCCATCATCAGACGGGGCCTCACCTCATCCTGACACCAGGAGAAGGGAAAGGTATCTGAGGTGACTTTGCAACTGCTTTACTTGCCACCTGCCTCTTTTCCCGGGCTGGGCTTCTCCTGGCATAAGGCTGCAGCCTCACCTCCTCCTGATGCCAGGAGAAAGAAGAGGCAAGCGACAGACAAGGTGGTTTTGAAGCCACTTCACCCACTGCTTGCCTCTTCACCCAGACCAGCATTGGGCCATGAGGAGGGCCCAAGAAAGACATGCAGCAACTGAAAGCACTCTGGAGGGCTCCCAGACACCACATGTCTTCCTCCCTCATCTTTTCGGCAGCCAGCCACATCCTTATGCCCAGAGGTTGTGGGAAATGTTGAGGGCCGGACATAAGGGTGCAGAGGGCTGTGTCCAGCCTGCAGGCCTTAGTTTGCCCATGCCTAGTATAGATGAACCCAGAGACTGACTTATTTAAGGCTACCTAATGAATTAATAGTAGAGATGAAAATCAGACTGGGGCTTCACCTGTATACCTGTTCATTTATACATGATCCGCTACAGTGCATCAGTCTGCTATTTTAATGAGCTGTGTGATATGTAAAGAGCTTGCAACATTGAGGATGTGTCTAAGCTTTCTCAGTATATTTCACTTCCTTCCAAATGCAATAGTAGAATAAGAGACCCCCAGGGCCCTTCCACACAACCATATAACCCAGAATATCAAGGCAAATAATCCACAATATCCGCTTTGAACTGGAATATCTGAGCACACACTGCCATATTATGCAGTTCAATGTGGATTTTATACAGCTGTGTAGAAGGGGCCGTAGAATCCTCAGCCAGATAGCTCTTCTGTTTCATCAAGACATCATTCAGGTGTTTTGGATTTCAGCTCCCAGAATTGACCATTGGACAAGATGGCTAGGCCTTCTAGGAGTTGGAAGCTCAAACAACTGGAGGGCCACAGGCTGTCCAGGCCTGGTCTAGACAATGTCAATGCAATCTAGAATTGCAATAGCCATTTTAGCTGATGTATCACACATCTGGCTATAACTTCATACTAATCAGAGGTTCTTTGCTTCTAAGTATTTCTGTTACTGCTTGAAGATTGATTCTGAGGGAGTTCCTAGCCTCCCTAACCAGGTTTTTCAGTGCACGGCAGGCTGCTGCATTCAGGATTCCTCAGATGGAAGCTGATCTGTCAGCAGTTATCATGTTTGGCATTGCATTTAGGCCAGTCATTGCATTCTGTATCACACATTTAGCATTATGCCTGTCAAGCCACGAGGACATTAAAAAAATCCCATAGAATATGGTGTGTCTTGTAGCATTTTTGAAAAAAAGAATTGCTATCAAGCATCTATTATCTCAATCAAAAGGTTTCATGAGTAGTAGCTTCACTACTACGTGCAATACTGACATTCTGATTTTGTTCAGAATGGCCCAAATGCATTTACATACACCAGTATCTGAGCATTTTTCTCATACTTATCATACCTGAGAAAAAATGGTTAAGGCAGAAGTGACCTGGAGATTGCTAAGTATATCTATTTGAATATTTTTTAATTTATTTATTTTTTGGTTGGCAATGATTTGCAGAAGGCAATCAACCTGGGGTTGGGAATTATGTGATTCACTAATATGTGTATATATATATTTCCATTGCATGTCCAAAAGCCAGAATTATGTGTTGAGTTGGACTCTTTAAAAATGACTTGGTGGACTTTGTCTGATCTATTTCCAAAGGAAGTCGGCAGGGATTGTGGACATTTGGGTTCCAGTTCTTTGAATCTATCCTGTTTCCTGTAAGGCCAGAGTCACACTGCGTGGAGTGTTGTAATGCACCCACTACAGCCAAAGGTCTATCTAGTGTAATGTTCTGCTCACATAGCAGCTCACCAGATGTCTAGAGGAACCCCACAAATGTGACAGGAGTGCACTAACATCCTCATGGTAGCCTATCAGCTGGTGTTGAGAAGTACCTTGCCTTCAATGATGAAGTTTTTTTTTCATGTCAGGAGCAACTTGAGAAACTTCAAGTCGCTTTTGGTGTGAGAGAATTGGCTGTCTGCAAGGATGTTGTCCAGGGGACGCCCTGATGTTTTACCATCCTGTGGGAGGCTTCTCTCATGTCCCCACATGGGAAGCTGGAGCTAACAGATGGAAGCACACTCCGCTCCCTGGATTTGAACCTACTGCCAGCACAAGTGTTTAACCCATTGCTGGAAGTAATATGTAGTCATTATGACTAGCAGCCATCCACTGAACAAGATAAACATGTATAGTGGGAGTATCCACACTCCTATTAGTGTAGTTTTCCAATGTCATGGCTCCATTCTGTGGAATTTTGGTAGTTTCTACTCCTTCTTCTCTTCCCTCCCTCTCCTCTTCCTCCACTACTACTTTTCCTCCTTCCCTCTCATTCTCTTCTTCTTCTACCTCCTCTCATTCCTCCTCTTTGCCTTCCTCTTTCTCTTCTTCTACCTTTCTTTCCTCCTTGTACTCCACTTCTCTTTCCTCCCATTCCTCATTCCTTCTCTTCCTCTTCTTTTCTCTTCCCCTCCTTCTCCCTCCCTCTCCTATTCCTCCTCTACTCCTTCTTTTCCTTCTTTCCTGTCCCTCGCGTCTTTCTTCTCTTCTTCTCCCTCCTCTCCTTTTCTTCTTCTTCATCCCTCTTCTTCTTCTACTTCTTTTCCTCCTCTTCTTTTTCCTTTCTCTCCTCCTTCATTCTGTTTGTCCTCTTCTACTCCTTCTCCTCCCTCCCATCTTCCTCCTCTGCTCCTCTTCTCCTTCTTTCCTCCCCTTCTCTTCTTTCTCCTCTTCTCCTTCTCCACTCCTTCCTCTGCTTCTCTTCTACTTCTTCCTCCCTTCTCTTCTTCTACTTCTTTTTTCCTCCTCCTCTTCATCTTCTTCTCTTTCCTTTATTGGGTTCATCCTCTTCTACTCCTCCTCCTCCCTCCCTCTCATCTTCCTCCTCTACTCCTCCTTCTTTCCTCTCCCTCTCTTCTTTCTCCTCATCTCCTTCTTCCTTCTCCACACCTTCCTCTCCTTCTCTTCTACTTCTTCCTCTCTCCCCCTTCTTTTGTCCTCTCCTACTCCTTCTTCTCCTCCCTCCCTCTCCCTCCTTTACTCCTTCTCCTCTCTCCCTCTCATCTTCCTCCTCTACTCCTCCTTCTTTCCTCTCCCTCTCTTCTTTCTCCTCATCTCCTTCTTCCTTCTCCACACCTTCCTCTCCTTCTCTTCTACTTCTTCCTCTCTCCCCCTTCTTTTGTCCTCTCCTACTCCTTCTCCTCCTCTCTCCCTCTCATCTCCTTCCTCTACTCCTTCTTTCTCCTCTTCCCCTCCTTCCTTCTCCACTCCTTCCTCTCCTTCTCTTCTACCTCTTCCTCTCTTCCTTCCTTCTTTTGTCCTCTCCTGCTCCTTCTCCTCCTCCCTCCCTGTCCTCTTCCTCCTCTCCTCCTTCTCCCTCCTCCTCCGGGGCGGCGAGGGTTAAGCGTGGGCCTTGCCGCGGGGGAGCCTCGGGAGCCCAGGGGCGGCGAGAGGAGGGCGGCGCATTCCTGGGCCGCGCTCAGCTGCCAGCCTCTGATTAAAACCAGCCTCGCGGGCCCGGAGTGGCTGGGCGGCCGAGGACGACGACGAGGAGGAGGAGGAGGAGCGGGAGGAGGCTGCGGCTATTTAAGCGCCCCGCGCCCTGACAGCTCACTTGCCGGCTGCCGGGTGGTCGGAAAAGGAGGAGGAGGAGGGTCATGCGCCCAGCGGATCGCCCTTAGGCTTCGCGTAAGTCCCGCGCCGGAGGGGCTGGGGCCAGCGGGTGGGCTCGGAGGACGCCTTCTTTGCGGGAGACTCCGGGGTTCGGGAGCCACCCTTGCGGCCTTCACATCGGAATACCTTCAAGTGACACCTTTCCGCTTTCACATAGGGTTTAAAGAACTGCACTTTCAAGCCTGGCTTTGTGGCTGTTCGGGGGAGGAGTTGGGAGCTACCTTTCCCATTGACTTCGTTGGGCCCAAAGGCAAGCGCGGTTGTCCCTCCGTGACCACGGATTCTGCGCCCACGGATCCCACCATCCATGCTGGAAGCATAAAGGACAGCCACACCATCCAGGAGACTTGAGCATCCACGGATTTGGGTATCCATTGTGGTCCTGGAACCCAAGCCTAGCGGATACCTGGGTCCACTATATTGGCCTTCACCCTCCTATGCTGAGTAATTTTTCTGAGCTGCTTCAACATAATAGAGAAAAAATCCACCTAAAATCCGGATTCTGCCTCCTGCAGAATTGTGGCGTTTGCAGTGGAAGGAGGAGCCTTTAACAAACTCACTAAACTACAAATCCCAGAATTCTGTAGGATTTTAAGTGGATTTTTTCTCTCTATTGTGATGATAGGTCAGGTATGGGCCAACTTGGGCCTCCAAGTGTTTTGGACTTCAACTCCCACCATTCCTCACAGTCTCAGGCCCTTTCCTTCTCCCTCTCAGCCACTTAAGGAAAAAGAGGGGGCCTGAGGCTATGAGGAATGGTTGGAGTTGAAGTCCAAAACACCTGTAGGATCCAAGTTGCAGCTGAGAGGGAAAGGGGACTTGAGGCTGTGAGGAATGGTGGGAGTTGAAGTCCAAAACACATGGAGGACCCAAATTGTGGCTGAGGGGGAAAAGGAATGGGCCTGAGGTTGTGAGGAATGGTGGGAGTTGAAATCCAAAGCACCTGGAAGGACCCAAGTTGTGGCTGAGGGGGGAAAGGAAGGGGGCTGAGGCTGCGAGGAATGATGGGAGTTGAAGTCCAAAACACATGGAGGACCCAAGTTGTGGCTGAGAGGGAAAAGGAAGGGGACCGAGGCTGTGAGGAATGATGGGAGTTGAAGTCCAAAACACATGGAGGACCCAAGTTGTGGCTGAGAGGGAAAAGGAAGGGGACCGAGGCTGTGAGGAATAGTGGGAGTTGAAGTCCAAAACACATGGAGGACCCAAGTTGTGGCTGAGAGGGAAAAGGAAGGGGGCTGAGGCTGTGAGGAATGATGGGAGTTGAAGTCCAAAACACATGGAGGACCCAAGTTGTGGCTGAGAGGGAAAAGGAAGGGGACCGAGACTGTGAGGAATAGTGGGAGTTGAAGTCCAAAACACCTGGAGGAACCAAGTTGTGGCTGAGGGGGAAAAGGAAGGGGACCGAGGCTGTGAGGAATGATGGGAGTTGAAGTCCAAAACACCTGGAGGATCCAAGTTGCAGCTGAGGCAGAAAGGGGACCTGAGTCTATGATGAATGGTGGGAGTTGGAGTCCAAAGCACCTGGAGGACCCAAGTTGCGGCTGAAGGGGAAAAGGAAGGGGCCTGAGGCTGTGAGGAATGGTGGATGTTGAAGTCCAAAACACCTGGAGGACCCAAGTTGGCCCATTCCTGGGATAGAGTGTGCGAGGTCTACAAACACCCAAGACACTCTCTCCCCTTTCTCTCCTTTCCAGGTTTCTCAAAGTCTCCCTAAATGCCAGAAAATTGCTGAGAGGGAGCTTTCTCTCTTAAGGAATTCAGGACTCTTGGCCAAGTTGGGTGTTGGGGAGGGAGGCCGAAGGGAGGAAGGAAGGAAGGAAGGGGGAAATGAATGGGGCGCGAGGGAGACGTGGGCCTGGTGTGTTTGCCTGTGTGTAAAGGCTAGGAAACTTGGACTGGGCAGGAATGTCCTAGCAAAAGCTGCCTGGAAAGTAAAGTACCACCCTTAAAAACAAAACAAAAAAGAGAGAGGATTTTGCCAATTTGGAGAGGGTTGACAGCAGGCCTGCAAAGCCCAAGGAAAATAAACAAGCCTTGGAAATGGCAGGCTAATGTATACAAATGAAAGGGAGTGAAATAGAACAAGGCCGCAATTAAGTGACAGGGGGTCAAGAATGCCTTCACGTTGAGAGAGAGACTACTAGAAGTTTGATACAACAGGACTATCAGAGGGAGAGTTATAGCCTCCTTGAAACTCATGCCACATCTTTAAAGGTGCCGAGCGGCTTAAGTGAGCCTTAAATATGGACTCCTGATAAGCTTCAAGGCTGATGTAGTCCCTGCTGAGCAGAACCACCTCTCTGAAGTTAGCAGAGCTTCCTCCCAGGTGTAAAATCATTCCTCTGGTTGGGTTTATTGAGTTTTCCAGGCTGTATGGCCATTTTCCAGAAGCATTCTCTCCTGACATTTCACCCACATCTATGGCAGGCATCCTCAGAGGTTGTGAGGTCTGTTGGAAACCAGGCAAGTGGGGTTTATATATCCGTGAATGTCCACATAGGAGAAAGAACTCTTGTCTGCTTGAGGCAGGTGTGAATATTGCAATTGGCCACATTGATTAGCATTGAATGGCCTTGCAACATCAAAGCCTGGCTGGTTGCTGCATGGGTGAATCCTTTGTTGGGAGGTATTATCTGGCCCTGTTGATTCTTGTCTGGATATCCCCTGTTTTCTGAGTGTTGCTCTTTATTTACTGTCCTGATTTTAGAGGTTTTTTTCCAGATTGTCCACATGCTTGTGGATTTCAATAGCTTCTCTGAGTAGTCTGACATGGAAGTTGTTGGAGAGGTCCAGCATTTCTGTGTTCTCAAATAATGTGCTGTATCCAGGAAGCATGTAGACAATTTCAACCATGAAAATGAACAAAATCTGGCTACCAGTTTTACACATCTCTAAAATCAGGACAGTAAATAAAGAGCGATATTCAAAAAACAAGGGAATTCCAGACAAGAAACAATCAGGGTCAGCTAACACCTCCCAACAAAGGATTCCCCCAGGCAGGAAATAGCAAGGCTTTGTAGCTGCAAGGTGGCCAATTGCAACATTCACACCTGCCTCAGGCAGGCAAGAGTTCTTTCTCCCACCCTGGACATTATTCCACAGATACATAAAACCCATTTGCCTAGATTCTGACAAACCTCACAACCTCTGAGGATGCCTGTTATAGATGTGGGTTAAATGTCAGGAGATAATGCTTTTGGAACATGACCATACAGCCCGGAAAACTCACAGCAACTCAGCGATTCTGGCCATGAAAGCCTTTGACAGCACATTCCTCAGACTCAAGTGAAAACAAACAGGAGTTCACTTAAGGAAGCCAGGTGGCAATAGTAAATTGTTCCTCCAATAATAAACACCGGCTGAAAGGGGTTTGGACCAGGGCTAAACGGTTGAGCCAGGAAGGCTAGCATTGTCTTGGGAGTTTGCTCCTGGCAAAAGTTGCTTGGAAACTTAGCACAATTAACTTTTCAAAGGTCCTGGAGCCTTCCTGAAAGTCTCGTGCTTTTCTTCTTCTTTCCATTTCACCCAGTCAAGGAAGGGGAAAATATATCTTGCTAATAAGGGACTGTCAGAATGAATTGAAAACTTTTGTGGCCAGAATCACTGGGTTGTTTTGAGTTTTCTGAGCTGCCTGGCCATGTTTCAGAAGCATTCTCATCTGATGTTTCTCCCACATCTATGGGAGGCATCCTCAGAGGTTGAGAGATCTATTGGAAACTAGGCAATTGAGGTTTAGTTTCCAACAGATCCCTCAACTTCTGAGGATGCCTCCCATAGATGTGGGTGAAAATTCAGGAGAGAATGCATCTGGAGCATGGCCACACAGCCTGGAACACTCACAACCCAGTACCCATGTATTTTGAAGTGAATAAATTCAGAGTAAACAAACAAACAAACTTTGATAAAATGCATGATAATATACTTGGAAGTTGCTATTTTTGTGGAGGGTAGTGGTCTTAAGACAGTGTTTGGGGAATGCAAGATTCATACAGAGGATCGTTGGTATCTGCAGAGGTTTGGATCCAGGAAACTCTCCCACATAGATACCAAAATCCATGGATGCTTATTTATTTTATTTATCGTGTCAGTAGCAACCAGACAGTTGTATTACATTTTTAAACAATTTTTTAACAAACAGACAAAAACAGAGTTTGCAAGCTTGGTAGTTGATTAAATGTCCTTTGACCAGTAGCTGGCCACTTGGAGTGCCTCTGGTGTTGCCGCAAGAAGGTCCTCCATTGTGCATGTAGCAGGGCTCAGGTTGCATTGGATTGATGCTCATTGCATGGATGCTCAAACCTACTGTATACATTGACATAGTAAAATGGTATCCATTACATAACAGGGCCAAACCAAGGGTTGTTTTTGGGATTGTGTGTGTGTATATGTATATACATTCAAGATGTGGATAATAGAATCCATCAATATGGAGGGCTAACTGTGTAGTCAATAAGGAAGTGCCTGTAAGGTTGAAGATTGTCGTGTTGCCTGTTTTGAGCCTGTGGCATAGGATTTGAAAACCTACAAACGTAACCCCATCACCTGCTTATTGGTGAGGAAATTCTCACCCAACTTGTTAGACACCTTATTGAGGTGCAAAAAACAAAAGCAGAAAACAAACCCATAACTCAGCCTTCCTCTTAGGTTCCTATTGATGGTGGCCACAGAGGAAGCCAGCCAGTCATATGCCTAGGAAGGTTTTCTGCCTGGGAGTATTCTCAGAATTCATTTCTTAAGTTCTGGCTGCAGTCAGGAAATAGGAGAGAGAGCCAAACGCTGCTGGCCCTAAAATAGAAATGTGCTTCTGCAGAGTGTGAAAGAAAACCTGCAAGAGGAGGGACTGGTGACCTCTACCCCACAGGTGTAGTCAGGAGAGTTAAAGGTGTTATGAGGATTGCTAATAGCCAGAGAACTAAGCCCTTAACAGAGTCAGCTGGGATTTAAAGAAGATGGTCCACAAGATAAAGTTTATGTTTATTCACTATTTATGTTTATATCCTACTTTTCCTTTGGTTAAGTGAAGGTAGCACATGTACCTCTCTGGCTTCCTTACTTTACATTCACAACAGTCATGTGAGGCATATCAGGTGCCAAGAGAGGGTCTGGCCCAAATTGGCAGTGATTTTCATAGCTTAGGTGAGAGTATAATCCTGCTCTTCAATTCTCAGGGGAGCAACGTAAACCACCACAGCACTGTGTCTGTAATTGTACTATAGCAGTGTTTCTCAACCTGGAGGTTAGGAACCCTAGGGGGAGGTCGCAAGTGGGTGTCAAAGTGCTTGCCAAAGACCATAAAAAACACAGTATTTTCTGTTGGTCATGGGGATTCTGTGTGGGAAGTTTAGCCCAATTCTATTGTTAGTGGGTTTCAGAATGCTCTTTGATTGTAGGTGAACTATAAATCCCAGCACCTACAACTCCCAAATGTCAAGATCTGTTTTCCCCAAACTCCACCAGTGTTCACATTTGGGCATATTGAGTATTTGTGCCAACTTTGCTCCAGATCCATCATTGTTTGAGTCCACAGTGCACTCTGGATGTAGGTGAACTACAACTCCAAAACTCAAGGTCAATGCCCACCAAAACCTTCCAGTATTTTCTCTTAGTCATGGGAGTTCTGTGTGCTGAGATTGGTTCAATTCCATTGCTGGTGGAGTTCTGAATGCTCTTTGATTGGAGGTTAACTATAAATCCCAGCAAATACAACTCCCAAATGACAAAATTAACTCACCCCCAACAGTATACAAATTTGGGCATATTGAATATTTGTGCCAAATTTGGTTCAGTGAGTGAAAATACATGATGCATATCTGATACTTACATTACGATTCATAACAGTTGCAATATTACAGTTGTGACACATAGTAACGAAAATAATGTTATGGTTGGGGGTTACCACAACATGAGGAAATGTATTAAGGAGTTATAGCATTACGGAGGTTGAAAAACACTGTATTACAAGGGTTTTCCTCTCTCTGCTTCTAGGGTGAGCATGTCACGTTCCAGATTTCTTTCTCTTATCACCCCCTACCGCTGGCTACTCAGCATAGAGTTGATGGATGTTGTAGTCTAACAACATCTAAAGATCCATGTGTTTCTAACCCTGCTCTGCCATAACTAGACCAATCTTAGCTTATGTCTGTCTAATGAACACTGAACACTGAGATGGCAGTTCTCTCCCAGTGTGGTAGCAAGGCATATCTGGCTTGCTGTGAGGTTTCCAGGCTGTATGGCCATGTTCCAGAGTCATTCTCTGCTGACGTTTCACCCACAGCAACCCAGTGATTTCGGCCATGAAAGCCTTCGACAACACAAAGTATACCTGCCTTTTGGTGAAATGACAAAACTTTTTTTTCTGAAACACTGTATGCAAAGATTTACAAATTGCTTTGAAAGCAGGGACTATTTGCAGCTTTCTCTTTGTAGATATAATGCTTAACTATGGTTAAGCATTTCTCCTTAACTGTGCCATAGAATTTGAGAGCAGGTCTAAGTTCTAGGATTCCGACTCAAATCTGAAACTCCATGGAGCAACTTTATTAGTTACTTATGTGTAGATTTATCTATAACAGATATTTTAAGCTCAGTTTCTCTAAATCAGCTGGCTCTTGAGGGAAGACACAAGATTCTAAGGTAGCCACAATGTTCTTTGAGCCATATACATTTCAGGTCATCCCTCTTGTGTGTCAAGTCATTTCTGACCTATGACACCCCTATCCAAGTTTTGTTCAAAAGAGGTTTGCCATTGCATTATTATGAGGTTGAGAAAATGTGTGACTTGCCCAAGGTCAGGGTCTAAGGCAGTGGTTCTCAACCTGTGGGTCCCCAGGTGTTTTGGCCTACAACTTCCAGAGATCCCAGCTAGTTTACTGGCTTTTGGGGTTGAAGGCCAAAACATCTGGAGACCCACAGGTTGAGAACCAATGGTCTAAGGGCTGAAGGGGGATTCAAGCCCTGGTCTCCAGAGGCAAAGGTCCCTTCCATACAGCTGTATAAAATCCATTGAAATGGAATATATGGCAGAGTGGACTCTGATAAGTCAGTTCAAAGCAGGTATTTGGGTTATCTTCCTTGTCCTTCTGGGTTATATGGCTGTGTGGAAGGGCCCATAGTCATTCACGCAAATTGCTACATCATACTGGCATATCTCTAGTTACACCAAAAGTACAAATGTGTGCTTAAGATAATTGTGTGATCAAGATCTCTCTGCATAAATGCACCAAGCACAGTAAAGATCTTGACAAAGTTACTCTGGGGCCCCTTCCACACAGCTGAACAAAATCCCACATTTTCTGCTTTGAACTGGAATATATGGCGGTGTGGACTCACATAACGCAGTTCAAAGGAAATATTGTGGGATTTTCTACCTTGATATTCTGGGATATAGAGCTGTGTGGAAGGGCTCTCAGATAGCCCAGTTCAAAGGAGCTATTGTGGGATTTTCTGCCTTGATATTCTGGGATATATTACTGTGCACTAATAGTTGAGATGATGCACTAATAGTTGAGATGATTATATCCCACCTTTTCTCTCTCTCAAAAAAAAAAGATTCAAAGTGGTTAAGAGTGAATATTAATCATCAGGCACCTCTGTGAACACTGGAATGTATGCCTAAAATTACCAGTGCCCCTTAGGTCCAATTATTACAACATCCATTTGATGCTTCTCAGTGGGGGGAAATGTCCTCATTACATCAGGCTCATGCATAACCATCAGAATGGCTATACTAAGTGCCTGGGGTGAAGAATAAGATGTCACCCCTCTCCCAAAATTCCAAGAAGAAGTTAATCAAATACATTTTTAAACATTGGCAATGGCAGTAAATCCCACACCGCTCCAGAACACAGCAGGCTAGCTTAGAGGCTACAGAGCTCCAGCACTTTGTTGCCACCTCCCAGCATCTGCTGCCTGAGGTGACCATTCCACTGTGTACTGGTGAGGACCATTGCTTGAGTTTGTTCAGCAGCACTTCCCCCCAGAATAAGAAACTTGATTCTGCATCATTAAATGTGTAACATAGAAGTGTGGACTTTGAGAGGCTGTCAGTTAGCCTACATTTTTCTTAACAGTTTTTGTACTTAGGGAACCTGAAATTCACAGAGACCGAATTACTTTGAAATACTCCATTCAGTAAAGGCCAGCTGAGGACAATGTCTTGGCATTAAACTTTACTTTCCTGCTTGCTCAGCGTTCCAGGCCACAATTGAGTAATATGATGAAAAGATGGTGAGTATCCTGCCTTTTGGGATGTTTAGCTCCATGTTGTAGGATACACCAGTAGATAACCTCGGGAGGAAATAGAGCCAGTAGATAGAAGATAACGGGAATGAAAGCCAAATAAATCAGCTTTCCTGTAAATCTCCCCTTGGCCAGTTATTTTTACTAAATAGGACCAATGTTTAAAGGAAAAGAAGACATTTCCTACGCTATCCAAATACAGGCAGGAATTTACATAGATCATTCCCCTAATACTTACATGTTGTCCACAGTACCTTAAGGACAGTTTTGTTGTAGCAAACTAAAGGTATATCTAGTTCAACTTCTTGCTTCCACCAGTCAGATGCTTTTGGCAAGTCCACAAGCAGGATATAAGTCAATGGCACTCTTGAATTCATGCTCATCAATAATTGGTTTCATCAAATGTATTTTAAAGATACAATGTATCTTTAACTATCAAAGTTGGATACTTTGAAACAGAGAGGTTATTTTTCATGTCAGTAGTTACTTAAACTACAAGTTGCTTCTAGTGTGAAAAAATTGGCTGTCTGCAGGAATGTTGCCCAGGGTACGTCCAGAAGTTTTACCATCCTGTGGGAGGCTTCTCTCATGTTCCCTCATGGGAAGCTGGAGCTGACAGGCAGGAGCTCACCCTGTCTTGCAGATTCGAACCGCCTACCTTCAAGTCAGCAGTTCAGCTGATGCAAGGATTTAACTCATTGCTCCACCCTGGCTCCTGAAACAGAGGGTTAAGAGCTATTATAGACCAAACTTAACATTTACACAAAATGCAAGATACTTTGCAAGCTTGCAATAAAAGTGTTTGTTGTTACTCCTTGTGTAGACATAATGAGCACAAGATGAGAAGTTCTTGGTAGCTGAACATAGTGTATTAATTGCTCTAACCTTGCATCACACAGTGTCTTGTTTTTGGGAGCCACATACTGGAATTGGGGTGATTATGTATTGTTTGACTCATTCAAGGAAAAAGTAATGATTTTTGTGGCATCAGGAAGCCTTGTGAGAAATACACACCAGTTGACTGGCTGTATATTCCTTCAGTAATGATGCAACTACTGTTAATGTCATTATTTCTTAACATTTACTTCCTACCCATTATATGACTCCCCAAGGCATATTTCTTCATCAGGATAGTCATTTTTCCAGTTTTACAGAAAACTGTCCTCCATTTGAAGCCATCTTCTATTTGAAGTGTAGTCCAGTCGTAGTCTGTTTGCAAGGTATAGAAAGGAATAGTATGGGTTGCTCGTGAGTATCTTATGCCTAGAGATCAAACAGACAAATGGACCACTATAGCACCATGTATTGTATTTCTATCAGTAAGATGTATCTTCATATAAAAATTAGCCTCTGCAAATGTTATGCAAGAATGTCCACTCTTTTGTTATGTGTTTGGTGATTAGTTGCTTCTTTTTTGAAGTTGATATTGTTATGTGCTTTGAAGTAATTTCCAGGTTATGGTGACCATACAAGGAACTTGTCACAAGGCTTTCTTGGCAAAATGTGTTCAGAGGGAATTTGCTTTGTCTTGCTTTCTTCTGAGGCTGAGAGAGTGTGACTTGTCCAGGGTCACCCAATTAGTTTTCATGGCATAGTGAGGATTTGAACAGTAGTCTCTAGACCAGTGGTTCTCAACCTGGGGTCCCCAGATGTTTTTGGCCTACAACTCCCAGAAATCCTAACAGCTGGTAAATTGGCTGGGATTTCTGGGAGTTGTAAGCCCAAAACATCTGGGGACCCCAGGTTGAGAACCACTGCTCTAGACTTATAGTCCCATATTCAAACCATTATACCAGACATGGGCAAACTTGGGCCCTCCACGTGTTTTGGACTTCAACCCCTGCAATTTCTAATAGCTTACCAGCTGTTAGGAATTGTGGGAGTTGAAGTCCAAAAATCCTGGAGGGCTGAAGTTTGCCCATGTCTGTACTATACCATGCTGGCTCTCTTTCACATACTCTCCAATATTTCACAGATTAAAGCCAAGACTTGTGTGACTGCACAACATATTGTGGTCAAAATGGCAAAAATTATTAAAGAAGCCTAGGAGACGCTGCAGCAGTTTGCTTTTGCCTAAGCCTGCTTGGAAGTGCAATATTTTGCTCCCTCCTCCTTTCTTCCTGCTAACTGAACTGAGTGCAATTTTTTTTACCTGAGGGAATACATCTCCAGAGTTGTAGTTCAGCACTCAAACAATTACATCAAATATATATAGCACAGAAGATTACATGCACACATACACTCTTGGAGATGGGAGTATAGCTCATCACTGTGCTTTTCCCTTACACAATAATATTGGGAGTAAGAGAGGAGATCCTTATGCTTCAATCCAACACTTGATAATAGCACTCAATCTGTAAATGTAACTTCAGGCCATGATTTCCTTCAATATTGTGTGTTGTGTCTCATTCATGTTGGCAATGTCCTGCCAAAGGGATTGGACAACACCGGCCAATCAAACATTGGAGACTTCTACCCCATTCAGAATTATCTATAGTAAGGAATTATGGGAGGTGAGGGCCACAACCTCTGAAGGACTGAAATTCTTCTGCTTCTGCTCTACCAGAGTACAATTGGTCCCCAAGTTACAAACAAGACAGGTTCTATAGCAGTGGTTTTCAACCTGTGGGTCCCCAGGTGTTTTGGCCTACAACTTCCATCCCATCCAGTTTACCAGGCCAAACTGGGGATCCACATGTTGAGAACCATTGTTCTATAGGATTGTTCTTCAGTTGAATTTGTGTGTAAGTCAGAACAGGTATATTTGGATAGCACAGAGAAGGGTTAACATGCATGTGGTGTTTCTCCTGCTGTCTATGCCCCTGTTCAGAAGATATCATCGCACTTTCGGTTCCTGTGATACAGAAGAGTCTCACTGATCCAACATAAACAGGCCGGAAGAATGCTGGATAAGCGAAAATGTTGGATAATAAGGAGGGATTAAAGAAAAGCCTATTAAATGTCAAATTACATTATGATTTTACAAATTAAGCACTAAAAACATCATGTTTCACAACAAATCAACAGAAAAAAGCAGTTCAATACTTGGTGTCATTATGTAGTAATAACTGTATTTACGAATTTAGTATCAAAACATTGCAATGTAGTGAAACAGCTGTGGATCCTGGGGGGAGGCAGACTACATTGGATAATACTGAGCATTGGTTGAGCGAAGGTTGGATAAGCGAGACTCTATTATAATTGGCTTGTTGCGGAAACAAGGATTGGTGATAAAGCTTCAATTGAGACTCCCTTTTCCCATAATAACTCTTCCAGGAGTGAATTTCCCTTCCTAGGTGTAGATTTTCTCTCACTTTCTGTTGTCTCATCCCTATTTGCAACTATGAGTTGTTTGTAACTTGAATGTTTGTAACTGGGGGACTGTTTATATTTTATGGTAACATGTATTATGACTAAGGGTGTATATGGACTTATCTCCTGCTTAGTCATCTCCTTATGAATTGATGGAATGTGATAAACAATGCCTGCTTATATTTGAGGAACTTCAGCTTTAAATGTAGATTTGTGATTTGCCATGGAAGAAAGTTTGGACAGAGTTTAGCAAGCTATCCGATTAGTGATGACACTGACTATTACACCCACCATGTGAAACATCTGGTAGGAAGCCCGGGTCTCATGTCCCTGTAAAAGCAGGAAATGGGAGCTGACATGAATGGAGTCCATCAGTGTAGCTGGCAAGGTTTTCTTGCTTTTTGTAATAAAGGAAAGGTCTCCTAATGTCAGGGCAGTTCTATTGCCAGAACTGCCGCAAATGTTTAGCTTTCTCTTGTGAAACAAGATTCCGCTAAAATGAATCAACTCTTTTTCTCACCACACTGGAATTCATTATTGGTAAAAACGGTCAGCTCCTATTCCAAGAATGTCTGTTTCCTTCTGTTCCTCCTTGTCCTTGGTATTCAGGTGGCTGTTCAACAGCCTGGGACTAGCTAACATAACCAATTGGGAATCCAATATTAAACTGGATTTGACTCATCAGACTTCAACTTCCTAGAACAAAACAATTAATCGTAGATGCATCCCCTGTTTACAAGGAAAGATGGGCTAGATCTATCCATGTCGACTCAAGAGTCTTCTTGAGCTCCTATCAGGCAATTAAAACTGTATTTCATACAGCTTTTGGTCTTTTGCACTATATGTGTTTTATTTGCCTATTGTAACTATGTAAATTGTTTTAAAGACAGCCTAAGCAATTATTTCAGCATAGATTTACATAATGATCTTTTCCGTTTAATATGCTAACAGTGTGGGCCCCAACAAACTGAGAGTGTCATATATAATGTACTTTTACTTAGGCGATCCCTCGTTGGACGAGTAAGATGGTCTTCCATTATGGATTTCCTTGTGGGTCCGTATGTGGCTGTGGAGCCCTATTCTTGCTCTGCATCTTCTTCCGCAGTGAGGGCATTGGTTTCCAGGTGGAAGGCGGTCCCGGTCGGGGTTGGCTTGACGCGCCTTCCTCCTGGCACGTTTCTCTCTTTCACCCTCCACTCGTGCCTCCTCAAATTCTGCAGCACTGCTGGTCACAGCTGTCCTCCAGCTGGAGCGCTCAAGGGCCAGGGCTTCCCAGTTCTCAGTGTCTATGCCAGAGTTTTTAAGGTTGGCTTTGAGCCCATCTTTAAATCTCTTTTCCTGTCCACCAACGTTCCGTTTTCCATTCTTAAGTTCGGAGTAGAGCAACTGCTTTGGGAGACGGTGGTCAGGCATCCAGACAACGTGGCCGGCCCAGCGGAGTTGATGTTGGAGGACCATCGCTTCAATGCTGGTGGTCTTTGCTTCTTCCAGCACACTGACATTTGTCCGCTTGTCTTCCCAGGAGATTTGCAGGATTTTCCGGAGGCAGTGCTGATGGAAACGTTCCAGGAGCTGCATGGGACGTCTGTAGACAGTCCACGTCTCACAGGCATATAGCAGGGTTGGGAGGACAATAGCTTTATAAACAAGCACCTTGGTATCCCTACGGATGTCCCGGTCCTCAAACACTCTCTGCTTCATTCTGGAAAATGCTGCACTTGCAGAGCTCAGGCGGTGTTGTATTTCGGCGTCGATGTTGACTTTGGTGGAGAGGTGGCTGCCAAGGTAGCGGAAATGGTCCACATTTTCTAATGTGACACCATTAAGTTGTATTACTGGCATTGGAGAGGGATTGGCTGGCGACTGCTGGAACAGCACCTTGGTTTTCTCAATGTTCAGTGACAGGCCGAGCTTCTCATATGCTTCTGCGAAGGTGTTTAGAGTGGCTTGTAGATCTTCTTCTGAATGCGCACAGATGACATTGTCATCAGCATACTGGAGTTCTATAACAGCTGTTGTTGTAACCTTGGTTTTGGCTTTCAGTCTGCTGAGGTTGAATAGCTTGCCATCTGTCCGATAGATTATTTCCACTCCGGTGGGAAGCTTCCCATCAACAAGGTGAAGTATCATAGCGATGAAGATGGAGAAGAGTTGGGGCAATAACACATCCCTGTTTGACACCTGATTCCACCTTAAATGGGTCACTTTGGGAGCCACTGCTGTCCAAGACTGTTGCCATCATGTCATCATGGAGGAGCCGCAGGATGTTCACAAATTTGCTTGGGCACCCGATTTTGTGGAGGATAGTCCAGAGAGCGCTGCGATTCACTGTGTCGAATGCCTTTGCAAGGTCGATGAATGCCATGTACAGAGGTTGGTTTTGTTCTCTGCATTTTTCTTGGAGCTGTCTTGCAGTGAAGATCATGTCCACTGTTCCTCTGGAGGGGCGGAAGCCATTCTGGGATTCTGGGAGGGTGTCTCCTGAGAGGGGCAGAAGGCGCTTTGCAAGGATTCTTGCGAGGATTTTCCCAGCGGAGGTTAGAAGGGAGATACCTCAATAGTTTCCGCAGTCTGTTCTTTCCCCTTTTTTGAAGAGGGTGATGATGGTGGCGTCCTTGAAATCTGCTGGGATTTTCTCGGTCACCCACACTTTTTCTATGAGCTGGTGGAGTTGGTGTGTCAGCTCAGGTCCTCCCTCTTTAAAGATTTCAGCAGGGATCCCATCTGGTCCACTGGCTTTGTTATTCTTCTGTTGGCTGATGGCATTGCTGACTTCTTCCAAACTGGGCAGTGCTGCAAGCTCGTCCCTGGTTTGTTGTTGTGGGATTTGTGAGAGGACCTCTTCGGCCACATTGGAGCTGCGGTTCAGGAGGCTTTGGTAGTGTTCTTTCCAACGTAGTGCAATTGAGTTTTGGTCCTTCAGGAGTTTGGTTCCATCTGATGAGCGTAGAGACTGTATCCCATGGTTTCTTGGTCCATAGATGACCTTTGTGGCTTTGAAGAATCCCTGAGCATCATGGGTATCTGCCAGGTGTTGGATTTCTTCAGCCTTCTTTGTCCACCAGATGTTCTTGAGTTCTCTTGTCCTTTGGACCTCAGCTTTTGCACTGGAATAGATCTTTTTCTTAGCAGCACAGTTGATGTCTCTCTGCCATGCTTGGAAGGCTTTCCTTTTCTTGTCAATTAGCTGTTGGATCTCGATGTCATTTTCATCAAACCAGTCTTGATGTTTCTTGGCTTGGTATCCAATAGTTTCTTCGCAGGCTTGGATGATGGAGGTCTTCAGTTTGTTCCAATGTTCCTCAACATTTTCGGGGTGTACTGTGTGTAGATGGTTCTTGAGTGCTGTTTGGAGATGGGCTCGTCTGGAGGGCTCCTGAAGGGCTTGGGTGTTCATTTTGCGCCTTGTCTTCCTTACTTGGAGTCTGCGCTTGGGGGCAATCTTGAGAGCCATCGAGGATCGAATTAGCCTGTGGTCAGTCCAGCAGTCGTCAGCACCTGTCATGGCTCTTGTGAGGAGCACATCACGGCGGTCTCTGGCGCGTGTGATTACATAGGTGCCAATGCTTTGACCGGGGGTGCTTCCATGATGTCTTGAATTTGTTTTTCTGGCGGAAGAGCGTGTTGGTGATGACAAGGTTGTGCTCTGCACATTTGGTGAGAAGCAGGATGCCATTTGAGTTGCTGTTTCCAACCCCGTCTTTTCCGATGGTCCCTGGCCACAGGTCGAAGTCTCGCCCAACTCTTGCATTGAAGTCCCCCAGGAGGATGATTTTGTCCTCCTTAGGTATCCCCGATAGGACGGTGTCCAGCTGACAGTAGAATTTCTCCTTGATATCTTCATCAGCATCTAGTGTTGGTGCATAGGCACTTATGATGGTTGCCCGTTGGTTTTTGGCAAGATCGATTCGGAGGGTTGAGAGTCGTTCGTTGATGCCAGTGGGTGCTTCGGACAGATGTTTCACCAGATCATTCCTGATGGCAAAGCCAACTCCGTGCATTCTTTGGTCTTTTTCGGGCAGTCCCTTCCAGAAGAAGGTGTAGCCTCCTTTTTCTTCCTTCAGCTGTCCCTCTCCTGCTCTCCGGGTCTCCTGAAGGGCTGCTTTGTCGATGTTGAAGCGTCCCAGCTCCCTTGCAATGATGGCAGTTCTGCGTTCGGGGCGTTCACTGCCACTGTTGTCCATCAGAGTCCGTACGTTCCACGTACCGAAGTTCATTTTCCTTTTTTGGCCGCAGGGTGGTGACCCCACTGGACGCGGCAGTCCAGTCAGGGATAAATGAGGCAGACTATGTTTAGGGCACCTTTTCTAGCCCCCTCCCCATGTGGGGTGAGCAGAGTGGGTCCTCAATAGGGCTGCTCAGTCGCGGATACAGCTGCCGAACTACTCAACTGCCTCGGACCTTGAGGTAGAACGACTGAGTCCGTACCCACCACCCATGTGCCAGTCTGTGACTAGGGGCTTCCAGATTTCACAGTCCTGCCCCCGTCGCCACTCGCTGATCACCATGGGGCTTTGGTTGGTTTGTTTTTATTTTCTTTGGAAGACGCCTGTGCGTGGGTTTTTTTAATGTGTGGAGGTCAGTGCACAACTGATCAACACACAGTCTTCACAGAGTGAGGTTCCACTGGTGATGTAGTTTAACACAATGACCGTGGCTTCTCAGTCTGTTGCAGCCTTCTTCCGCCTTCGCAGCCGTTGTAACATGTGCCATGTTATCCTCCGCCTGCTCCGCCGTTGAGGTCTTTGGGTCTTCGGACTGTGCTTGGTCTGGGACCTCCCCCGCGGCCACTCCTGGGAGTGCACGACTCCAGTTGTTGTGCCTACAGGTTCATCGGAACACGCAAGCCCCCTCACCACGACAAGGTGACAGTCCATCGAGGGGGAATATATATACATATATAATGTATATACTCGAGTATAAGTCTAGTTTTAAAGTTCTTTTTTAGGCTGAAAAAGCCTCCCCAGGCTTATACTTGAGTCAAGTTTATTATTTTGCCTTGTTGTTGTTACATTTATTATTTTACTCTATTATTACTGTTATTATTACATTTCCATTACTTTATTAATTTTTGTATTACATTTATTTAACATATTCGAGTCAATATGTTCACCAGTTTTTTTGTGATAAAATTAGGTGTCTCAGCTTATATTTGAGTTGACTTCTACTCAAGTATATATGGTAAATGCTATCTTTAAAAATTTTGATTCTTTAAAAATGTAACTTATACCCAACAAATAGCAAAAAGCAGACATTAAAATGAAACAAAACAAAAGAATTACATTCAAAAATAACTCCACAGTAGTCCCATTTAAAAAAAAATCGTGTCAATCTCCAAAAATCATGTCCAAATTAGGAGGCTGGTTAGATAGTATGTGGTGTGTTGAGGCAGGTAGAAGTGGCCATTGGGCTCCCCCCACATATATTTTCATTTAGTATGTTGTTCAGCATTTAACCAAACCTTTGCCCCCTCACAAGAAAATAACTCCCTGTGCAACACCATTGTGGATTATGCATGTTGACCATGTTTTCCTGCCTCATTTGAGATGAAACTGCTGATGCAATTGTAGCCAGGCATGTAGCCAGGGGGGGGGGGGAGCTCGGGGGGCTTCAGCCCCCCCCCCCCGAAATTTTCATGGTGGTTCGCGAAAAGGCCTTATTGGTGCATTATTTAAACTGTTATGTTTATTCATATCATGATCTGATCACCATACTCAATATATCCCATATGCATGGGGGTATTGGGGTAATGATACAAAAGGTTTGCTAGGCTAGACCCTCTTTCACTCAGACTCAGCCCCCCCCGAAACTCAGCCCCCCCGAAACCCCCCCCTGAAAAAAATTCACACACCCCCCCCCCCCTGAAACGAAATCCTGGCTACGGGCCTGATTGTAGCGTGCCTTTTAGATCACCTGGTACAACTCAGTTGCTGCTTCTGTGACATTGATGAGCTTGTCCAGCCTTTCCTTAAATACAACAATAGTATTTTACAAGGAGAAAAAAATATTTCAAATGACAACCATGTCAGTAGTCTTTAATGTACTGCTTGCCAGAGCATGGAGTATGGCAACACATAGCATAGTGTGCCTTGCAGTCAGTCTGAACAGAGTTGCTAGATTTGGCAGTCTTAAAAAAAGCAGTAGATAAAAAGATGTCATTGCTTTGGCACATATGAACATTATGATAGCCACAGTTATCAATGTGCTGATACATTCATGATTGGATTACTGTTATGTGTTGTACATGGGGCCTCCCTTGGATTGGAGGCTGCAGTAGATAAAGAATCCAAAATTAGGATTATAAGTGTATAGAGGACTATAAGTCTCTCTAGGACATCATTGCTATTTTGGGTATGGATGAGTTATCTGAAGAGGATAAATTGATTGTAGCCTGTGCACAACAGAACAGAATTTTTTGTCCCAGCCCTTCCAGGTAGCTGAGGTCTTCCTCGGCTACACAGGGAAGCTGGTGCTGCTGAAGGCATTGCAGACAGATTGACTGGTGCCTGCTGGAAGAGCACTTTAGTTTTCTTAAGGTTTAATGACAGGCCAAGCTTCTGCAAAGGTGTTTAGTGGCTTTCTACTACCTTGGCAGCAACATTGACACTGAAGTACAATACCACCTGAGCTCTACGAGTGAAACATTTTTCCGAATGAAGCACAGAGTGTTTGAGGACCAAGACATCCGCAGGGATACCAAGGTGCTTGTTTATAAAGCTATTGTCCTCCCAACCCTGCTATATGCCTACGAAACATGGACTATCTACAGACATCACATGCAGTTCCTGGAATGATTCTATCAGCATTGCCTTGGGAAAATCCTGCAAATCTCTTGGGAAGACTAGCTAATTGTATCATCATCTTTATCCCCATAGGAGGGTGACTATATATGACCCTTAGGACATTCCTGGTTATCGTCTAATTTTAATGTGATAAGAACGCAATAGAGCACTTTAGGCGCCTGCCGTCTACTGCCAGATTGCACCAGCACTTGCGCCCCCTTCCTGTCCCTCTATGCCGCACTTTAATAATCGCTGAATAGAGCACTTTAGATCTAGCACTTTATAAATATGCCGAAGGTACGTAGCATCTGCTGCTGAATGAATATTATCATTGACGGTATTGCTCTTATAATTTGTGCACTTTAAGAACTAACCTACCGGTGTGGCCGGAACACTTACTACTATTTGTATTGCTGCTACCCATGTGGTTCCCCATCCCCCTCGTTGTATTGTCCCTTTTACTACTGTGTAGCGGAGGGGGCAGGAGAGGAGATAGGTGGGAGCCTGTGTATGAAAATGGGGTAGGGAGGGGGGAGGAGGGGGAGAAAGGATGTTGGCAAGAACCAAAAGAAAATCCAATAACGAACAAAGCGGAAAGCAATTTTCTGGCTCAGGATTGCGGCATGGAGGGGGGAGGGTGTTCCACTAGCCGAGGGGCCCCCATAGAGGTCGTGGTGGGAAGGAGGAGATGCGGGAAAAGGAGACCTCAAATTTGGCCTAATTCGGACCGACTATCCATATTAACAACCCCCAACCGGTCTCCTAAGGTAAATTGGTGTAACCAGGTGAGCGGACCCTCCGGTTTGAAGGTGGTGTTGTTGAACGCCAGATCTGTCAACGGAAAAACGACCTGGATCCAGGATCTAATCCTGGAGGAGCGGGCAGATCTGGCGTGCATCACGGAGACCTGGCTGGATGAAGCGGGGGGCGTAAACCTCTCCCAGCTTTGTCCTCCAGGTTTCTCCGTGCAACACCAACCAAGAGCCGGAGGACGGGGAGGCGGGGTCGCAGTGGTCTATAGAGATTCCATCCATCTGACCAGGAGTCCCATCCCGCAGACCACAAATTTCGAATGCGTCCACCTGAGGGTGGGTGACCGGGACAGAATAGGGATTCTTGTAGTGTACCGTCCACCTCGCTGCACTACAATCTCCCTGCCTGAGCTAGCGGGGGTGGTCTCGAGCCTGGTGGTGGAGTCCCAACGGCTCCTTGTGCTGGGGGACTTCAACATCCATGCCGAGGCGACCCTCACAGGAGCGGCTCAGGACTTCATGTCTGCCATGGCAACCATGGGGCTGTCCCAACAAATAACTGGCCCCACCCACTGTGCTGGACACACATTGGACTTGGTTTTCTGCCAGGGATGGGAGCAGGGTGGCGGTGTGGAGGAGCTGTCTATCTCTCCGTTGCCATGGACCGACCACTTCCTGATCAGATTTAGGCTCACTGCGCCCCCTAACCTTCGCAAAGGTGGAGGACCCATTAAGATGGTCCGCCCCAGGAGGCTTATGGATCCGAACGGATTCCTGACGGCTCTTGGGGATTTTCCCGCCACCTCGGTAGGTGACCATGTCGAAGCCTTGGTCGCTCTCTGGAATGGGGAGATGACCAGGGCAATTGACAGGATCGCTCCGGAACGTCCCCTCTCAAGTAACCGAGCTAAACCAGTTCCTTGGTTCACTGAGGAGCTGGCAGCGATGAAGCGAAGGAAGAGGGAACTAGAGAGCGTGTGGCGCTCGGACCCAAGCGAGCCAAATCGAGCACGGTTTGTGTCCTTTTTAAGGGCATATGCCGCGGCAATAAAAGCCGCAAAGAAAACTTTCTTTGCGGCCACTATTGCGTCTGCAAAAAACCGTCCGGCGGAGTTGTTTCGGGTTGTCAGAGGTCTTTTAACTCCCCCTACCTCAGGTGGGAGCCCTGACAACTCGGCCACGCGCTGTGAAGCATTTGCTCGGTTTTTTGCAGACAAAGTCGCTTTGATCCGTTCTGGGCTGGACGCCACTTTAAATGCAGTCTCCGTGGATGTGACACAAGCACC
The DNA here is from genome assembly GCF_037176765.1 of Anolis sagrei. NCBI lineage: Eukaryota > Metazoa > Chordata > Lepidosauria > Squamata > Anolidae > Anolis > Anolis sagrei. Next base: position 277,795,292 of record NC_090022.1, read on the forward strand.
TGCTTGTCCTATTTTGGTGGATTCTTTTCAGCTTGTGAAGCCCGAGGATGTGGACAAGATACTTGGAGGAATGAGGCCCACCACGTCTATCCTAGACCCCTGCCCATCCTGGCTTCTTAAAGAGGCCAGAGGGGGATTGGCTGAGTGGGTAACGGTGGTGGTTAATGCTTCCCTTCGGGAAGGCACGATTCCAGCGAGCCTAAAACAGGCTATTATAAAGCCGCTGTTGAAGAAACCATCACTGGATCCCACTAAATTTGACAACTTTCGGCCTGTTTCCAATCTTCCCTTCTTGGGCAAAGTCATGGAAAGCGTGGTGGCCTCACAACTCCAGGTATTCTTGAGAGACACGGATTATCTGGATCCGGCACAGTCTGGTTTCAGACCGGGACATGGTACTGAGACGGTCTTGGTCGCCTTAGTGGATGATCTCCGCCGGGAGCTAGACAGGGGGAGTGTGTCCCTGTTGGTGCTCCTGGATCTCTCAGCGGCCTTCGATACCGTCGACCACGGTATTCTTCTGGGACGCCTTGCAGAGATGGGCCTTGGGGGCACCGCGTTGCGGTGGCTCCAGTCATTTCTGGAGGGTCACACCCAGAAGGTGTTATTGGGGGACTCCTGTTCAACACCACAGCCTTTGACCTGTGGTGTTCCTCAGGGCTCCATACTGTCCCCCATGCTGTTTAACATCTACATGAAGCCGCTGGGCGAGATCATCCGGAGTTTCGGGGTGCGGTGTCACCTGTACGCAGATGACGTCCAACTCTGTCACTCCTTCCCACCTGCTACTAAGGAGGCTGTCGAAGTCCTGAACCGGTGCCTGGCCGCTGTGACGGTCTGGATGAGGGCGAACAAACTGAAATTAAATCCAGACAAGACAGAGGTACTCCTGGTCAGTCGCAAGGCCGAGCAGGGTATAGGGTTACAGCCTGTGCTGGACGGGGTCGCACTCCCCTTGAAGGCGCAGGTTCGCAGCTTGGGTGTGACCCTGGACTCATCGTTGAGCCTGGATCCCCAGGTTTCAGCGGTGACCAGGGGAGCATTTGCACAGCTTCGGCTCGTGCGCCAGCTGCGCCCGTATCTTGGGAAGTCTGACTTGACCACGGTGGTACACGCTTTGGTCACATCCCGCCTTGACTACTGCAACGCTCTCTACGTGGGGCTGCCCTTGAAGACGGCCCGGAAGCTCCAGCTAGTCCAGCGCGCGGCAGCCATGTTGTTAACTGGAGCGGGACGCAGGGAGCACACAACGCCCTTGCTGTCCCAGCTCCACTGGCTGCCGATCAGCTACCAGGCCCAATTTAAGGTGCTGGTGCTAACCTACAAAGCCCTAAACGGTTCCGGCCCAAAATACCTTGAGTACCGCATCTCGGCCTACGAGCCCACGAGGACCTTGAGATCATCCGGGGAGGCCCTTCTCTCGGTCCTGCCTGCCTCACAGGCACGCCTGGCGGGGACGAGGGAGCGGGCCTTCTCGGTGGTGGCCCCCCGGCTATGGAACTCCCTCCCTGCTGAAATCAGGCAGGCGCCTTCCCTCATGGCCTTCCGCAGAGGCCTGAAAACCTGGCTCTTTGGAAAGGCCTTCAGCTAGTGCTATGTTTTTTGGAATGACCACCGGAATGGACTATGACTATGAGACTGGCTACGACCCCAAACGAGACGAAGCGGATTTTTATATGTTGTGTTATGGTCTTATGCTACTGTAAATTGTTGTCTTTTCTATGTTATGTACACCGCCACGAGTCGCCTCCGGGCTGAGAGTGGCGGTTAACAAATGCAAATAATAATAATAATAAGACAGGCAGACAAATGTCAGCGTGCTGGAAGAAGCAAAGACCACCAGCATTGAAGTGATGGTCCTCTGCTATCAACTCCGCTAGCCCGGACACATTGTCCAAATGCCCGACCACCGTCTCCCAAAGCAGTTACTCTACTCTGAACTCAAGAATGGAAAACAGAATGTTGGAGGAAAGAAAAAGTGATTTAAAGATGGGCCCAAAGTCAACCTTAAAAACTGTGGTGTAGACACTGAGAACTTGGAAGCCCTGGCCCTTGAGCACTCCAGCTGGAGGTCAGCTGTAACCAGCAGTCCTGTAGAATTGAAGAGGCACAAATGAAGGGTGAAAGAGAGAAACGTGCCAAGAGGAACCCCAACCTGGACCACCAATGCCCTCACTGTGGGAGAACATGCGGGTCAAGAATAGGGCTCCACAGTCACCTACATTCCCACCGCCAGGACACCACACTTGGAAAACAATCTTACTCAGAGGGATCGCCTAAGGAAGGAAGGACTGCTGAAGGAAATCATTAAAGGATTCCAGCAGATCTTGACAGGAGAATATGACCATCTCCCCAAACAGACTTTCTACATGCATGGACCCATAGATAAGCAAAGGCTGATAAGCTGGCTGAAGCACTCATTAGTCTCTTGCAAAGTCAAAACCTGTTCTCAAATCTTCATTGGATAATGTTGTTGAGGTTCCTCCTTGGGAAGTTGCATAACACATCTGCAGAATATTTAAATGTTTCCAATCAAATATCTGGGGAAGGGGGGAATCCACTGCCTAATGACAGGGGAGCCAATTGCACTCATTCTTGAATAACAGAATTGGCTGGTATTGGTACCAATTCAATGTGCTATTAAACAGTGTGCAAATCCCTAAATTTCTCAGGACTCATCTACTTGGTAGACCCCCTTCTCCCAGCATCTGCCAAAACAGAGTTTAAGATTGATAAAAATATAGATTATGGTCATCTGGAATAGCATGTCCCATGGGGTTGCTATGTAAGGCATAATCATCTTCTTAGTGCCCAGCTTTGGAATTCCTACCTGGCAGAGATTCACTTCTCCTCCACGCTCTTTATCAATTTGTATCATGATTTATTTGTAAACGATTATAGAGTGTGAACAAGTGTTTTATCTTTTTTTGCTGCTTGTTTTAATCTTACTTGTTTTATACATGTGTGATTTTGGTTGCGATTTTAAGTTGTATATTTTAATTTAGATTGTTAGATGCTCTGAACTCCCATGAGGAGGACACAAAAATTGATAAGTACTGTGTATACCGAATATAAGCCAAGGCACCTAATTTTACCACCAAAAAAATGGGAAAACGTGTTGACTTGAGTATAAGCCGAGGGTGGGAAATGCAGCACCTACTGGTAAATTTCAAAATAAAAATAGAGACCAAAAATTACATTAATTGAAGCATCAGTAGCTTAAATGTTTTAAAATATTTGCATAAAGCTGTCATTTAAGATAAGACTGCCCAACTCTGATGAAAACATTATTCCATTATTACGTATTCTTCCAATAATAATAGAATAAAATAATGTAATAATAAATAGAGCAAAATAATAAATATAATAATGACTATAATAAAATAATATATTTAATAATAATAAATGGAGTAAAATAATAAATGTAGTAAGTAATAACAATAATAGAGTAAAATGAAAATGTAATAATAATTAATAATAATAGAGTAAAATAATGTAAATATAATAATAAATAGAGTAAAAAATAAATGTAATAACAATAACAATAATAATGATAGCAGCAGCAACAACAGAGCAAAATAATAAATAACTTTGAATCAAGTATGCCAAGGGGGGGGGGGGCTTTTTCAGCCTAAAAAAGGGCTAAAAATCTCTGCTTATACTCGAGTATATACGGTACAGTCACTTGGAGTACCAATTACAAAAAATATATAAATCTTCCTCCATGTATCATAGATTCATTCTAAGGGAGGGACTGACATTCTCTTGATAGCATTTGGTGATGTGATGGTGATTCTTTAAGACTTCTGGTTGTCCTAAACAGACCCAAACAGTCTTACTATTTAATGACTGTACTACTCATTTCAGAACATCTTGAAGCATTTGTTTTATCCAGCATCCTAAACCAATTTTCCAAAACTCATACACATATGATATAAGTTATTTGTATGCAGGAGTGTAACATTGAACTCAAACCGAAAAGCTCTTTAAAAAAGTCTTATCTCTGTTCGCTGTTAGAAAGAATCTGTCTCTCTAAGTAAACTTCCCTAGCAGAGTTGGCAAAAAGCAATACATTTTTAGAAACAGAGACAGGTGTTTTCAGAGTACACAGGAGCCACTTAATCTTCAAAGTATGCCAAGAAAAATGTAGTGATCTTGCATGCTGGCAGGACATGAAATAACCTTGGTAGATGTCTGATCTTCCTAGAGTAGGAGTGGAGACCTTGTGGTCTTTTAAATGTTGCAGATCACTTTGGGGAGAGGCTGATTGAGACTGAGAGGAGTGTTGATATATTATAGTGTTGGACGTCATGGTGGAACAGATTCCTCGTCTGTAGTAAAGTGGCGAAGATTCAGCTGGCTAGAATAGACTCCAAACGAACATGGTTTGCATCTTCCCTGTTTAAATGACTATATTAGTATTCAGAAAGTATCTCACATCCTTGAGTTATCTGTCATATGATGATAATATTGACTTTGACCCCTTCTATGCTGCCATATGAAGTCCATATTATCTGCTTTGAACTGGATTATATGGCAGTGTAGACTCATATAATCCAGTTCAAAAGAGATAATGTGGATAATCTGCTTTGATAATCCAAATTGTATGGCAGTGTAAAAGGGGCCTCAATAGCATAATGATGAAAATTACAACAGGACAATTCATACAGTAGAGTCAGCATGACTTAGAAGTTTGCATGCTGGACTATGACTCTTGAGATCAGGAGTTGGCTCCCCATGGAAAGCCACTGGTTGATTTTGGGAGCATCACACAGTCTTAGCCTCAGAAATCTTCTTGCTAAATCCACCATAAGTTGAAAATGACCAGAAGGCACACAACAGCAATGCATGTGGTGCTTTAAACAACAAGGAACTGAAAAGGGTACAACTGTCGAGTTCTATTAATGTGAGTACCATTGACTTCAGTGGGTCTGTGCTAGTTGAGACCAATATTGAGTTTAGCATAGTTCAGTGGGTCTATGCTAGTTGAGAGTAATATTGAGTTTAGTAAAACCACTGAGCTGCTGAATTTGCTGACTGAAAGGTTGGCAGTTCAAATCCGGGGACCAGGGTGATCTCCTGCTATTAAGCCCAGCTTCTGCCAACCTAGCAGTTAAAAAACATGGAAATGTGAGTAGATCAATAGGTACTGCTTCTGCAGGAAGGTAATGACACTCTGTGCAGTCATGCCAGCCACATGACCTTGGAGGCATCTATGGACAACACCAGCTCTTCAGCTTAGAAATGGAGATGAGCACCAGCCCCCAGAGTCGGACATGACTAGACCTAATGTCAGGGGAAAACCTTTACCATATATAAGAGAGAAACACTATTTCTGGAAACTGAAAGAATGTCAAACAAGTGTCACCTCCAAAGTAATGTTGACATCCTTAATGCTTATGTATTTGATTTGTTCAGGTACAGATATGGGGAAGCACTTCACTTTTTAAAGAAAGCGTACTTAGTGACAGCTATGTTAGGTAGTAAAACGTGCTATAGAAACAAATGTGCCATAACTTTTGAGCTAGGATGCTCTAGTTCATGAACTCCACAACTTCCCCTTCTTTTCCATGAAGTAGATAATACTTCGTGAGCAATTATCTTCTTCGACTTGTCCTAGATGTGTGCTCCCACAGACAATGGATATGCTGGTCTTGCACATTCCTGACATAATTGCTGGTCCTATATTACTATTGTTACTCTAGTGGAATGTGATCAAATATAATGCTTCATTCATGTGCATGGCTAAACGAATGAGGAAAAACTGACCATTTCCCTTGAAGATAAATTGATTCCTCCCTTGCTATTTCCCGATTCCTACAGACTGAGCAAAGGTTTCTTTTCCATAGTGCAGTAAAAAGAGATACTTTACTTTTTAACAGGGAAGGAAGGGCTCATGCAGACAAGGTTTGGCATTCATAGGATGGAGTTCTCTTAGGGACATATGCATGTGTGATTCACACTATGCATGCTGGGCCAAAAGTCACAATTCTCCAAAGGACATATTCTGCTAATAGCAGAAGTGATGATATGCAGGTAGCAATTCTGTGCCTTGTATTTGAAAATTGTGCATGTGTTGCTGTTATGCATCCTACACTTTACATTGTAGTTGTAGTTGTGCTTCCTATGCTCTGCGTTATGCATCATGTATTGTGCATTACACAATAGCATTGAGCCATTGACACATGTTGCTTTTCTACAAAGTTGCTATTCTCTCACGCTTTGCAAGGGGGATGTTGAATTGAGGCTGCTGTTTCATGCACTTTAGGCCCTGGGGGAAAGGAATGAGCCATGAGCCAGGTTGGTTTTCAAATGAATACTAAAAAAAATAAAAATAATAAAAATAGGCAATAGCATGTTGTCTTCTTTGTAGACTTCTACACTTGGAAAAAGAAAACACTGCCCACAGAATAGCATGTAAAATACTTGCAGACTTGCCTATCTTTCATACTGTAGCTTATTCAGAGTGGTCATATTTCCTGCTGTGAAGAGGACAGTCCTTGATACAAAGTGTTACCTATTCCAGTCCCACTTGAAATAGCTATAAGAAAGGAGGATGTTGAAGCCCCCCTCCCTAGTAGCAAGAAAAACAGACTTCCTAGTCATGGTCTTCCCCATAATAATTAGATTCCTATTGCAATTACAGCAGTTCTTCCTAAATGGCAAAGATGACATCCAGTGTCCAGGTAGGACACGCATATAGGAAAGAATTGTTATATGTGTAATGATTTCTGTCCTTTCTAATGAGTTATATTGGACTGGAAATTCTGTTGCCCTCCAGATGTTATTAAATAGCAACTCCCAGTATTTTTCTCTTTTGCTTATGTTGGGTAGGTCCCAGCCCAGCTTTCCAGATTTCCTGGTTTACCATTTGTTGTTTTTGTTATTCATGAATTTGATTAATATAGTCATTCTAAGAATTTCTAGATCCTCCAGTGTGACTCAGTGGTCAATGTCTAGCAGGAGTTGTCTATAGAACCATGCAGGAAGACTTAGAGATCCCAAGGAAGATGTTCTTTCAGTTTAAAACTTTCCCCGCTTTTGTGGGGGTCCTGCATTCTTGACCCTAGTGAATGTGGAGGGCATACTGTAGTCATCCTTTGGTTCTAATTGTTCCTAAAGAAATGTCATAGAAATTCAATTTAATCTCTGAATTCCAGAAACCAAATAACATACTCCCCTACCTTCTTTCAAATACTTCATTAATTATTAGTGAGATCCAGGAGAACTATAACCCTACTAAGGTTTCCACTGTTTCGGTAAGTAAGTTGAAAAGTGTCTGGTGGACTATGTAGAGATCACAAGGGAGAAGGATAATGTGCAAAATAAGGAGTTTTACCATCTTTCTGGCTACATATTAATAGAACTCACAGCAGTAAACACCAAGTGCCAAGATTAAAACAGTGGGCTGACTTGCATAAATTATTCACAGTTCTCCTGTCCATTTAAAGCAGTGTTTCTTGACCTGGGGATTGTGATCCCTGTGGGGGTCACGAGGGGGTGTCAGAGGGGTTGCCAAAGACCATCAAAAAACACGGTATTTTCTGATAGAATTGGGAAATTTGGCCCAATTCTATCATTAGTGGGGTTCAGAATGCTTTTTGATTGTAGGCTAACTATAAATCCCAGCACCTACAGCTCCCAAATGTCAAGATCTGCTTTCCTCAAACTTCACCAGTGTCCACATTTGGCCATATTGAGTATTCCTGCCAAGTTTGGTCGAGATCCATCATTGCTTGAGGCCACAGTGCTCTCCGGATGTGGTGAACTACAACTCCTAAACTCAAGGTCAATTCCCACAAAATCCTTCCAGTATTTTCTGTTGGTCATGAAAGTTCTGTGTGCCAAGTTTGGTTCAATTCCATTGTTGGTGGAGTTCAGAATGCTCTTTGATTGCAGGTTATAAATCCCAGCCACTTAAACTCGCAAATGAGAAAATCAATCCTTCCCCCAACCCCACCATTATTCAAATTTGGTTGTATTGGGTACATACATCCTTCATATCAAATATTGACATGACAATTCACAACAGTAGCAAAATTATAGTTATGAAGTAGCAACAAAAATAATAATGTGGTTGGGGGTCACCACAACATGAGGAACTGTATTAAGGGGTCGCGACATTAGGAAGGTTGAGAACCACTGATATAAAGCAACTATTTATTATAATTACCATCCAGCCTACAGTTGGTGTGAATAATATACTCTTTTTAGATGTTGGGATATTTGAATAGTGCCGCTGCAGTGGGGTGCTGTTGCCAGGAGCCGGCTCAAGCTCACCTGCTGAAGGGCTCACAGTGACTGTGTCCCACTCCACCAGTAACCTGACCCTGCTGCAGTCTTAATGATATAGCTGCCTTCTCTCCATTCACACAAGCAGGGATAAAAATGTCTAATGTGAAAAAGCTAATGTGAAAAAGGCTGCAAAATATCATGCTTTATGCTAAAGTTGGAGAGCCTTTGGACTCCTGGGTATCAATAGAATAACAACTCTCAACATGTCTTGGTCAGGCTGGCTAGAACTGTGCTAGGCTAGCTAGAATTTAACAGAATCAACAGGGCCACAGATAGCGGGTCATAATTCCAGGTATAGGGAGAGAAACCCATGTTGAAGATATATTGCCCCCCTCCAAACCTGGAGAATGGGACTGAAAAAGGAGTTACGTTTCTAAGAGGGGATACTGCCCTTCCCTCAGGGAAATGTAAACCACACTAGCCACTGTTTGCTTGTCTGTTCTTCCTCATCAATAATTTTGACCACCTTGAAACTCTGATCTTTCCTGGACTCCCATGTCTCAGGTGTCATTTGTGACATTTTAGAAGATATGCAGTTGGGGCAGTTCAGTGGAATCAGGGTGCTATATTTGTGTTGTATGAAAGGCTCCCAGTTTGAAAACAGAAAAAATGTAGTGATCTTGCATGCTGACAGAACATTAAATTATCCTGGTAGATCTCTGATCCTCCTAGAGCAGGTACAGAGAATTTATGGCCTTTTAGATGTTGCAGATCACTATGGAGAAAGTCTGGTCGGAGCTTATTATTTGATAATATTGATCATCTATTTTTGAAATGCTGTTGGTAGACTATGTTAGTTAACTGCAGCTGTGAAGGTAGGAGGACAAAAGCCTGTATGCATAAGTGGCAGGAAAGAAAAAAAATCAGTAAAGATATAGTTGCTTAGGATTTTTCTGCCTTACTTTACCCACCACAATGAACTACTGCAAAAGTGCAACCACTACCTTAACGAACCCGCAGAATCCTGGTTTGGTTTATCAACTGTGCCATGCACACCGTTCTTTAGTCTGCATCTATTTCTTGCTTTCCAGTTTTACAACTGATCCATTTGCTAGTCAGTCACATGCAGCTTGCACCCTCCCCCCTTTAATGCTTGTACAATGCTCCACAAAACATTGGAAAGCATTGCCAGCACAAGACCATATCTCAGTGTCGAGCAGGACTTGTGTGAGATTTATGTGCCTAAGCGTCACAGTAGGTCAAGGCTCACTGACATACATGAATATGCTATTGTGTCATGCTCAAGTAGGGGGGATTAAATGTACAAATGGGCGCTGTTTAGGCCTTATTTGTGACAAGGTGGTAAATTATGTGACGTACAGGGGTTTTGTTTTTGGTTTTTTGGTGGAAGGATGTCTGATTGTGAGATGAGATTAGGAGCAATAGAGCTGTCCATTCTTATGGACTTCATTGAAACCGTTATGATTATTTTAGAATGCATATAGATATTGAGATAGAATTGTAAGTTCTTTCTTGACACATAAAGGTGAGCAATCTGTGGCCCTCCAGTTGTTGATGGATTAAAAGTCCTAGCAGCCCCAAGCTGTATGGCCAATGGTGTTGAATTCTGAGAGTTGCAGTTTAGCAACATCTGGGATAGCCACACTGATTCCCTTCCCCTGCTGTAAAGCTTTTGAGCCTGGCAGATAATAATAATAATAATAACAATGATAATGATAACAATAACAACAACTATTTTTATACCCCGCCTCCATCTCCCCAAAGGGACTTGCTGCAGCTTACATGAGGCACAATGTGCCTAAAAAAACACATAAAATAAACACACAATACAATAAAAGATAAAACCAATAGCATATAAAACAATTTTAAGTTCAAAACAGTGCCCAATAACCTATGGTGAGAACTGTCATAAAACATGACCGACTATATACAGACCAAGGAAATAGGATAGTGCAAGTTGTAGATCGTAAACTAGGGCATGGGATGAAAGCACAGTGTTGTGTCATTAACTGAGGACCATTGAGGCTAGATATTCTCAGAGTTTAATATTTAAATAGTAGGGCTGGGCGGTTTCGTTTCGTTAATTCGTAATTCGTTAATAATTCGTTAATTTTTTCAATTACAAAACGATAACGAACCATTCTGGAGCAATTATTAAAAAAAAACGAATTTTCAAAAACGTTTTGTAAATGCTTCGTATTTCGATATTGTATTCGTTTCGTTATTGTTTTGAGATCGTTTCGTTATTATTTCCGCATGTCTGGGCCAGTTTTATGGTTTAATTAGTGAAAAAAAATTATAATATCACACCAACAGTCAACAACAGAGGGAGAGGGAAGCTTCAGAAGGTTTTGGAGGTTTTTTAGCGTATTTCGCGGTCGCATCCGCCATTAACGAATCAATTCGTTATTGTTTCGGAAATCGATTCGTTAATTTTTTACCATTTACGAAATTTCGTAAATATCGAACTTTTTAAAAGGAAAATTTTGTAATTATTTTAAATATCGAAACAAAAAAAAACCCCAAATACAAATCGATTTTAGAAACAAATTTTTCCGTTGTTACCCAGGCCTATTAAATAGGTGCAAGTTGGTTATAGACTTTATCCAGAAAATTCACTAGAATAAGGGAAAGTGATATTATGGGATAGGATATTATGAAGAAATAAGCAATGTAATTGGATTTCTCAGACCTGGTACCCTGCAGGAATGGTGAGCTGTAACTACTTGCAGTCACTGGGTATTGATTCTTGTAGTCTAACATACCTGGCTGGCACCAGGCTGAGTGAAGGCTGATTTATTTCTGCAGGGAAGCACAGAGAAGGTAGGGATGAGCCTGTTCATTTTTCCGAAGGTGTTTGGAAAGAAAAAAACATCTCAGCCCACCAAGGAGCAGACTTGCTCTGGCAAGGCCCAGCTTCAAACTTGGACAGCTTTGTGCTTGACAGCTGAGCCGAACACCCAGAGAGTGGGTAGAATATTGACATTGCAGATGATGTTCCAAATTGTGAATGTAAAGCTGCTTTCAGAAATCCCCAAAAACAAGTCCTTGCTATTTCAGTGTTCTGCACGTATTCCAGGAAGAAGTCCCCTTCCAAGAGTTATGTCATGGCTGGAGAAGGTAGAAAAGAGCTTAACTTTCCAAAGGAGGCTTCCCAAACAGGAATCTAGCCAGATGCTTCCCACCAATGGAATGTATCCCGGTATTGGCCATGTTGGCTCTGTTGCTGGGTGCTAGCAAAACAGGATAAATGTCCATGGGTGGGGTGCTTTTTAAAGTCACTCGCTCCAGGGAGTTGCTTCTTCCTCAGCAAGACATAGGCTGTTTTCCTTTCCCCTGATGAAAACGAGTGTGGGATGACTTCTAATGCAGAAAGATGTGCTGCTTTTTGTAAGAGTATCCAGAACTAAGGGAAAAATCTGACTCCCCCTAGTCCCGTACTGAGGGAGAACTAAGCTTCCAAATGGGGTGGAAACAGTACTTGGCAGTTAGAGCTTCTTAGGAATGGTTGAATTCGTTTTGTTGTCTGAGGCAAAGGACAAGATGGTGGCTCCTTCATGCAAAATCCAAGGAGTCAGGCAGTTACCGGTAAATCTTAATTCAGTTCTGGCAGCAGGACAACAGGCTAAGGGCCCCTCCCACACAGCTATATACCCCAGAATATCAAGGCAGAAAATCTCACAGTATCTACTTTGAACTGGGTAATCTGAGTCCACATTGCCATATATTCCAGTTCAAAGCAGAAAATGTGGGATTTTATTCGGCTGTGTGGAAGGGGCCTAACTTAGGAGGTACAAGCCACCACCATCCATGGTTTTATCCTCAGCACTTCAGTTTTTTGCTTCTCTCTAGCATCCAATCCCTGAGGCAGCTGCCACTTTCTATATTAATGACAGAGCAAGTCCAGGGCTCTTTTTTTTTCAGAGTGTTGAATAGTGAGGAGAAAAAAGTGGAATTATCTTTCTGGGTTCAGCTGTTAAAGTCATGTTTATAGACAGAGTTATGCATAAAAGAGACCAAGGAGTCTTATTGTCCTTGATAAACAATTTAAGAGCCAGCCCTGTTTCAATTGCCTAGAGAACAACCAACAGATAACCATCTTCCTTCTGCCCACTCTCAAAAAGAATCCTCCAGGGTTTTTCATTTCTGCCCACTGTGAGAATTGTATTTCTGAACATGCAAGATTATATTTGTAAATCTTTATCCAGTGTTTTTGGAACTGCATAAGGTCTCAATTTGGTTGAAATACCACCACCAACACCCAGAAAGCCCAGAGAGCAACTTATACTGTTTTTGAAATTATATCTAACTTGTATCATATCTCTAGAACTGAAATAATGGATGCTACAAATATGAGTAAAACTTCTAGTGGTAGCAAAAGCCTTTTGTATAGACCTAGGCAACTACAACTTTAGTAGCCCCATAGAATTGTTCTGCTGGAAAATTGCTTCGTACCTAGCTGTAATATTCCTCTTAATTTGTTGTTTTGATAAGAGGAGCAAATAGTATCCAGGGAGCAACTGTAATTTTCAAAAGAATATCTGCATGGGCCTCATAAATCCATAATTACCTATGCCTGCACTGAGCCCACTCCACATCAGGAATATGTTTTGGGTTAGACTACCAGAGCTGTTACTTCATGAAAAATAAAAATATGGTAGGCATTTTAAGCATGTTTGTTTACTCAATTTGAAGCAGTTTGGCCTGGACTCAATAACACATGTAGGCTGACCGCTGAAGATCAAAACATGGGCTTGATAAGGAATGGAGATTAACAGGACTGGAAACTTGCTCAGTTACTTCTATATTTTGAGGAAGTCAGACAATTTTAGTGTATCTGGCTAAAATTGAGTGTTGGGATGGCACAAAGCAGAAAAGATCAACATTTCAGAGTGCAGGTTTTACAGCTAGATGATGCACATGATTAAAACACTGTTAGTGATGTCCCACAAGAACCCCAAAACCATGTACTTCCACTATGGATATTGCTGCATAGGAAAGATTTCATTGAGGAATTTCAGTTTGCAAGGGTGAAAAAATCTTATGCATAAAGGGATGAACCTCATGTTTGATCCCACTCGCTAGGATCTTGAAGTTAACTGTGTTTGTAGCGCTCTACTATCTCAAATCTACTCCTGTAGTAGTGAGTTCCTTCACTGAAACTGAGATTGGGCTATAGGTCAGTAAAGAGAAAATGTGACTCTTAGCCTATATGTTTGCTGAAGAAGAGCTTGGAAGGATCAAAGGAATCTCAGTCACTAAAATATTAACTGGTTTAGGCTGCAACCTTTGTCCCTTGAATGCCCTGATCAGCATTCCAGAAGCTTCAGTTGAGTAATAGGGTGCAAACAGAAAGATAAACATGATGGGGGGAGAGAGACTCCAGGGGTAGGAATGGTGCTGCCATCCACATGTTGTTGAATTGCTGGACTCGACCTTCCTTATTATCAGCTAGGGCTGCTGGGAGCTATTGCTGATCAGAAAACGGCAGTTGCAGAATTCATACTCTAGCACTGGGAAACCCAATGCAGTCATGTTACTAGCAAGGATAAAAATACAATGAATGCAGGGAATAAAAAGTGTGAGCACAGTACTGATGAGAAGTGCCTAGTATGTACATGTGCTAATTCCTTGACTCAGGTTACATACTACATTTGGAATTTTAAAATGTCTATCATTTAAATGAAGGTGGATATGTGCAGAAGGTTTTGTGTGGGCTACACTGCTTGCCATTTGCAGGGATAAATAGTACAATTTCGGTCATGTCTTAAATGTGATTTTGGGCTGTTTTCAGACTCTGCTGCATGTCTTCCAATCAACTCTAACTTATAATGAGAGTTTTGTGGCAGGATTTATATGGAGGCTTCGTATTGCCTTCTGAAGCTGAGAGAGGGTGACTTGCCCAATGTCATGCTGGGAGTTTCCCTTGTAGAGTAGGGATTCAAGCGGAGGCATAAAGAGAGACATAGAAAATAGAAAGTCTCCTCAGTGAAGTGAGGAGCAGGATGCTTTGCTTTAGGTATTGTGTGTCCTCAGGGAAAAGAAGTAAAGCTGTGGCTGCTGTTGTACTCAGCATTGTAGGCCTCTCTCCCCCAGGATCAACCAACAACAGTCTGTGGGTCTCTCTCACCCCCTACAAACACCAGTCAAACTGCTGCTCCCCAGCACTGACCAGCAAGAGTCTGTGGGTCTCTCTCACCTCATACAAACACCAGGGGATAGGGGCAAAGCTTCAGCAAGCAGTCTGCCACTGAGACCAGAGAGATCATCCCATAAATGCAGATTTTTGTACTCTACTTAATAAAAATGAAACATCCCCTGAAAATAAGCCATAAAATAAGTATGTCTACTTGAGGAAAAATAAATATTAGACAGTGTCTTATTTTTGGGGAAACACATTAGTTAGGCATATCATTCCCATACCTGTGGTAATATACAGAGGCCATCATAGTGGGAAAGGCTGCAGCCAGGTGATCTGTTCAATCTGTTTAATTGTTGATTCACTATTTGTGGGTCTTGGCAATCATTTAGTTCTTCATCTAGATGTGGACCTGAAATTCCTTTATACAAACTAATGCATTATGTAGGGGGAATGCAGGCTGTGATACACAACCTTCTTCAGTTTAAAGGTATTTCAATCTCTGTAAGAGGACTTTGAGTATGGAAAGTTTTTTTAAGGTGAAGGTGACAGCTGTATATAGTAAAGATAGGGCTTCTACACCTTCAAGGGCTACATGAGTGGTAAATGTATGTTTATCAGAAAATGCATCTTTTGATGTAAGCCTGTCCATTGAACTATGGACAGTGTGTGTAGTGAGTGTTGTGAAGGCTTAAAGAGGATACCAACTATCTGTTTCAGAATCACAGACTTAAAAGATGAGCAAAGCATGTATTGCAACTCAAATGAGTACATTTATCTGGTCTCAATTCATATGAAGAAAATCCATTTAAATCCAACAAAAAAAAATCAATCTCTGGGGTACAATGCATGCCTTCTAACTTCAAAAGCAGGGAGAGGAATTTTATATTCCCCATCAGTACATATCCAGATCATTCGCACCAAATAATTTAAAGCTTTGATTCACAGTGGAAGTTGGTATCCTCAAAGTCCTGATCTGAACAAGCTCTAAACTGCAAAATAATAAATACATACGTATCAAGTATTAGGTGTGTCTGTGGGGAGGGGGGGGGTAGTTTTCTCTGTGGATGCGGGGAGTAGAGGTTGATGTGAGTAGAAAACCACAAATTTTACAAAATCAGGAGACTGGCAAAACTTCTGCAGTGCATATCGAAACTCCAAGGACTCCGGGACTCTTAATATTTAAACCGTGTTGACTTGTGTTAGAATTTTATCACAGGAGGCTGATAAAACACAACAAAGATCTTGTGAGAATCCTGAAACTGTATAACTCTGTATTTGAGGTACACTAGAAAATTATTTTTCAAAGTGCGCATACGTTAGGAAGGAATTGTGGCTGTGTGGAAGACTGAAGGAAATTGCATTGTGCCAGCATCATGCAACTGTGCAGTAAAGTGAAAGAATTTTTTTGTAATTGCATGTTTCTGTTGCTTGAACAATGTGTTTGCAACAAGATAACTAATTGGTGTGATAAAGTCCTTTGTTTATGTAGCTACAAACATCAAAGCAATAGAATACTTGTTCCACGTATTCACATGATGTTTACTACATTTTAGGATGGCTGGTAACATGTACCCCACAGAAGCCTTAAAGGTGGAAGTTAATTATTGAGTCATACAAAATTTTGTAAAATTTTACAAAATTTTACTGGTTCAATGGGATAGCAAAATAAGACTGCATGCAAGACTGGTCAAAGGCAAAATTCCCACTTACCCATAAGCAATGGCACCTGTATCCTATTCCATAAATATCTAACCTTAGCTCAACTAGAATTTTCAGAATGAGCTCAGGAAAAGCAGTCCTGGTATAAAAAAAAATATTTTTAATGGGCTCATCAAATGCAAAGGTCCAGCACATACTTTATCAACAGAAGGTTGTACATTTAGTCATTGGTTTCAAACCTTTAGTATACCCTCCGTCTGTACCCATTTGGCAACATCCTGATTACTCCATTGTCATCCACTTCCACCTTGATTCTTTCTCCATCTCACATTTTCCAGCTTACTTCAGCTGGTTCAAACAGAGTTCAAAGGGCAACTTAATTTTGAAAACTTAACTCAGCAGGAATCTTGCCTTTCTCCTTAAATTTAATTCATAAGCAAACTGTGGCAGCCTCTCTCCTAGTTAGTCTGCTCTTCCTCATTAATAACCTTTGTTATCTTTAACAAACTCTGATTTTGTTTGGTTACATGTGCCCAAATGTTCTTCTGTGAAATGTTGGAAACTGGGCCTCATCACACTAGAGAATGAATCCACTTTAAATCCAGTTGCTGCCTCCTGAAGAATTCTGGGGTTTGTAGTTTAGGAAGGAGCCTTTAACAACCTCACTAAACTACAAACCCTAGAATTCTGTAGGAGGCAGAAACCTCATTTAAAGTGGATTCATTCTCTAGTGTGATGAATGTTGTAGAGAGAAGGATTTTCAGCCTGAGAATATAATACCAAGATAGATAGGCAAGATATTTTACCTAATGCAAGCCAAGCATTCCTTATTCTGTCATTTGTTGGGGTTTTGTGCATGAAATAAAGTGTTTATGTATCTTAAACATTATTTTGGTTCTTGGAACATGCAAACACTTTAACTCTAATGCAACACAAATAGAATTTGAAACACTAATTATTCTAATTCTTTCTTCTGAAGGTCAGAATAGCATGCTTGTCTACTGAGGATCACTAACTGGATTGCAGTCCCACTATCATCTACAAGATTAACTCCTGGAGTTGAGGCTGGCCTCTCACCATGTCAAGCGAAGCGGAAACGACGAGTGTAAATAACCAGCCTGTTCAGCCACAGACACCAGTGAAATCACAACCTTTCAAAAAAGAGAAAAAGAAAGGTATGTTGAATTGAAGGGGCAGGTGGCAGGTCACCCCACATATGGAGTAGGATCATGCAAGGCCTTTCTGATGTGGTTCCCAGTCCAACTGGTGTTGTCATAATGTAAAAGTGACATAAATTGGAGCTTTCAGAGAAACAAATCCACTAGAATTGGGCAATAAATTATCGCCTTAGGGACTTAGCATAGGTTTTATAACCATTAGGTCCTACTTCTGCTGCTCTTTTAAGATGAACCACTAAAACTTTATGGAGTGAACTTGATTTTTTAATGTCCTCGATAATGTCCTCAAGAGTTTTCTACTTTCCATGTCAACAAAAAAGAGCTGCTATTGAATAACTAATCACTGTATCTGATGAAAAACATACACATGTATATTAAATGCACAGATGTGAGAAATTTGCTGGCCCTTATAAAATGCATCATTAAGAAAGAACAGACACAACTCAGGTATTTATCACTGTGACACACTACAGATTAATTTCCATGGCTAAAACTGGATTTTTCAGGAACAGAAAAGACAGAAGAATTCCTTTTGGCCAGATTTCAAGGTGATGGTGTACGATACAAGGCCAAACTGATTGGTGTTGATGACGTTCCAGAAGCAAGGGGAGACAAGATGAGCCAAGACTCTATGATGAAATTAAAGGTAAGCTGCCTTCCTTCTTGCTACTTTGCTACAAATAAGACATGTTTTTCAACCAAAGAGCTCTATGGAAGGAGGACAGTGTGGGAGCTTGCCTAATATCTCTGGGGAGGATGTTCTGAAGCCGGGGGTCACCACCAAGAAGGACCTCTCCCTTGTCCCCACCAACCATGCTTGTGCTGGAAGCGAGAGAAGGGCCTCCCCATCAGATCTTATAGCCCACACCAGTTCATAGGTGAGGATGTGGTCAGGAAGATAGGCAGGGCCCAAACCATTTAGGGCTTGCACCTTGAATGGGGATCGGAAACTTATCAGCAGCCAGTGGAACTGCTTTAATACGGGGTATGGTGCATTCCCTATAATTAGCTCTAGTTAGAAGCTTAGCTGCCGACCTTTGTTGGAAAA
This sequence comes from Anolis sagrei, assembly GCF_037176765.1. Taxonomy (NCBI): domain Eukaryota; kingdom Metazoa; phylum Chordata; class Lepidosauria; order Squamata; family Anolidae; genus Anolis; species Anolis sagrei. Next base: position 277,813,575 of record NC_090022.1, read on the forward strand.
CCAAAATAGCTATTTACTTTCTGGAGTAAATCCCATATTTCATTGACATGTATTAACAGCTGGGTGTAGTGGTCTCCCAGAGAGTTGCCATGGTCAAAAAGAGGTTCAAGCTAGTGTCCCAGAGTCATACATCAATACTCAAATACTTCATGTTGAATCTCTTGAGAAATTTTGTAACAGAAGGTAGTTAAATTGCAGTTATAGCAGGATAACAGCACGATTGATTGCATTGAGTCATTTCTCTTCTGCTGTTCTCCTGAGGGGACACTGCTGGAAGGCATTTCTTTTACAAAAGGAGGGCATGTTGTGTTTGCGAAAGAAATGCTTTCCAAGCATTTTCCCACCAGGAGAGTGAGGAGATTATAAGTCCTAGCCAAAGTTGCTGTGATCCTGCTGTAATTGTAGTTGCCTGCCTGTTATGACAAACTCTTGAGTCTTGTGGGGTAGTTTGTACTGGAAGGTTGCTAATTCTTCCCCTAAGCTTGTCCACTCAGGTCTAAATGACCTTCAAGTATAGCCAGCATTCTGTGTACTTGGCAAGGACTGCTTGATTTTCTGCAGGTACGTGAGCCTACCTGAATCCCACTAAGATGGCATTGCCAGTGAATTCTTCTAAAAACAATCAATCCAATTATTCAGTCTAGTCAGAGTGAGAATTTTAAGGAACCTGGGAAGGGAGTGCATGGCTGCCATTTGGTTTGGTATAGAACTGATTGATGATCCTGAATTGAACAAAAGGAAATAGATGTAAGTAGCACATTTCAGCTACTGACGCACTTCTATTCATGTTGGCTTTCTTTTTTTCTAGGGAATGGCAGTAGCAGCCCGTTCTCAAGGACAGCACAAGCAGAAAATATGGGTGAACATCTCTCTTGCTGGAATCAAGATCATAGATGAAAAGACAGGGGTAAGCTTTATGCTTGAGCTATCTGGAACTGACCTTGCTTAGGAAACTGCTCTTTAATAAACATGAGAAATACCAATTCCACTTCTCTGATCTTCTAAAAATGTGGTAGACAGAACAGAGGCTCTTTTTCTGGAAACACTTCAAAGAAATGTGATAATCATATTAGTCCAAATCAGTTAATTATTTATCTAAAAGAAGTATCCTTTCAATTTATAATCTCAACCCAATGGAGGAGTATATTACCTGTACCCTATAAACAATGCATGAGAAGTTAATCTCGACATGCTAATACTTCTGAGTAAAAGGCTAAGTAACTGACATACTGCCTTCCAACCACAACTCGATTTTGTGATAGGTATGAATTTTCTCTTTTGTAGTATTCCTTTCTAAGGGCCCTTCCAGACAGGACCTATATCCCAGAATCTGATCCCAGGTTTTCTGTTTATCCCAGATTATCTGGCAGTGGGGACTCATATAATCCAGGTTAAAGTGGAAAACCTGGGATCAGATCCTGGGATATAGGGCCTGTCTGGAAGAGCCCTAAGCACAAAAACCTCCTAGGTGAAAGAGTTCACATTCTACTCCAGTTTCACTAGTTCCAATATGAACATGGGTTTCATGTGATCCGTATGAGTTTAAACCTTTCTGTATATATTTCAGATTTCAATATTAATGTCAAAAATACATAGTATGATTTTACATAGGCTCTGTGCTACATTAGAACAGTAAAGACAAATATCACTTGTGTTGAAGGGTGTGATATTTAAAGTAGGTTCGCAGCCTTCCTAAGGAGGCCATGAAGTTCATTGCACCTTAAAGGCAACATACGATTATGAGTGATATATACATACACGTGGTCCTTAACATCTGCTGATTCTATATCCAACTATTCATGGCTTGAATATTTTTTTAAAAATCTGAAAAAGCAAACATTGATTGTGCAGTTCTGTATAGAGCTTTCATTCTGCCATTGTACATAATTGGACTAAAGCACCACACATGGATTTTGGTGTTCATAGTGGGAGTGGAGTGAAATCGGGTGAAACTTAAACTTCTGCAGACACTTTAATAAATCAGCAGTACATCTACCCAGGAATTAAAAAGAGTTGATACTATGTCCTTCACTCTGATTGTAGGTTATTGAGCATGAGCATCCAGTCAACAAAATCTCCTTTATTGCTCGAGATGTGACTGACAACCGGGCCTTTGGCTATGTTTGTGGAGGAGAAGGGCAGCACCAGTTCTTTGCCATAAAAACAGCACAACAGGTAAACCTTTAATAATGGCACTTGGATGTAGTGTAATCCTAATTATTTGTTTTCCGAGTTCATGAAAATTAAATACAACTTCAGAATGAGTAGAGTATTTCAGCATGAAGAGCAGTATAGTATGAGGTTATGACTTACCTTGATTTAGATGTCATTGTTGTGTGCCTTCACACTAGCCATTGTCATTGCTGTGTGCCTTCAAATTTTTTCTAACTTCTGCCTGTTGGAAATCAACTTCACACTACTCAAGTCTGCAGGCTTCAATCAGGGAGAACTAGATAGCTTTAAACTAAGCCAGTGGTTCTCAACCTGTGGGTCTCCAGGTGTTTTGGCCTTCAACTCCCAGAAATCTGGTAAAGTGGCTGGGATTTCTGGGACTTGTAGGCCAAAACACCTGGAGACCCACAGGTTGAGAACCACTGGAGTAGGCTGAAAGAATCCCACCCCTCCACCCCAGCTTCTGAATGTCTGTTAAAGTATCCATTTGTTCTCTCTGTGTCTTTCTCCTCCCATTTTCAAACAGACATCTCATGTTTTTCTTCTGCCTTTTTCCACCTTTGCATGCAGACTTCTCTCTAATCTGTGTGTTTGAAGAAATGTAGTGTTTGGAGGTGGTTCTTCTTCTTGTTCAAACCTTAGACCAAATGGGGTTAGAGAGAAGCTTAGATCCAATTCTTTTGTATCAAGAAATATAGCTCTTATATTTTTAAATACACCTTTTGAAACTTTAAAGATTGAACTCTGCATCTTTCCCTCCTAAGCTCAATATTTTTTTTTGCAGCCACAGCACTTCACCATCTGCTTGCTTTGAGCTGACTGCTCAATTAAGTATCCTGTTTGTATTTTTGGATGCTCTGCTAATTTTGGGAGAATTCCCTAACACTGCCAACCCTATTGTGACCCTAATGCCAGGTTTTCTGGGGCCAACAGTATTCAACTCACCCAAAATGACTATTGGTTCCCATGGCTGAACCCTGGTCTCCAGAGCCATACCCAAAGTTCAAACCATTAGACCACACTAGCTCTCTCACAGTAGCATCACCACAGATAGAATACCTCACCATTGGTCTACTAATATGCTGTTGGTTCCAGTTCCATGTAAACTGAAATGATGAATGAAATACTAGATTTGAGTCAGAGATACTAATGGCTGACCAAGCTCCCATTTGATTCCAGTCAGTTAGTTTGCTAGTTGGGAGCTGCGTTGGTGCAATGGGTTAACTCTTGTCCTGGCTGAACTGCTAACCTGATCTGAATCCACAAGATGAGGTGGGCTCCCATCTGTCAGCTCCAGCTTCCCATGCGGGGACATGAGAAAAGCCTCCCACCGAATAGTAAAACATCTGGGCACCTCCTGGGCAATGTCCTTGCGGATGGCCAATTCTCTCACACCAGAAGCTACTTGCAGTTTCTGACACACACAAAAAGTTAGTTTGTTCTGATCCTGTTTTTTGAGATGATCAATATAAGTATCAGCTACATGGAAACATATAGGAAATGCAACACAAAGCAGAAGCTGGGAGCACATTTCTGGGAAATATCCAAGCTAGTACATGAACTCTGGCCTTGGATTCTAGCAAACTGCACCAGACCAGTACCTGCTGTGCTTTTGTTCCACCACAATTAGAGGCAGGAATGCTTCTAAAACAATTCCACTAGATTGTGTAGATAGATAAGCAGGAATTACGTCCTCCTGAGATATTACGTAACTAAGTGGATTCCATTCCTAGGAAAAGATTGTGTCTCCCCTGCTTAATTTCAGTAGTAGTAATTTCAGTTCAGTTGATTCTAAGCATTTGAACCACTCTTTTTTACAAATGAAACAAAACTGTCCCTTCTTTTATGTCCCCAGGCAGAACCTCTAGTTGTAGATCTGAAGGATCTTTTCCAAGTAATTTATAACATCAAGAGAAAAGAAGAGGATGATAAGAAAAAGGTAAGGTTGCTTAATGGGTTATACTTTCCAGACTTCAAGGCATAATCATGGTGGTGGTGATGATATAAAGAGCACACAGCTGCCTTTCCCACGTTTTGGTCTCAATGCAGCTCACAAACATTAAAAAATAAACATAGATTTTAAAAATTGCAGTATACAAAAGTTAAACATTATTATCAAATGATTCCAAACAATTAAAAATGTAAAGCATCAAATACATGGTGGTTTTAAAAAGAAAATCCAGCATGTTTAACAAGCATGGGTGTACCCTGAGGGATACCCCCCCCCCCCGAATGTTTCAAAGCAAGGGAGAAATGCTGTTGTTGGCACATCTACACTGATCATATTATCCAGTTTGGAACTAGCTTCAAACTGCAGCGGCTACAAAATGCATGCTGCCAAAGTGCACCGCAGTGCTAATTAAAGCCAGTAAACTGCATTAAGCAAAGTTGGGGAAAAGTCCAAGTTAATGCACTTCAGCAAGCCCCAAATCTAAACCATATCCCATGGTGAAACTGGCTCTGCAAAATCCAAAAAAGATTTACATACATTCACCCACACTGGAGCGCGGGGGGGGGGGGTGCTCCAAGGGACAAGTAATTGATTATCTCCACTACTTTTTTGTTTCCACCTGGTATGTCTCCAGAGCACTAGTATTCATCTCGAATAGGACTGGTTTAAAAAAACTGTTAAGCAATGGAAAATGTGGATTCTGGGCCCAGTTTCAGGCTACCTTCCATGCTTTACTATAATCACTTTCCTGGCTTCCAGCCTGTTCCAGAACTGTCAGTTTGGTCATCTGCAAAGGGAAACCGGTATCTACTGAACCTAAGTGGCCAGAATAGATAAACCTGTTGTATGCCTTCAAGTCATTTACTTATGACAACACTGTTATGGAGGTGGTGGGACAATTTTTTTCAGAAGATGTTTGCCTTCATTTGAGGCTGAGTGAGTGGGACTTGCCCACAGTTGCCCAATGAATTTCCATGGTCATAGCCATAGTCAAATAGTCAAACCACTATGTCACAATGACTCTTGTATGGGAGAGTACAGTCCTTCAAATACTATTTAAATAGCATTAAACACTATTAGTAAATACTATTATATAATAGTATTAAAAGAAATATTAGTATTTAATAACCATGATGATAAATATTTAAGACTATTCAGTAGTTATATCATTTTTTAAGTAATTGTACTATATTTACTTACTTAGTAAACTTCTTTAAGTTTCAGGTTTGGAAGAAAGTCAGATCTTAAGTTACACCAATGCTGCTTGCTTGTTATGATTAGTGATATAATGTGTTTACTTCAGAGTCCAGTAGAAGGTGGTGTTGGTCCAAAGTTGAACATAATATAAATTCAACCAGGCTGAAAGGAACATGTCCACATTCACTAAAGCCAGTCAGCCTGCTCTAAGGCCCCTTCCACACAGCTGTATAAAATCCAGATTATCTGCTTTGAACTGGATTATCTGGCAATGTAGACTCAGAGAATTCAGTTCAAAGCAGATGTGGATTTTCTGCCTTGATATTCTGGATTATATGTCAGTGTAGGAGGGCCCTTAGATTGTGCATTTTGCTGTCAGCGAAACAGTATCTGTCTTAATTCTTGGGAAAATAAATAAGTAGTAGGTGATGGAAAAATCTACAAGGTACTTAAGCCAGTCAGAGCAGACAATAGTCTGATTTGACATAAAACAGCTTCCTATGAGTAATAGAAGTGTAACTTCTCTTTTTCAGAATGAAGAGGCCAATAAAATTGAGGTAAGAAACAAGTTCTTGTCATCTAACAGCCTTCATTACAATTACTACTTCCAAACATTGTGAAACAGTAAATGCTTTCTTGTTACATGTTTTATAAATTTGAGAAGGCAGCAGCTGAGTCTTAATCCTGACTTGATTTTGTTCTCTTTCAGAATGGTAGTGATGAGACATCTTCTGATCAAGCTGGCAAAATAAAGCTGGTACGTACAGGTTTCTGATCTGAATAGCCAGTTAAGATATCTAAATAGCCATTGGGCTGGAAGAAATCACATTACTTGAGCAAACTCAGGCTGAACTAATGCAGCAAGATAAACCAGACTACTGCAGATATTCAGGTTTTTCAAGAGTTCATGACCATGCTGTAGCTTAGACTCCAATGACTTTGACGTTGTAGGCCAATGTGTATGCAATCATAATGTCTTGCATATCTTCCTCTTTAAAGGCTGTTGACCAGATGGATCTGTTTGGAGACATGTCTACTCCTCCAGACTTGAACAGTCCCACAGTGAGTAGTAAAAGACTATGACTTTCGGGTTTCATATCTGGAGAACACAAGTGTTTTGAATAACACTTGTGTAGGGTGGGTTCAGAAGAGCATATGTGGGTTCATTTGTTGGATCTTCCCATGGATATATTTGAAGCCAATATCATCCCCATCTTCTTAAGGTTTATGACAGTGAAGACCAGTTTTTCCAAAAAAAATATCGAAAAACAATGCCCATAATTTAGTAGTTGAGTAGTTTATTTGGCTTAAATCCTACTATTAGTCACAACTTGAGTAAATTCAATGAATTAATTGTTCAGTGGTGAATGTAAGCTCCATTGGGTCTCTAGCTGAGATGGTTTAATTGACTGTAGGACTTTAGAGGTATAGGAACTGATTCTTAAGTGGTTATCCTGAAAAGATCAAGGAAGGGTGCCCAGAACAATTGACCTTTCACATTTGTGGGTTTATCTTTTGTGGATGTGATTAATATGTTCTCTCTATGCCCTCCAACTCTGTGGCCAACATTCAGAAGAAGTTGAACCTAGTCATTCTGGAGATTCCTCTAGAGCAGTGTTTCTCAAACTGTGCTCCTCCAGGTGTTTTGGACTTCAGCTTCCAGAAATCCCAGCCAACTTACCAACTGTTAGGAATTGTTGGAGATGAAGTTGAAAACATCTGGAAGAGCACAGTTTGAGAAACTCTGTTCTAGAGAAAATACATTTCCAAGAAGTGTTCTCTCTATAGTGCAATTCTATAGAGTCAGCCTGGTAGATCTCGAGATTCCTAGAGGAAGTGCTTTGTGAGGTTAAAAAAATGTTTTTAAATTCATATTTCTTCCACTTTCACAGGGGTCCTGTGCCCCTAACCCACACAAAAGGATTTCAGATCTAGAGGAATACCAGATCCAAAGGCAAAACAGCCTTATTCTGGAAATGGTAAAACTGAAGCAGGATTTGTCTGAAGGAACTGTTATCTCCTTGCCAAATATTCATTTGCAGTTTGAATTTGGAAGGATGCAAACAGAAGGCAGCAGGTCTCCATTTCAAAAATGGATAAGCATTTTTCTTGAGCTCTCCATAACACCTTGAATGAGAAGCAGAACTAGGGTGTAATTTGTCACACCAGATGGTTTTTCCAGGAAATCTGAAAGAATATCTGTGTTAGGTCCATGCTTAGAAAATGTCAGGTGTCCATGCCCTGCTGCTTCTGTCATTGAATGCTTTACATTTGTCATCTTCCCCTGTCCTATTACATTTTCTTTAAGCAGAAAACAGTCTTAAACCATTTTTCATTCATCATTACTCCATGGCCTCTGCACCCATTCTTGTGAAATGTTGTAGGTTTCTCTTGGTTTGCATTTAAATTGCTTTCCAAAATACAGATGAGAGGTTAATTGTCCCTTTCCCAGATGCCTAAAGTTTTGGACCCAGTCCGTCTGCAGTTTTGCAAGTTGGATAACTTAGTCCACCTCTATGCCACAAATCAGTTTCACAGCGGTTGTTCCCTAAATTTTGGGATAAGCATATACTTTTCCTTTTTTAACTGCTGCACTGAGTCAAGGAGCCAATTTTCTGTCTGTTGGTCTGTCTGTATCAAACACATTTTTTAAAAAAATGCAAGAACCTAACTTAAAATAGCCACAAATTCACTTCTGGATTTGAAGGATTGTTTCTGATGCTAAATAATGTAGATGTGTCCTGTAACTAGTTAAAAAGGCAATTTGCAACTCCTGGTGGCTTCCAGGAGAAATGACTAACTTTTTTCTTTTGGACCAGAAAAATGACATCTGTGTGAGTCTGAAAGAGCTGAGCGTTGCAAAACAGCCTTGATGGGGCCACATACCAGCTCAGAACTACATATATCCCACCCTTGTTATACCCGTTGCTCTCATACCAAGCATAGTATCTGTTCTTCTAAAATCTGTTGAGTAGGACCTCTCAAAATGGACAACTGCTCCTGTTTTATAAGTTATAGGTACACCTACTATATCTGCCAATTTAGGTTATCTTCACAAGAAGAAAAAATATTAATAGCTGCTGAAGGTTTTCTGTGGGAGGTATTAAAATTTGGATTTCCAAATCAGGCATTGAATTTGGACCTGATTCTGGCTGAGCTATTTTCTTAACTGGAGTGTGAAGCAACACTTGTGCTTTTTATTTACTCCTAGTAATTAATGTAGATTGACTACTAAAGGTCTGGGTTGGCATCTCCAAATACTTGTGATGGGTTTGGAATTTTAAGCAAAAGTATAGTGTCCTTCCAGAGCAGGCATGGGCAAACTTTGTCCCTCCAGGTGTTATGGACAACTCCCAGAAATCCCAGCCAGCTTACCGGCAGAGGGTCAAAGTTTATTTATTTAAAAGTTTTGTATACTGACCTTCTCACCTCTCTTGAGGGACTCAGACCGGTTTCCATGTTTGCCCATGACGGTAGAGGCTTTTGTAAAGTAAGGATCAGGTAAAAAGCTTGAAATAGAAAGCATGAAGAACCCAGTAATCGTCATGACATCACCCTTTCCCCATGGCCTGGCTTGCCAGTCAAATGATCCTGGAAAGATTACAGCTCCTTAAGCAACCATTTTGGCCAAAGTGTAGCTCTTCTGGTATTGTTAGACTGCAGTTCATAGCATTCCTCCTCAATGACTATCTTGGCTAGTTCTGATAGGAGTTGCAGACTAGCATGACCTGGAGAGCTGCAGTTTGCCCATCCCTACCATAATGTAACTGTCAGATAGCAAAATGTTTATAAGTCATAGGTAGTGTTTTCAAAAACCATGTTTCCTCACAAGTCTGCTTGCTTATCGTTTTTAATCAATGAGCACATGAAATGACTTGCACATGTCTAAATAACTCTTCTGCTAATCTGTCTTTCCCAAACCTAACAGGAGGAGCATAAAGAGGTCCTGTTAGTGGATTTAAACTCTGAAATTGAGGTCCCTCCAGCTTCTCTCAAAGGGGAGGAACTTTTCTTGAATGACATCACACCTTCCTTACCACTGTCAAAGCCACAGCCATCTTTCTTGCCCGAAAATGCTTTCTCTGCAAACCTCAGCTTCTTTCCTACGCCCAATCCTGACCCTTTCCGCGACGATCCTTTCACGCATCCTGACCAATTGGCACAGCCCTCACTTGATTCTCCTCTCAAATCTCCCAATCAGAAGATGGGGAACAGTTATGTAAATGGGGATGTAGATTACTTTGGGAAACAGTTTGACCAGATCTCTAACCGAACTGGGAAGCATGACAATCAGGCCAGCCAGTGGCCTCTTGAGACGAAGCCTGTCCAGCTTCCAAATGGGATACCTGAGAGAGAACAGAATGGTTTCACTGCCAAATCCCCACTAAATGTCTTCGTGGAGAGCTCTTCCAAAGGATTACCAGTGCAAAATGGATTACGGCTAGACTCCGATAGCACCATCCATTTGACGGCGCATGACTCTATAACTATTAGCCCACCTCCACAAAGTACCAAGCCAGGAAGAGGAAGGAGGACTGTTAAGGTGAACATTGGTGCACGCACTCATTGGTGACATGCATGCTTTGTACTTGGACTAGGTGATGGGATTTCCCAACCCCTTCTCAATGAAAGCTTTGCTGGCAGAGAAATACATTGCCTGCAGCTGTAAAGCTGGAGGTGATGATTACTGTAAGCTTTACTGTGTGGCTTAGCTGTTTGTGTGCATCAATTGTCCTTCTTTCCTAAACTTAACTTTCTCTCTCCTAATGCTGCCATGTTTCTGTAATTTGGTAAGTAAGTTATTCAACTCATAATGTTGTAGTTGACTATATCTTTGGGAGCAAAAGCAGTTGTTTTAGTATAGCTTCCTAGAAGTAGGAAAATGAAGTTATATTAACTTATGTGCTTCATATATATGAAGAGAGACAGAATTCTTAAGTCTAAGGACTACACAATAAAGCATGCATAAGATACTCAGAACTAAGATTGAAGACAGATTTGATATTGGACGCTGTATACTATAATGTTGGTCATGTTGTATAAACATGTGCTAATATTCCTACAAGCAATTCCATATCTCAATCAAGAGTATAATATTCAGGGGCTCGCTCAACCAAAGAGGTTTTAAAGAAGACATTCAGACAAAAATGTGTGTAGTGCAGTTCTTCCATAGTGATTAACAATTATTAAGACCAACCACAAACTGCAGTATAAGTCTAAAGAGAAAGTACTGTACAGTTGACCCTTTATATCTAATGATTCAGCCATCCACATTTTACAATCTCCCCCCCCCCCCCCAAAAAAAAAAAGAATGAAAGTTCCACATATTGTGGTATCCATGGGGGGCAGGTGTCCTGGCACTAACCTGAGTTAATACCTAGTGCACACTGTATAATAAAGATATAGCAGACAAAACACAGGTAACAGGTGATCTATCTGCCTAAATATTGCTGCTGTACAACATGCTGTAACAGAAGACATGCTAATTTAGGATGAAGTTCCACAAGATGAAAGTCCTTTTGTGTCTTCATCCAAGCTTCAACCATGTTAAGGACATAGGAAGGCCTCTCTAACAGAACTTTGACACAAGCGGTCTGGAATGAATGAGGCACCCTTTAGGTTATTTTGGACCTCAACCACTTAGGCCTTCAACATTTTTCATCAACTCTTTGAAATGTGCCCAGAAACACACTGGCGTCTAGTACAGCTGTTGCAGGAGAGGTGTAAACACCCCAAGCAAATCTCACTTCTGCATTTTAGACCAACAGGAAGACTACTCAAGAGTAGTTTAGATATACCCTAGTCTTGCACCCTTGAGGCCAAGTCTGCCCTCAAGCAGGAATCATTTTGTACCCCACAAACTAGGTAAAATAATTGAACCTATTGCTGCCACTTGAAACCTTTAGGTACAAATCTGAGCACAGAAACGTCTGTGTCCCCAACCCAGCATGGCTGATTTTTTGGACAGGATTGCCACATCCAAAATGAATTATTGATTCCAGAATTTGTCTCCTGGCTGAGAGTCTCTCTGGGTCCTTCTACACAGCTCTATATCCCAAAATATCAAGGTAGAAAATCCCACACTATCTGAATGTGGACTCAGATAACCTAGTTCAAAGCAGATATTGTGGGATTTTCTGGCTTGATATTCTGGGATATAGGGCTGTGTAGAAGGGCCCCTCAGTCACTCGATGGATTTCGCTTAGCTGCTCATAATGTCTAGAATCTACATCAAAATGCAAGAAAACAGATTGAGAGTGGAAAGGCATGAGGTAGCTTAGTACCAGTAGAATCTAACCACCTGTGGAAAATCATTATTTTCATTATCATTGTCATTATTCTATAGCTGTTCTAATAGGATCCTTTTTCTTATCTTTCCAGAATTCAGCCAATGACTTGTTTGGCTCTGACATCTTTGCTCCTGAACCGGCCCCAACAAGCACTCTGACCTCAGTAGCACAGCCAGCGCTGGTACAAACTAACCCTCTAGACCTCTTCAAGACTAGTGCTCCCGCAGCAGCTCCCATGCCTGTACTAGGTTAGTAAGGACTGTACATAGCTGTTGACTCGAAATGGCATTGGGTGAACAGCTTTACAACCCTGGTTTACAGGATTATTTTGTAAATGTATACAAATCACAAGCTGTTTCTTCCACACATCTTGAGGTGTACAAATCCACTTGATAGGAAATTATGTAAGCAGGAACTTCTGCTTGCTGTGACACCCAGTACAACTCCAACATAGCATAACTTGAATGTAAGTATGCAATGTGAATTTACACTATGCAACCACTGCATGGATCTCTGCCATGGGCTGCATATTTCCTTTCCCATCAGCTTTGGACTGCCTGTTTTATCTATCTTTTCATTGCTGTTTCATTGCATTCATCTCCTTAATTGTCTTTTTAGTTCTCTACAACTTGGCTTACTTTATCTCTGTAAAGTGACTGCTGGAAATTGTAGTATAATGACAAGAATTTCTGTTAAGGGGCTAGTCGACAACACCTGTTGCTCCTTCGCAATGGAATCAATCACAGCTTTTCTGAGTGGTGATGAGACTATTGCCCCCTGGTTTATCAAGGGCATTGATTATGGTATGCTGTTACAAACTTGTCATAGATGAGATGATAGTATAGGTTCTGTCGAGCACAACTTAGGCTCTATCGTTAGTGCAGGTCCAGCAGGAGAGGTGTCCTGAACACCATTTTGTCTAGTTGTATTGAACTAGTTCAACTGCTGAAAAGGAAGAACAAGATGTTTACTTGCTTTTAGGTGATCACTGTATGCTTGCCTTTTGTCCTTCATTGATTATTTTATTTCATGAAATCCATCTGGCTGGACCAGGAGATTTTTAGGTCATCTTTATAGACTGAGGATGTGCCATGCTCTCAAAAAAAAAAAATACAGGTATTGGAGTTTTCCCTAAAAATAGCCAAACCTGATCCTATGAGATGAAAACACTACCTAAGTTGCCAACATCCTTTTCCTAGACACGGTTCTGGAGTTCGAGGCTATTGATTGACTCAAAGCATTTTAGGCTGAATTTTTTTTAATTTATCATGTCAGGGGCAACCAGACCATTGTATTACATTTCTAACAGAACAAAACAAACAGATTAAAAAAACACAAAGTTTCAAGCTTGGTAGTTGATTAAATGTCCTTTGACCAGTAGCTGGCCACTTGGACATGAGGGGACATGAGAGAAGCCTCCTCATGGGATTGCAGGACATCCGGGTGTCCCCTGGGCAACGTTTTCGTAGACACCTGATTCTCTCACTCCAGAAGCAACCAGAAACAACTTGCAGCAGGCAAGCAAGCAAGCAAAACAATCAACGGACCTTTTCAGGCTGAAATTAACTTATTTTTTTAAAATTCAGTTCAGTTTCAGGCCTTGTTTTGGAACAAACCACCTTAGTCAGACATTTGCTAGAATTTGGGTAGGGTTTGTATGTGTGTAACATTGGTGCCTCTCAGTGGATTGGTGTGTGTGTGTGTGTGTGTGTGTAAATACACACACACATACACACACCTAATTCCGGGATTCAAGATGCCTTTAAAAAGTTAAAACAGATAGATATGATAAAAAGCTCCACTAATAATGCAAAAGTTAAAATATGATTAAACTATCATTAGAATCAAAAGCAATTTAAAGCATAGCTTTAAAAAATACAATGAACATGGTTTTCAATACCGTTAACCATAGAATCCTGCTGGGCAGACTGTGTGACTTTGTATACGCAGCACTGAATTGCCATTGTTTGCCTTCTACTTAAATGGCTAGTTCCATAAAGGAGTGCCGTGGGATTATTGTTCTGCTGCATGGCAATTATACTGTTGGGATGCACAAGACCGTATTTTATTCTCTGACCTTTAAAGAACTGCATAAAAAGCAAGGAAAGGTTATCCAAGGATCAGGTTCAACCACCATAGATATGCAGATCAAAGCCAGTTCTACATTTTGAGGTGAAGCAGGCAACAACCTGAATCACTGCTAAAGTGGCATAGATTAGTCCAAACCAGGAGAGCTAAAAGTGGATGTCAAGTGGATGATTCAATGTATTGTCGAAGGCTTTCATGGCCGGAATCACTGGGTTGTTGTAGGTTTTTCCGGGCTATATGGCCATGTTCTGGAGGCAATTTTTCTCCTGACGTTTCGCCTGCATCTATGGCAAGCATCCTCAGAGGTAGGATGAGGATGCTTGCCATAGAGGCAAGTGAAATGTCGGGAGAAAAATTGCCTCCAGAACATGGCCATATAACCCGGAAAAACTTACAACAACCAAGTGGATGATTGTTCCATGTATGCCAGTACCTTTCCATCTACCTTAAAGAACAAAGATGTTATCATCTAGGTTCTTTGAAGAAGTATCTCCTCCCGTAATTCATAAGACTTGGAGAGTGCAACACCACCTAGCTATCCAGTATAACCCCAGCATAGAATATCCTGAGTGTAACTATGGGGTGTGAATTACACTATGCAACTACTACATGAGCTACATAGACAACTAGTCGCACAACCAAGTCCCTGACTCCTGCCCCACCAAGAAAATGTGTTCAGACAGAAAACATAGGACTACACACACAAAAACACTAATAAGCATACTTCCACTCAGAGCATACAAGCAAATAGCCTTACCCAACAGACACAATAGTCTCCACAATAGTTGGGAGAATTAACCCAACAGATTTAAGCTCACTTTATGCTATCTATTCCACCACACACACATAAAACACCCCTGTTGGCTTTCCCTGTTTGCCCAGATCCTATTCACCAAGTGACTAGAGCATCTTTGCTTGGAAACAACTCTAACTCTTCTTTCCATTCCCACCTGTGATCGTGAGTGTCCACAAGAGGGAGCTTTTTATGGCACTCTGCTTGTGGAAAGTTCTCAGATACGTTTTCCGACTATATGGATTATAGCTATCTCAGCATTCACTGTTTGCCATATCTTCAGATCTCTGCATTGCTTGATTGTTGCTGCCAATTTTTCAATAGTTTTTGGGGGGGGTTTTTGCTCTCTTTTTCAACACACACATAGACACAGAGAGAGAAAGAGTTCAAAACAAGCCTAGACTTCACTTTTAGACCTCTGTTTACTAAGTGGATGAAAAAAGTAATAAACCTTTTTTAAAATGTAGTTCCTAACAATATTTGTAAATAACCTGAATGGGACAACTGCCTGTCAGCCACACCTCGCAGGTTCTTAAATAGACTTCTTAATTTGGCTTCATCATTTTGGCCTCTCGCAGGTGAGCTCTTCACACCTATCAACTTTCTACACTCTGATGGTCAAGCTCTGTAAGTCCGAGGATCAATTTTTAGCATCAGGACTCACTACAGGCTGTACCAACTCCTGAAATGGGTTTTCCACATATCTCTCTTGCAAATACTGTCTAGATTCTTATGTAGCAATCCCTTGTTGGTTACGGAATGCTGAAGATTGTGACTTAGCAGAGCCAAAATGCCTTGTAGAGCTTTAGTCAGAGTGAGACAGTTAAGCACTTGACTTTGCAGGATCAAGTTCTCTGTAATCAAGACGCCAGAACAGTAAATGGTGGTCTGAGCTATCCTGAGTCCTGCAAAGCTCTCAAAAATGCCTCTAGAAAGAAATGCAAGAACTTGAGAATACTACATTCAGTGGCATGGATAACTCCAAAAATTAGAACAGCTGTTTATATGTCTCTGAAGGATCAATGTGGCTGTAGTTTCCTGGAACTACAGGGTTTAGAGCAGTTGCTAGGAGATTAAGCTTTCCTCTTAGAAAAGATCTGTATGATGGTGTACTAGAAAATAGCAAGAGGACTGTGTTGGCAAGATTGGTGCCAACCTGCCATCAAACCAGATTGAGCAGGTTCAAAAAAGATTTGGGTCCCATCTGATGGCAGATCCCAGAAAAGACTGATTAATGAAGCCTACATAGCTCATAATTCTAAAAGCACTAAGGGGAAAAAAGGAAGTGACGAATGTTAATCTGTGCAGCAGAACCTGGAAAGTTCAGTTCAAGTAGAAGGACTGTAATGACATATGGAAGCTATCCATAACTGAGTAGGGATGGGATGATGCTCTGATACCTATTACTACTCATTTGTGAAAGAGTTCAACATGTCACATTCATTCTTTTGAAAGGCAATTTTCCAACTCTATACTTGGTCAGATCTTCATAACAGTTTTGGGAAATATAAGCTTTTGAAATCATTTTGGAAAGAATCTAGATGCACATCCAAAAAATAAAAAAGCTCACCAATGGGAATATTTGAGACTTTTGGTCTGCCTTGTGAAAGTGTTTTGCACCTCCCAGACAAAAAATAATAATCTTTATATACCGCTCTATCTCCCCGAGGGAACTCAGAATGGTTCCCAGGTAAAAATAACAGAACATTCAAAGTAAAAACAACAAAACTTGGAGACTGGAACATGGATGAGAATGCTACAAGTATTACGATTCTGCACTATTTTCCTCAACATTGCAATATTCTGCCTAAAACATACTGCAATGTATATATTGGAATGAAATAAACTTAAAATGTGTTTGTTGGGAAGATATGGGAATATTTAAATACAGGCTACTCCTTTGGAAAGGTCAACTTGGATTAATGTAAAAATGTCACAGGATTGTAGAATATAGGAAGTGCACTGTAGAACACATTCAAAACAGACCCACACCGAGAACAGTGATCTGCACCCATCTTTACTTACTGTGTGATACAAGAGTGCCCTCTGGAGGCTAGCAATACTATACAGTTTGTAGTTAACTTAAAACACAACTATATATATCCATCTCCTTACATACCTCCAATAGGCCTTTTGATGATTTTTAGGAGGAACACCACTAAGAGTGTTCTGCTACAAAGGAAATGGTATGCATGTCTTATTTCAAGGTTAGCAAAAGAGCGCCTCTTCGCTTTAGCAGTTTTTGAGCAAGGAACAGGCTGGTAAGCCAAAAACATGCTGGGACCCTGGGCTGGACCTGAGAACAGAAATTCAGACCTCACCGCCAAAGGATCCCCTGGAATAAAGGCAAATAAAAAGATATCGTGGCTATTTTGCTTTGCTTTATTTGTTTTATTTGACTTATATATTTTGCCTTTTTCTACCATTCACAAGTACATTTCTTAAGTACCTAGAGTGCATTTTATTTCAGTAGATATGATAGTGCTGTGATTTCAGTTTCAAGTTTGTTGTGTGCCCTTCAAGTAATTTCTGACTAAAGGAAACCTTAGGTGGGTCTCACCCGAAGTCATGCAGTGGGTTTCCACAACTCAGTGATGAATTGAACCCTCTTCTCCAGAATCAAAGTCCAGTGTTCAAACTACTATGCAACACTGGCTCTCTGTGTTTTGAATTTTTAGTCTGCAGATTCTCAGAGTACTTCTTTTATTTGAGTTCATCAAATTATTGGTTTTCTCTGATATAGTAGTAATGTAGAAATAATTGCACATTATTCAAGTTTTTGCAGATAAAACGTCTTAATACTTCAAAACTTTTTTAAAAACCCACATGTCTGTCCATCTATTTCACCACCATTGCTTGACTTTCCCACAACAAGAACTACAGTTAGCCCTCCACATTTGCTGAAATTTGGACTGCAGGACCCCACAGAAGTAGCGAAGTCATGATTAAAAACCCTTTTGACTGAGAGAACATCGCTTCCAGCAGAGCTCTATAGTCAACTTCTGGCAAAAATTGACCATCAAGTTGCACTTGAAGGACCTAGAGATTCCTACAGAGTCTATTGAGTTGTACTTGAGGACTTAGAGATCAGACTCATAAATGTCAAATCCACAAATATGGAAGATTGATGGTAATTTGTATGCTGAGTCTTGGTTCTGAAAAAATGTCTGGATAGAATGACAGATGATAAAAAGAGGAGAAAGAACTCTGTTGGTAAAATGGTCTTTTTCATGTTGAGACAAGATGAATAATAGATCTATGGAATGTTGTTTAAAATAGATGCCAAGTGCTACTAGTGAAAAAACGTCCTTGCTATCTCTTAAAGTGTGCACCATTTTAGCAAGACTAAAAGTTACTCTTGTGTGTATTGTTGGGCCTAGTATAAACCTATTTAAAATGCAAATGGGTGGTACACTGTATATACAGCCTAAGATTAGCATCTGCAATTTTTATTTTGCTGAGGGTTCAGAGTTCTTCAATGGTAAATTTAATGTAATCTGTAAAGATATTTTTTTTCTCCACAGGTGGCCTGCCTACGGTAACTTCCCCAACACCAGCATGGGGGCCTCAACCTCCTACTTTAAACCAGCAGCTTCCGGTCTTTCCTGGATCTGTTTTAAGTTCTCAGCCAGCAAGTTTTTCTCCACCTCTTGGTTTTGGTGCTACCCCACAGGTTCCTAGCTGGAGCCAGACATCTCTAGGAGGTCCAATCCGGCCTCCAGCTCCTGACCTCTGGGGTCAGTCTGCACGTGTTTCTCCTCCTAATGCTTGGGGGCAACCATCCAGCACTGGAAACCCTTTCCAAGCCAATATATTCCCTTCCACACTGGCAGCCCAGCCACCATCTATGTTACCTTCCATATCATCGACTAGTCCTCCACTTCCTCAACTGCCTCCCAGAACTGCACCTCAGAAAGAGCAAGTCAAGAAGGAGAGTGATGCCTTCACTGCTCTGGATCCCCTTGGTGACAAAGAAATAAAGGATGTAAAGGAGATGTTCAAAGACTTCCAGTTGACAAAACCGCCAGCTGTGCCAGCAAGAAGGGGAGAGCAGCAACAACAACAAGGTCTGTTGGAAGCTTCTGGAACCTTTGTTAGTTGCTTCATTACTACAGTTGATCATGATGGCTTCAAATTTCCTTGTTCATCTACTAAACCTGGAGGGAAAGCTGTTGTGCTCCTTGACTAATCTTGAAAAGCTGACTTCTAGAATATTTTGTATACATGACAGGTATCTTAGGTGGTTTTTGAAGGAGAGAATATTCCTTAAAACTTAACTCAAAGAAATGCTTGGTTTAGTATAACGATAGCAATACCTAGCTAGCTCAATAACAACCCCCCTGGATGGATTCAAATATGATCGTTTAGCCCACTTGCTTCCAAAAATGTATGGAAGGAGGATAACTTTTTTCAGTATATAGAGTACTCAGAATTCTTGGAAATCATGATAAATACTAAAATGTAAGTGGTCTTTTCCATTGGTTTTATTTTAGTACGAAGATGGCCTGAATGTTATTATTAATCCCAACTAGAGGGGACTGATTAAATCAGTGCTTGAATTATAAATCCTACTGATTCAATGGGTTTATTCTAGTTGGGACTAACAATAGTATTTAGGCAAAGTCTAACTGGAGGCTTCATGCATGGTGGAGAGAAAAGTCTAGAAGGCATATGATGTCCTCTCCTTGCTGAAGCCAAGGAGATCAAGATCCAGGACAGCACACATATAAAAGACTAAATTGGAAATCCTATCATGAGTTCACTATAGTAGAGAGGTGGAATTACTGAAAACAAATCATAATCATTAGCATCTGAACTAGTGTAACAGCTCTCATCCTGAGAAAACGATTCCTATTTTGCTTGGGTCTTTCTGCGTCAATGCCTTCCTTCTTGACTTCTGAACTTGGCCAAAGAAAGTCTTTCTCATGGAACTCCTCCCATTTTTTTTCAGAAGTAGGGTTCATAAAATTTTACTGATTCTGTGGTTTAGGAGTGCAAGTTGAACTTAGCTATAAGTGAAAAGTAACATCAAAAGAATCCTGCTTTTAAGTGTTGTATTGTATTTAAGGAAATAGCAGCAGATTTGAAACAGATTGATTTGGAAACATTGCAGCAAAGTGTGTTTGAAGGAAAGACTACCTAAAAAGTATTTTCTCATGAATCTGGAGTAACAGCAAGTATGGTAAAACCAGTGCATGCAAGCCTAAGTGGGAAACACTGATGAAACATTTGGTATCTTGATTTAAGGATCAAGTGTTTGACTAAATCACCTGTAGGTACACCTGTTCAGTTTGTGTTAGAGTACACTATATCTAGCTCGTTGGTTGTCAACCTGGGGTCCCCAGATGTTTTTGGCCTACAACTCCCAGAAATCCCAGCCAGTTTACCAGCTGTTAGGATTTATGGGAGTTGAAGGTCAAAAACATCTGGGGACCCCAGGTTGAGAACCACTGATCTAGCTGCTTCATTAGTTTTTGGGCTCTGAATTTCTGGTATGCACAAGAACTGCATTTCTTAAACATGATACGGTTAATATCCACTTAGGATAGGCAAAGTTTCTGATACCTCAAACTCTTGGCTTTAAAAGCTCCTGGTCTCCTCCAGAGGGTTTGGGGGTGGTAATTTGAAGAGGTGTGCATTTTTCGTTAGTCCTCTTAAGTCATATCAAATTTGTTAGATTCATACATATGAGGCGATATCCGACACATGGGTGTGCCCCACGCCAAAAACTTAAGAATCAAAACTTACCCAATACTTTTTTATTTGCATTTTATAAATCTTGGAAGCCTCCCAAAGTCAATTTTATTTTCAGTGCAAGGAACCAAAGCCAAAATGGCTGCCTTTCCTCTTTAAATTAATGACCTCTCACCATGAGGAGAGGGAAAACAGGGAGAAAGCAGAGTTCGCTAGGAAAGAAAGCACGGAACTTTGAGAAATGTAGTTTGGGAAGGTGATGAGCCCTATGGCAAAGAATGAAAAAGGCCCTACCCTAAACTACATTTCCCAGAATTCTGTTCTCATCAGAAAGCCCTCATCAGGAGAGGGGAGAGATTTGTTCCTCATTAGCAGCAGCCAGCCAGAGTTCCAATATATTGTTGAATCTGCAAAGAGGAGGAATGGCTGATACTTCTAGTAAGCAAATTAGTGCTGGGCTGGGAAGAAATCCCTAAATGAATGGCCCTTGGAGTCCCATCCAACTCCAGGATTCTATGAAAATGTAGAATTGGTAAATATTGATTTCTAATGTTTAATATATGAGAGAGATTCAATAAGATAGCTGTTTTGGGGTTTGTTTGTTTTTTTAAGTTTTTGTCAAAAAAAATCGAATCCCTAAAATCAGTAGATTTTACTAATGCTCCTAATTTTGTAATGACTTGAAACATTTTTTTAAATAAATCACACATGCCTAGTAATTTGTCACACTGGAAAAAATAGAGGCCAAAGAAATGGCAAATTGGAGGTTGAAAGAAATGCAGCAAGGATGATACCAGGTATAGAGAAAAAATAATTGAGAAAAGGCTGAAGGGCTGGGCATGTTCAGAGAAGATTGAAGGGTGATATGATTGCACTCCAAATATTTCAAAAACTGTCACAAAGAAGGAGGAAGGCCTGTTCTCCGTTGCCTCAGAAGGTAGGAACTGATCCAACATTTTAAGTTACAGGAGAGTAGATTTTAATGGAACATTAGAAGAACCTTGACATTAAGGGCAGTTCAGCAATGGAACCAAATTACCTAGAGAATTAATAGGGTCTCCTTCTCTGAATGTTGTCAGAAAGAGGCTGGACCACTATCTGCTGGAGAAGTTCTGCACTGAGCAGATGATGGGCTCAATGGCTCATGATGTCCCTTCCAATTCTGATTCTGTTGTTCACTTGAACAATGTTAAATTGTTGGCTCCTAGACTATTTCTTGTCCCTGACAACTTTTCAGGAAATAAGCCAACCAATGGGTACAAATAGATGAAACATTTCATCTATTTGTACCCATTTAACGGAATCACCTGTAGGTACACCTGTTCAATTTGTGTTAGTCCATGACACATTTTGGAAAAAATTGCTAGTTCCTAACATCAGCTAGCCTTGAAAACACTGTCCTAGAAGACACAAGGGGGGTTGGAAAAACACTCCAAGAGGTACAGAGTCTAAGATGGAGATCATTCGGGTTCATAGTAGTTGCATTAAACCTTCAGAGGTTGATAGAGAGATTACCAGTTGAAGTGCATACTTGATGGCAAACATGTTTTAATTTGCAGTGTAATGTGAACTGAGTTGTTTATGGTGCTTTTTAAAAGGGTTGTTTGATAAAGGTTGTCTTCTTCTACAACACAGTGCCACCAAAGCCCATTCCCAGGCAAAATGCTGTGTCGTTTCCTAAACCTGCTGAAAGCTCATTTGAAAATCCTTTTAAGGTGGACCCTTTTGCTGCTCCCCCACAAAATGCAGTAAGTAGCATTACTTTCACACACTACATAATGTCAATGTGTATAATAACTAATATGCCCAGTATTTCTCTCTATTTAGGGGACCTGCAAAATGACTTTGTTTCAGATCAGATTCTGAGTCCCCTTGGGAAGATAGGGTGGGCTATATGGGCTGATGATGATGATGATGATTAGTGTACAGACTTGAAGATACTTCTTGAGGTATTGATGTACAGCTAATTTTCATGCATTTGTAAAGTTTTCAGCATAAATTTAAATTAGGCTAATATCCTTGGTAGAAATAGAACAAGTATTTGTATAAACATTTCTTGAGAATTGTGCTTCAACCTATATAGAATAATGAATATGAATGGTGATGGTGTTTTGCAGTGACCTGTAATTTCTGTGTCATGTTTTCTTGACAGACGAAATCTTGTGGTCCCATCCCAAGTCAAAGATTCTATAATTCTGTGATCCTCTCTCTCCTGTTTTTCTAGATTACAGTTCAGCAGCAGTTGTCTTCTGCTCCGTTTGGTGATCCTTTTGGAAACCCATTTGCATAGGCTTGATAGGTAAGTAGTTTTTAATATTGTTACAATCTAGCCTGATTTTCTTCATCTTAAACCTGACATTTTGAATCTAATATGCCAAACTTGGCATTGGAGTTCTGCCAGTGTTAAAGAGTCAACAATTTAACATTATTTGTGCCTAAATTAAAAGTGAGCAAAGCAGCTTTAAAGCCCCAAATATATGTGATTTCTTTTCTTTAAAAAAAGTTAGATAACATTCCACTATTCACCCACCATCCCAGCTGCACTCGGAGACGTGGGTTGGCATCTTGGTAGTGGAATGCTGTTTTCAAGCCAACTCCAACTGCGGTTCACCTTAAGGTCATCATATAACAGGTTTTTCTAGCAAGACATTTTTCAGGAATAGGATTTACCAAGGTCTTTAAGACTGAGAGGGTATGACCTGCCAAGAGCCACCCATATCCATGGATGATTGGAGATTCAAACCCTGGTCTCCCAGTATCCTAATCCAACACTCAAGCCACTACACTACATTGGCCCAGGAATGAGTGAGATTCTTATGTTAGTGTATGTCCTTTTTGGTTGTTGTGAGGACTGGAATTGCCTTTCAGCCTTCATCATGATCCCCACTATCATCACCCAGTATCCATCAGCTCCCTGGATAGAAAGGGAGAAGGTAGAAATAGAAGGTGCTCTTGCCTGTGTCTCTCCTTGAACGAACCAATGGACCTCAACAGATGATGCATCTGGCTACAGCGACAGAGTCAGGTGTTTCTTGCCCTCCACCCTATTTTCCACAGGCACAGAGTGGAACACAGAAGTAAGCCCAAGAGGTGAATGTCCAGCTGTAGTGCAATTTTGCATGCAGAACTCTCACATCGATGCAGATGTAATTCCCAAAGCAAAAATTACTTCCAATTAGTTTGATTTAAGAAAAAAATCACTTATCCTAGCCTGCCACATCTGGAGCCCGATGGCATGATATAGTTGCCACCCTGTATTAAATATTGTTAGATGCCATGAGATAGATGATTAAAGGTTTCAAAATGCCAGAGTGTCTTCCTCTCTCTCCCTCTCCCTCTCCCTCTCTCTATATATATACACATACAATAATAAATCATAAACTAACATTTTATTTTTTGAAATGAAATGAAACAAAGCTTACAGTAAGATGAAAAATATGTTTATTTTGGTATGCTTCCACTTCACATTGTTCCTTATTTGAAATCCTGCCTGAACAGTTGAAAGAGGGCACCTCAAGAAAAGACGTATCTTAACGTATCTCAACCCTGAGATATATTACTAACATTCTAATTCTTCCTTCATCAGAATGGAGCATAAGTGAACTGCTATGACAAGAGGATGCAAGGAATAACTGGACATCCCATTACTATCGTTGTTTTGTTCTTCCTCCAAATGCACTCTATTGAATCCTTGGATCATAGTCCTCAGAGACCAAGGAAGTAATCTTCTGGGAGACCAAACTAAACTCCTCATGCTCATCAGCCTGGATTGATTTATGTAACTGAACACACGGTGTGTCTTCACTTTCACGTCTGTCAAGGTTCAGAACTGTAAATGAATGAGAGCTTGAATATCCTCCAGGAGGGACCCACACCAATTTAAATCACCTTCACACAAGAACTTGCAGCACTGAGTCACTTAGAACGTAAAATGGTCAGATACTATTGTTGAGTCCTCTTGGTTGTATAGCAAGGTTTTGAAACTTCCAACACTCCATTTCACATCCACTTAATTTGTCAAGGTATATAAATGTCTGGATTGTTGTAAAAGAGGAAAGTATCATGTGTGGCTTCCAACAGTTGGGTTTCATGTGTAAATTATTGGCTCTAGTGCTGACATAGTCAAATGGAACTTTGGACACTGTCTTGTGGTGATTGAAATGATTTTTGTTAACACAACTAGTGTTGACCTCTAGCAATAGTCTTGTATCATAAGCAGGTCAGTACTGAGAGGACAGATAACCAAATAGTCAGGTGTTCTCTTAAAAAAAACAACTTGGTGGGTACACTGTTAGTAGTTCAAAAGCAACTGTCCTCCAATTAGTCAATCAGTTTAAATTGTGATTTTGGCAAAAGATATGGCTGGAATAATATGCAGATTGAAAATGTACCATTGAAAATAGGGCTGAGGTGTCGCCCAAATCCAAGTGTCTTTCTATTATGGAACTTAAAAAGACAAACTTGAAGGCAGTATCCTTGTTTAAATGTTTAGGTAAATTTGGAGCTCTGCTTACTAGGCAAACCCTACATCTCTAGCCATTTGTTCTAACAGACAGGCAATCTGCTCTGTACATACTGTACTGTACTTTCCTATTATGCAAAGAAAAAAGCTATCAATTTATATGTATTTGTCTCAGACTGGAAATGTACGAATTTATGAATTGTGTTACACTGTAAAAAGTAGTTGTCAAGTGTTCTGACAATTAAATGTAACTTCATTTCATGATACATGCTCTTTGAATGAAAACTGCTTTATTAAATGGGTTTTTATTTGCATATGAAGACTTGGCTTGTAGGCTAGATCCAATATACTATGGAGAAAGACAGCTATTCATGTGACTAGAATATGATTTTATAATCAAGCTAGGGTCATTGAATCATCTGATATACCGGCATGGTATTTATGGTCCCAGTGTTCTGTTATGTGATCTTTGCATTTGAAAGATCAAAACATCAACAATACAAGAAACTAGGCTTGGGCACGAATTGGTTTGAATGAAAAGATTTGTAGCATTCAATGGGGGGAGCTGAAAAGCCCAGCAAAACAGATTAAAGGAGCCAGATTTTATCAGTTACTGGAAAGGAGAGAGTTCAGTCTGCAATATACCTGACACAGGGGCTGCTGCAGAGCTCCTGGAGAAGATGGGATTATTGCAGTGTCTTTACCTCCCTCCCTGGCAGCAGCAGTGTTTGTCCATTTCTTTTTGGTTTGTCCATTTCTTTTCCTAGGCTCCTCCTCCAGAGAGGGTGCTGTTGGGAACTTGCTTTCCCAACAGCACTTGCACAGGGTGGGCATTGAAAGGTTCCTTTTGGAACATAATGAGAGTTGAAGTTTTTATCTCTCTCTGCTTCTTAGCCAATGAAAAGCTTGGTTGTGTCCATGCTCTGATTAGCAGAGAATGGACACAACTGATGACTATAATTCCCAGAACCCTCTCTTGTGGTTTGTCTTATTTAAAAAATGTTATGGTTAAAACTTCAAATAATTCTTTAAAAAATCAGTAGATTGGTGAATTGTTTTGAAACTTAGCAGGCCTACAGTTGTAAATGGGGTCTAAAACTGAGGTAGGTTTCATGCAGATAGGCTTTAAAATGACTGAGGATTGAGCCTTAAAAAATTCCTATTGTAGCCAATGGGTCAATTCTTTGCCGAATGAAAATGTCAACACCTGTTGAGTAAAGTCTCAGTAAACAGAATGAGGGGTCAGCCAAAAATGGACCCCAAAACAGGATACCTTTTGGTCAAATTGCACACCTCTAGAAGAAAGAACAAAACACAGTAAATAGCAGAAAACCGTAATGAGGTTCTCTCTCCCTCTGCAAAGACAGCAGAGAAAATACATCCTGGTCCAGATAACAAAGTTACTTAGTAGTTTCAGTGAGCGTTCCCCCTTTTCTACACTGGTACAACCATGGGCCAAACGGGTGGGCAAAATGTATTGACCTGCATCTGAACCTGTGGTGCATTCTGCATTGGAAATATATCTAAGATAGCCATATATTTTTCAAAGAAAGGAGTTGGTTAAAGGGACAGGGCTTCCCCACAGAAAGTAGATTATTTGGCAGGAAAATGCATTAGGTTTGGCCATATTGCCTGAAATCTCCCACCCCCATCGCACTTTATGAATCAATTGGGCTTTCATCTGAAACAATAAATTACACACAGAGTCTCATTAGAACCATAGAATTAGCAGAGATCACAAGGGCTATCAATTCCAATCCCCTTCCATGTAGGAATTCACAACCAAAGCAATCTTGACAAATGGTCATCCAGCTTCTGTTTAAAAATCTCCAGGGAAGAAGACTGCACCACACACCAAGATGAATTGCTTTCTCCCTTACCATGAGATGTAATAAGAGAGAACTCACTCTGGCCACACCCCAAAGTCCATGGTTTCAGATTCTTTGACTATATTCTCTTATCACTTCATCTTTATCTCTTTCTAAAGATCTGAATAGCCATGCAAATTGTCTAATATCTTGTACATTCAAACTTCCTCAGGCTAGAAAAACAATGGAATGTTATTTCTATCACTATTTTTGCAAATAGAGACTTCTACCAAATCTATTTTGACATATATTTCACTGGAAGTGAAAATACTTTACGAAGTAGAGTTGGTAGGTGCCTCTGTTTACAAGAGTAGTGGTAGAAATAACATTCTGCCCACCTTCCCACACTATTCTTCTGCACTATTCTTCTTTTCCAAGTGGCACTCCATATTCATAGTTTTTTTTAAGCATAGTCACTTGTACTACTTGTTGAAAGGAATTTTGAAAAGGATTTTGTGCATTTCTGAAAAGCTGGAGCTTCATCTGCCTCAAATACGTTAATACTGCTACTTTTGTTTCTCATGTAGCTGCTTTCTTTGTGTGTCTTTTGACAGGTGTCAGATGGGAAAGTAACACAGCTTCAGTGGCCATCAAACCTACATATTTATATTTCCTGTTCTCAATTAGATCCTTAAAACATATGCCAGACGAACTCTTGAGTCACAGAAGTTAACAAGAGGCAGCAATAAATCTCTTTCCACCTGGATGAGACAGGCTTTGAAGGCAACGTTTTGTGTATTTCTGAAACCAAGGAAACTGTTAGTTCTAAAGCCATGATTGATATCAAGAATGAAGTGGATGAGGGTGAATTAATTAAAGCTTAATTTTAGACAATACCAAGGTGATGCTAGTCAGTAAGAAGTGAAGCAATTTGTGTTGGAAGCACGAACAATCCCCAAGAAAAAAATAGTGTTGAATTGGAGGTGCCCTCTCAGCTTTTAGGGTGGTGATGCATCTTCTATGAGCTAAAAAAAGTAGCCCCTTCATCCCACAATAACATAAGTCTAGTGTTCAGTCCTGGCATTGTTTCTGTTCAACTTGGAGCAACTGCAGGTAGAACTGTGGTTAAATCTAAAGTGAATTTACTGTTACCATAGGTGTAGATCCATCATTTCCCTTGTTGGATCCTGACCCTGAATGCTCAAATTTCTGTGACTACTCAGTTTGCGGCAATAGAAGTAAACTAGGATATAGAGGGAAGTGAAAGAGAAAAAAATGAGGAATTATAAAAACAGCTAAAATGAGAGATTAATTAGGGCTGTCTTTAACACACCAGGACAGTTGGAGAGTATGCAATTAATTCTTCATTACATCTGTATGATTGTATCTATGTAAATCACATATTCTGTTTAGCATCCCACTTATAGTGTTATTCAGATGCACTTTTTTCCTTTTATTATCTTTGGATCACACCTTTCTCAGTTCCATTTTGTCCCTATATGTAAATCAAAACTCAGTGGTTGATGAACATTTGCACTTCCCAAATGTTTTGCCACAGACCTTGGTTTAGAAAATGTTACAATGCAGTCAAATGTGTATGGAACATATATTTAGAAATGCACATTTGGAGATAAAATGGGGTTGGAACCAAATGTAACTATGTTCAGAGCAGAACCACTGAAATCAATAGAATTTTAATCATGCGTTTACACTAAGCATGACTAAATCGTTGGTCATCCCTATCATTAGGTGGAATGAAAGAGGTGGACTTCTTAGGCAGAATATATTGGCGGGACAAAAGGTACATCTACACTGACCACTTAGGTTCATGTGAAACTGGCAAAGAAGGGAGCAGTTTCAATATGCAGATGATTAGATGGAGAGTCCTGGAAATGTTTTGAGGCTGAATTGTGCTTATATGCACCACAGAGGCTGGCCTTGAACTATTTCCAGGATCTGTAAAATCTGCAGCTTCATTGTCATGGAGCAATTGCTAGGTTTTAAACCACCCTCCACAGTAAAGCATATGTGTAGATCACTGCATCTTTTAATTGCTTTCACCGTGTGATCTGGTTTACATAAAGAATCCTAATACCTGGATTATCATGTTGTGGTAGGGGGGCTGTGTGTTCCAGTGAACCTATGAGAGAAGCTGTCAGAGTTGTGTATACTCAGAGGGATCTCTCATAGTGGTGGGGCCATAGAGGAGGAAACATATGGTACATATTACAATGGCTGTGAAGGTAGAACATCCTGTGTGTCCTCCATGATGACATGACGGCAACAGTCTTGGATAGCACTGGCTCCCAAAGAGACCTATTTAAGGTGAGATCAGGGATGCACTATTGCCCTTATTTTCCATCTTCATAGCTATGATTCTATTCCTTGTTGATGGGAAGCTTCCTACCAGAGTGGGAATTACATATCAAACAGATGGCAAGCTCTTTAAGCTCAGCATGCTGAAAGCCAAAAATAAGGTCACAACATCTTCTGTTATAGAATTCCATAACACCTTTATAGAAGCATATGAAAAACTTGGAGACTCACTGAACATTGAGAAAAGTGAAGTACTTTATCAGCAGGAACCAATCAATCTCTCTGCAGTGCCAGTAATAAAACTTAATGGTGGAACTCTAGAAAACATCAACCATTTTAGCTACTTTGGCAGCCACCTCTCCATGCTGGAATACTACACCATCTGAGCTCTGCAAGCACAGCATTTTTTCCAATGAAACAGAGAGTTTGACGATCAGACATTTGTAGAGCTACCAAGATGCTTGTTTATAATACTATTGTCCTTCCAAGACTATTGTATGCATGCAAGACATGGACAATCTACAAATGTCACTCTCAACTTCTGAAATGATTCCATCAACATTGCCTTCAAAAAAACCTTCTGGAAATCCCTTGTCAGCAAAATAGATTTAAAGATGGCTTATAGCTAAGTGGCACTTAAGTGGCATGAACACACACAACTGGGAAGCCTTGGTCCTAAAGCATTCTACTGGAGATCAGCTGTTACCAACAGTGCTTTGGAAGAAAAGAGAAATGTGTCAAGAGGAAGATACATCAAGAAAACCTTTCTTGGGACAACCTTCCATCTGGAAATCTATGTCCTCATTGTGAAATACCATGCAGATCCTTAATAGTTCCCTACTTAGAAATCCACCATCGAGACTCTATTCTTGGTAGACAATCATACTTGACTATGAGTGATCACCTATGATGATGACTAATACATATTAAGGGCTCTATTTTGAAGTGCCCCCCCCAACTTTGGTTACCTTGGTTTAAAGCCCTTAATGTATGCTGCAGCACATGTTCAAGGCACTGCACTGCAAGTGGTTAGTATGAGAAGCTGTTCCACAACATGGGCCATTTTGTGCAGATGTCCGAGCTATTCTAGGAGTAGCAACATAATGGAGAATGGAGCAGCACAACAAATGTGCTAATCGAATTTTGGCCTTGCAACATTGAGGAGAAAAACTAATCTGCTACATTTTTATACAGTTATTCAAGCAACACACATGCAAAAGAAAGTTTGCTCATAAAAAATCTTTGGAAGATGGTGACCAAATAAAAAGCTATTGTTTGAAATTCCACATCGGCTACTTAGTTCGATCTGTGTACACTGTAGAATTACTTAAAGTTCATACTACTTTAACTGCCAATGCTTAATACTAACCAGGCCCAAACCTACTTAGCTTCCAAAATCAGACAAGATTGGGCATGACAATGCTTAATACTATGTAATCCCGGGATTTTAATTTGAAGAGGCACCAGCAGAGAACATGGAAGATCTTGTAAAATTACAGCTCCCATGATTCCATAGCATTGAGCTGTGACAGTTAAAGTAATAAAGTAGTATATGCATTCTAAGTTATCTCTCCTGACCTACTCTCGCCCACCTAAAACATTAGTAGCCAGATTCAGCAAAGGTGATCTGTTCAGTTTCCTGAACTGGCCACAAGCAAACTAATATTTCTGAACCACTTCCTACCAGCAAGTAAGGCTATGACAGGACTTGAGAAAGGTATCCTGCTTCTGATTGTCACAGCCTCATTCACTGATATGAGTGGATTGGAAACATCATTGAGTAGTACTGAAGTTACAGACTTGCAATCTAGAGTTACAGATCTCAAACTGTTTTGCGTTCAGTAAGACTACAGAGTCCAAGGAGGAAGATGTTTTTACATTCTACTCCCTGAAGAGCCTATGTTTTCCTAGAAACATCATAACCAACTTCCAGAACGCTAATGCTGATTCAGCTGAAAGAGTGGCTATGGATAAGCAGTCGATGGAGAGTGCCCCTTACATGCCTTACTTCATGTGTTTTTCTAGTGAAAATAGCTATTGCTGGGTGTTTGTTTTTTTCCCTCTGTTTCCTTGTTTGAAACACAAAGAGACTATTATTATTTTCTTGACTGCTTGTTATTTGCATAATGTTCAAAGGCTTGTTTTTTTTTCCTCCTTCCATTTATCTGTAAATGCCATGGACTTCCCAGTTTCAACATAGTCAACAAACTTCAGCACACTTCCTGAAAGCTACAACAGTTGGCTTGCCCTACCTCTGGTATGCTTTTGTTTGTTTTTCTAGTAATAAATATCAAAAGGGATGTATTTAAAGCCATCAGTGTCGGTATTACTAGCTTTCCCTATATTTCCATTGATATACTCATCAGGAATTGTACCATGTCTACATTCTTGCTTCTAACAGGGGTGATCTTCATTTTTGGAATAAATAGCTTTGTTTTAACAGAAAATATAAGGTAAGTTTTTTTTTTTAAGTCAGCCACCTTTTGTATGAAAGCTTTCTTGCATTTTTTAACATTCTGGGGGTTTTTGGTTTTGAAATCTAAGGGGCTTGAAGATGGAAGCTTCAAGAGTCATTGCTATCAAACCAAATGGAATTTGTAAACCATAGTGGGATGGAATAGACCAGGCATGGGCATATTTGGCCCTCTGGGGGTTTTGGCCTTCAACTCTCATAAATATCAACAAGCTTACCGGCTGTTAGGAATTGTGTGAGTTGAAGTCCAAAACACCTGGAGGGCCAAAGTTTGTCCATGCCTAGAATAGACTATTGGATGTTTGCCTCATCCAACACCATCTGTTAGGTTATTATATAGTGTATCTAGTTAGGTCAATAGCTTACAGCGATGAAAGCACTTGTTTGCTATAAGGCCTCCATGACCTTGGATTCTGTCCTCGTGGATTCAACGGTTCACAGCTTGAAAATCTTTTTAAAACTCCCCCAAGCAAAGCTTGATTTTACCATTGTATCTAAGGGACACCATATTACTGTGTCATTGTATATATAGTCAGCCCTTCACATGTGTGCATTTAACTTTTATGGGTTTGATTATTTTCAGATTTGATTAATATGGTGTCTCTAGGAATTTATTCAGCATGACTCTGTTTATTCCGTGAGACTCTGATCAACACCTGCTAGGAATTGACCATAACATTGTGCTGGAGGACTTAGAGATTCCTAAAGGAAACGCCATTCTAATATTGATTTTTTTCCCACTTTTGTGGGGCTAATGCAGCCCTAACCTCAGCACACGTGGACGAATGGTTGTAATGGGACTTTAGCATCTATGGATTTGCATATCACTGGAGATTCTTGGAACCAAATTCCCTGTGGATACTTCAGATTGGTTTGTTCTCTATTCAAAATTTCTTCAAAGGGTATTTGTCACTGCTTTCCTCTTAGGCAGAAGAAGTGTGACTTTCTCTCACTAAACCACTACATCTTAGTAGCTCTCACATGTGGTGAATGCCCTTCTACTTCACCATCATTGTCATCATCAAGCTAATGTTCAATGCATCATTTACATAGCTGCACAACAGTGACTAAATAATACACAAACTTTGTGCTATAAAATGCCTAGAAAATCTTGTTGGACTACTCACACACTCAAACAACATTACATTTCCCAGTTGAAGCAGTGGAGGTTCCTTGGTATTTTTTTTTAAATTACATAGCAGTTCCATGAAGGACATAGTTTTAAAATCATTTCTCTTTGTCACAATTCAACAAGCCTTCTCTTTCAAAGCTTCAGTTTGGGTCAAGAAGGACACTAATATGAGCTCCAGTGTAGGATTTTGCAGTCATGTAAAGGTAACGGTTTCACCTTAACATTAAGTCTAGTAGATTCCAACTCTGGGGGTTGGTGCTCATCTCCATTTCTAAGCCGAAGAGTCAGAGTTGTCCATAGATGCCTCCAAGGTCATGTGGTCAGCATGACTACATGGAGCGCTGTTCCATTCCTGCTGGAGCAGTACCTATTGATCTACTCACATCTGCATGTTTTCAAATTGCTAGGTTAACAGAAGCTGGGCCTAACAACAGGAGGTCACCCCATCCCATGGATTTGAACTGCTGACCTACCAGTCAGCAAGTTCTACAGCTTAGTGGTTTAACCCACTGTGCCATTGTGGCCCATGGTACAGTATTCGTGGTTAAAAACTAAAACCTATTTTGGAGTGCCAATCTTAATCTCCTTTGGTCACTATGGTTGCTATTGAATGAAGAAAGAAAATGCAAGTTTCAACCAATGCTAACAATAGCAGAAATGTTTGAGATCATGGAGGTTGCAATGAATGAGTGTGAAACTACTGAAAGTTCAAATACTAAAAATGGCCAGAGATCCACTTTTGAAAAATACAGATACACCTATGTATATGCACACATACATGGCAGAAAGTTCTTGCAGCCAATCCTCAAGGTTTCCAAGAGAGGCAGGTTGCCAGGGGAAGGGGGAGAAAAGAAAGCAGTCCAGGGAACCATGAAGTCAACCTCTGAGGGACAAATGTAGCACCATTAAGGAGGACATTTTCATTGACCTCCCTCCAACAGAATGGAAACAATATCTGAAAATATGTTAATGTGATTAAAAAAAGGTTTCTAAAATGCTATGGAGAACCATTGATGAGCAAGACTCTTGACAGGTGGGGTTTATTCTGTGTAAAAAATGTGTATGTGTGTGGGGGGTAGCATTTGACATTTCTAGGCAGAATTTATTTTTCTGACATGTTTTCAGCATAGAAAATACTGTTTTGTGCAGAAAATTCACCAAAATTGCAGCGCAAACAATTTGCACTGAATAAATTGTGACTTGCAAAGTTTTCAAAAAGTGCAGTTTTCAACAACTTTCTTGTAACTATGAGAAAAATTGTAATATTAATTACTGCCTATAAAAACAACATTTATGAAAATGTACATCTCTATTCAAGCCCCCTATGCACCCTTTCTAAGAATCCCTCATATGCCTGGATCAGATTTGGAGATGATATGGAGATCACAATGATAGGAGGAATTCACCCAAAATGATCTCTCTCATTTATTTCATTGATTAAAGTCACTAAAGCGATTATAAATGTACCCCATCTTGGGTCATTGACATCCCTTTCCCATGATTCCTACTTCTTACCCATTGGCAGTGGAAATGGCTCCTTTGTCTAGAGTAAGGTAGGGAACCTTTTTTGCCAAGCGCCATTTGGAAATGTATAACATCATTTGCAGGAAATACTTTTATTTTTTTGTTTGTGTTATTATAAATAATTATAACATAATTATCAAATTATATATTAAAAAGCAAATGAACGTTCCAAAGGCACAGCTGCCTGTGTGTGCACATGCATAATGGCTTTGTCTCAGCCAGCAAAAACAAGAGAGGAAGAAGCAACCTGCCTCCCACCTCCTGCAGTGCTGCCAATTCTACAGTCCCTCTTTGTCTTTGTGCCAACCCTGCCACCACAGCAAACCAAGCAAAAAGGATCCACACAAATTGCACCCTGGGACCCTGTGGGGTGATGCAGCACTCCTGCCAATCCAGGCTCAAAAAGAGCAGAAAGAAGGCTGGAGGAGGACAGTAAGGGCTTGTAAAACCCCTGGCCAGCTCCCCTATGTGACCTGCCTCAGCAAGCATACACATCAGGCAGTCCAGGGAGGCCATCAAAGGTGCTCCCTCATCCACAGCAGCCATGCCTGTGCAGTCTTGGGTATGATTTTTTTGCTTTGTTCTAACCCTGCATCTTGAATTTGGAACATATCCAACATGCATATCATTGACTCTTGAGGTCTTTTCTATGTACTGTAATGTCCTTAATCTTCATCTGAGATTCTGTTTTTGAGAGGATAGTTAAAGGCACCAGTATTTAGGTGGGAGGCCAAGCACCAGAGCAAATTATCTGGGAGGCCTAGAGGAAATGGCATGCAGGTGGTTTCCCCATACATAGGCTCATTTTCTTCACACATGCAATATTGAAACCATTTGTTGTTATTGTTTAGCCCACGCCAGAGCTCCCTGTCAGTCATAGCCCCCCCAGCTCCTTCAAGGTCAAGCCAGTCACTTCATGGATGACATCCATCTATCTTGCCCCTGATTGGACCCTCTTCCCTTTTCCTTCCTTTTCCCCCCAGCTTCATTATCTTCTTCAAGCTTTCCTGTCTTCTCATTATGTGTCCAAGTACTTTATCTTTGCCTCTAATATCCTTCCCTCCAGTGAGCAGTTGGGCATTATTTCCTAGAGTATGAACCGGTTTGATCTCCTTGCGGTCCAAGGCAATCTCAGAATTTTCCTCCAGCACCACAGTTCATACATACTGAAACCATACTGAACAGTATTCTATCCTCCATGTGTGTATGAACAAATGAAGTTTCATGCTCAAGAGATTGCTCTTGACTTCAGTTTCTGATCAAGAATAATTTGTGCTTGTTTGACACAAGGTTGCAAAGAGAACTACATGCCCCACCACCTATCAATTGCTTGCTGAGCAACTGGAGTGAATGGGGACCATGTAATCCCTGTGTCAAAGAAAGGGTAAGTGATAAATGCATAGATATAACATATCTTTCTTTTAAACAGCTGATACTATTTGGGAAGGACAGACTTAGCCCTATGATAAATGATAGAAAAACTCTATATAGTTCAAAATATAATCAATTCTAGCTTTCCAAGTTTGGATAGGTGCCAGGGAGCCTATACATTTAATCCTCAGTGGGTTATGGAGTGGCAAGAGATACCATAAAGCACCATCAAGTGGGACAAGTTTAAGTTCCCCCAAACTTTCCAAACACCAGCTTTTAAGATCAGGCAACACAGCTGTTTTCTTATTGGTGGAGGTGGTGAGGAGATGATGAGGAGTTATTGACTCTTTATTGGCAAAGCAATAACTCTGTTGAGGAAGGATTTCTGTGGCTAAAAATTGAGGTTTGAAAGGTAAGGAGAACAGATATTTTCACCCTGCTTGACAGGGCTTTATAATATTTCTTTCTGCTCTACAACCTGTAGATTAAGGATTAAATTTACATGAATCTTGCCCCCATCCAACTTGTCAACCCTAAGTAATTTTGAAATTACGAATTTTCTTAGCCAAAGTTTAGGAGAAAAAAAACTTCACTAATTTTGGAACCTATCTGTAAATTATAAATTTTGATGGCCTTTAAAATCCAAAGTTCTATAAGGAGCAAAGCATTAACTTTCCTGAATGCTTAAATCTGAGCTGTGCTGTACTTCCAGTAGGCATGAACCTCTAGCCTACTCAAGAGTGTGCATTTGGTTTAAAGAAACAGAAACAGTGACACCTACTGGCACACTGTAGTTCTCTTTCAAGAAGGTTTCTTGTGCATCTTTAAGATTATTTATGAGTTTTGGTGACCCTAAAGAGAACTGATGACAAGCTTTTCTTGTGAAGATTTGTTCAAAAAGAGGTTTACCTTTGACTCCCTCTGAGCCCAGGGATTGTGAACTAGGACCTCTTAAGACATGCTGCCGGAATCGCAAAGGATCATGGTGGTGCACGTCCAGGGGTATGGGAACCTGCTGCCACATGACCCACACTGTCCCAGTGTCTCCCCTACCTTATCACATGGGGGAAGTGTCTGCTACCCAACTTGCTCCGTTGAGGGCAATGCAACCACGGGAGGCCTCCCATGTTGCTGCCATTGGCTTTTTTCAGCAGCGACTCTGGTTCTGCAGCAGTTTTGCCCTGAAGCCACTCCAGAAGTACTTCTCCAGTGTGTGATGGGAGCCTGATGGCTGTGCCACAAAGTTGCTGGGAACCAGAGTTGCTGCTGAAATTTGCCCCATGTGAAAAGATCCATAATCAAAGGTCATCCAGTGGGTTTCGATAACAGTTTTTCCCCAACACAGTGCCCTATATTGTCCATGCTGTCCATGGATAATAGGAGGTCAATACATCTGAAAGGTTCCAGTTTTAAAAAAGTTGATATTCTGAGTCTATAGTTGGTTTAATGGAGAGGTAGTTTTAAAGCAAAAACAAGACATATATTTTTTAACTTTCTAATGTTAAAATAAGATATGATGAGACAGGATCAACCAGAAGAGCATGGGAATAGTAAGGTATCTTTTCTAACAAGTTAGAGCTGTGAAAGACAGACTAGGAACAAATAGTCAACTATATAGAATCCTGCTAAAATCACTAAAAACTAAAACAATTTTCTTTAAATGTTTTAGCTGTTCTAGCTGGTTTTTGGATCAGTGCCCAATGTTGAGCTTCAAAATTGTTAAGAACTCTTATTCAGTTCCAGAGGAGAAGGGAATAAAGGATGTGGAGTAATATCCATCAAACTGACTTTGGAGCAAGGCCATATCTGTTATATATTTGGTTTGGGTAGCACTCTGAAGAAATTGATTTCAAAATGATGTAGAATGATTTGACCTAAACTAGACTCCGAGTTCTTGATTTGAACACCTAATCAGGTTTTCACCTGTGAAAAAATAAACATAATAGAACATATTATAACCAATTGCTCAAAAAACAGTTTGACGTCTATTGTTTACTTCTGTACTTTCATAAATGTTCTCCCTATCCCTCTGATTTTATTTACTTTTCTCTCCCTTCCCCCCCCCCCACCCCCCAAAAAAGTATCGTTCAAGGAATGTCCTGAAGTATGGACAGTTTGGAGGAAAGGCATGCGTGGAATCTCTAGGACAGAGAGAAAGCTGTGAGCCAGACATCCCTTGCCATGAGGAGGAAGTTGACTGTGGCAAAGACTTCCAGTGTGAAAATGGTAGACATTATTTGGTTGTTGTGTATCAAGTTGTTTATCATGTATAGCAATCTTAAGGCAAACCATTA
The DNA here is from genome assembly GCF_037176765.1 of Anolis sagrei. Taxonomy (NCBI): domain Eukaryota; kingdom Metazoa; phylum Chordata; class Lepidosauria; order Squamata; family Anolidae; genus Anolis; species Anolis sagrei. The sequence goes on from NC_090022.1 coordinate 277,851,140, forward strand.
CTGAAAGTGTGTGCCTAGCTCAAGGTCATTCAGTAGGTTTCCTTGTCCAAGGAGGGAATTGAACCCTGGTTTCTAGAGACACAGAGCCCATCTAGATAGGCACTAAAATCCAGTCTGAATCAGGTTTGAGGTTAGGGAATCTAGAAAATGCTTTCCCCATTGCGCGCTCCAAAGCAAATTCAGCTAAAAACAGTATGATAGAAAAACTCACCAAAAATTTTGGATCAAGCAATAAAATTGATTAAACTCCTCCTGTGTATAACCATGGCACAAGAAGAAGCTGAATACCAAATGCAGAGTGCTCATGTAAACAGCAATAAGAAAGCAGTCAGAGTACCAAAAAAAAAAGCAGTTAACAGCACCCAGCCAGAAGGAAATAAATGCCTCCTTCCCCACTTCCCCCCCACCCCCCACCCCCCACCCCGGCAAAGCAACTCAAGCATGCTTGATTTTACTATCATGCTTTGCTTTGCTGTGAGACAAGGGTTGCTGGGAAGCTGTTTGTATAAGTGGATTTTTTTGAGGAGATCAGAAAAAGAATAATCGTAGGTTTCAATTGAGCCAATTCATCTGGATCAGAATGTTGATTATAGAGATACGGTGGATCTGTGAGAACTTTCTTGCATCTTCCAGCTAGTTTGTGTGGTGCCTATGGAGAAAACTAGATCTTTATAATCCACATTCTGCCCTGGATTAATTGGCTGTGTAGAAATAGCCAGTATCTAATACAAAAACTACTACACCACACTGTCCTTCAGTACTTTCGTGTTATTCTTTAGTAGATGCCAAAGTTGTATTTAATTGACTGAAACCTAAATTCTATTGCTTTTACTGTTGAACCAGTGAGATTTACCTATATGTTGACTCATTATACAATAACTAAGTGAATAGATTTTTGGGTGCCAATAGGATGCCAGCAATAAAGCGCTAGAGTTGCCATTGCTTGCAATAAAGTTTGTAGAAGCTTCCTTCTACAAAGAGCTCCACATGTACTTAAAAAAACAGTGTAGATTTCACTGTTTGGGTGGGTGAGGGTAGAAACATTCCCATCCACTCTAAGAGACGACTATTATAAGTCAAAAGAATTATCATTAATGTTTGCATATTTAATGAAAAATGTTTCTTAAAACAGAAGAAAAAAAGAGAAAAGTGGCATTTTTTTTGCACTTTGATGCTCTTGAAAGGGAAGTGTGCCAAAAAAACCCCCTCTCACAATATTCTGGTTTTTTTCACCTGCAATATTGTTGAATCAAAAGCACTAACCCTTGTTGTGTGACTTCGCTTCCAACCTATGATGCCTTATGGCTAATCTATTAATTATTTCCTGTGAAAAATATTACTTACTTAACTGTAGGCAGTATTTTTGTGCAATAAATTGTATTTTGTGCAGAATATATATTTATGGTCTCCAACACCATATTTTCTGCACAGAAAAAAAAAACCCTTGGCTATTTTTACAAAACTCATCCTCCCCAATCAGGTCCTTAAGTGCAAATAGCAGTTGAGAAATCCTTGTATTAAGACTCCATTGGAAGAAAACAGCTGAAGTTAATTATTTCACATGAAATAGACATGAAGATTTACATGTTGACCATATTTTCATTAGACAAAGTGAGGAATTCTTCACAGGAAGTGAAACACGGGGTTTAGAAAATAGTAAGCCTTGGAAAACTACAACTCTCATGATTCCATAACATTAACCCATGGAGGTTTAAGCAGTTTTAAACTGCATTCATTCCATAGTGTAAAGGTACTCCCAGAGCCAATTTTCTGGATCTAGAACTCTCTAGGTTTCTAAAAATGTCAAAAGGCCAAAGAAATAATAAGAGAGTAATAAAGGAAGTGACCAGAAGTCCATTTCTAGTTTTTGAAAGCAAGGGTTTTTAATGTCAAACAGTAAAGAGGGGGTCTGCAAAACATTTGAAAAATGAATTGTCTCTTGGAGGGCAGACACATGCAGCTTCAGGACCACATTTTTCTATCCCTGTTTTACACCAAACATTCACTGCTATATCCTTGGTCGTGGGTGATAAGCAAAGAAAATCTTGTCTTCTGTTCTCTGTGTTATCCTTAGGACAATGTATAAAGACAAGGCTTGTGTGCAATACAGAGGATGACTGTGGAGATGCCTCTGATGAAGCTGATTGTGACAACTACCGCCCTGCCCCCTGTCGCAACCGTATTCTTGACGTATCAGAGCTTGGGAGAACTGCTGGTCAGGGGTAAGATTTGGGAAATGTTTGCGTGAAGAGTCAGAAACAAAGTCTTGTGGATCTCTCTTCTAACACTGATTACCTACCATTTTTAAAAAAGTGTAAAGATTAATTTCTTGGAAGATGAAAAAATGTGGTCTTCTTTATAATACTGGAACTGTAATACATACTAGTGTAAAGTTAACCTCATGTATACTTTGGTGCCAAACTGATGAATTTTGACATAACCCATTTGGTCTTTTCAAATAAATGCTAAGGTTTAATATTAACGCTTACCAAAGGAGAAATCACCTCCTTCTCTAAGTAGAGTAATGAAAATCAAGAGCTTTGTCTGTTTCTGGATAACTGAAAAGATATATTGATACCCTCTATGTTGACGAGAAGTGCCAAGCAACCATCACCTCCTCCATTTTTCTGCATTGAAAAAGGCCAGAAGCAGCACCATGCTCTCAGCCTTGCAATTTCATGTAATAAAAAAGCCTGAAATGAGCACTTGCTAATCTTCTAATTGACAATATCCCCTTTCTGTTTTATGTCAGTATTTGGATCATGGCGACTTTTTAATTTTATTAATTGCATTTATATTCCACCATCACCCCAACAAATATTGGACATTATACACAGGCTGCATTTGCATATGATTCAACCTAGTCCAGCTAACTCTGAACAAGCAGTATGCTTATAATTGCAGCCCCTTTGCTCCTGGCGATTGCTCAGATGGGTAGATTAAACAAGGTGACACCTAATCCTGGTATTCAAACCCAGGATCCTAGACAAATGTTTGGACATTCCCATAAACTATGCTTTCTCATTCATTTTCCTCTTTATGTGCCGTCGCGCCTGGGGCTATTATTCTCAACAAAGGAGGGATGGACGTGACATCTTTCCCCCAGGGGAGTGCTTCTTGCCCTCCTTTAGGAAACTGGAACTCCCAAGAACCCAAAACGATGTAAATAACTCAAAACAAGTTTTATTTGTCACAAAGTCATTTCTTCAATGCAATAAACTGGAAAATTCTAGGGGGGGGGGGGTGAAGGAAAACACACTGTATGGTCTCTCTTAGTCCTGGGTCCAAGGGTTTAGAAGCTGAGAAGCCTCACCAGGTTTCCTCTTCCTCAATGGCTGGCAATGCCGGAGCAAAATCACAGCCCCAGTTCAAATGGCCTATTTTGAAGATGCAGGATCTTCCTCTGGTGCCAAAAGAACTGGCTTGAAGGCGCCTGGGTCTCCTCAGTAGTCGTCCAGGATGATCTGGACATACAGCATGAGTCCCAGGGGTAAAACCTCAGAATTGGTGCTATGAGGTAACTTCACAGGGTCCTATAAAAATGAAGTCTGTTACTCACGTCCATGTTGCAGAAACTCTCTTGGTAGAATGAAAAGAAAGAGGAAGTTCTCCCCTCTTGCAGGAAGAGGTGGAGCCAAACAGTGCTGATTGACAGCTACAAGTAACCAATGCATACAAATATACAAAAACATGGCAAAAGGGGCAGGATTAAACATGATACAACAGTTTACATCTTACAATTAACAGTTTTATATATAGGTGGCGCCACTCGCGCCGTCACACTCCCGGCCTAGATTTTCGGACTTTCGAAAATCTAAACAAAAATGAAGTTAAACACCTTTAACTTTTATAACTCTAAGACTGTAGGTCTTGAGAAAATAACACAACCATATCGCTAATAGGCCTGTCAAATAAGGAAACCCTTTCACTTGAAACGACCTTAACTTGGGCCTTGCGCACTCTATTGTCAGAGCTAGGATATACTTTAGACACAATACCCTTAGCCCATTGGTGTCTAGGAGCATCCTTTTGTTTAAGTAACACCAAATCTCCAACCTTAAGGAGACCTTCATTATCCAGGAAGGGGTTCAAGTCCTTTAAACAACTATTTTTGGGCAAGGATGTTTTACTTTCTAAACAGGCTATTTCTTCTGAAAAACAATGTCTTTGAGTGGATCTCAAGATGACTGTTGAGGCTCTAGAAAGATCTTGGGGCTGAATTGCACCACTGTTTCTGGTAGTGATGTAATGTATGAGCCTGGCAATGGCTGCCTGAAGTCTAGTCCATTTGCTGAATCTTTCAAATTTGGCTGGATTTAAACCTTGTCCTGGTGAGTCTTGGCCATTGATGGTAGATTTGCAAGACTGAATTTCTGGCAACACAGTGTCTTTGGGCACTGCGATGCTTTCTGGAAAGGAAGGATTTTGAAGACATTTGGGACCGGTGATCCAAGATGACTTAGACAACTTTGAGGCTGATGTTCCTCGAGTCGCTACATCTGCCGGATTTTCTGAAGTGGATATGTAATGCCACTGATTGTAGTTGGAACTCTTCAGGATGGTGTTGATCCTGTTTGAAACATAAACTTTATATCTGTTGGTGGTGTTTTGTAGGTAACATAACACAACCATGCTGTCTGTGTGAAAGAATACCCTTTGAAACAATTGTCCAGTTTCTTCTCTGATGGTTTGACTCAACTGAGTGGCTAAGACAGCGGCACAGAGTTCTAATCTGGGTACTGTAGAGTCCATGGGTGCTATTTTAGCCTTTGACATCACAAATCCTGAAGAGCAGGTACTGATGCCTCTTTGTCTGGCATATGCGACTGCAGCGATGGCCCTGGTGGATGCATCGCAGAATATGTGCAGTTCCATGATCTCTGAAGGTGAGGAACTGTTTGCTATGTACTGTCTTGGCAGTTGTATGTTTTCTAAGCCTTGTGCTTGGCAAGTCCAATTTTTCCATTGTGACATGAGATCTTGGGGAAGCTCTTGGTCCCAGGTGAGCTTGCGCTGAATTGCTTGTTTGAAAAGCAATTTGGCTGCGATGACCACTGGAGACACTATACCCAATGGATCGTAAATGCCATTGATGGCAGACAACATAAGTCTTTTGGAGGTGACTCTGCCCAATTTGGGGGCTCTTAAAGTAAAACAGTCTGTAGTTACGTTCCATAACAAACCTAGACTGGTTTGAGTGTTCAAGTCTTGAAACAACTTTGATGCATCCTTTTCCACCAAGTCTTCTGGTGGGAAGGCCTGAAGTATCTCTGGACTATTTGAATTTATCTTGTGAAGACGGATGTTGGCCTTGCTCAGCATTTCTTGAATTTCTTTAACTGTCTTTGAAGCTTGTTGCGCAGAATCAAAGGACGTAAGAAGATCATCGACGTAAAAGTTCTGGTTGACAATCACTGATGTTGATTGGCTAAACAAATGGCCAAATTTGTCTGCAGTCTTTTTTAAACAATAATTGGCAACTGCCGGAGACGGAGTGTTACCAAACACGTGAACCCTCATCTGGTATTCGGTCACGTCAGAGAGGGATTCAGTATCTCTAAACCATAAAAACTTCAAGAACTTTCGATGTTCTGGGCAAACTAAAAATGCATAAAACATTTTGTGTATGTCGGCTATTACTGCATACTTCTTTTTTCTGAACCTTAAAAGAACTCCAAGCAGGCTGTTAAGCAAGTCGGGGCCTTTAAGAAGAACATGGTTTAAAGCTTTGCCTTGACATTCAGCACTAGCATCAAAAACAATGCGGACTTTGTCGGGTTTCTGAGGATGTGTCACTTTGTGGTACGGCAGGAACCACTGCTCTTCTCCCTCCGCACATGCACTGGCTGGCTCAGCGTAGTTACTGCTGAAGAGGTCTTCCACAAACTGGGTGATCTGGGTTTTCACCTTGGGATCCTTTAACATCCTTCTTTTTAAGGACAGAAGACGATGAAGGGCAACATCTCTGTTGTTGGGTAGAGACGGTCTTTCTGGCTTGAAAGGTAGAGGCGCAATCCAATTACCTTGAGGGTCTTGAGTGACTTGGTTGTTCATCATCTCAAGGAACTTCTGTTCATCTTTAGAGAAGGCTGTTTGCTCATCTCTCTCTGTGACTTCGAAGATGGAAGAGTAATCAGGCATTACTCCCTGGCAACAAACTGAAATGTGGCTGGCACATCCTTGCATTAGTGAAGGCCTTTTTGTGACAGGCTGGAACATCTTGTTCAGGCAGACCGGACCTAACACCATCCATCCTAAAGGCAACTGCTGAGCTATGGGGGATCCCTTAGGACCTTCAATCTGGTTGCTAACACGGAACAGCATGGGACAGTCTGCGCCGATAAGCATGACGATGTCTGTTTCCAAGTCTAAAGCTGGAATTAGATCTTGGATGCCTTTGAGATGAGGATGGGCTTGTACCACCTCCTTTGTGGCTATTTGTTCTTTGTTTCTGGGGATCAGGCTGCATTCTATAAGGTCAGGAAGTTCATAACTGGCCTTTTGTCCAAAAGGCGAAATTTTGAACTTTGTCGCAACTCTGCCATACATTTTATTCTTTCCTGAACAAGTGGATATGGTGTACTCCACTGTCTTGCTGTGAAGGTCGAACATGTCAAAGAACTCTGGGGTTGCAAGAGAAGCATCACTTTGGGCGTCCAAGGCGACGTAGACCTTTTTTCTGTTCCACGGCTGCTTGTCTGGATACACCTCTGCCAGGCAGATTGGGTGGCAAATCCTGGGCTTGTTGCTATTTTGGCATAGCTTGGTGCAGGCAACAGCAGGAGCCTTGAGAGCTACCTGAGGTTCTGCAGGCCTTTGATCATCTTTAGTTTCTTCTTTGACAGAAGACTTTGATTTTGCTTTGAATTGAGTAGAGTCGAAGTTGTGCATTGCAGAGCAATGCTTGATGCTATTACAGTGTTGACATTTCACCTTCTCCTTGCAGTCTTTGGAGAAGTGAATAGTGGAGCCGCAACATCTATAGCACACCTTGGCCTTTTGGACTATTTGGAGCCGTTCTTTGTAGGGCTTCTTCGCGAACTCTCTACATTCAGCTAGGCTGTGTGGCCGTTGATGAATGGGACAGGTGATGCTGTTGTTGCTGACTGGTTGAGCAGAAGCTGGAGGAGTAGTGTCCGTCATCTTGACACTCAAATTCCTTTTAAGTTCTTTGCCCTGCACTTTGTCTTCTTTGGAGGTCTTTTCAGGCTTTAGGCCTTGGTACAAAGCAGGAAGACCTGTTTGAGGGTCATTCCTCTCACGAGCTGCTTTGGTAACGAAATCCACTAAAAAGTTGAAGGGCGGGTATATATTTGCATTTGCCTCCTTGTATTTGAACACCTCTTTCCCCCAAGCTTCTCGAAGGGGAAAGGGGAGTTTGCAGAGAATGGGACTTTGCGACGTGTGCTGGTCCAGACATGCCAATCCTGGCAGCTCTGGATTTCCTTTGGCTGAAGCTAGCTCTAACAAAAGATCACTGAAGTCCCAAAGCTGTTTACAATCTTTCATCTTTAGCGACGGGAATCTGTTGAGTCGATCCATGAGAGATGCCTCTATTTCGGTGCTCGCACCATAGCGCTGGTCCAAACGAGACCACGCTGTGGACAATGCTCTTTGGGGGTCTGCCACATGAGCAGCATAAAGTCTCTTTATTTGCTCGGCTGAGCTGGGTCCAAGCCACGCCATAAGAAGGGACAATTCTTCGTCAGCTTCTAGCTTGAAATCTCGGATGGCCCTCTTGAAGGTAATTTTCCACAGAAGGTAGTCTTCTGGCCGGTCAGTGAATTTCTGGACCCCTTTGTCTCTGATGTCTCTTCTTGGATTCCGCAGGAGGGATCCCAATTGTGAATCCGGTGTGTAGGGGTACATCTGAGGAGTCTGCTGTGGTGTGACAAAGTCAATGTTCTTTGGTTGAACACGTCTCGTCACGATGGTAGGAGTTGCTGGGTTCAGAAGATTGCTGGCAGGCAACACCTCTGAAGCTTTCGTCCTGCTAGGGACAGTTGGCTTGGCATGTAGGGATGGATGTGGTGGTTCACTCCCGGCCATGCCCTGCCAATCTGAGGGGATGACTGGATTGAATCCGATGGACACTGGATCCTGTAGAAAGATGTCATTCTTTGGTTCCCACGCGGACAGGTGGTATTTTTGAGGCTTAATTGCAGGGATGGACTCTGACAGAGACGATGGCACCCTCCCGGCCATACTTTGCCGCACTTTGGGGGAATAGGCTGGCTTTGAAGCCGCGAACACTGGAACAGGTGAACTATCTTCCGGATGGTCAAAAGAAACATGACCCTGCACTACAGGTGGTTCAAGATGCAGGTGTGCTGAGACCTTTGCTATGGGCTCTTGTGATGGCAGGAGGCTAAGGTTTTCTTGTGTTAGCTCCTGTGATAGAGCTTTGGCTAAAACGTTGGCCCTGGCTATCTTTTGTGCTGTGTCTCTTTTTGCTTGGAGCAGAGCTAGGTCCCGTTGTAGCGTATCCTGCTTGGCCTTTGCCACTGCAAACTCTATTTCTCTCTGCAGTTCCTGCTGGGCTTTGGCCTGTTGAAGGAGGAGCTCCTCCTCGTCAAAGGCCAGGCCTTGCTTAGCCATCTCCGCAGACGCCTCTGCTTCCAAAACCTCCTTCCTAATTTCTAAACGAATAGCCTCTCTGCTATAATAGGCTGCCTTGGAAGATGTACTAATAAATGAGTGAGCAGATTGGGAGGAACTGCTATGCCTAGATGAATGTTTGGATTTAATGCTGGCAGCCTTAGAGGAACGCTTAAGCAGACTGGATCTAAGGCTTACACATGGGGAGCCTTGAACCCTTTCCTCTGCACCTTTGGATAAGGAACTAGGCTCTGGTTCAAATAGAACCGCGCTGTAGCGCCTCCTCTCTTCCTGTAGGGTAAAAGAAATTTCTTTAGCTCTATCCAAAGACTCTGGGGTATTAATTTTGTTCAGTACATAAATTATTTCCTCTGCAATAGCACTTCCATCATTGAAGGCCTTCAAAAATTCTTGTTTAAGAACTTCTTTTTCCTTTGGGCAAAGAGAAGCCTTAATTGACTCATATAAGGTGGGTAAGTTTCGCCAAGCCCTTTTAAACCTTTGTGTAAGTTGGCTTTCCTGCTGCAAAAAACCGAACATGGCCTTCTCTGTGGGATGCCTTTCTCTGACAGGGTGGGGGGATTTGACTCTAACTTGTGGGACCTCAAAGTTTTGACTTGCCATAATGCAAAATTCAAAGGAAACTTAACCCACACTTTAAACAGTACAAATGCAATACAATTTAAGCATACAATGAAAAAAAGCACACAAAAAGGCAATGCAATTCTTGAAAAGACAATTACAATAGTTGCTTTCTTTAAAAGGTAAACCTTGCTTTGTTTAGCCTATTGAAGGCTCTCAGGAACTGTTGCTGGGCAGACTTCAAGTGAAGGCTGGCTCCTCCCACCCCTCAACCCTGGAGGGCTGAAGGCTGGCTCTGCAAAAAAGGCGGGAAGTGCAGAAGGCTGGAGACTTTGCAAAGGCTTGCTTGCTTCTGGCTGGATGTTGCAATTACTGTAGAAGCCTTGCTTCTGGAAAAGGGCGGGAATCTTTAGAAGAAACAGTAGCTTGCAGAAGATGGCTGGAAAAACCCTGCAAAAGTATCAATCCTGCAGAGAGCTGGAGGCTGTGCAGAAATAACAGTAGCTTTGCAGGTTTGTTTGCTGCAGCTGCAAAGGCAGGTTGTTACAATTTACCCACTTCTGCAGAAGCTTGCAAGGAGCTGGTGGAAACTCTGCAAAAGTATCAATTTTGCACAGAGCTGCTGGCTGGTGCAAAAGCTGGTTGCTTTGCAATTGCTGTGACTTGCTTGAGAAGCAAAAAAGGCGGGAACCCCAGGGAAGTGTATCCACTTTGCAAAGCTGGGCTTCCCCTCTGAAGGCAAAGGCAGGCTTCCTTTTGATCCTATTTTTTCTTTAGAAAACTATAAGCTTGGCAAAAATAAGACCCTTTGGCTCCTTCTTTTCCCTTTTTGCACTTCTGGAAAAGAAGGCTTCTCATAGCACTGTGCCGTCGCGCCTGGGGCTATTATTCTCAACAAAGGAGGGATGGACGTGACATCTTTCCCCCAGGGGAGTGCTTCTTGCCCTCCTTTAGGAAACTGGAACTCCCAAGAACCCAAAACGATGTAAATAACTCAAAACAAGTTTTATTTGTCACAAAGTCATTTCTTCAATGCAATAAACTGGAAAATTCTAGGGGGGGGGGGGGGTGAAGGAAAACACACTGTATGGTCTCTCTTAGTCCTGGGTCCAAGGGTTTAGAAGCTGAGAAGCCTCACCAGGTTTCCTCTTCCTCAATGGCTGGCAATGCCGGAGCAAAATCACAGCCCCAGTTCAAATGGCCTATTTTGAAGATGCAGGATCTTCCTCTGGTGCCAAAAGAACTGGCTTGAAGGCGCCTGGGTCTCCTCAGTAGTCGTCCAGGATGATCTGGACATACAGCATGAGTCCCAGGGGTAAAACCTCAGAATTGGTGCTATGAGGTAACTTCACAGGGTCCTATAAAAATGAAGTCTGTTACTCACGTCCATGTTGCAGAAACTCTCTTGGTAGAATGAAAAGAAAGAGGAAGTTCTCCCCTCTTGCAGGAAGAGGTGGAGCCAAACAGTGCTGATTGACAGCTACAAGTAACCAATGCATACAAATATACAAAAACATGGCAAAAGGGGCAGGATTAAACATGATACAACAGTTTACATCTTACAATTAACAGTTTTATATATAGGTGGCGCCACTCGCGCCGTCACACTTTACAAGAAAACAGAAGGAGTAAATAGGTTCTAATGATACACTGCTGGCTCACAGGAAACCTTTATAAACTAGAAGTTATGGTTTATGTGCAAATTAGGGCTGAGCAAAAAAAAAATCATAAGAGGGACATAAATTGTGTTTTGTTAAATCCGTACATACAACCTGAATTACAAACCCCAGAGCCACCCCCCCCCCCTTTCCCGGTCAAACACAAACAAATCAAAACACCCAAAAATGTTGTAAATAAAATGAAGTGGGTTTTTGGAGTCGTGCACACCTCTAGTGCAAATACAGCCATAGAATTCCTTAATAATTTCCTTAATGGGTACTGTCTGTATGTGTGTACACTATTTGCTTGTTATCTTGCACCACAGCTTTCATTGCCATTTGTGTATGTGTGGATAAATTATTGCATGATATTTGAATGATGTGACAGGATAGCAGCCTTGAACACAAATTATACTATGACATGCTAAAAATCCATTAGTGTTAAGCACTGCAGGAGTGAAATGTATCTCAGGGCTCATCTATGCATAGTTGATAATCTGGAGCGATTCTGAGGCAGCAATATACAGGACTAAGGGATAAGTACACTTTCAGCCAGTCAAACCTGACGAAAACCAGTTTGGTCCTACTGGGCCATCACCTCACTTTTTCTGGCTCTGTCATTTATTTATTTATTTATTTATTTATTTCCTATATTTATACCCCGCCCTTCTCCCCCCCGAAGGGGGACTCAGGGCGGCCTAACAAAAGCATCATATGATGCTAGCATCATAAAAACAACCACAGTACAATCAAAATATTAAAAATTAAAACAACAATTAAAACAATTAAGACATATCCATTAAAATCAAAATCCAGAAACCAGTCCGGGTCAATTCATTGCCATAAGTTGTATGATCTTCTTCCACTTGCTGCTCACTGATCTAACGCTTGGTCCCATAACCAGGTCTTGATTTTCTTCCTAAAATACAAGAGGGAGGTGGCCAATCTCATATCTCTAGGGAGGGCGTTCCATAGGCAGAGGGCTACTACTGAGAAGGCCCTGTCTCTCATTCCCATCAACCGTGTTTGCAATAGTGGTGGGATCTAGAGAAGGGCCTCTCCTGAAGGTCTTAAGTTTTGTGATGGTTCGTGGCAGGAGATATGTCATAGTTTCCAAAAAGCCACAGAGCTTTGGGAGAACTCCTGACAATCACTGGGTACCTTTGATGATATTAGCATAACCAAGGATAAGTTGGGGAGATTTTCCCTTCCTTTCCTCAGCTGGTGTGGGCATGTTTGTTGATGTCAACAAAGGTACCCAGCAACTGCCAGAAACCCCCTGGAGCTCTGTGATCACCTGTCATGGCAATGAGGCTGGGGGACAGGGGGAGGCATTTTGGGCTTGATCTGTACTGAACAAAAGGAAAGGGAAATGGACATACAGGTTCAACTTCTGAACACTTCAGGGTTAAGAACTGGTGAATACAAGCTCATAGAGAGAGCAGTAATAATAGGGATAAGTAATTTTCAATGACTCAAAATTTCCTTATCTATTGTTCATTCTAATGAGTCTGAAATGTAAACTGATACTCTTCGAGATCTTTCTACCTGTTCTTATCTGTCCCTTGAATGTTTTACCTATCAAAAGTGAATTCAGGGTAAACACCCTTAGTTGGTTTTCCTGTATTTTGTGGAGCTCTTACAATAAAGGCTTTGTTTGTTGGCTAGATTATTTGTTGTGTATGAGAGAGAATCATTTTTGTCTTTCCCTTGATCAGAATTGCTGGCCACTGCAATCATGCACTCAGAAGATAATATTTAAAAACCTAATTACAAATTGCTTTCTTAGTATCAACATTCTAGGTATGAAACCACAGGCAAATCCATTTTACAATGAGTTTTACAATGGGGTGTGTAACAGAGTGCGTGATGGGAATAGTGGCATATATTATCGCATGCCATGGAATGTCGCTGTGCTAAATTATGAGGTAGGAACTCCATCCCCCCTTTTTAAATAAAAATAAAACAGAGATTGCTTTTTGTACTGCGTCCTGATACTATTAACCAAATCTTCTTCTGCCAATATTCTTGGTTGTTGAAATTCTTCCAACTAGCTGTAAGGTAAGTTTCTTTCTTTTGTCTTCAATCTAATGTCATATATATCTTGGTTTTTGTTTTTAAAAAAAGGAAATCAGAAACTGGTTCTAATTTTAGGTCCTTTTTATTAAGTACCATATCAATACAAAAATTATGAGCATAAAGTTTTGGGTAGGAATCATGCATCTTCCCAGATTTTACTGGGCTGTATATTCCAACTGTCTTAGTTAATAGTCATCATAGCCAATGGTGGGATTTTCAAGCTTGGTAGATGATGGGAATGCTGTGTATATAACATATCTCAATTTTAGTAAAGTTTTGACAAGGTTCCCCATGACATTTTCATAAAGAAGCTAATTAAATGTGGGCTAGAGACAATGCTACTGTTAGGTGAATTGGGAAATAGTGCTTTTGTCCAATGGCTCCTCTTCATCTTGGAGAGAAATAATCAGTGGGGTGTCACAAAGGTCTGTCTTGGTCCCAGTGCTATTCAACATCTTTATCAATGACTTGGATGATGGAAAAGAGGGAATGCTTATCAAATTTGCAGATGACATCAAATTGGGAGGAACAGCTATGCCCCAGGGGACAGGATCAGAATCCAAAATGGCCTTAACAGGTTAGAGAGCTGGGCCCAAACTAACAAAATGAATTTCTATAGGGAGACATGTGCAGCACTATGCTTTGGTATCTTTGTAAACCCTTGCTCACAGAAGCTGGAATGGCTCCCTCCCTGCTGTCCTTCCAGTAGCAGGCTGAAATCTTTTTATTCAAGCAAACCTTTAAAGATGAAATATTTTAAGATAGAGCCAGGGGATACTGCATAATGTTTTATGTATATTAATATATTTTAAATGATTTTATTGGTTTTTAACTATATATATTTTAATAGTTTCATGTTTGAGTCAATGTTATTGTTTATATGTAGGTTTCAATTTGTACTTGTATTGTTTTTAATACTGTTAGCCACTTAAAGGCATTTTTAGAGAGAAAAAGCAGTATAATAATAATAATAATAATAATAATAATAATAGGCAATGCAAATTAAATACACAACTATAGGAATTCTGAGACCTAGCTTGAAGACACTGTGTGAAAGGGGCCCAGAAGTCTTAGGCTGGATCTACACAGCAATATAATACAGTTTGGAATTGCATCATATGGTCAGTGTAGATTTAGCCATAGTGTATCAGTAATATATTACAGTTTAGGACTGCATCTTATGGTCAGTGTAGATCCATCTTTAGTGGAGCACAAGCTGAACATGAGTCAAAAGCCAATGCAATTCAAGACTGCATCAATAGTAATTCAGTGTCTAGATTGAGGGAAGTCATAGTCCCACTCTATTCTGCTTTGGTTAGACCTCACCTGGAATAACCCTGTGTCCAGTTCTTGGCACTGCAATTCGGGAAGGATATGGAGAAGCTAGAATGAATCTAGAGAAGGACAACCAAAATTATTAAAGGTTTAGAACCCAAGACCTAGGAACAATCCTTAGGATGCTGGGCATGTTTAGCTTGAAGAAAAGAAGACTGAGAGGGGACACAATAGTCATGTTTAAACAGTTGAAGGGATGCCCCATTGTAAAGGAGTCAAGATTGTTTTCTGCTGCACTGGAGACTAGGGGTCCTTCCATACAGCCCTATATCCCAGAATATCAAGGCAGAAAATCCCACATTATATGAGTGTGGACTCAGATACCCCAGTACAAAACAGATAATGGGGGATTTTCTGCCTTGATATTTTGTGATCTAGGGCTGTGTGGAAGGACACAGAGCACAGGTCATTTATCAGGAATACTTTGATTGTGTGTTCCTTTATGGCAGGAGGTGGGACTAAATGGCCTTTGTGGTCTCTTTCAACTCTATGATTCTGTGATCTATTGTGTCCCTTTTATAGGATATCAGCATAACTATGAAATATAAAGAACATTGTTTTAAAGCTACAGACAATGCAGTCTCTGTTGCTGGTTTTTGGTCAAAGAAATATTTAGCCACTAGTGCTCCTATTTTTTTTAGTTTTATAAGTATTTATGCAATGCTTTTGATATGAAATAAATAAATAAATAAATAACATTGCTTCTCTAGCTGGTTTAGAGATTCATTCATTTCTCCCACACACACTCCTTCTACATATTCCCTCCTTTGCTCAGACACACAATTTTGTTTTGGTGTGTTTCACTTTACTCATTATTTTTGTCCAAAATTTCTCCCTGGATTTGGTAGCTTGAAAGGGAGTGAAATTGCTATGCTAATGAGCAGAAAGGGAAAATATGGATTTGGGTAAGAGGACAGGTAAAGTAAGACTTTGTTGCTATAGTGGCATCTTTAGAATATTGTGTGATTGCTCACACTGTGGAAAGACAAGAGGTCTGAATATGTTATATCTTAAACTTAAAATTATCCATGTTATATGTCTTTGGTCAGCTAAGATGTGGACTGGTTTTTTTTTCCCCCATCTTTTAAATGCTGATTTAATTATAATCTTCTGCTTGCTTACTCATAGACACGAGGAAACAAGAATTTCAGAGCTGAGTACTATGAGGACCAAGTGACATCCCTGAAAGAAGTCCTACGTGAAACACAGACGTTTTTTAAAGCAAGCTTCTCTCTCAAATTGAAGCCTACTGAAATATTAAACCCAATGATTTCAGTGTCATTTGATAGCAACATAGACTTCACATTTAATAAATCCAACAACATCAGTGAGTTCTTGAAAAAAACTAAAGGAAAGGTAAGTTATCAAAAGACTGAAGGTGCATCTACATTGCAGAATTAACACAGTTTGACGTCACTTTAACATCCATAGCTGAATGCTATGAAATCACGGGAATCAAAGTTTACAAAGCCTTACATTTTCTTTGGTATAAAATCCAGGATTCAATAGCACTGAGCCTTGGTAATTAAAGTGGTTCAAACTGCATTATTTCTACAGTGTAGATGCAACCTGAGAGTTGAGTATTATTCCAGGAAAACTGATACAGAATTATGTTAAAAATGCAGACATATTAAAACAGCAACATTGCATGCATTTTCTTAGGAATAAGTCACATTCTATATACCATGACATCCAACAGAAATGCATTGGAACAAATTGTAATCCTGTATTGTTTTCTGATTGCCAGAAGACAAAAGTCTCAAAAAAGAGGACTACGGAGGACTTCTTTTTAGTGTCTGATAGCCACTGCCAGTTAACACACAGCTTTTGGGGTTGTTTGAGAGAACTGGCTGATACCAAGAGAAACAGTAATGCTTCTGTGATTTTAAACTTTGCAAAATGTGAGATACTTATTTATTTATTTACGGCATTTCTACCCTGCCTTTCTCTACCTCGGAAGGGGCTCAAGGCAGCTTACAAGTAGGCAACCATATGAAGCCATAGGATATGTACAAATAGAGTTATAAAACACATTAAAACAGTTTAAAAACATATAAAACAAGATACATTATATACATTAAGAGTTAATCACATGACCCATTAAGCATAGCCCAGCTGTTCCAATTAGTCAGTGCACATCAATTCCACATCTTTCTATTTCTCTGGTTCTCCATACGCTTGGTCGCAAAGCCAGGTTTTTACTTTTGTACAGAAGGTCAGGAGGGAGGATGCTGATCTGATGTCCCTGGGGAGGGAATTCCACAGATGTAAACTGATTTTTTAAATACAAAAGAAAGCTTTATGTTTGACACTTGCAAACCCTTCCGAATGTTCCATCATGTCGATTTAATTATCTGATAGGCAGACATGTCTACACTGAAGAAAATGCTCTGTTTGACAGTGCATAACTCCGGCCCATATTGGCCCTGTACATCATAGGACCTCTTCATACAGCCCAAGGGGCTGTGCTGTTTCACTGGCTTTCACCAAAGAGAAGACGCGCAGGGTGGCTCATGGCACCCTATGCGCCCTCCCTCTTCTCCTTATCATATGGAGGGCAGGAGCAGGTGCTTTGGTACACTTTTCCTCCCCTCCATCAGACAGCAGAAAGGGCGGCACCATGTGGGAACACACGTTGCCCTGCCAACATTTCTGCCATCACTTGAGCTTTTCAGACCAAAAAAGCAGGAAGCTCTGTCCGAACTACCCAAAACACACTTTCCTCCCCATAGTTAGGAGAAAGCACATTTTGGCACTTTCTCCTGATTGCTGAGAGGAAAAGTGAGGTGAGCCATGTGTCATCTGATGACACCCGGCTGGCCTTGTCCAAAAACCTCCTTTGCCATGCTTAAAGCTGGCAAAACCCAGGGCCAAAAGGCCCCATGTGAAGTGGTTCACTGATTCAGAGCCCCCCACTCTGCATCAACATTGTGTTTGTGACATATGTGGATAACTCATTAATCTGTCACATTTTGGATACATCTTATATGGTATCCATCTTATATTGGATATCATCTTATATGGCACTTTAATGACCATGGTTGTATCTTATACAATCCCAAAATTTATAGTTAGGTGAGATGCTAGCACTTTGTGGTTGAGCTTCTACATATTGCACAGTTCTACAGTGGGATCAAAATATTATAACTTTGTAATTGGAAAATGGATTGTTTTCTTGTTAGGATAGCAGTTAACAAGAGATGGAAGGAAGTCAGTATTTATCTGAAGAAAGATTTGTCAGCCCATTAACATATTTTGCCCTACAGAAACAACTATTTCTACATGTGAGATCACGCATTGAACTTGGAACATTCAGAATGAGAACACGTGATCTTCGTCTGAATGACTGGTTCCTTGATGATTTAAAACATTTGCCTCTTACTTATGACAAAGGAGAGTATTTTAAATTTCTGGAAATGTATGGAACTCATTATGCACAGAGTGGAACTTTTGGAGGAAAATATGAACTACTATATGTATTGGACAGTGAAACTATGAAAAAAGAAGGTAGGATCTCAGAATCAAAGACCCTTGTGTAAATTGTTGACAGTTTGGGTTTATTTATTTATTTATTTATTTATTTAGAGCATTTGTATCTAAATGCTCTGGGGACTCAGGACAGCTTAAAATTGGCAGTCGTTAGGTGCCAACAGAGAAACAGTTAAAACACATCACATAAGCAAGTCAACAGCAATAAAAAATACATTTTTTGTTGTTCATTCGTTCAGTCATTTCCGACTCTTTGTGACCTCATGGACCAGCCCAGGCCAGAGCTCCCTGTTGGCCGTCACCACCCCCAGCTCCTTCAAGGTCAATCTGGTCACTTCAAGGATGCCATCCATCCATCTTGCCCTTGGTCGGCCACTCTTCCTTTTTCTTTCCATTTTCCCCAGCATCATTGTCTTCTCTAAGCTTTCCTTTCTTCTCATGATGTGCCCAAAGTACTTCATCTTGGCCTCTATTATTCTTCCCCCCAATGAGCAGTTGGGCTTTATTTCCTGAAGTATGGGCTGGTTGGATCTCCTCGCTGTCCAAGGCACTCTTAGAACTTTCCTCCAGCACCGCAGTTCAAAAGCATCTATCTTCCTTCGCTCGGCCTTCCCTATGGTCCAGCTCTCACATCCGTAGGTGACTATGGGGAATACCATTGCTTTGAATATGCAGATCTTTGTTGCATTAAATACAAAAATACATTAAAAAGCAATAAAATACATTAAAAATATTGGCCCTTAAAATATTAACATCAAAGAAACACAGATATCTATGAACAATAACAAAATACAAGTTGCAAAGTGTTATCAAAACAGAACTGTGTTAGCATAAAGCGTGTAAATACACTGCACATGAATCGCAAAACAAAACTGATCGTTACTTAGTTATCTTGTAGTCCTTGAGACAATAAATTATCTTCAAATACTGTCTAAATTAAATCCAAATGGTATCCAGTTCAAAATACAATCCAAATGATGATACAGTTCAAAATATAATCCAGTTCAAAATATAATCCACAGTTTTTCCTACCGGTCTTAATGACAGACTGGACCTCAGCTGCTTTCTGTAATAAGCCCTATTATCCACCTTATCTACTTGTAATTTACATTCCAGCTGACTGTTTGTAATTAGCCTTGCCTTTAAATTCTTGCTTCTGTGTAACTGCATTGCTCACTACTGAAAACCTTACTGTAGGGCCAGCGTCATCTCAATTATAGCGTGAGTAATAATGTGTGTGTAATCTCACTGAAATGCATGTTATTATCACTGAATGTTTTTGGTTTGGGTGCCTTTTTTGGCATATCTATTATGTTGTTATCACCCATTTAGGGATGTATGGTGAACCACCCACTTTCATAAAGAAGACAAACCCTGAAGAAGGGGAAGTCCCCCGAAACAAGGCAACTTCAACCGGGAGATCCTTGTCGTATCATCACCTTAAAATATTAACACAACCAAGTCAGAGTCCACAAATCCAAATCATAGTCTAGACTTCCAGTCCAAGGTCTCTTAATTGGCAATTCTCACAAGTCATTACAGTTGTTGCTCAGCCAGCTGCCTGAACGCTTAGTCCCAAAGCCAAACAGATCATGGAGGATTTCTAGTTGTTTTGTGCCCAGCTAAAGGAATATATCCAATATCATGGTCTACATATATCATCATTGCTAACCTACATATAATTTCCTTGTGAATTATTTGGTATTTCTTGATTCAAGAAAGCCTTAGTACCACCTTTCACTTCTTCTGTCTAATAATGTTGTTATTTTCATTTTCAGATGTTACCATAACAGATGTAAAGTCATGTCTGGGGTATAATGTAGGTTTTGGCCTAACAGTTTCTGTTATTGAAGTCAAGCCGTCTGTTTCTGGTCATAACTGCAAAACCAACAAAATGAAACTAGGTAAGTTTTTCCTAACTAGTAACGCATACTTGTCTGTTCCACAGTTTAGTGATATAATGATTTTATTTTCAATGCAATGGTAGGGGTATGACAAAAATGTGATTTGCTTATCCATTCTGTATAGTCTTTCTGTTTATAAATAACAAGCTCTAAAGTCTCTCTTGATAAATGCATGCATTACTTTTACGGTTTAGCCCAGGGGTCCTCAAACTAAGGCCCAAGGGCCAGATATGGCCCTCCAAGGTCATTTACCCGGCCCTCGCTTACGGTCAACCTAAGTCTGAAATGACTTCAAAGCACACAACAACAACAACAACAATCCTATCTCATCAGCCAAAAGCAGGCCTACACTTCCCATTGAAATACTAATAAGTTTATATCTGTTAAAATTGTTCTTCGTTTTTATTATTGTATTGTTTGTAAGTGTTTTTTGCACTGCAAATAAATTATGTGCAGTGTACATAGAAATTCATTCATGTTTTTTTTTCAAATTATAATCTGGCTCTCCAACAGTTTGAGGGACTGTGACCTGGCCTTCTGTTTAAAAAGTTTGAGGACTCCTGGTTTAGCTGGTAATGTAGCTGCAATCATACAAGGGGATATGTTTATTTTAAAGTAAGGGAATATTGCATTGAAAGGGCCTCTGGGAGTTAGGGTTGCCATATTTTGAAATGTGGAAAAAGACACACCAAATGAATACTTTAAACCACTGATTGTTATGAATAATCACACAATAATTGTCAGGAAATGGAAGACATAGAAATACAACAGTTGTGGTCTCAGAAACTGTTTCAGGGGCCTCTTCCACACAGCTGTATAAAATCCACATTAAACTGGAATATATGCCAGTGTGGACTCAGATAAACCAGTTCAAAGCAGATATTGTGGATTATCTGCCTTGATATACTGCACTATATTGAGTCGCCTGTCAAGGGCTGAAATATGCGGTATAAAAGTGAAGCAAATAAATAAAAATAAATAAATATATGGCTGTGTGAAAGGGCCCTGAGTCTGTTTATTGAAGAAGATTCAATACCCGTCAACCAAAATAATAAAAGTCTTGGAAACTGTGTCCTGTGAGTTGGGTATGTTTAGCCTGGATAAGAGAAGGTTAAGGGTAGACATGGTAGCCTTGTTTAAATATTGGATAGGATATCATACTGAAGATGGAGCAAGCTTGATTTCTGTTGCTCAGGAGACAAAGGACCTCATCATAATGAGGTCCTCATGATGGGCGAAAGTGAGGGGATTCATCATGCATTGTAGCAAATCCAGTGGGTAATGTGGGGAACCTTGTGCATTAACAACCCACATCATCCCTAACCTATCCCATGGCGGTGGGGGGATCACCTCCCAACTTCCCCCTGTTCTTTTCAATGAGAACACAAGAAGCCTCCCGTGTTCTCGTTGCTCCCTCTTATGGCACTTTCACCTCAGTTTAGGGATGCAGCCCTGTCGGAAGTAGATGTACTTTGTTTGATGGGATTTGGTGGGCTCCATCCCTGAACTGAGGTGAAAGTATCATAAGACAAGGAAATTTACCCATCTGATGAGATCATTTAAAAAATTAAGAAGAACTTCCCAACAGGAAGAGCTGTTTGATATAGAATATGCTGCCTGGGAATGTTGTAGAATCTATTTCTTTGGAGACTTTTAAATAGAAACAGGATGGCAATCTGTCAGAAATGTTTTGATTGTGCTTTTCTTGCATGGCAGGGCATTGGACCCAGTGGCCCTTGTCATCTTTTTCAACTCCGTGATTCTATGATGCCAAGACTAGTAAGCTTGGCCAGTGTATCAGGGAAAATTGTGCCTTGATATCTCAGGCCTCCAACTAGTCAATTTTTGACCTGTGTATCTATTCTTGTTGTTTCTGCTGGAAACCTTTATCTCAAGAAAGACTAAAACAAGAAAAAAATTGATCTACTAGTCCATCCATCACACATGCACCCCATATCTTCCCACTGGCCAAAAGAATCGGGCAAATCTGATCTCCTCAGGAATTCCTAATCCATTCATTCTTCCTGTGTTTCTCTCATTTTATAGCTAACAACAAGAATGAAAATGCAATCATCAACAATGTGGTCTCTATAGTTCAAGGAGGGAAGACTGCGGTTTTAGTTAAGCTGAAGGAAAAGTTATCCACAGGTAGCAGGGTTATTGATGTTGAAGATTATGTTCAATGGGCAGCTACACTCCCTGATGCTCCTGCAATAATATCTCAAAAGGTAAGTGCATTTTCCCTCAAAATATATGTATTGATAGTTTTATTGGTGAGGCATTGGTCATTTATGAACCAAGAAATCAAACATAGCCTAACACTATTTGTCATTTAGTTCTCATTTTCAAAATCATGTTGAATGTTTAGAATATTTATGTGCATTACTCTTTGTACTGCAAGTTGCTCTACTGAGTAGGAGTGTGGTATTGGAGTATCTTCTCTCATTGTAGTGGGTTTGTATTATGGATTACTAGGGATATCTGGATGTGCATGAGAAAACCTCAAGATCTGACTGAGGGTGCACGTACACTGGAGAATTACTGCTGTCTGCCACTCCTTTAAATTTCATGGCTCAATGCTATGGAATCAGGAGAAATGTAGTTTTGTTAAGTAACAGATTTATTTAGCAGGGAAGACTAAAAATCTGGTAAAACTACAGCTTTCATGATTCCATAGCACTGAGTCAGGAGAGTTAAACTGATATCAAAGCCTAGTCAGTGGCCAGGTTGCCAAATCCTGAAATCAAAAGCTCTTAGGGATGCAGCCAATATGAAAATTGTTTTTCCCCTATAATAAACCACTAATAAAGATTACTTGCTGTCAAGCAATGGCATCCTCACCTAATGTCACATGTAAAGTAATATAATACCTAGAAAACAATTAACTCAAGAAAGTAACCCTCTTCCATTTAAAAGGAGAACCTGGAAAGCCTGGAATATTTTATTATTTATTGACAGTATTTAAATAAATCAGAGGAATCAGGGAGGAGGAAAGAATCCTACCACTGGCATAATGTTAGTGTTAGCATAGAAACTGAAGGAACCTATCATACTATGGTAGATAGCAGGAAGGGACACACTTCACTAAGGTAAGTAGTGGGAACATAGTGGGATAGGGAGTTATTGAAATATTTTATTCATCAGTAGCTAGGTATGGGAGAATCATGGAGAGTAGGCCAAATGGTAGGGGGTGCATGTGATACAGTGCATTTGGCACTGGTGCCACTCTAGTGCAATGTCAGTTTGCCTGCCTCGTGTCCTAGTGCAAATTTAACTAGTGCACTATAATCTTAAGAAGAAAAAAATACAGAGAAGAAAGGGAGAGAGGAGAAGGGGAGTCTTCTCCTTTCGATATGTCTCAGAATTAATAAGAAACTCTCTCAAGAGTGGAAATAAAATGTTGCAGCTGGTTCAAGGTATTATTAGCATTGTTGGGTGTTTTTAGATGCCATATTTCATGAACTTATGTAGCCTTCCTCTTAAGATGGAAGATACTGCTTCATTTTCTTGTGATATGTGGCTTGCCAAATTTGTTTCATTTGGAGGTTCCCTTGCTCATTTTGCCCTTTCTCCCTCAGTCTGACCATCGATGAAGACCCCACACCATGAGAAATATATTGGGCCTCAAAGTAAATCAATTTATTAGTAAGCTAGGATAAACCAATATAGTGACAGCCAAGCTCTAGATTTTCAAAGCATACATGGAAAGCTATGCATAAAATCTATGCTTCGCTGCTCCCCATATGAAAGAAGCACAGAACACATCTTTACACAGAAATATATACAGTCAGCCCTCTGTGTCCATTAATTTGACCATCCATGGCTATAAAATATTTTTAAAAAATAATCCAAAGAACAAACCTTGATTTTGCATGCTGTTTGATTATGCCATTGTGTAACCTGAGACTTGAACATCCATGGAATCCTAATACGAAACCCCAATGGATTCTAAGGGCTTACTGTGTAGCATTAGAACTAAATTACTTAATTTAGTATTTATTTATTTCAGACATTTATATCCCGTCCTATCTTGACCTCCGCAGAGGGACTCAGGGTGGTTAAATTAATTAAGTACTCAATTCTGAAATAGGAATGCATTAATGCATTATTGAAACTCTTTTCAGCCATCTCCAATCTCTGAGCTTGTGCCACTGAAAATGCCTCACTCCACAAGAAAGAAACGGAATCTTGAGAGAGCAATTGAAGACTATATTGCTGAATACAATATACACAAGTGTCAGCCCTGTCAAAATGGTGGGACTGTCCTACTGATCAATGGAAATTGCGAGTGTGGATGCACCCCTTATTTCAAAGGAGAAGCTTGTCAAATACGCACTGCGGTTTCTGCACCAGGTTAGAAGTTACACTAGCATTTGCTTAAGGGTTTCCTTCCAGCCTGAGTGGAGTAGGGAATGACTTTAGAAATGAAGCCATCCTGGCCTCACTTAGGAGCAGCTGCTAAGAAGGACTCTGCTTTCACAGATATATATATTAATTAGGCATGAGCAATCCATTGTTCTAAATGATTCTGAAGTACTTACAAATCTAGGGGGTGCTGGTGCTTTGCTTCTACAGTGCTGCTAAAGTTCTGGTGGTGAAAATTTCAAAACTCTAACAAAACTTTCAAAATTTTGTTATAAATGGTAGTTCCTAATTGGTTCTGTCATAAAAATTGCCAAGAACGAAATAATAATTAAATTTTGCAAGTTTTGTTAGAGTTCTGAAATTTTCACCACCAGAACTTTAGCAACATTGTAAAAGCAAAGCACCAGCACCTCCCCCCCCCCCTGGTTTTGTAACTACTTTAGAACCATTTAAACCATGGCTTTCCCATGCCTAATATGAATCCTTTATTATTTATAACAATGCATAACCAACAAAATAATTTTAATGTTGTGGCAAGATGACTCTTGTCTTCTTCAGCAGCTGAAACTATATTAAAGGTGGCACTTTAAGAAGGTACCTCTAATCTGATATGCTCGGCACCAGAAGTATTGGGGATTTTGAATTTTGAAATTTTGGAATGTCTGCATGTGTATTTGTATGAAAGTCTGTATACAATGACCCATCAGAAAACAAAGATATCGTTATATCAGCCATTTTGGATTTTGCAGAATTTTGAAATTCCAGATGTTCAACCTGGCATCTCCAAAGTAAACAAAGTTTGTGAATATAGATTTTTTATCTCCCAAATTCTGGTAATACATGGCATTTCAGGTTCAAACACTGTCTAATCAGACAGTGTGTGCTGCTCCACATTCATGTCTCTAATTGTTCCTGGATCACAGTAGTAGTTATATCAAGTGATGTGGAAAAACAATCACTTATAAGAATATAGTGGCCTACAGGACCTACTACATTATACAATATACCACTTGCCAGTTCTGCAATGTTATTTATGTGGTTACTGGAGACATATGAAATGCCATCAATTATATGGGGGAAACAGTAATGTACCTGACCACATGTTCCAGGAATCACAAGTCTATAATTCTGACCACGAAGTTGGAACAATATGATACATCTGGGTATGATAAAGATTATAATCCAGTATATTTGTATGCCTTGTTCAAAATTCCTTTAGAGAGTCCCTTTGATGTCTTTATGTCAAAAATAAAAGAACAGTTTCAATACCTGGCACCAAAATGTTCTTAGGCTGAGGCATATGCTTGGATAGAGGTGTCAGAGCTTTGAAAATGCACAAATCTTGATGACTGTGATACCTATCTGCTAGAGTTGTGGAACCACATACCTGATTCTCCATCAAACTACTGCAAAAAATATCAAGGGTGGGGCAATAAAGACACAATATATAGTGGTGAATTTGGTGAACCCACACTGTAGAATTCATACAATGTGACACCACAATGTGATTGCCATGACTCAATGCTATGGGATTCTTGGAGTTGCATTTTGGTGAGACACCCAGCACTTCATGGCAGAGAAAGCTAAAGGTCAATTAAACTTAGGGGCATCGTATGTGGAAAATAATTCCAAGCCACACAGCAAATTGCAAAGATTGTCTACTCTAGCTACACATATCTATATCAATATCTATTTCTGAGTCTGAATTTCTGCACAGAGTGACATAATAAAGTCTTGAGATGTGAAGTTGGCTAAAATGTTTCCAGGTAAAATTTCAACACATTCAGAAACAAAAGGTATTACAAACAAAACCTGCCACACAGATTCCTAGAAACAATGCTATTCATTAGATTTCCAGCTGGTCATTCCCTCAAAGGAAGATGTTCCATTCCTCCTTCTACCCTATTATTCTTTTCCAAGTCATAGCTTATCATTATGCTGTTTCCTGTGAGTGCTGTTGTTTCCTGGGAGTGTATTGCTGCTATTAGGATTGTATGTCTGAAAAACCACCTATCCTCCTGGTATGTTGATAGCTCCATCTTGTGTCTCTTGTGTCTGATTTTTCTCTATGTCTTTTGGCAGGTGTTTGATGGGAAAGTGACACACAGTCTGAGCAACCCTTGGATCTATGCACTATGCATCCTGCTTTTAAGGAGATATAAAAGATATACCAAATAATCACTGAAACTCAGTTTAGTATTCAAAATAAAACTCCAAAATAAACTTGGGTAGATGGCATGTTGGATATGGTACATTTGTGTTATGAATTTGTAAAATGTGTCAGTGCTCTTTAGGGTCAGTGCCCAGCTACAACCCATCCCTTGCCAACATATCACACAACATATCTTCAATGGTCTTTCAGTGCATAATTGAAAAGGATGGAAACTGACTCTGAGCGAAATTAGAAACTAAAGATACATTGCTACTGTCCCTGAGATAGCACTACAGAGTTAACAAGAATATCCTCAATTTAAGTAGTGATAAAAGTTATCATGAAGCCTGATGACAAAATACAATTGTTTCCTCATATCAGTGGACCTTGTATCATTTTTATCCTGGAATAGTCAGAGGCTATTCCAGAATGCCCATCAAAGAGACTGGCTTCAAACTGGTTCCAGAATCTATAGGAGCTGTGGCTTCACATACATGGAAGAATCCCATCAATTGGTTTTGCTGTATGATGTGATTTACACTGAAATTTTCTAATGCTCTTTAAGGGCTTTATTTCTGAGTATCCCCTGACTTTGGTTATCCTTTGATTGACTGATTTTATATGTTGATGAATTGCATTTTATGTGTTGTATGGCACCATTGTGTGCTATTTTGTAAGCCACCCCAAGTCCCTATGGGAGATGGTGACAGGGCATAAATTATTATTATTATTATTATTATTATTATTATTATTATTATTATTATTATTTTCTGAGTTTAAAGCCCTTAATACATTCAGCAATTGGCAGTGTGTGTTCATGGTATGCACCATATAAACATTATGGTGCTGCCTTCAAATTGTATTAAATATGGAGGTGTCCAAAGAGGACATTTTCACTGAGTAATCACAATTACAGAAGGACAACAGCATCTTTAACTTGGACTTATCACATAGTGTTGTTCTTTTCCTGCTGCTTCTCTAATGAAGACTGTTGGAAAGCATTTTTGTTACAAAAACAGAGCTTTAACTGATTATTTGTGTTAATAAAAGCAAGACATTTCATGCTACTTCCCCCCGGGAAATAGTGGAAAGGAGCAATATCATGTAATATGTCCAAGGCGAGGACATTGTTGTCCTGCTGCAATTGTGATTTGCCTGCCTTATGCAATAAATTCCTAATTCCAACACATTATATCCTGCACTACCACAGTACCGTTAAGCTAAGAGCTATCCAAAATGGGCTAGTTATTCTATACATTTTCTTTTAAACATGATTCCACGAACACTCTGAAAATGAGTAGATTCTCTATATTCTGTTCTTATCCCACAGTGGCATGGATCTGAAGTTGCTTCATCTTGAATTTGCCATGTCAATATTAAAAAACTGCTGCTAGTAAATGTTTAATTTCTTTTAACAGAGAGTGTTGCTAAAGAACCAAACATCTCTCTTCCCATTTTTAAAAAATGAGTAAACTGATCTAACCAAGGTCTTTGTTACCGAGTGCTTCATCAAAGTTTGTGTGCAACCAAATCACATTTAGATCACACTGGGAGAATCCAGGCTGAAGCAACTGCAAAGAAACTTGTCCACAAAGAAGTTTGTGAACATGCCTCACAACAAAGCACTCAAGAGTCATCCAGTCCAGGAAAGTGCTTGGATTGTTCAAAGTTAAAATCTAGCAGCTCTCGATTCTTTCTATTGAACATATTAAAAAAATCACAAACAAAAACTGGGACATATGCAGCCAAGCAACTCCAAGGTGTGGCAAAGGTGGCAAAAATATCTGCTTTGAACTGGATTATTTGAATCTACACTGGCATATAATCCAGTTCAAAGCAGATAATGTGCATTTTATATGGCACTGTAGAAGGGATCTTTGCAACAACTGAAGTAATTGGAGCACAGAGGGAAAGTGGGAGACACTGGTACATAAGCACTTGAAAAAATGGGACAACAAATTAATCTGAAAAACTAGGGCAGTTGAAAGTTATGGAGCAAGACAGAATTTAAATGGTTAGTAGAAGGAGCATTTCAAAAACAGAGGTCCCTTTCTGATCATGTGTGAATTTTTCTAGGAGCAGTAACTGAAGATGCAATGGACAACAGTACAACAATGTTCATGTGCTATTCCAGTTTCAGCCCTGCAACATCAAAATGCTCCCTGAATTTTATGTGGTTCTTCAAGCAATACACCCACACTCACACAAATTTGATAGCTAAAAACTTTGGAAGAGTCAGAAGGCGACTGAGGAAAATCTTCAGCTATTTTGTTACATCTGTGTAACTAAGGACACATCTATACTGTAGAATGGCTGCAGTTTGGCAGCACTTTAACTGCCATGGCTCAATGCTATGAAATGTTGGAATTTGTAGTGTAGTGAAGCATGAGGGATATCATCATACTTATCAAAATAAGTGTCCTAGGACTTTTCAAGCCTTCTTTGGGGATGGAGCCCATGCCAGCCATCACACGATGTTGTGTGACTTCCAGAGACTGCTTTGTGTTGTGCTGGCTCCAATGGAGTCAGCACACTTCTGCCCTGCTTGGGTATTGTCCCCCCTGTGTGATGGGGTAAGTGTCGTGATGGAAGAACAATGCAACAAAGTCACCCCTCGTGTCTGTCATTTCGCCACACTTGCTGGCAAAATGGCATGGATGGGGGCTCCCCCAATTGATAAAGTCATAGGCTAAAATCCCTGTTAAAACTATAACTCCCCTAATTATATAGCATTGGACCATGGCAGTTAAAAGTGGTGTCAAAGTGCAGTAATTCTGAAATGTAGATGCATCTAAGTACCTTCTGATCCATCCCCACCCACCTCCAGCCCATCTAAAAATCCAGTAGCCAGATTTGGCAAAGGATATCTTCAGCTTCCTCAACAATTTACCAAGAGAATAATGTTTCTAATTCCCTCCCACCAGTAAGTGAGGAAGAAGCCCTGCTTTTGATCTTCACAGCCTCATTCACTGGTAGGAGTGAATTGAAAACATCATCAAGTACTGAAATTACAGATAAGTAGCCTAGAGTTGCAGATCCCAAACTATCCTCTATTCAATTAGACTACAGAGTCTAAGGAGGAAGATGTTTTTACATTCTATTTACTGAAGAGTCTATGGTTTCCTAAGAACACTGTAACCACTTGCCAGATATAATCTTAAAATTGAGCGTAATATGCTGGTGCAACACTGGTGATGGTTTTGCAGTAAATGAAAAGAGTGACTGTCAATACAGAGTCTAGCTTGCTCTGGGGAGTGCTCCCACATTTCTTTCTTTACACTTTTTTCTAGTGAAGATTGCTGTTGCTGAATATTTAGTCCCCCCCACCCCCCTCTTTTCCCAGTGAATCACTTTTCTTGACTGCTCATTATTTGCATAACTTTCAAAAACTTGGTTTTTCTTCCTCCCATTTATCTATGGGTGAATGTCCCAATCAACGGACTTCTCCAATTTCAGCATAGTCAACAAACTCCAGCATACTTCCCGAAAGTTAGGACAGTTGGCCTGGCCTACCTCTATTTTGTTTGTTGTTCTAGTAATAAATAACAAAAGAGATGTATTAAGAGCCCTCAGTATTAGTATTACTAACCTTTCCCCATCCTGGCACTGATATCATTATCAGTAACGGTAGCATGTCTGGGTTGTTGCTTCTCACAGGGGTGCTCTTCACTTTTGGAATAAATAGTTTTGTCTCAACAGAAAGGATAAGGTAAGTTAACATTTGTATTTCTATGCATGAGGATTTAAAAAATATTTTCTTTTTGGTATTAATAGATTTTAATAGGGGAGGTGGAATGTTCAGGCACAATTGCTTTGAACAATCTGGAATTTGCTATGTAAATCTTGATGAGATGGGATAGGCTCTGCTTATTTCATGCTCTAATCTAACCAAGAGAATCATGGTGACAAGGAAGGTAGGCCAAAATCCTACTTGACAGCCCCACTTTGACTATAGGGAAGATGTCAGTTGCCAGGATTCTGAGTAAAATGCCTGTATAATGGCAACCTGGTTGGGAAAGGGGAAAAATTGCCTTACCCACCGCTCTCTGTTGGGTTAGAAATTCATCTATAAGAGCTTACTTATAAAGGCTTATTAATAACTTAGCTGCTGCATATGAAATATAGGGTGCTTTTGTACTTTTTATCTTGAATAAACTGTATTTTTAAAACTTTGTCATGGATTTTGGCTAGCACAATAAAAGTATTTAACTGAAATTGCTATCTGCCCTTTATTGCAATGGGTTTAATAGTTTTGATTATTTCATGATGTTATTGTCTTGTTTGTTTTTTATTTGTTCTTATTTTATTGATGGCCATTAGCCATATTGAATGATATTTTTAATTGAAAAAAATGGGCTTAAAAATAAATCTAGGCATACATACTTAAGTAAAGGTAAAAGTTGTGCCCTGACGTTAAGTCCAGTCATGTCTGATTCTGGGGTGTGGTGCTCATCTCCATTTCTAAGCTGAAGAGCCAGAATTGTCCATAGACACCTCCAAGGTCATGTGGCCAGCATGACTGTATGGAGCACCGTTACCTTCCCGCCTGAGCAGTACCTATTGATCTACTCACATTTGCATGTTTTCAAACAGCTAGGTTGGTAGAAGCTAGGGCTGACAGTGGAAGCTCACGCCGCTCCCCAGAATTGAACCAGCGACCTTTTGGTCAACAAACTCAGCAGCTCAGTGCTTTAACCCAATGCGCCACCAGAGGCTCCATACATACTTAATTGGGAGTAATTATACATAACTTTAACTTACACAATATTTAATCTTCTCTAGAGCCACAAAGCCTTTAAGGGACATATGTATCACAAAGGCTGATTTTCTTTATTCTTCTTAGAGTCCCCCAAATCTAAAGGGAGTGAGGGTGTATCAAATTATTCTCCATCCACTCATAAAATATTCAGAATAAGTTTTGACTGGTAGAATGGAAAGGAGTTAATTTTCAGAGATCTCCTTCCAGTAAATATAGAAACAATATCTGAAAATATTTGTTTAAAATGTTGATAAAGGGTTTTCAAGTATCAGAATGCCCTGCTAGGGAAAAGCTTATTTTTCACAAGAAATTCACAGAAAATTCTGTGCAAAATGATACTGTTGTCTCTCATTTATTTCATTGATGAAAGTCACTAAAAATTAAATGTTTATAAATATACCTCATCTTGGATCATCAGCATCCTTTTCCTATCATTCCCATCTACTTATCCATTGTTAGTGGAGATGACTCCTCTGCCTAGAACAGTGGTTCCCAATCTTTTTTGACCAGGGATTACTTGATCAGGCACCACTTTGACCAAGGACCACTTTGATTAGGGATCACTTGTCTGGGGACCACTTTGACCAGGGACCATTCTCCAACATTAGTACCAAAAGGGTTATGAATCAATTTTTGGTCAGCTTTAGATCAGTTTGGTTATTTGCTGATTCAGAACATTGCATTGGATAGACCACATCAGCTGTAGTGTCTGATACAAAACATATGCCATCCAGTAGTCACCATCTGCTCACCCACAGAAAACCTTATTTAATATTCTGGAGCTGATGTGGTCTAGTCAATGCAATTTTCTGAATCAGCACCCCAAATAACCCCAGGAACAGACCTAAAACGGAGACACCAAGGTGCCCCCACTTCCAGGTGCCACATGGAACAGCTCCACTCAGGAGCCGGGAGGTGGAGGAGCAGCAGCAGTCAGGAGGCTTGTTGTCACACCTTTCGTGGGTAGTCAGCCTCTCCCCCTCCAGACATCCCCATTGCCTTGGCACTATAAGAGAGTCCAGTCACTCTCATTTCAATGGTGTAACTGTGAGGCTGCAGACCATATTTTAGTTCTTGGGGACCACTGGTGGTCCATGGACCAGAGGTCTGGAACCACTGGCCTTGAAGAAAAAATGTGCAGGTTGCTTCCTCATATGATGGTCCTGATGCATAAGATCATTTTGTTCACACATGCAATACCAAAACCACATTACACAGTATCCTATCCTTTTCCATGTGTGCATGAGCCAATGAACAGTCATTACCCCAAAGATTGCTCTTGATTTCAGTGTCTTGATCAAATGTTTATCACAATAACGTGTACTTGTTTGACACAAGGCTGCCAAGAGAATCAAATGCCCCACCACCTGTCGAGTGCTCGCTGAGCAACTGGAGTGAATGGGGACCATGCAACCCTTGTGTTAAAGAACGGGTAAGTAAGAAAGACATAACATAACATCTAGGTAATAACTTTATTTGAACAGCTGACAACAGGAAAGATTTGGACTTATGCTAAATGATACCAAAATTCTACATAGCACAAATTATAATTGACTCTGTGGTTGCCAGGTTGGCTAGGGGCTGGGTGTCATGTAAATTTAATTCAGAATGGATCATATAGCAGAAATAAGAAACAGAAAGCTCCTTCAAATGTGACAAAGGATCCTGTCCACCCTTATTTTCCAAACCCCAATTTTTAGGCTCAAGCATTTAGGCTCAAGCATTGCATGGGCTGGAGGTTTAGCACAGCTGGTAAATCATCAGCAACTATAAGATCTATCAACTGAAAGATTGCAAGTTTGAGCCTCCGAGTCGGCGTGAGTGGCCGACCATCAGCCCTACTCACTGTTTATCTAAGCAGTTCGAAAACAGCTTTAGCTGTAATTAGCAAAATTAGATACCGCTACAGTGGGGGAGGTGTTTTACAATGCCATAAAGAAAAAGAAGATCAAAACATGCTGGAATGAGGAAGTCCTGACGACTCTTCGTTATAGAGGATGGAGTGACAGCACCCCCTGTGGACTTGAGCTGAACCGTCCATGGCATCAAAACAGCACCTCCTTCTGTTCTGTCTGTGTACTGTCTATACAAATGGCATTGAATATTTGCCCTGTATGTGTACTTGTGATCCACCCTGAGTCCCCTTCGGGGTGAGAAGGGTGGAATATAAATAAAGTGGTATTATTATTATTATTATTATTATTATTATTATTATTATTATTCCAACACAGCTGTTTCCTTGGTAGTGAAGGTAGTGAGGAGTTATTGAGTCTTTACTGGAGGTACAATATCTGTGCAGATAAAGCTTGTTGCAGATAAAAGTTGAGCTTTGGAAGGTAAGAAAGACAAATATCTTTGCCCCACTTGACAGAACTTTATTGTTCATCTTCCTGTTTAACAATCTGTTCAGGATTAAATTTACAGAAACCTTGCCCTGCACCCAATCTGATAGCCCTAAATAAGTTCCAAAATTATGAATGTCTAGGAGGAAAACCTCCTTTGATTTCAGAGAATCTGTGAATCCACCAGTTAATTATAAATTTGGTTAGCCTTAATACAGTTGTTCCTCCATGTTTGTTGTTTTGTCTTCCATATATTCATATTTTTTAACTTAAAATGCTCTTGTTAAGGATCTGTAGGTCCTCCAGTGTGCTTCTATGATCAGCTTCTGGCATAAATTGACCAGAGAGTCATGGTAGAAATTTCTAGAGAGGTGTTCTCTCAGTTTTAAAAAAGCAATTTTGTTTATTTTCAGTTTTTCACTTTCATGGGGTCCTCTTCCCCGAACCCCAGTGAATGTGGAGGGATGGGTGTAGAATGAGTCTCTTCTAGTCTGGTATCAGGAACTACCTGATATCCATTCTGGATATTTTTGTTTGGGTAATGGAAATAGAAAGAGTGACACCTACTGGCCAACTGTAGTATAATGTAAGAAGACTTCTTGTGTACCTTCAAGTTATTTTAGACCTATGGTGACCCTAAGGTGAACCTAGCACAAGGGGCATGATTTGTTCAAAGGCTTTTTCTGAGATTGAGGAAGTGTGACTTGCACAAGGTTGCTCTGAAGGTTTGTACAACAAGGTATTTTTTTCAACCTGGTACCCTCTGTTGTTCATGTCATCCATGAATGATGGGAAGGCAATACACCTGGTAGGCATCACATCAGTAAATGTTAACATAAAGAATCTATAAATGTTTTAATTAAGAATAGTTTAAAAGATAAATTAAAACATGTCTTTTTTACTCTTCAGTAATACAATATGTGGTAGGGTCAACTACGAGAACATGAGAATAGTAAGTCATGTTTTTATAACTTGTTAGAAAATTGAAAGGCAAACTAGGAACATATCATCAGCTATATCGGAGTCTGCTCAGATCAATAAAATATAAAATAAATTTCATTACAGGCCTCTGTCCAGAGACAACCTTATGTTATAGCTGTTCTGGCTTGTTTTGGGGTCAGTCCCCAATGATGAGCTTCAAAATGGTTAGGAAATCATATTAAGTTCCTGATATAGCCAACAGAGGCACAAGTAACAGAGGAAGTTGAGTAGCAGCCACTAAACTGACAGTGGAGCAAGAAGACCAGATCTGCCATATATCTGCATTGGGTAGCACTCTAAAAACAATAAGGAAGAGGGACACAAGAAATTGATGTCAGAATGATACAGGAAGACTTGACCTAAACTAGACTACCTATTAAATACTTGGTTTGAACACTTGATCAGGTTGTCAACTGTGGGGGTGGGGGGAAATCAACTTCTCATAAAATGTATTTACTAATCCATTGTGTAAAGAACACAGTTTTACATCTCTGTTGTACTTTTTTATTTATGTTTTCATAGCTGATCTCACTAATATTGTACATTTTCATCCCCCCCCCCCCACCAAAAAAAATAGTATCGTTCAAGGAGTGTCCTGAAGTATGGACAGTTTGGAGGAAAGGCATGCCTGGAACCTCTAGGACACAGAGAAAGCTGTGAGCCGGATGTCCCTTGCCATGAGGAGGAAATTGACTGTGGCAAAGACTTCAAGTGTGAAAATGGTAGGCAGTATTTTGTTACTGTGTGCCTTCAAATCACTTCAGGCTTATGGCAACCCTAACGTGAACCTATCATGGGGCTGAGAGAGTAAGATGACTCATTTAGTTCCCATGGACAAGTGAGGAATTGAACCTTGTTTTCCAGAGTCAAACGCCTATGCTCTAACCACAATGCCATGGTGTCTTTTAGGCCTGGGTAACAACGGAAAAATTTGTTTCTAAAATCGATTTGTATTTGGGGGGTTTTTTTGTTTCGATATTTAAAATAATTACAAAATTTTCCTTTTAAAAAGTTTGATATTTACGAAATTTCATAAATGGTAAAAAATTAACGAATCGATTTCCGAAAGAATAACGAATCGATTCGTTAATGGCGGACGCGACCGCGAAATACGCTAAAAAACCTCCAGAACCTTCTGAAGCTTCCCTCTCCCTCTGTTGTTGACTGTTGGTGTGATATTATAATTTTTTTTCACTAATTAAACCATAAAACTGGCCCAGACATGCGGAAATAATAACGAAACGACCTCAAAACAATAACCAAACGAATACAATATCGAAATACGAAGCATTTACAAAACGTTTTTGAAAATTTGTTTTTTTAATAATTGCTCCAGAATGGTTCGTTATCGTTTTGTAATTGAAAAAATTAACGAATTATTAACGAATTACGAATTAACGAAATGAACCCGCCCAGCCCTAGTGTCTTTCACAACTTCCATTTTATGCTTTTAACTGATTTTTTTAGTAGATGCTAAAGTTGTATTTAAGGGCACTTCCACACAGTACCTATAATTTGGGAGAAAATAGGTTAAAAGCGGGGTTTGTGCTAAATGTGTGCTTAATCACAGCAATGGAGAGAAAACCTGATTCAAAAAGGTCCTCCATTATCCCAGTTCCAGGCAAAAATAGTGGATTTTCCCATGACTGTGAGGCCTTGCAGTCGTGTAAAATTCAGTATGTCCCTCTTTACCTCCTGTGAAGACTGCTTCCCACCCTATGCTGGTTTTTAAAAGCCCAAAACAGCTGATGAGCTATTTGGGCTCCCATGGAGACATAGCTGATTTCCAGCTGGTTTCTAGAGAAGAGAAATGGAGAACCATTAGCGGTTTCTCAAGGTGTCTATTTTAATCTTTATAATATTAAACACCGGGGAAAGAGGGAAATCTGGTGATATTTTTTTTTAAAAAGATTTGCCACCATTACGCTCTGATGCTTATATGCACAGATAGGAATCTCTCCATATTTGTATTATGATATTCGTATGTGCGCATATAAGCATCAGTGGATGTCCTCTGTCTGCCCTCCGTCTTATCCCGAAACACAGAAGGGTTGTGAGGACAGTGGGGGAAGAAAGCCCAGGGACGGCAGGTCTGTGTGGGGACCTTCTTTAAGGGCCCGGGTTTGTTTATCCCACATATTAATATGTGGGATAATATGCATTTTGGCGCTGTCTGGAAGTACCCTAACTGACTAAAACCTAAATTCCACTACTAACTAGAGTAAATTGAACTACTGAAATTTACATATATGTTGAATCACCACTAAACAACTGACTGAATAGATTTACTCTAGTTTAAGTAGTCAGTTCATCTAGTTCACTAGATGGGTGAGTATGGAAAAAATGCTCATTCCCCCTAAAATTTAAAGAATACTAATTAATTTTTGCAACCTTGATGGGAAAAAAATCATTTTTAAAAATCAAGATGTCAGAGAAAAAGAAAAAGGCCATGGAATGCTTTGCTCTTTATGTTCTTTAAAGAAAAATGTGCAAAAAAGAAAAAGCATTTCACAGATTTCTGAAACATCAGCGATATTTTGGTGCAGGAAATTACATTTATGGATCCAAACACCTTTTTCCAAAACAGCCACGATGAAAATTGCATTAAAACCCTTATGCTATCATTTCACTGGGAGAAAACAGCTGACATTATTAATGATTTCATGTGGAATCCCCCCCCCCCAAAAAAAAATTAAGGAGTTCATTTTGGTCATATTCTCATTAGGTAGAGTGAGTCATGCCTCACAGGCAGTGAAACAGGTGAAGAAAATAGCAGGCTACTGTCACACCTTTGGAGAGCCAGAAGTGCTGAGGAACTGAAAAAAATGATTGATAAATGGCTGGCAATAAAGTTTAATAGTCACTATATGTTCAGTTCTGAGAGATGCTAGGACAGTGGTTATCAACCTATGGATTCTCAGGTGTTTTGGCCTACAACTCCCAGAAATCCCAGCCAGTTTAACAGCTGTTAGGATTTCTAGAACTTGAAGGCTAAAACATCTGGGGACCTGCAGGTTGAGAACCACTGTGCTAGGATAAAGATGAAATACTTGCACAAAACCAATACACAAGGAGGTGGTAGCATGTCATTCAATTAACATAACTATTTAGATGAAACAAAGCAAATCTTGCAGATCTCTGGTGCTTCTACATGGGAGGAAAAAAATGCAATTTGACACTATATTAACTGCTATATGACACTATATCAATGCTATGGAATCAGGGGCCTTGTAGTTTGGTGAAGTGTCAGCAGTATTTGGCAGACTGGGCCAAATCCTTTGTAAAACCACAACTCTCCTGATTCTATAGCACTGAGTCACAAAAGTTAAAGTGGTGTCATAGGGCACCCTCAAAGACAATATTTTAGCTCTAGGACAGTGGTTCTCAACCTGGGGTCCCCAGATGTTTTGGCCTTCAACTCCCAGAAATCCTAACAGCTGGTAAACTGGCTGGGATTTCTGGGAGTTGTAGGCCAAAAACATCTGGGGACCCCAGGTTGAGAACCACTGCTCTAGGACTTTCTGGGGTGCTAAAAATGCCCCCTAAACCCAAAGAAAAATTCAAGCAACTAATAAAGGAAGTGGCCTGTAATCTGTCCTTGGTTTTAAAAAGCAAGGCTGTCCTTTGTTTTTTTTACAATGTCAAGCAGTGCATAGTTAGCCCTGCAAAATATTTGAGAAATGTTTGTCTCTTCTGAAGTATGGATGGATACAGCCTCAGGATCACATTTTTCTATCCCTGATATAAACTGAGCAATCACTGTGATATCGTAGGTGGTGGGTGCTAAGCAAAGAGCTTACAAGGTAGAAATCTTGCCTTCTGTTCTCTGTATTATCCTTAGGACAATGTATAAAAACAAGACTGGTATGCAATACAGAGGATGACTGTGGAGATATGTCTGATGAAGGTGATTGTGAGGACTACCGCCCTGCCCCCTGTCGTGATCGTATTCTTGATGTATCAGAGCTTGGAAGAATTGCTGGTCATGGGTAAGAGTTGGGAAGTTTTTGTGAGAAAAATCAGAAACAAAGACTTGTGGATCTCCTTTCTAAAACTAGATTGCCTAACATTTTTTTAAAAAAGTGTAAACATTAGTCCCTTGGAAAACAAAAGAAAGAAGATGATCTTCTTTATAGTACTGGAAGTGCCATACACACACACACACACACAAATTGACCTCTTTGTACTAGTTGAGGGCAGTTTTTAAGGCCAAACTTAGGGTTCTGACATGACCCACCAATAAGGTCTATTTCAATCTGATCCATTTCAATCTAGTTTCAGGTCTGGCTGTGGAACAGAGACAGTTTTGGTCACCTTGGTGGATGTCCTACAAAGAGAGCTAGACAGGGGGAGTGTGTCCCTCTTGATTCTTCTGGATCTCTCAGCACTTTTCAATACCGTTGACCATGGTATCTTCTGGGTTATTTTGTGGGATGGGACTGGGAGACACTGTTTTACAGTGGCTCCAGTCCTTCCTGAGGGGTCATATTCAGAAGATGATGCTGGTGGATTCTTGTTCGAACTCTTGGCCATTAAATTGTGAGGTTCCTCAGGATTCAATTTTGTCCCCCATGCTGTTCAACATATACATGAAAACGCTGGGACAGGCCATCCAGAGTTTTGGAATATGATGCTACCCAACTCTACTACTCCTTTCTACCTAATGCCCAGGAAGCCCTGACCCTAAACCAGTACCTGTCATCAATAATGGACTAGATGGAACTTAATCTAGACAAGACAGAGGAACTCCTGGTTAGTCGGAAGCCAGATCAGGGAATAGGAATTCAGCCCATGTCCACACTCAGTCCAAAGTGCATGGCTGTTATAGAGTTTCAGCAAAATTCTGAAGCATTCCCCAGCTTTGCTTAAAATATTAGCCTGGTTGACTCTGCATTAAGGACATCTTTTGGACATCCAGGTTTGAGTCCACCATGGGGTTAAGGCCTGGTGAATACAAGCCCTTAGAGAGAGCAGAAATGTTAGGGATAAGTGATTCCCAGTAACACATCAATCCATCCTGAAATGTAAATTGATTGGGATTTTTCCTCTTATTCTGTTCCTGTAGCTTTATTCTCTTCCTTATCATAAGTGAAACTAGCAATCTTCAGTGTTAGCGCTCTTAGACGTCTTTCCTGTATTTCATGAAGCAATCACAGCAAAGGCTTAAGGATTTTATAGACATTTTTGTCTTTCCCCTTTATCAGAATTGCTGGCCACTGCACACACGCACTCCCTATCAGAATACAGCCTTTCAACAATCTAATTACATTTTGTTTTCTCAGAATCAATGTTCTAGGTATGAAACCACAGGCAAGCCCATTTTACAATGAGTTTTACAATGGGGCATGTGAAAGAGTCCGTGATGGGAATAGTGGCATTTATTATCGCAAGCCATGGAATGTCGCTGTGCTAAATTATGAGGTAGGACCATTTTTAAAAATAGAGATTGCTTTTAGTAGTAGGTTCAGATACTATAAAGTGTACCTTTTATGTTCTGCCAATTTTCTTGAATTGTTGGACTTCCATCTAGCTCTAAGGTAAATGTATTACTTTTGTCTTCAGTATAATGTTATACATATGCTATTTTTTAAAAAATAAAGCAGGATCTGACTTTACCTTATTAAGTAGCAAAAGCACTACAAATGATATGAACACTTAGATCTCAGAGTAGGAATCATGCAGCATTCCAGATGTTGCTGGACTGCAAATCCCAACTGTCTTCACTATTATAGCAAGGGTGAGACCTGTTGAGACATTCTGTTCAACATCTTCTGGGGGGATGCATGATTCCCAGGAGTGCTATAATCAATTTCTAAAACATTTATAAAACATTGTAGAATGCTGAAGGCAGTTAATACCCGGAGAACTAT
Source organism: Anolis sagrei (assembly GCF_037176765.1). Taxonomy (NCBI): domain Eukaryota; kingdom Metazoa; phylum Chordata; class Lepidosauria; order Squamata; family Anolidae; genus Anolis; species Anolis sagrei. The sequence goes on from NC_090022.1 coordinate 277,891,254, forward strand.
TTATTCTTGGTCTATTTTTGTGTTATCTCTTTCCCCTCTATAATACCTAATTCATCTTATCCTTTTGTTGTTAAAATGCTGGTCAGTATTTATTATGGTTAGTCTTAAATGTCTAACATTACAGTATATTTTCTTATGGATCCCTTAGAATTTTTTTTCAAGTACAGAATCTTTCCCATTTAATTCAAGGTTGTGAAAATAAAGTTGTGCTTCTTGGGCCATTGTGAATGCATGGGCACTAAATTGTGCATTTACTTGTATGTTTGGATACAAGTGAATGCACACTTGTTTGTATGTGTTCTGTTGCACACCATTGTCACTTATTATTAGGTTATTTTTTGCTAATTTTATTTAATTTTCATGTGATGTGTTTACACAGAAAATTTAATTATGGGCTGAAAATAATATTCTTGTACATCTTCTGCATTATTTTTTCTGATTTATTATTTTCTGTGCATTCTTTTATGCAAAATTTTATTTTTGTGAGGAAAGCAGCATTTTCTATCCAGAAAAAGATATTTTTTTATACAGGAAAAAATATTTCTACGCAGAAGTATTTATTTATTTATTTATTTGCGTTATTTCTACCCTGCTCATATCAGCCCGAAGGCGACTCAGAGCCATTTTATGTGAGGAAACTGCTATTTTCAGTACAGAAAATGCTCTTTTCTGCATGAAAATACCACATGTAGATTTTATGTAGAATAATTTCAACATTCATGAAACATATTTTGACCACATTCAATTTAAAATGTATTTTATCTGATATACATAACTTTCCATTTGCAAAGATTGACACTAAGGTATATTATGCAAGATATATGTGAAGCCAGATTCCTTTAGTGGCCAAAAAATGCAAAACAAAGCAACAACTCCTAGCCATTACTTTAATAAATGGTCCTCAAATGCCCCCAAACACTCTCCTGGGTATGTGGGGAGCATTTCCACCATGTTTGGGGTGGAATCCTATACTATTGTAGGCCCAGAGAAGCCTTAAAATATATAAGTCAAAAGTGACTGTTTTTAAATAAATGTTTCCCCAGCACTAAAATGACCCACACCTACCCCACAAATCATAGTGGAAACATTCCCCAAACATCGAGGGTGCATTGGGGCAAAATGTATTCTCATTGTTATTTTTCACAGGGGTGTAGTCTTCCAAGATCTTTATTGGGTCTAATGCAACCCTTTATTTCCATATGATTTACACTATTATGGGCCTGATAGAGGATAGAGGATAGAGGATAGAGGGCAGAGGATAGAGAAGAGGATATAGAATTGCTATTTTGGTTGATTTGGAGATTCCTTCGCTTCCCTGATTATTTTTATCCAAATCTCTCCCTGAATTTGGTGTTAATTCTTAACCAATGTTATACATATGTCTTTGGCCTGTGGAGGTAAAAATGGGTTTATCCATAAATTAAACATCAATGTAATTATAAATTTCTGTTTATCCTCTCCAAGACACGAGGAGGGAAAAACTTCAGAGCTGAGTACTATGAGGATCAAGTGACAGCCCTGAAAGAAGTGCTACGTGAAACACTGCAAACTTTTAAATCAAGCTTATCTCTAAAAATGAATCCCACTGAAATAAGCGAGGGAAATATTACATTAACAGATTTCAACACAGACTTCACAGCTTCTCATTCCAGTAGCATCAGGGAATACTTGCGCGAGTCGAAAGGGAAGGTAAGTTATCAAAAATGGAGAATTGTGAGATCTGATATAGTATAAGATTAGAAATGTGGACTTATACTTAGGAGTAAGCCACATTCAACACACTCTGACATTCAATAAAATTGCATAGGTGCAAAGTGTCATCCTGTAAACCAGCAATTCTCAACCTGGTGGTTGGAACTCCTGCTGGGGGGGGGGGTCACGAGGGGGTGTCAGAAGGGTCACCAAAGACCATTAGAAAACGCAGTATTTTCTGTTGATCATGGGGGTTCTGTGAGGGAAGTTTGGCCCAATTCTATTGTTGGTGGGGTTCAGAATACTCTTTGATTGTAGGTGAATTATAAATCCCAGTAACTACAACTCCCAAATGTCAAGGTCTGTTTTCGCCAAACTCCAGCAGAGTTCACATCTGGGCATATTGAATATTCATGTCAAGTTTGATCCACATTCATCATTGTTTGAGTCCACAGTGCTCTCTGAATGTAGGTGAACCACAACTCCAAAACTCAAGGTCATTGCCCATCATGTCCTTCCAGTATTTTCTGTTGGTCATGGGAGTTCTGGGGGCCAAGTTTGGTTCAATTCAATTGTTGGTGAAGTTCGGAATGCTATTTGATTGTAAGTGAACTATAAATCCCAGCAACTACTACTCCCAAATGACAAAATCAATCCTCCCCAACCCTACCAGTATTCCAATTTGGTCGTATCGGGTATTTGTGCCAAATTTGGTCCAGTGAATGAAAATACATCCTGCATATTAGATATTTACATTACGATTAATAACAGTAGTAAAAACTACAGTATGAAGTAGCATCAAAAATAATTTTATGGTTGGGGATGACCACAACATAAGGAACTGTATTAAGGCATCGCAGCATTAGGAAGGTTGAAAAACACTGCTGTAAACTCTCCCCTGCCCCATGAGAATCCAGAAGACAAGGACATCAAGGGTTTCAGGAAGGCAAATTATACAAGGCCTCTTTCAGAAGTCTCTGATAGTTGGTCTTATAGCTTTTTGTCTTGTTTGAGAACTGGTTGATACCACCAGATACAAGTATCCCTTCTGTGGCAATAAACTTTGCTAAATTTCAGATAAAAGCAAGACATAAAAAATATGACACCTAACTGAAATTTTGCATCATATGTAGCATTAACAACCACCACAACAAATCTTTTACAGACTGAAAGTTACAACACCCACCCACCCCGCCCCCCCAACCCACACACACACACATACACATGTTGTTGATTGGGCTTGTCTACACTGCTGAAAAAATATGTTTGGAAGTACATTTTCCCCAGACTACATTGGCCCTGAAGTTACCTCATTAACAATACACATAGTGAGATGGTAAACCCACCTCGCTGTTAAGAGGCAGTTCTCATTTCCAATCATATTATTCTTGGCCACGTGGCCATGAATTCCTCCCTTACACTCACCCCCAACCTGGGGCAAGAATCTCAAATTCCATCTGCCATTAGAGTTGTTCAAGACTCCAGAATAAGTAAGTTGGGCCAGAGATTTCTAAAAATTCTTTCTTTGCACCATTTGCTATGTCTTAATGAAACCCGACAAGGCATAACATTGAGTGCCTCTCTGTATGTCACCAACATGGGAACTAGCATGATAGACTATAAGTGACTATTATCTCTAATCAAGGAACTCTATTCTGACACAATTGCTAGAATAAAAGTTGCCATCACTAACTGATCCTATTCCCATGAGCAAAACAAGAATGAGTAAAGCAGGGCACTATTACTCTTTAATTTATATTTGAATGACAAAAATCCAAAATTGTATGGCCTGGGAGTTTTTCTACTCTCAGCTGGGTCAAAGAAGGTGTCTATTGTGTTATCGAAGGTTTTTGTGGCCAGAATCATTGGGTTGCTGTGAGTTTTTCGGGCTGTACTGCCATGTTCCAGTAGCATTCTCTCCTGACTTTTTGCCTGAAAATATGGCTGGCATCTTCAGAGGTCTTTTGAAAATGAGGCCAGTGGAGTGTATATATACCTGAAATGTCCAGGGTGGGACATTTTTGCCAAGTGTTTTATGTAGTATCTTTAAAATGTTTTATTTTGTTGTCCTTCTATATTGTTGCTTTTTTACATATTGTATTTCTATATGCGAATGTGAGTGACCTATGGTATGGGCATAAATAAATGAATGATAAAGAAGTATGTAGCACTTTTAAACAACTGAGCAGAAGAGAGAATGTGATTGGTAGTGCCTCTGATACAATGTGTTGATTCTATACATACAGGCAGCTCTGCACATCTGAAGCTTCCTAGAGAAAAATTCTAGGTCACTAGTTCCCAACTTTTGATTCTCCAGATGTTTTTAGACTTCAAGTCACTGAATTCCTGACCATTGGACAAAATGGTAGAGTACTCAAAGTCCAAAATATTTGATGGATCAAAGTTTGGGAACCACTGCTCTAGGTCTCCAAAGCAATTATATGGCCAACATCTTCTAGAAATCAATCCTATCATTGCACTGGAGAATCTAGAAAATTCTAAATAGGTGTTCTCTGAGGTTAAAAAATATCCGTTTTTAAATTTACATTTTCCTGCTTTAATGGGGGCCCTGTGCCTCTAAGGGCCATTCCAGACAGACCCAAAAATGTGGGCCCTGCCTCGCTTTTACTTGAAGCATCCAAATGACTCAGATAAAAGCGAATTAATTTAGAACAAAGCAGAGTTTTCCTGCTTTGTTCAGAATTAATTAGTTACCCCATTAGATCCAGGCCCTCCTGAAAGACCAGGGTCTAACAGGATATTGGGCTTGTGGGGACTCACCCACAGGTAGTCCTGGGACTACCTGGGGGTGAGTCCCCATTTGTCATCTCACACCTTTTGGGCTCCTTGAGCTCAAAGGTGCAAGATGGTGCCCACCACTTCCCCCCAAGCCCCCAAAACAAGCTTTAAACTAAATTGCTCTTGACCCCCCCCCCCACCCAACCCCCCATCTCCTGGTGCATCATTGGTACATGCCAGGAGGATGAAACAACCACTGTAATGGTGGCCTGGTAAGGTTTTTGAATTTTAAAGCTTGTTTTGGGGGGCTTCAGTGTGGCTGGGTGCCATTCCAATAGTTACTGAGGTGGCATCTACCCTCCGGGTAAGCCTGCTTCACCATGGGTTTAAGTTATGTCTGGAAGTGTCCTAAGTCCAGTGAATGTAAAGGGCTAACTGTATCAATACGAAGCTTACTTAAAATTGTTTTTAATCAGGAAAAACTGAATTTTACATTTTATAAGCAGCCAAATCCTTAATATGGTAATACACATGTGACACAGAATTACATTTCCCCAAAATCCTTGCTGTCAAAATAAACAGCTAAACTAGTTTACTTTATATCTATCATATAATGTATATATTTAATGTCGTTTTAATGGCTATGGTTGCATTCTATGAAATGCTGGAATTCATAATTTGGCAAGACAACAGATCTTTCTGGCTGAACCTTTACAATTGCCGAGTCCATAGTGGTATCAAAATGCTATCCCCATGACGTAAGAAAATATGATATTTTCTTGTTAAGAATTGCAGCATTTAACATAAGAAGTGGAAGGAATTCTCTTTTCTACTTTCTTGCTAGAATTGTCAGTACACTAACATCTTTTGCTTTACAGGAACAACTATTTCTACATGTGAGATCAAGCATTGAGCTAGGATCATTTATTATGCGAACACGCGATCTTCGTCTAAATGACTGGTTCCTTGATGACATAAAAAATTTGCCTACTACATATGACAGGGGAGAGTATTTTAAATTTCTGGAAACACATGGAACTCATTATGCAAAGAAGGGAGTTTTTGGAGGAAAATATGAATTACTATATGTATTGGACAGTGAAACTATGAAAAAAGAAGGTAGGAACGCAGAATCAAAGTCTCATGCATATTAGTTAAATTCTGGGGTAACTGAGTGGCAAGGATTAAAATTAAAACCGAAGTATGAACTTGTTCATTTAAAAGCTGCCCTTTAAAAACTAGCCTTTTTCAACACTGAAGTTGGATTAAGTTTTTTAAAAAATATTATTTCTTTATTCCATTTTTTCTACACTAAATATGTATTTATTTCTTATGTGGAAATCCCTCCTAGTTGGTTTGATCTCCTTCATCATTTTTAATCTCACAGCAATTCTGTGAGATTAGTCAGGCAGAGATGGTGATTGGCTCAACATCAGCCAATGAGCTTCAGGTTCCCAACTCCAGGGGTTCCTGGGTGAAAACATTAACTAGATCCATTTAAATCTGACTTCATACTTGATTATGGGACACAGCCAGCTTTGGCCACCTTGTTGGATATCCTATATTACGAACTGGGGAATATGTCCCAATTGACTTTGTTTGGACTTCTAAGAAGCATTCCGAACCAACAACCATGGTATCCTACTGGGCTTCCTTTCTGAGAGTAGACTTCTTCTCAGAAGGCATGGTCTCATGCCTTCTTGGAAGAACAGACTCAAAATATGATGCTGGGGAATTCCTGACTGAAACCATGGCTGTTGAGCTGTAGAGCTGTAGAGCCCCTTGGAACTCAGTTATTCAACGTACATATGAACCTGCTGAAAATGGTTATCTGGAGTTTATGGATATTATGTCACCAGTATGTTGTCAAGACCTGACTCTGTCCCTCCTTTCCATCCAATTCCATGACTGTTTTGGTATATATTTTTGGTAATAGATTAGTGTTCAAGTTCCTGAAGATGTCAGATCTAGCTATACTAAGACATCTTTTAATTACATCTTGTTCAGAATACTTTAACATATTTTGTGTGATTGCACCAATGGGCTCCAAATCCTGTTGTCAGAGAGCAGGAGTATATAACTCTGTTCTTTGTTTAAAGAATTTCACTGACTATGATTCATTTGAGGGCACAATTCAAGGTGTTTATTATGACCTAGTAAATCTTATATGCATGGATCTAAACTCTCTGCAAAAATATAAATCCAATCTGAGTCAAAAGATCCTCATTTTATAGCAATTGAAGGACAAAGAGGGAAAGAAACTAGACCATGGAGTCAGGAGTGCTTACTACCAGCTTTGGCTGATATGCTAGCTGCACCTCTTCCTAAAATCCAAGGACCTAAAGGCAGTAGTGTGTGATCTTGTAACCTCAATGCACTCTACATTGAGCTACCTCTGTACCATGTTCTCCAATTAGTTCAAAATGCAGCAGCCAGATTGGTCACAGGAACATCCAGGAATGAGCATAATACACCTATACTACAGTCATCCCAATAGTTGCCAATTAGTTTCCAGGCAGAGTACAAAGTGTTGGTTTTGACTTTTAAAGCTCTACATGGTTTGGGTCCAAGTTACCTACAGGTTTGCCTTCTCCTGTACAATCCGTTCCACATACTTAGGTCCTCTGAGGGATGGCTACTCCAGCCTGCCAGATCCCAACTGGCAACTGTCTCCCAGAGGACCTTTTCATCAGCTGCCCCAAGACTGTGGAACAACCTGCCAGAAGAGCTTTGACAGATAGATCAGCTGTCAACATTTAAGACACAATTGAAGGCCCATCTCTTTCGGGAGGCCTACCCAGTCAATTTTAAATTGTGAATTTTAATCTGCATTGTATCAGTGGATTTTAACTTGTATTTTAGCTCTGTGTATCTTATTGTATGTTTTTTAATCGTGATTTATCTCTTGTGTTAATAATGTTGTACCCAATTCACCTCGAGCTGCAGGGAGAAGAGGGCAATACATTAATTATCATATATTATTATAAAATGCTTCAGCCCAACTCACCCTGCTTTAAGGATCAGAAGGATCTGGATATTGTTTGGACAGAACTGACTTCTGGACCACTTTGTATTTTAGAATTAGTGTAAACCAAAATAGATAATCAGAATTGCTCCTGCCATGTTAAAACAGTTGGAGAGATGTATTCATAGTTGCAAATAATGAGAGGAAGAAGAGCAGAGCATGATGAAAATGAATAGATGAAATTATTATTATTATTATTATTATTATTATTATTATTATTATTTTCTTACCCGCCTCTTCTTGAGTGGGGCAGAACACAGTTAAAAACACATCATTATAAAATATTAGGTAAAATACATATATTTATATGAAATGCATATATTAAAATACACAGGACAAAGAATAAAATATGGTAAACACAAGACATAAATTGTGGAAGGCTTTCATGGCCGGAATCACTGGGTTGTTGTAGGTTTTTTCGGGCTATATGGCCATGTTCTGGAGGCATTTCTCCTGACGTTTCACCTGCATCTATGGCAAGCATCCTCAGAGATAGTGTATCCTCACTACCTCTGAGGATGCTTGCCATAGATGCAGGCGAAACGTCAGGAGAAATGCCTCTAGAACATGGCCATATAGCCAAAAAAAAAAAAAACCTACAACAACCCATAAGACATAAATTTAAAATTCATAGTGAAAAATTGACTGGTAGATCTGTGAGAAGAAATAGGTTTTCAATTGTCTCTTAAATTCTGACAGCTGGTTTAATGATTTCTGTAAGTGATTTCTGCAAGCCTAAATGAAAAAATATGTCTAAGTTGTTTGTTTGTCATTGGATGAAGTTCAGATTCTCTGCTGACCTCTTACAATGAAGAAATTTCCTCATATTTCTTCATATTTTACCCATATTTTACTTAGTACGGCCAACTCATTTTTTCCAACTCAAGTCATTTACTGACCAACAGGGGTGTGTGCAGAGAAGCAGCCATGTATATTCCTACAGACTGATCTTCACCACACCATGGAGGATACCTTGCTGCTTTGTATCCAGCTATAGGAATATATGCAATGTCCTGGCCCATATATATCTTTATGGGTAACCTAAATAAAATTTCCTTGTGATTTTTTTTAGTACTTCTTGATTAAGGAAACACATAGCTCCACCTTTCCCTCTTCTATCGCTAATAATGTTGATATTTTCATTTTCAGGTGTTACCATAACAGATGTAAAAAATTGTCTGGGATATAATGTAGAATTTGGTATAAAATCTTCTGATTTTGATGCTAGAGTGCCTGTATCCGATACCAAGTGCACAACTGAAAAAATGAGACAAGGTATGTTTTTCCTTTGCATTTATATCCCCCCAGAGGTGTGCTTTCAGAAAAGGAAAATTTCTACCTAACTACTTACCACATATACACACATCTCTACCTGTATTAGGAAATATACTAAGGAAGTCAAAGATGTATTTGGACTCCTCACTATAAAACACATAGTTTTGTGTTCTTACACTCAATGATAAACTGCTTTTTCAGTGCAAAAATGTGATCGAATGATTTGGGAAGTTATTCATATGTTGCTAAAGATTGGCCACCCTGCTGCTACCAATGGAAGGTGTCCAGAGTAAGGCAACAAAAATGGAAAAAAAACATCTCAAAATCATGCCTCATAAGGAACAGTTTGGGGACTTTGGTATGTTTAGCCTGGAGAAGAGAAGACGAGAAAGTGAAGAAGTGACATGATAGCCATATCTAAATATTTGAGGGGCTGTCAGATTGAGGATGGAGATGTGTTTTGGCTGCTCTAGAAGCAATGGATTCAAACTGTAGGGAAAGAGATTCTATGAAAACATTGAAATGAACTTTCTGTCAATAATAGCTGTTGCAGCCTTGGAGTGTGTTTTAATCTCCTTTTCTGAGGGTTTTAAAGCAGAGCCTGGATGGTCATCTGTCAAGGCTACTTTGATTGTGTATTCCTGCATGCCATAGAACTGAACTGGATGACCCTGTGGTCTCTTCCATGTCCATGATACCATGACTATTAAGCCTGATGAATTCCCTTAATGCTCAATGTATCAGGGCTGCTTGTGCCTAGGTTTCTCCAGACTTCCCAAGTTTTGACTTATGTCTCTATTCATGCTGTTGCTACTTCTGCTTAAAACTTTTCTCCCAAGAAAGGATGAAACAGTAAAATCAAGCAACTTTTCACTTGATTAGTCAGTCTGCCACATACACACCCCAAGTTTTCCCATTGGAAAATGGAAATCAGGTTGTGGCGTGGCATCACTGTTCTGTTCAAGAATCCCTAATCCATTCTTCGTCTGTTTTGTTTCCCCCCTCTTGTAGTTAGCAACAGAACAACAGTTTCACTCATCAATGATGTGGTCTCTATAGTTCAAGGAGGGAAGACTACTGTTTTAGTTAAGTTGAAGGAACAATTGTCTAAAGGTAACAAGGTTACCAATGTTGAAGACTATGTCGAATGGGCAGCTACACTCTCTGATGCTCCTGTAATAATGTCACAGGAGGTAAGTGCATTTTCCTTCTAAATGTCCATATGGATAGTTTTGTTGGCGTGGCACTGGTCCTTTCAGAATGAGGAAATCAAGGACTGTTTTGCACTCTCTCACACACACAGGATCTAAAAATCCTTTCTGTACCTTATTATTTGTACTACATGTTGCCCAACTAGAACTAGAGCCTAATTGTAGTGTGTTTCAGAAATAACTAGGCATTCCAAGGCTTCCAAGAAACTTGCAGATCTAACTGAGGGTGCATCTACATTGTAGAATTAATGCAGTTTGACATCATCTTAAATGCCATGGCTCTGTGCTATGGAATTGTGGGAGATGTAGTTTGGTTAGGCACCAGCTTTATTTGGTAGAAAAAGCTAATGGTCTAATAGCTAAAACTAGAAAAACTAGAATTCTCAGGGTTCCATAGCACTGAAACATGGCAGTTGAAGTGGTGTTGAACTGCATTCTACAGTATAGATGCATCCCTAAAGGAAGCTATAGGTTGACTAATCGTGACATTAAAAGCCTTTAGGGATAGAGCCAATGTAAAAAAAAGTGTTTTCAAACACAATGTTCATAGACCAAATCTAGCCCACCACATCATTTTATGTGGGCTGTGAGGCTTTTAATGCTATGGCAACAAAGTTCCATTTATACAGTCTTATAATTACAACCAGCCCTTTGAAGGCAACTATAAGGCTGATGTGGTCCTTGGTGAAAATGAGTTTGATACCCGCATTCTAAAAAAATACTGATCATTTGCACAAATTCAGAAAAGGGAGACTGAAACAGTGTCAACTGGGCATTTTGTCTCCTTTCAACACCTATGAGACGGGGCCTGCGAAGTGCCATCACATGATGCTTGGCAGGCCCTGCCCCATTGATACTTAAAGTGCTGAGGAGGAAGTGTTGCAAGACACTTCCTCGGTTATCATGCTTGGGTAAGTGTTTGTGTCAGTATTGTTAGGCATTGTTAGATGCAGCATTTTCTGAACTTATGTAGCCTTCCCCTTAAGATGAGAACTTTCCCCTTTTTGTGGTATGCCAGGCTTGATTCATGCGGAGGTTCTCCTGCTCATTTTGCCCTTTCTCCCTCAGTCTCACCAAAGATGGAAACCCACACATTTGAGAGAACAATTGGATCTCATATGACTTTAGCCAAACTAGATTTTCAAACTATACATGGGGAGCTATATATAAAAAGGAGGGAATGTTTGGGTGCTTTCCATGCTGTAGAAGTAGTGGTCACATCTTTCTGCAGAAATATATATAGTCAGCCCTCTGGATTCATAAATTCTACCACACACACACACATATATATATTTAAAAAAATTCAATTCAAAAAGTAAACCATAATTTTACCATTCTATGTAAAGGATGCTATCTGACTACGCCATTTTTAGCCCTGATAATAAAGTGCTTAATTTAAAAACATACATATATTAACATGTTCAAAACTTTTTTTTTCAGCTATCCCCAATCTCTGAGCTTGTTCCATTGAAAATGCCTGACTCCACAATAAAGAAACGGAATCTTGACAGAGGAGTTGAAGACTATATTACGGAATATAATGTGTGCAAGTGTCAGCCCTGTCAAAATGGTGGGACTGTCCTGCTGATCAATGGAAATTGCGAGTGTGGATGCACCCCTTATTTCAAAGGAGATGTCTGTCAGACACCCACATCGACTTTTGTACCAGGTTAGAAGTTGCACTAACATTTTCCTTAAGGGTTTCCTTTCAGCTTGAGTGAAGTAGGAAATGCCTTTGATTTCTTCACAGATATATACCAATCTCTTAATTACTTAAATGCATTCATAACTACTTTAGAAATGGAGCCATCCTGGCCTCACTTGGAAGCAGCTGTTATGAAGGACTCCTTCTTCACAGATACATCCCAATCTCTTAATCACTTAAATATATTAATAACCACAATTAACAAAAAATAATTTGAATGTTGTGGCAAGATGATTCAGCTCTTGTCTTCATCAGCAGCATAAACTATCTCAAAGGTGCCATTTTAAGAAAGTACAGGTTGGATATCCCTAATCTGATATTTATGGGGACAAATGTGTATTTTATTTTTTTAGATTTTGAGATAACTACATAGAATCAAAGAGTTGGAAGAGACCTCATGGGCCATCCAGTCCAACCCCCTGCCAAGAAGCAGGAATACATGTATAATGAGATATCTTGGAAATGGGACTCAACTCTACACATAAAATTCATTTATGTTCTAAATACACTGTATATATATAACCTGATATTTAATACTTTTGTGCACAAAGCACTCTTTGCACATTAGACCAACAGAAATAAGACACCCATGTAGATTATTTTTGATTTTGGATTATTTCAGATTTCAGAATTCCAGATGAGAGCAGTTCGACCTGTACAGGATGGTGCATTCAAAGTAACTGATGATGTTAAAAGCAGTCCTCCAGACTGGGGCTACATGAGTTTTAAGTCTTAGAATCAGAGAATCATAGAATCATAGAATCTAAGAGTTGGAAGAGACCTCATGGGCCATCCAGTCCAACCCCCTGCCAAGAAGCAGGAACATCGCATTCAAATAACCCCCAACAGATGGCCATCCAGCCTCTGTTTAAAAGCTTCCAAAGAAGGAGCCTCCACCACACTCTGGGGCAGAGAGTTCCACTGCTGAATGGCTCTCACAGTCAGGAAGTTCTTCCTCATGTTCAGATGGAATCTCTTCTCTTGTAGTTTGTCCTAGTCTCCAGGGAAGCAGAAAACAAGCTTGCTCCCTCCTACCTGTGGCTTCCTCTCACATATTTATACATGGCTATCATATCCCCTCTCAGCCTTCTCTTCTTCAGGCTAAACATGCCCAGCTCCTTAAGCCGTTCCTCATAGGGCTTGTTCTCCAGACCTTTTATCATTTTAGTTGCTCTTCTCTGGACACATTCCAGCTTGTCAATATCTCTCTTGAATTTTGGGGCCCAGAATTGGACACAATATTCCAGGTGTGGTCTAACCAAAGTGGAATAGAGGGGTAGCATTACTTCCTTAGTTCTAGACACTATGCTCCTATTGATGCAGGCCAAAATCCCATTGGCTTTTTTTGCCGCCACATCACATTGTTGGCTCCACAAGGACTCCAAGATCTTTTTCACACGTACTGCTCTCGAGCCAGGCATCCCCCATTCTGTATCTTTGCATTTCGTTTTTCCTGCCAAAGTGGAGTATCTTGCATTTGTCACTGTTGAACTTCATTTTGTTAGTTTTGGCCCATCTCTCTAATCTGTCAAGATCGTTTTGAATCCTGCTCCTGTCCTCTGGACTATTGGCTATCCCTCCCAATTTGGTGTCGTCTGCAAACTTGATGATCCTGCCTTCTAACCCTTCATCTAAGTCATTAATAAAGATGTTGAACAGGACCGGGCCCAGGACGGAACCCTGCGGCACTCCACTTGTCACTTCTTTCCAAGATGAAGAGGAAGCATTAGTGAGCACTCTCTGTGTTCGTCCACTTAACCAATTACAGATCCACCTCACCGTAGTTTTGCCTAGCCCACATTGGACTAGTTTCCTTGCCAGAAGGTCATGGGGGACCTTGTCGAAGGCCTTACTGAAGTCCAGGTACGCCACATCCACGGCATTCCCCGCATCTACCCAGCTTGTAACTCTATCGAAAAAAGAGATCAGATTAGTCTGGCATGACTTGTTTTTTATAAATCCATGTTGACTACTAGCAATGACCGCTTTTGTTTCTAAGTGTTTGCAGACCACTTCCTTAACAATCTTTTCCAGAATCTTGCCTGGTATTGACGTGAGGCTGACCGGACGGTAGTTGTTTGGGTCATCCTTTTTTCCCTTCTTGAAGATTGGGACCACATTGGCCCTCCTCCAATCTGCTGGAACTTCTCCCGTTCTCCAAGAACTCTCAAAGATGGTTGCCAATGGTTCCGAAATGACTTCCGCTAGTTCCTTCAATACTCTTGGGTGTAGTTGATCTGGCCCTGGGGACTTGAACTCATTTAGAGCAGCCAGGTATTCCTGGACGACTTGTTTCCCAATTTGGGGTTGGATGTCCTCAAATCCCTCATCCACTACGTCTTGCTGAGGTTGAAGATGACTTTCTTTTTGTGAGAAGACTGAGGCAAAGAAGGTATTAAGTAATTCTGCCTTTTCCCTATCCCCTGTCAGCATTGCCCCATCTTCTCCTCGAAGAGGCCCTATCGCCTCCTTGTTTTTCCTTTTTCTACTGACATAAGAAAAGAATCCCTTTTTATTGTTTTTAATGTCCCTGGCAAGCCTGAGCTCATTTTGTGCTTTAGCCTTGCGGACCTTTTCCCTACAGGTGTTGGCTATTTGTTTGAATTCTTCTTTGGTGATTTCTCCCTTCTTTGGTGATTTCTCTTCAGATCCAGAAATTTTCCTTTGTCTCTTAAATTCGAGTAATGGGTGGAATTTCAAGTTCAAATACTGGCAAATCAGACAGGGTGTAGTGCACATTCACATTCATGGCACCCTACCTTTCTGACGAGGCTCTGGCAGCTGTCATCCATGCCACGGTCACGTCTAGGCTGGACTATTGCAACACCCTGTATGTGGGCCTTCCAATGTCTACGACCCGAAACTTCGTATTGTTCAGAATGCGGCAGCCAGGTTACTCACAAGAACACCCATGAAATGCCATATAACACCAGTGCTGCAACATTTCCATTGGCTTCCAACTGAGTACCGTGGCCTATATAAGATGCTAGTGCTGACCTTTAAAACTCTTTACGGCCAGGGCCCATCGTACCTTAGGGACTGCCTCTCCTTCTCTCATCATCGGAGGTCGCAACGACCAGCTCAACGTGACTTACTCCATATACCGGGTCCTAGAGAAGTGCACTTGGAAAGGACCAGGCGCAGGGCTTTTTCTATTTCTGCCCCTGCCTTGTGGAATTCCTTGCCGCCCTACATGAGAGCCATGTGTGACTTAGGGCCTTTTACTCTCACACTTAAAACCTGGCTTTTTACTAGAGCATTCGATCTCTGTTAATTTTTAATTTTTGTATGTATGTATTTTATCTTTTATAACTTAGCTGTAAATCGCCTAGAGCATTCTCGGATGAAGGGCGATTAATAAGTAGTTAGATGACGATGACGATGACGATGATGATGATGATGATGATGATGATGATGATGTGTGTATTTTTTTTCCTGGATCACACTTGGTAATTATTCCAAGTGTTGCAGAAAGATAGTATTCCAAGTGTTGCAGAAAGATAGTGACTGGCAGGACATTAAAGAAGATCTCATTTGCCAGAACTGCTACCTTATTTATGTGGTCAGTGGAGACATATGAAATGTCCTGTGATATGGGGGGAGGGGAGGGGGCAACAACAATGTGCCTGATGTATGTTCCAGGAATCTTAAGTCTGCAATTCTGACTCTGAAGTTGGAATGATATGATAAAGGTCAGTAGTTCTCAACCTGTGGGTCCCCAGATGTTTTGGCCATCAACTCCCAGAAATCCCAGACAGTTTACCAGCTGTTAGAATTTCTTGGAGTCGAAGGCCAAAACATCTGGGGGCCCACAGGTTGAGAACCACTGATATGATAATTCAGTACATTTGGGTGGTGGCAGGTTGGGCAGGATTATTTTAGAAAGTCCCTTTGCTGTCTTTGTGTCAAAGATAAAGGAGCAGTTTTATAGAGTTGTGGAACCAAGACCCAAATCACACTGCTGCAAAACAGCAAGGCTGGGGTAATGTAGGGACAATCTGACAATCTATAATGGAGAATATAATGGGCGCAGTTGTGGGGGCTTAGCAGTCCTTGTTTCAGTCGAGTTAGAAGCTGAATGTCAAATTATGATAAATCATACAAACAATAATGTATTAGCAGTAGAGATAAAATTTAGGGATAACCAGGTATTGTTGTGTATTAATGTCTATGTGCCCCCAGTAAACTCAGCATATCCTACCAAAGAGGTTTGGCGGCATCTAGACTCAGCCTTAGGAGATATTACCGCGGGCGTGGAAAACACGAATATAGTTTTAGGAGGTGATTTTAATGCGAGGATGGGGAAATCAAATGAGGATCTAGCGCAGCATTTTGGGCTTTATCTAGAGAACCAGTTCTCGCTTGGCAGAAACTCAAGAGATGTGAAATTTAATAAGAATGGGTTAGAACTATTCTTACTAGCTTATAAGCATATTTTATTAATTATGAATGGGAGCCATTTAGAGGAGTCATCTGGACTATACACTTATCACTCAGCAAGGCGGGGAAGTGTCCTAGATTATTTTATAATCTCACCTAGGCTGTTACCAGCAGTCAAAACTTTTATAGTGGACATGCGCCCAGAAAGTGACCATTACCCAATCAAATTAGTTATAAAAACAGAAGTAGAGCAGGACAGAGTGCCAAATAATTATCCGCTGGACCTGGTCTGCATGGGACCCAGACGACTTAAATGGTCAGGACACATGAGCGATAAGTTGACAGACCTACTTAATGGACCGACTCTCGAAACTTGCAGAGACAAGATACTCAAAAGCACTATTGACCCAATAGAAGGTTATCAGCAAATTATCACCTCCCTCAAACCTCATCTGATTCACTCAGAACCAGCTAAAGGCATCAAGCACGGTAAAGGAAGTTGGTTCGATGCAGAATGCAGGAGCCAAAAAAAGACCCTTGCCCTGGCCATCAGAGTAGCCAACAAAACTGGGACCGAACAATCCTATAAAAGTCTGAGTGAAATCCGTTCACAGTATAAATCCCTACTAAAAAGGAAGAAAATTGAATTCAACAGGCAAAACTGGATGAAACTGGATCTGGCAGTTAGACAAAAGGATGAGGGCAAATTCTGGAATATGGTGCATTCCGGGCTAAGGTCCTTGCAACCTCATTTAGATTCCCAAATTTCAGCTCCTACTTGGGAAGCCTATTTTGGAGAGGTTTTTGGCGACCCGGAGGCTGTGGGGGAGGTGTTCGAACATGTTGATGCTCCTGTTTGGCCTCCAGTTTCATTAGAGGAAATGGAAGGCCTACTTCAAAAATTAAAAACTGGAAAAGCCCCAGGAGAGGATATGCTTCCCCCAGAATTGTTCAAATGCAACATCACCTGGTGGGCCCCCATCCTGGCCAAATTGTTTACATATATCAACCAGACAGGAATCATTCCAAATGGGTGGAAAACTAGTATAATTGTTCCCCTATATAAAAAAGGCAATAGGACGGATCCACACAATTATAGACCAATTAGCCTGATGGACGTAGTATCAAAAATCTATGGTAGGTTTCTGTTAAACAAATTACATAGTTGGGCGGAGGAAAATAATATTATTGCGGAAGAACAGGCGGGATTTCGACATGGAAGAAGCACAATAGACCAATGCTTCGTACTGTCGCACTTAATCCAAAATAGTCTGAGGAAACCAAAGGGTTGCCTATATGCAGCATTTGTGGATTTTACCTCAGCTTTTGATTTAATTGACAGACAGCGTTTGTGGGCAAAGTTGGCAAAATCGAATGTGGACAGACGACTGCTGTTATTATTGCACCAGCTATACTCGGGAACGGATCTAAGAGTGAGGTTAGGGCTATCAGGCAAGCTATCGAACAATATTGAAACTAAAAGAGGAGTTAGGCAAGGATGCTTGCTAGCACCTTTTTTGTTTAACTTCTACGTGAACAACCTAGTGGCCGAGTTGAGTTCCCCTGAACACTTTCCGTCATTAGTAGGTAATAGGAGAATCCAGATCCTATTATATGCGGATGACATGGTGCTCCTGTCATCTACGCAAATAGGTCTCAGGAGACTTTTGAGATAATTAAGTAGAATTTGTAGACAAGAGAAGCTGTCAATCAATCACTCAAAAACCAAAGTGATGGTATTTTCCAAAAGGAAGCAAAGTCACACTTGGAAATTGGATGGTCACTCAATAGAGCAGTGTGATAGCTTTAAATACTTGGGCTTACACTTCTCTCATAATGGAAACTGGAAGAACCACATAGAGGCAGCCAAATTATCTGCCTGGAGGTCAGCGAAGTCAATCCTAGCCTTTGGAAAAACAAAGGGAGGTTCCCTGGTATGTCCCACAGTAAAGATTTTTGCCGCTAAAATTTTACCCCAAATGTTATACGGAGTGGAAATTTGGGGGCAAGGTAATACAGAACAGGTTGAACGTATTCAGAACAAGTTCGCAAGAGCTCTTCTAGCCCTTCCCCCTGGGTCCCCAGCTGCCCTGTTAAGACTGGAATTAGATCTTCCCTCACTTAAGGTCAGAATACATAAACTCATCATCTCGTATGGGAAGAGATTGCTAGGAATGGAGGAGGAGAGCATAGCAAAGCAATGCTTGAGGGAGCAGTATAAACGGGGAGGATGGGTGCAATCCTGGCTAGCCTTGCTCCATCAGTATTTTGGTGGGTCAATAACAACTCTAATGCAGCTGGACAAGAAGGAGATTAGTGATAAAATCTTTGAGATGGATGCAGCTGGCAATTTGGAGATTAGTAAAAAGCAAGGTTTTTCTACATGGTATCCCAGACTAAAGAGTGACCAATACTGCCAACAATATCTTCAAGATCTAACGTCACCAGTGTTGAGGAAAGCCTTTACAGCTCTGCGCTTCCAAACAATGCCCTCAAACTGGCTAGAAGGGAGATACAAAGGGATCCCCCATGCCCAAAGGCTTTGCATTTGTGGCTCTGGGGATAAAGAAGATCAAACACACTATCTATTACACTGCCCTCTGTATAATGATCCCAGAAAAAATCTTCTGGGGACACTTCTTGAAGAAAGGGCAGCATGGCAAGAATCGGCCGTGATCGGTGACTTGCTAGCAGATTATGACAAAAATATAACACTAAAAGTAGCCACATTTGCAATTGCAGCCCAAAAGATCAGAGACAGAGTAGCAAAATCCTCGTTGGTGACCAGACAGGGAAAGGGAGAAGGTTAAGGAGGACACATACTACTGTTAGGTTTCTGCCAGCAAAATTTTAAAGATCTAGTTTTTTAAATTTTGAATGGGTTTTGGTTTATATTGGAATGTGTTTATAAAGGTTGTATGTTATTGATGTCATGGCCTATGGCTAGTGCAATAAACTTTATTCATTCATTCACTGCTGCAAAACAGCAAGGCTGGGGTAATGTAGGGACAATCTGACAATCTATAATGGAGAATTTGATGGCTCAACACTGTAGAATCAATGTAGTTTGACACCTCTTTAATTGTCATGGCTCAATGCTATAGAGTATTGGGAGTTTGGTGAAGTACCAGCACTCTTTGGCAAAGGAGAGGAAAGAACTCGCAAAACTACAAAATCAAATATCCCATAGCATTGAGTTATGGTAATTAAAGTGGAGTCAAACTGCGTTAATTCTACAGTGCAGATACACCACTGACAGATGGGAAATTTGAAGACAGAAAGCCACAAATGAGGAAAGAGATACAAATTTCTCACCACCCCTCCTAGCTGCAAGTGCTTTCTCCATTGCAAATGGTGACATTTCAAAAAAAAAAACCACCCACCTACATTCCTAATTGTATTTTGGATGTCATTAGGAGCATCAGATATTAAGACCTGTTGTAAGAACTGTGCTGAAATTGATCTTGGTGTTCTGATGTGAGAAGAGGATTTCTTCTTTGGAAAACTGAGTCCTGGCTCACAGTGCCTGATGAAGATAAAGGGTCAATTCACTCTACCACCACCATTTTAATCTACATCTTGTTAAACTAACAAAACATTTATATCTTATTACAGGTCAGGTTGCCACTAATGGGGGATGGAACTGCTGGTCTAAATGGTCTGAATGTAAAAATGGAGAGCGCACTCGAACAAGACAGTGTGACAATCCTGAACCCACAGCTGGGGGAAATCCATGTGCAGGATCAAACTCAGAAACAGGCTATTGTTCTGATGCAGAGTAATGGCAGAGAGTCCAAAACAGGTTTGTGGCTACTTTATGTGCCTATGGAATAAAGTTCAAATTTCCAACAACTAATACTTTTGAAAGAAACCTGCCACCTTGATATGAATGGGTTGAGTAGTTTGGTTGGTAGGGTGCCAGATTTCTCTATAGATTCACCTCTACTTTCACTATACTGCTACTATGGGGTGCATCTGGACTGTAGAATGAATGCAGTTTGATATCCTTAGTATGCTGACACTTCCAATTTGTTTCTCTTGTGCCTGATTTTGCTCTATGTCTTTTG
This sequence comes from Anolis sagrei, assembly GCF_037176765.1. NCBI lineage: Eukaryota > Metazoa > Chordata > Lepidosauria > Squamata > Anolidae > Anolis > Anolis sagrei. The sequence continues at coordinate 277,911,348 of NC_090022.1, forward strand.
GCAGGTGTTTGATGGGAAAGTGACACACAATCTGAATTTGGATCTCTGCACCATGCACCTTGCTTTCAAAGAGAAATAAAAGAGATACCAATTGATCACTGAATCTCAAGTTGTTATTAAAAATAAGAGTTTCAAATAAACTTTAGTGGATGACATGTTGGATATGATACATTTGTGTTATGTATTTGTGAAATGTTGACCCTGCTCTTTAGGGTCTGTGCCAGACTCCCTGCTGTGCCCATAGCATAAGGCAATCACTCATGGCCGAGTATGATTGTCTTGCAAGCATAGAGTCTTAGTGGTGAGCCCATAAGTGAAAGTAGAGACCTATTCTGGATCCACATTGTCTTTCACAATGAGGACATCGATTTCCAGATGGAAGGAGATCCTGACAAGGTTTTGGCTTGATGCATTTTTGTCTCATCATGTTTCTCCTTTTTGCCCTCTATTCTTACCTCTTTAAAATCCATAGCACTGTCAGTAACAGCTGACATCCAGTTAGAATGCTCTAGGGCCAGAACTTTCCAGTTCTGTGTGTTTTTTCCAGATTTTTTAAGCTTAGCTTCCAGCCCATCTTTAAATCTCTTTTGCTTTCCACCAACATTCCAGTTTCCGTTTTAGAGCTAAGAGTAAATTAACTGCTTTGGGAGAGAATTATCAGGCATTTCAGCAATGTGACCAGTCCAGTGAAGTTGATGGTAGAGAAACATCGTTTCAATGCTGGTGGTCTTTGCTTCTTCCGGAACACTGATGTTTGTGTGCCTGTCTTCCCAAGGGATTTGCAGGATTTTTCAGAGGCAACACTGATGGCAACACTGTACTTTGTTATATTTATATGTTTGCACTATTGAGTGCTTTTGTGAGCTGCCCCAAGTCTTTTCGGGGAGATGCTGGTGGGATATAAATAAATTATTATTATTATTATTATTATTATTATTATTATTATTAATGATAGACATCTTCCGTTTCATCCCCATGTTCCTCAATATTTTCAGTGTGTTCCATAGATAGATGATCCTTGAATGCTGTTTGGAAAAAGGCATATTTAGAGGGCACCTTATCTTTTTTCTTTGGAGTCTATATATGAGAGTGATCTTGATGGCTATTGGGTATCGAATTAATGGTCGGTATAGCAGTAATCAAAGCTTTTCATGGCTCTTATGAGAAGTTCATCACAGCAATCTCTGGAACATATAATTATATAATCTACGAGATGTCAATGCTTTGACCGGGGATGCTTCCATGACATCTTAAGCTGATTTTTCTGGCAGAAGAACGTATTAGTGATGACAAGGTTTTGTTCCACACATTTAGTGAGAAGTAGGATGAGAAGTGAGCTGTTTCCCACCCCATCTTTCCCTATAGTCTCTGGCCACAGGTCGAAATCTCTCCTACTCTTGCATTAAAATAATCCAGGATGATGATTTTATCCTCCATGCATATCTCAGATAGGATGTATCCAGCTGACAGTAGAATTTTTCTTTGATGTCTTCATTAGCATCTAGTGTTGGTGCATAGGCACTTATGATAATTGCCAGCTGATTTTTGGCAAGGTTACTTAGGAGGGATGAGAACCATTTCTTCCTCTGAAGAGGAGGCTGGTTTGTCTGGGCCAAGGAAGTAGGGACAGTATAATATAGGAAATTGCTATAGAGTTGCCTTAAAAATAGTTCATTGTTAGAAGAGGAAATGACAGCCTGTAAGCGGGGAAAGAACCTCTCGACTTCTCTGAAAGAATCTAAAAGAGGACCTTTTAGAAAGAAGCATTCAGGGTAATAAAGAGCATTCTAAATTCTTTAGGGATATACACCATTATATTTCCCCCATAATTAAGTTCAGGTAGGCATTCTGCCAATCTAGGAGATGATTTCTGCCCACTTCCTGGTGCCAGTCAGGCTGAAAACCACAAAGCCTTCACACCAATGAAGTCTCACATAGAAGTTCAACTAAAAATTGTAATAAGGACAACACTGTGAATGACAGCTAAGCCGAATAGTGCTGATAATAACCTGTGGGAGAAGACAAGCCAGCAACAGAGAGAAATAGCCCCACCTCTATCAGAATTACTGCATCTTTGACAGGAAACATTCCATTTTATTTTACTTTATTTTATTTTCTTATAGACCTAGAGCTGTCTTAGGGACTACTTAGGGAGAATTCTTCAGGGTTCACACACAAACCCAAACACACCAGTGACATCTTTATTTGTCCTGTTGCACACTCACCATTTCCCACAGCTATAAGAAGCTGATTTCTTCTTTGGAGGACTGAGTCCTGGATGGCAGTGTCTGGTGGAGATGGGTTGGCGGGGGGTGGGGGGGTGGGATTAAACTCTATTTCCATATTTACTCTACTCTACTTCCTCCGTGCAATTCAGGATGGTATAAATGGCCCTTTATTGACCCCTTTAGTTTATTAGTATCCTTGAGATGTAGAAATTGAAAGATATGATTGACTCAACAACACCTGGTAAAATTTATGGTGATCATAGATTTTAAGCTAAAATTCTAAACCTGCTTTTACATTATGCACATTTATACTACATTGGGTTTATGCTAAATTGTCAGAACAGGTGTCAGAACAGGTGCCCACATGACCAAGAAGAATGAGGGAGATCACACTGGACATGATCCCTCCATTTTCCCTATGCTGGAGTATCCCCCATCTTTGCCCAAAGTAGGCCAAAGGACCATATCAGATGGGGGGGGGGGTAGTATTCTAGGATGCTTTTACCCCATCTAATGGATGTAGCCCCATGTCAACCATCACATAATGTCATGTGACTTCCAGTAAAGACCATGCCGCCAAGGTGAAAGTGTCGCTGGATGCTTTCCCTACAACACAGGAGGCTTCCTGTGTTGTGCTGGCTCCAATAGAGCCAGCACGCTTCTGCCCTGTTTGGGTTATGCTTCATCACGTGATGCAGAAAGTGTGGCCCCTCACCTCCTGGCAAAATGGCACTGGTGGGGGGAAGATTTCCCATGTGATAAGGTAGATAGTTTAAAGCAAAAAATAAAATGTCACAATCTTCCTTGGAAGCCACTCTGCATCATGGGGACAGCCAGCATTCCATTCAATGTGAGTCCAAAGTTTTTGCAATTGAAGATAAGCCAAAGACTTGAAAAATATCCTAAGTGCCCCTGATGGCTTTTTGGACTGCAACACCTAGCATTCCTCACTATTAGCTATGCTGTCTAGGCCGCCTGAGAGTTGCAGTCCAATAACATCTAGAGGGCTACATGATCCCATTCTTTACAATAGATCTGATGCAGAAGTGTCAAACATGTGGCCCTCCAGGTGTTTTGGACTTCAGCTCCCAGTATTCCTGACCATTGGATAAACTGGCTAGGGCCTCAGGGAGTTGGAGGTCCAAACATCTGAAGGGGCACAAGTTTGGCACCACTGAATTCTTACAGTGGGGCAGTTGAAATCAATGGGAGAACATACCTCAAATCAGGTTGGTTTCACTGGGTATACTCCTGACTAAATCTAGATCGAGCCCATGAATTGAAGGACTTATGTTCTTTGCTACATAGCCAGATCTCCTGGTTCTTAGTTAGAGTTTTATGCTTTCCAAACTTAGATTTTGATAATGTAGGGCATTTGTTTAAATCAGGCTATCAGAGACAAACCATTGTTCAAAATCTTGTGTATCACTCAGTTACTAATGAGATCTTCCTACAGCTACTTGCAGACTATGAACAAGTTATTTTAAAACACTCCCTCAGTTCCCCATCGTGCTATTTTCTTTTGATGTGAAAGAAAATAGCATGTGTCCCACTCTCAATTAAAGGTGGCTTATAAAACAAGCAAACAAGTTTTTAAATCCTTACACTGGAGAAAAATATAACCAGATATAAACATCTGTACTGAAGACACCCCTCTAAAAGTTTAGATGAGCTGATATTTGTGTGCATGTGAGTGTATGTATTTTTCCCGGCCAATCTTTTCTGTTGATGTAGTTCATAAAGGGAAACCATATATCCATGAAATTCCTAGCAATTCTGACTACAATTCTTGGAGTCCTCGTGGACAACAAGTTAAACATGAGCCAACAATGTGATGTGGCGGCAAAAAAAGCCAATGGGATTTTGGCCTGCATCAATAGGAGCATAGTGTCTAGATCTAAGGAAGTAATGCTACCCCTCTATTCTGCTTTGGTTAGACCACATCTGGAATATTGTGTCCAATTCTGGGCACCACAATTCAAGAGAGATATTGACAAGCTGGAATGTGTCCAGAGGAGGGCGACTAAAATGATCAAGGGTCTGGAGAACAAGCCCTATGAGGAGCGGCTTAGGGAACTGGGCATGTTTAGCCTGAAGAAGAGAAGGCTGAGAGGAGATATGATAGCCATGTATAAATATGTGAGAGGAAGCCATAGGGAGGAGGGAGCAAGCTTGTTTTCTGCTTCCCTGGAGACTAGGACGCGGAACAATGGCTTCAAACTACAAGAGAGGAGATTCCATCTGAACATTAGGAAGAACTTCCTGACTGTGAGAGCCGTTCAGCAGTGGAACTCTCTGCCCCGGAGTGTGGTGGAGGCTCCTTCTTTGGAAGCTTTTAAGCAGAGGCTCAATGGCCATTTGTCAGGGGTGATTTGAATGCAATATTCCTGCTTCTTGGCAGGGGGTTGGACTGGATGGCCCTTGAGGTCTCTTCCAACTCTTTGATTCTATGATTCTATGATTCTATGATGTCCCTCAAAATGGTATTGTGTAGATTGCTTCTCTCTTACAAGATAGCTGCTGTTGGTCTACGGTGGTTTTCCAATAAACTATGTAGTAAGGAGGAAATGGTTGACTGTCCACATTGGATAATTTGAGAAGTCTTGGACTACACAAAGGCTTGTAAGCAGAAGAGGGGTTTGGACTTCAACAAAATATCTACAATGTCGAAATTGTCTTTTCTGCTGATGCTACTTTAGTAGAAGGATGTACGTCTGGCAGTGTCACTTCGGACAGAGGGATTTGTTTTCCTTGTAAAGTTTTAGTTGGTGGGATGAGCATTCTTAATAAGTATTTGCTATTTACTAGTAAGTTGACTTTGATTTATGGTGGTTCTACGAATGAATGAACTCCAAGATCCCCACTCTTCAGCAGCCTTGAGTAAGGGTTGCAAACTTAGTGGTGTGGCATGTTTGCTTAAACCAATTCACTTATAGTGAGATGTCCCTCTTTTTCCACTATCTTTCTCTTTAACAGGCATTATCACGTTTTCTGTCAAGGTTTTAGGATGGACCCTTTCCAACTCACCCTGGAGAAATGCCAGAGACTGAACCTCGGAGTTTCTCAATGCAAAGCAATTTTTGTGCCACTGAATAAGATACATTTATGGTATTATTATTCTGCATAGCTTTAATTTTCATTATTAACCACTATGTTAGTAATCACACTACACTAAAGGTAAATGTAAAGGTTTTCCCCTGACATTAAGGCCAGTTGTATCCGACTCTGAGGGGTGGTGCTCATCTCCATTTCTAAGCCGTTGTCCGTAGACACCTCCAAGGTCATGTGGCTGGCATGACTACATGGAGCACCGTTACCTTCCTGCCAAAGCGGTACCTATTGATCTACTCACATATGCATGTTTTCGAACTGCTAGGTTGGCAGAAGCTGGGGCTGACAGCAGAAGCTCATGCTGCTCCCCGGATTCAAACCTGCGACCTTATGGTCAATAAGTTTAGCAGCTCAATGGTTTAACCCATTGTGCCACCAGGGCTCCCCACACTACACTACTATTCATTAAACTTTGATAACTCCTGTATTTCCATTGTATGGAATCGTAGAATTTGTAATTTTGTGAATTCTCTGACAATGAGGTCCCAAATCATGGCAGAGGTTTGGAATGGATGGCCCTTGTCTCTTTCAACTATGATTCCTAGTTGTAATCCAGCAAAGACGTCCATTGAACTCATCAAACAGCAAATCCCAGATTCTATAACAGAGATCTATGGCAGAGAAAGTGGTATCAACTGGCTCTAAATGTGTAGTAGAGCTGCACCCTATGATTTTACTTTTGTTTCTGTGTCTTTGGCTCCTAGCACTATCAGTCAAAAGACATTGTGCAGCTATTCTATATTCTCCATGGGATTTCTGCTGAGAGAAAAAGAGGAGGGTGAGAGGAAAAGGAGGAGGAAAAGACAGGAGGATTACAAGTGAAAATGTCCAGCCCCTTAATCCTAAATGTAGGTAAATGGGTAGGCAATTGCTCAATAGAAGCCTTGTATCAATGCACTCTTTGCTGGAAAAATAGGGTGCAGGTGCTGAAATAAAATATAAATAAAGTGAAAATTACATGGGTTTTCAACATTCAAGACTGAACTGAGAATTCATAGGCAGGAAGTGTATTAATGTAATACTCTTCATTTCTGTGAATGTTCTCCTCACTCATGTGCATGGATTTCCCAATATTTCTGCCTTCTGGCCTCACAGTTCTACAGAGTATTTTGCAAGTTGCTGCTACAAGCTCTGTTAAATGACGGTTCACAATATGCAAACAATGAATGGTACTGTTAGAATTTTCCTACAAAGGCTGGATAAAAACCACTTGACACTTTGAAAATAGGAAGTTCCAGGCAAAAGGCAAAGAAAGCCTTCGTCTTGTAACACTGCACTCTTCAACAGGGTTGGGAGTGCACTAGAGAATTTCTACAGCCATGGTAAGTCCAGAAATGTTTTCATTGTTTTCACTGTTTCATGGAAACTGATAAAAAAGAAGAAACATTAAGAAGGCTGCTCTGCAAACTGCTTGAGTGACTTATGTCCACATTTCAGTTTCATATCTTTGCAAAGCCAACTGTCTAAGGCACTCAGAAACTGGATAAAATCTTTTTAAGCTTGGCAGGTGGCTTCCAGTTTGCAGCTCAGCGAGTCAAATGCGGCAGATGCCTGGTCTATGGAGAGATTGGTAATACTGGTATTTTTGAGCTTTCAAACAGATTGGACAGATGTGTTTATCAAGACTCTGGTGGGCTGTCACAGATAGCTAGGGAGCTGAATATAGCTTGATAGGTTACAAGCAGTGCTGGAGAGACTAAATTCAGTACTTATTGTAGTGTTGGGCTAGAAATTGGGAGATCCAAGTATCATTGAGCCAGTTAGGTTCTCCTGGATCAATAACTGTTTCTCAGTCTAACTAAATTTGCAGAATTGTTGCTTATAATAACATCAATATGCATAATTATGCAGATAGAACTATCGAGATCTCTAATGAAACAATGGAGAATAAACGTAATAAAATGCCCTTTAAAGCCAAGTGTTTTACCTGAGAAAGAGGATGGCAGCGGCAAACCTCATTGGAATAAATCTTGACAAGAAAACCCTATGATAGAGTCACCAAAAGTTGACAAGACATACAGCAACAACAAACATCAACATCAACACTGCTGGACTACTTGGCAGATTCAAATAACCATCAAGATTTAGAGTTAGAAGAGAACTTGGACATCATTTAGCCCAATACAAGATGAGTTTTACTTATCTAGTATTCCAAAATACTCCAAATTCCAAAATTGTCCACATGGCTTGCTGGGATAATAACAGCATTGCTTTCTGATGGTTCAATGTACATGTTGCACAATATTTTTAAAAATAATGTATAGAATTACCTTCAGACTATGTGCATAATGTTTATGTGAAACATAAGTGGATTTTATGTTTAAATTTGGGTCTCATCTCATTATGTAAATATACACAAATATAGATATACCAGGAAAAAACTCTGAAATCCAAAACACTTCTGGTTCCAAGCATTTCAGATAAGGGATACTCATACTCAACCCATGTTACTTAATGTGGTGATCTGTGTACTGGTGGCTAGCAGCAAATTTTTCAGGAAAGAAAACAATGGTTGTAACTGATAGGTACAAAAATCCTCAACAAACCCTGACAGGTTAGGGGGGGAAACTGCTTCCATATGAGAAAGCTTTCAAAGTACTAATCCACACTTCTGCTTCATGCAAGGATCATTTAACTACAGTTATCCCTCCATATTTGTGGGTTTGATTATTCATTAGTTTGATCAAAAATGTTCTCTCTAAGAATCTCTAGATTCCCCAATGAGACCCTTTGGTCAACTTTCTCCAGCCATGCTGGAGCACCTAGGAAATCAAAGAGAGAGCACCTCTTTAGTAATTTCTGGATCCTCCAATGTGGCCCTTTCCACACAGTCCTATATCCCAGAATATCAAGGCAGAAAATCCCACAATATCTTCTTTGAACTGGGTTATCTGAGTCCACACTCAAATAATGAGAGATTTCCTGCCTTGATATTCTGGGACATAGGGCTGTGTGGAAGGGCCCCATAATTCTCTTGTCAGCTTCCAGAAGACCTAGAAATTCCTAGAAAGATGTTCTCTCAAGTAAAAAAAAAACCATTTTCTTTATTCATATACCTGTGCCCCTAACCACAGCTGCCTGTAAAATGACCTGTTTCTCTCTCCTCCTCCCACTTCCCCCTTTGTCCTCAATTTACTTCAGCTGCTGCAAACTGAGTTCAAAATGTTAAATCAATTTGCAGTAACAAACTCATAAAATGGGGCTAGATTCAGTGGCAAACATCTAGCCTCAGTCACCCACAGAACCGGCCGGCTCCCATCAAATGACATTGTGCTGGGTCTGTGGGTGCAGAGGAGCAGGACCAGTGTGCTGCCATTGCCCTGGCAACATGGGAGGTTTCCCTGATTGCCCAATCTATGGGGAAAGCCTTGCACTCCACACTTTCCTCCATGTGATTGCCCTCCCAGCAAGGCAGGCAATGTGAGGTATGGGGGTGCCAAATTCTCCATGCCTCACTGCGAAACAGACCATTCCCCCCTTCTGCTGCTGGCCGTCTGATAAGGTGGTTAGTTAATTCAACAGAGCAAAGCAGTGGGACACAGAACCTTGTTCTTACACAAAAACAAAATGTCTGGCATCTTCTACCTCAGTGTTTTTCCTCATTTATCACTCTTATTTATTTATTTATTTGTTTATTTATTTTGGGCACTTCTACCCCATCCTTCTCAATCCCCTAGGGGGGACTCAGGGCAGATTACAACCGGCACAATTCGATGCCAACAATTCAGCAGATAAAATACATAACAACAATAACCACAATAGTTAAAACATTCAGTTAATACAATAACAACTAAAAAGCCAATCTAGTGGCTTCATTCTTGGCCACAGGCATCCCAGTTTCCATCTCTGACATGCTGGAGGGCATGCAATGCAAGAACATACAATAAGACATGCCTAAGACATGTACATTTTATATTAGTGTTGCAGACTAAGTGAAAGGAAAAGCATGTGCGTGCCACTGCTTTTGAAGTGCTTGTGGCCAAAAAAAGAAAAGAGGGAGGGAGGGAGGGAGGGAGGAAGGAAGCTGACTGTGGGTTTTTTTCTGCCCTTATCATCCATGTCCACCATAGTCTGTAGTCAGTAGGATACAAAGCATGTGACCAGTTGCCAGGCATTGAAACAGCACATTGCAAACACGATTGTGGCTGGGGCAGTTCATGGTCCAACGAATGGCATGCAAAATGTATGCATATCCTAATTCAATGATTGTGAACCTTTTAGAAATGGGGTGCCCAAACTGGAAGCAGGGAGTTGGGCGAGTGAGATGGCGAGTGGGAAGGGGGAGAGTGGGGAGGGGGGAATCCAGAGAGCAGACAAGCAGGGGAGCAGGCAAGCGGGTGAGCAAACAAGGGATGGGTGATTGGTTAATAATAATAATAAAACTTTATTTATACCCGCCACCATCTCCCTAAGGGACTCGGAGTGGCTTACATGAGGCCAAGCCCAACAACACATCAATAAAACAAAAATCAATAAACAAAACAATAAATACAACACAATTAATATAAAGCACATATAAACAATAAGCAATAAACAGTAACATACAAGAATTTAAAAACCTATGGCCGGGACAAATGTAATAGTTTAAAATTTAAAAAATAAACGCTGGCATGAACAAGGTACGATATATCTGGTATAGGGTTTTAAAAGAAATGAGGGAGCGCAGTCCATCCTAAACCAATAGTAAAGTGCATTGTGAGGACATATTGCTGGGAATTTTCCTCATTCTAGGAAGGCACATTTCAGGCTCCTCCTAAAGACTGCTAATGTTGGGGCATGCCTGATGTCTTTGAGAAGTGAGTTCCAGAGTCAGGGGGGCCACCACTGAGAAGGCTCTCTCCCTTGTCCCCACCAATCGCGCCTGCGAAGGAGGCGGGAGCACGAGCAGGGCCTCTCCAGATGATCGAAGAGATCATGTGGGTTCATACACAGAAATGCGGTCACGCAGGTAGGCGGGTCCTAAACCATTCAGGGCTTTGTAGGTAAGAACCTGCACCTTGAATTGGGACCAGAAAATGAACGGTAGCCAATGGAGCTCCTTAAACAGGGGGGTTGACCGCTCCCTGTAAGTCACACCAGTTAGTAACCTGGCTGCTGCCCATTGTACCAATTGAAATTTCCAGGCCGTTTTCAAGGGCAGCCCCACGTAGAGTGCATTACAGTAGTCTAATCTGGAGGTGACTAAGGCATGGACCACCGATGCCTGGGCTTCAAGCGTAAGTGATGAGTCCAGGAGGACACCCAGGCTGCGGACCTGTGACTTTAGGGGGAGTGCAACCCCATCCAGCACAGGTTGCCACCCTATACCCCGATCCAGCTTACGATCGACCAGGCGGACCTCTGTTTTGTTGGGATTGGTTGTGTGCCTGGAGAGAGGACACTGTGTGCCCCTTCTGGCATGCATGTCATGGTTCAACACTACTGCTGTTATTGTTATTTTTTCACTGAAACTGCCATCATTGACAAAGGACCCCATCACATGAAAGTTCCAAACATGGGTGACAGTGGGGGGACTTGCTGGGCAGCATAATGAATCCATGGGGCAAGGGGGTAAACCATTGTCCCACACCCTGTATTGCCTGCATCACCACTTTCCCCACCACACAGGAGAAAGCATTGCCACCCAGCTTCCCCCAACACTATCCCCATTCTAATAAGAACATGGGAAATCTGCCATGTTCTCTGGGATCTGTCCTAGGACACTTCGAGGATGGAGCCAGGATGGAGTCTTGCCAGAAGCAGCCTGTGTTGTGTGAAGGGCTCCATCAGGCTCCATCATGGCAGCGTCTTAGGATGCTGCAAAAAGTACCTGTGATGAGGTCCAAAGAATCCTAGGAGGAGAGGCACTGCTTTTTTGTCTTCCATGGTTTCCACACATTTAGCTTCTCCAATTACTTTCCCTTACTAGGGGAAGGAAAGATATGTTTGAAATCTAAGCTATCTGATAGGGTGGCCAACTTCTGGGCATGAATGTAAGGGAGATTTTATTTGCAACAAGTGTTGTACAAATTTAGCAGCATGACATCACTCCAGCAAATGCCCACAGCATTGATAAAATTAAACAAAACAATTTATTGGTAATTATCAGTCAGTGAAACTCTTTAAAAACAAACAAAGACTTCTTGGCAGCCCTGCTCCATTTTTTCTCCCTGTCCTCTGTCAAGCTGGATGTTTTTAAACAGTTTTGGGAGGATTGTGAAGTTGGGCTAGAGAAACACAGGCATCCATCCAGTATCGGATTGCAACAGCATGTCTACAATAAACATTGTAATGAAGTGGGAAAGAATGACATACCTGACCTAGTTGTTTCATGTCACATATGCACATTGCTAATTATCAATAAAAAATTATGGAAACATGGGGAATTTCTTTTCCTTTTCTTCTTCCTCCTTCTTCTCTTCTTCCTCTTTCTCCTCCTTTTCCTCCTCTGTGGCTCACTCCTTGCCATCCTTTTGTCAACATGTGAAAACTTTTCTATTCAGACAGGCTTAAGCAATTACCTGTGAGATCTTTTAATAGTGTGCTGGGTTTTTTTTTAATGGTTTCAATTCTAGGAATTGTGTAATGGCATTTTTGTTGTAAATGTATATTTTAGGTGTGTCTTTATATATGCATTTGTCTATATTTGTTTTAGTATTTGAACACTGCCTTGAGTCCCAGTTTTGGGGAAAAGGTAGGAAATGAATGGAGACAATGATTGATTGAATGATGAATCGAAATTTTATATTACCAATCCGTTATATGTGCAACAGAAATGAATTTTGTGATTACACTTGTGTCCTATCTCCAAGATATCTCATTCTGATTTTGGAATACCTATGCAAATATAGGAGGGGCTCCTGGTGGCACAATGGGTTAAACTGCTGAGCTGCTAAACTTGTTGACCGAAAGGTTGCAGGTTGTAATCCGGGGAGCAGTGTGAGCTCCCTCTTTCAGCCCCAGCTTCTGCTACCTAGCAGTTCGAAAACATGCTAATGTGAGTAGATCAATAGGTACCACTCTGATGGGAAGGTAACAGTGCTCTATGAAGTCATGCCAGTTACGGACAACGCCACCTCTTCAGCTTAGAAATGGAGATGAGCACCAACCCCCAGAGTTGGACACGACTGGACTTAATGTCAGGGGAAAAATTTTACCTTTACCTTTTATGCAAATATAGATATTCCAAAATCTGAAAAAAAAAATCATAAAGCCAAGACATTTCTGGTTCAAAGCATTTTTGATAAGGGAAAGACAACCTTCATCAATAAGAGCAACATAAAAGTAAAATTAAAAAGGCAACAATAAAGAAAAGGAAGGCTGGATTCTACCACTTCAAATATGTGAAGAGTAAATATTATAATAGGAGGTACCAGTTAAGATATTTTGAAATCTATAGCAATATATTTTAAACTGGTCCTGTAACAGATGTAATATAGTTGGATTTGGTCCCATTAGCCTGGTGAAGGGCTGGGATATAAAAAAAAATCCCAAAACCAACCTTGAAGGTCTTTGTGATCATGCAAATAATATATTTAAATTCACTTTGCATTTATTCAAGGCAGGAAGTGTATTAATGTGTGTATTCATGAAAACAGACAAAGCGTACAGCCATATGTGCAAATTTAAGAAGGGTAGACGTGTTATTCAGTTATGTATGGCAAACATAACCTGAAACAGTAAGTGTTGCAGCAACAGAATTGCTAAGGCTATATTCCACCAACATGGAGTATTACATAGAAAATCCTTAAATCCAATGATTTAATCCAGGGCAGAAACAAAAGTGCATTTAATCTGATGGTTGGAGTCTCACATCATAGTCTTATGGGCCACATTTTCATAGTTTTTGATATGATGCCAATTTTTGTATGTATGTGGCTAAATATCCTGGGGCTACATGTAGTGATTTCTACACATATATACCAGCATGAATGACTGACATATCACTCTCCACTATAAAAGTTATCCCATAATAGTAACTAGATTTGAAAACTCACTTTCCTCCAGCCTAATTGAGAATGTTGCGCTCTCTTAGGGTTCTTCCAGACAGGCCCTATATCCCAGAATCTGATCCCAGGTTTTCAGCTTTAAACTGGATTATATGAGTCCACACAGCCAGATAATCTGGGATAAACAAAAAAGTTGGATCAGATTCTGGAATATAGGGCCTGTATGAAAGGGCCCTTAGCCCCAGACTCTTCCAGGCAGCACTAAATCACAGGTTTTAAACAGGGGCAAAAAATCCCAGGACTTCAGAAGAGGTCCACATACAGACCTGTTGGTCCCAGGATTTCTGCCTCCACTGTTCAGAATTGATGTTTTACTGCAAAATTTAGAGGCTCCCAAGATGACCGCTGTGGGACTTCCACCGGAAACCTCATCAGGTTTTTTTTTTAAAAAATGAGATGCTGATATGCAAAAGATTCATTCTTTATCTTGGCAAGAGAAACTGTGCTCTCCACATGTTTCATGAAGTTTCTGGCACACAAAGTTTTTGCCTTCTACTCAAGTGTCACCTTCTTTTTAGGAACTAACCAATCTGGAACAAACATCTAAAAGAGAAGAAACCTAGATTTAAAAATCCTGTGATTTCCAATTGCAGGGACATACAGACACTCGAAGAAGTGGATATTCAGCTCAAAACTGCAATATTCCCACACCCTGAAATCTCATGGTTTTTGCCTTTTGTAGCGATTGCTTCTGTATTTGCAGGGAATGGCATCCCGTTTGCTGTGGAAGCTCTTGGGATAAAGGTACTATCTGGATGGGTCCCTCAGAGGAAGGCTAAGGAAACATCTTCTAAACACATCTTGTCAAGAATCCTCATGGGATTTGTTAAAAGTTAGAATCTACTTGAAGGCACACAACACCATCATCAACAACAACATCCTTGTCCCTCCTTTGGCAGCATTACTTGAAATTATTGGAGATGATCAAGACAGCATTTCTGCATGATAGCATTTTCTTGATCAATATCCTTTACCACAGGAATCTTTGTGTGGCTGCTTTATTTCTCATTTCCTGACTAAACTGAAAATACTACTAGTAACTCATACACTCCAACATTCTGAGATGAAAACCAGGACATGTGTAGCCAAGCCACACCTGGGGGTGATCAAGAATGCAGAAGTTGTTAATGAGAAAGCACATACAGGCTAGGAGAGGCTGCCAGTGGTTTGCTTTTGCTTAAATCCACTGAGAAGAATAAAACTCTGCCTCCTCCTCTCCCCTATCCTGTTGTGATATGCACATTGAACTCAGTTTGCACCAATGAAAGTAAACTGAGGATCAAACAGAAGCTGAGAGGAGAGAAAACGGGATATTTTAGAAGCAACTGAAAAAGTAGGACAACAGAGAAGTAACCAGGACTGTCCCTGAAATATCAAGATGATTGGAGGTTAAAACCGAAAGTGAGTCAGCTTGTGAATTTATGACTGATGAAATAGCTGAATTTCTGTTTTCACTTCCTCCTTCATCAAGATTTCCAGATTAAAACAATCCTGTTAATCTTTTTTTACACACCAATATACGCCTATGTGGAAGGCTCACAAAAATAAAACCTTTTATTTCAAACAAATCATAAACAAAAACTTCTGAGCAACATTAGCTTGCATTTTAACTGCTTTCTAATTCTCCTCACTGAACAGAAATAGCCCATTTTCTGATAACTGTTATATTACAAGTCTATTTGCTTTTTTATATTTGGCAAGTTAACATGTTCTATTGTTGCTGTTGACGACACTTTAACATGTTGTTTGACAAGTTAACACATTCTGTTGCTGTTGTTATTTATACCCTGCGACTTTCCCTGGTCTGAGACTCAAGGCAACTTAGGGCCCTTCCACACAGCCATATAACCCAGAATATAAAGACAGAAAATCCCACCTTATCCGCTTAGAATTGGGTTATCTGAGGCCACACTGCCATATAGTTCAAAGCAGATAATGTGGGATTTCATTCAACTGTGTGGAAGGGGGCTTACATAGGTTCAGCACAGTATAGTGGTTTGAGCATTGGACTACAATTTTGGAGAACAGAAGGATGGTTTCCTTGCTTGGCCATGAAAACCCACTATGGCCCATTCTACACTGCCATATAATCCAGTATCTGATCCCAGGTTATCTGCTTTGAACTAGATTATATGGCAGTGTAGATTCATATAATCCAATTCAAAGCAGATCATCTGAGATCCGATACTGAATTATATGACAATATAGATTTAGCATGGGTGACCACAAACAAGTCATACTTTCTTAGTCCGAGGAAACAAGCAAAACATTGGTCATGGTTGTTTGGCATTAAAAGGGCATTTTCTATGCAGAAAATGATGTTTCCGTCCTTTGGAATTAAAAATAACATTACCCAAAGGGGACTCTGAGGATGTTTGGTAGTTCTTGAAGTGAAAAAAATAATTTCGGAGGGTGGGTATGTGTGTAGTGCAGGGGGCAGTCATCCGTGTTTTCCAATGTGACTCCTTATTCCATGCCTGCCATATATTGATATAACTTTCATGATATTAGTGGACTGGATGGTACATATTACCATGAATATTCTGGCAAGTTCTTCTCTGGCAGCGTGGTCAGAGTGTTTGAGTGTGAGAGAGAAAGAGTGGGGAAGAGAGGGAAGTTCAGTGGTATTGCTAAATTCTCTCTTCCTCTTTCCTTGCCCTTCCTTCCCCTCTCCATTGTGTCAGCTGGTAAGGGAACCTAAGGAGAAATAGCCAAGTGCAAAACCCCTTAATTTGGTTAAGAAACACCAAAAAAGTATCAAAAGACATTGCAAAGAGATTCTCGGGGTGGGGGATTTACACTTTAAATCCTGTAGTCCTTAAAGATATGTACCATTACAATCTAGTCTTCTTTCTTGTTAAAGGATAAGAAACACTTACTATGCTGCAAAGCAGCCATTACCTTCCTGTTCTTTAAGCAAGTGGGTGTGTCAAATAATATAGTCCTATTTTTAAAATGTTCCAGATAGCTTTAGTTGTAAACCTCAAATATTAACCCTTTTTTTTTTGTCGTGTCAGGAGCGAATTGAGAAACTGCAAGTTGCTTCTGGTGTGAGAGAATTGGCCGTCTGCAAGGACGTTGCCCAGGGGATGCCCAGATGATTTGATGTTTTTATCATCCTTGTGGGAGGCTTCTCTCATGTCCCCATATGAGGAGCTGGAGCTGATAGAGGGAGCTCATCCACCTCTCCCTGGATTCGAATCTGCGACCTGTTGCTCTTCAATCCTGCCAGCACAGGGGTTTAACCCACTGCACCACCGGAGGCTCCATGTTAACCATTAAAGGGGGAAGAGCGGTAGAGTGCCTAAAGCTTCCAACTGAGCCAGGAGAGATATGATGTTAAATAACAGAATGTGTTGTAATGTTGGAAAACCCATATGACAAAAGTCACACTCCATTCTTAATGTCATTTGTGGGACTGCCCCAAAAGTAAAGCCAGGGGAACTGAGGCAATATATATAGAAATTTGACATTTACTCCATCCTGTGCTGGAAAAAGATCTTCAAAGCTACTACTAATACCAGAAATGCACAGGAAACCTAGTGAAGTAGAAAGAATATGTATGGATATCACAGGGGAAACCCCAATAACAACAGCACTGTCTGTGTGTGTTCAAGTTGCCTGTCAACTTGTTGCAATTTCAGTAATGTCCACCAAAAACAAAGGCTTTGACGAGTGGAGGGATCCATAAATAACATACAGTAGAGTCTCGTTTATCCAACCTTTGCTCATCCAACTTTCTGTATTATCCAATTCAGTCTGCCTCCCACCCGGATCCAAAGCTGTTTTAATACATTGCGATGTTTTGGTGCTAAATTCATAAATACAGTAATTACTACATAACGTTACTGTATATTGAACTGCTTTTTCTGTTGATTTGTTCTAAAACATGATGTTTTGGTGCTTAATTTGTAAAATTATAACATAATTGGACATTTAATAGGCGTTTCCTTAATCCCTCCTTATTATTCAACATTTTCGCTTACCCAATGTTCTGCCAACCCATTTATGTTGGATAAGCGAGACTCTACTGTAAATACAGTTTATCTTCTGCATGCATGGATTCTCCATCCATGCATTTAACTACCCAGAGCTTGAAAATTATCCCTTCCATACAAAAAAATCCAAAAAGCAAATGCTGACAGTGCATATATGAGGGACCAATTTTACTGTGCCATTGCATATAATGGGATGTGAGCACCTGTAGATTTGGATATCTACAGGAGGGCTTGGAACCAAACTCCAGCAGATACCAAGGACACACTATAGGAAATCAAAAGCTTTCCACATGCCCTTCAAAGTTTCACCATAGCCGGTCTTAGCATCATCAGAAAAACTTTTGGGCTGAAAGTTAATAAGAGTTGCAAGGGACAAGTTTTCTTCACAGGCATTTGCTCTGTTCCTGCATCACAGCGCAGTGTTTACTAGTTGGCATCAAACTGAAAGGAAGTGGTTTTGATCTGATTTTAAAAGGACTAAGAGTTGTAGATGCATTGCTGCTTTTCTTGGAAGGTATCTCTTTGGCACATTCTCCTCAAAAAGGTAGGATCATCATTAGGTCTGGGTATATTCCACTGGTGTGTCACAGACACAGAGAGACATTGGATTTAAGCACTATATAAATATCAGTAAATAAACACCTTATCAAAGGCATGCACACCCCAGATTCCTAAAACACTGGCTCTAGATGAAACAGCAACACTTTTCATAAGGGATATAGCTACGTTCAAGAAATCAACATGGAGATTCCTTTCTGCAGTACTTTTGCTTTGTAGCTTTTACTTCTACATGCTGATAAGGGCATGTTTTATCTCCCTGGATCATAGGAAGTACACTACGTCTTCCACACTGCCTAGCTTAACTGTTTCTCTTTTCAGGCCATCATTAGCCAAATAAGAATACCATATTCAAAACACAGCAGGAGGGTTTGTAAGTAGCAAGACAATAGCATTTTGTTTTAGTTGTATGAAACAAGGTGAAGCATGCAAAGCACTAGCAGGGCAACATCAGAAATAATGTTGTAGAAAGGTTATGTTGCTAGAAAGAAATGAAAGTGTATGCAAACCTCATCTTTGTTTATTACCTTCATGCCCCCTTTGGCCTTTAAGGAACTGAAGGTGCCATGCACTGTCTTGCCCCGTCTTCTTCTATTATTACAACCCCCTTACAAAGAAAAACTAGGTTAAGAGACAGCAAGGTGTCCAAGTTATCACTCACTGAGTATTGTGGTTGAGTGCAGCAACCAAACAACTAGCGGAACAGAAACTAAGACCTTGGTTTTGGATTGCGGCATGGAGGAGGGGAGGTGTTCCACTAGCCGAGGGGCCCCCATAGAGGTCGTGGTGGGGAGGGGGAGATGCGGAAAAAGGAGACCTCAAATTCGGCCTAATTCGGACCGCGTATCTACATTAATAATCCCAAATCGGTCTCCTAAGGTAAATTGGTGTAACCAGGTGAGCGGGCCCTCTGGATTGAAGGTGGTGCTGTTGAATGCCAGGTCTGTCAACGGAAAAACGACCTTTATCCAGGATTTAATCCTGGATGAGCGGGCAGACCTGGCGTGCATTACGGAGACCTGGCTGGATGAGGCTGGAGGCGTAAATCTTACCCAGCTTTGTCCTCCAGGCTTCTCCGTACAGCACCAACCGAGATCCGGGGGACGGGGAGGCGGGGTCACAGTGGTCTATAGAGATTCCATCCATCTGACCAGGAGTCCCATCCCGCAGACCACAAATTTTGAAGGCGTCCACCTGAGGGTGGGTGACCGGGACAGAATAGGGATTCTGCTAGTGTACCGTCCACCTCGCTGCACTACAGTCTCCCTACCTGAGCTAGCGGGGGTGGTCTCGAGCCTGGCGTTGGAGTCCCAACGGCTTCTTGTGCTGGGGGACTTCAATATCCATGCCGAGGCGACCCTCACAGGAGCGGCTCAGGACTTCATGTCTGCCATGGCAACCATGGGGCTGTCCCAACAAATATCTGGCCCCACCCACTGTGCTGGACATACATTGGACTTGGTTTTCTGCCAGGGATGGGAGCAGGGTGGCGGTGTGGAGGAGTTGTCCATCTCTCCGTTGCCATGGACTGACCACTTCCTGATCAGATTTAGGCTCACTGCGCCCCCTAACCTCCGCAAAGGTGGAGGACCCATTAAGATGGTCCGCCCCAGGAGGCTTATGGATCCGAATGGATTCCTGACGGCTCTTGGGAATTTTCCCGCCACCTCGGCAGGTGACCATGTCGACGCCTTGGTCGCTCTCTGGAATGGGGAGATGACCACGGCAATTGACATGATCGCTCCGGAACGTCCCCTCTCAAGTAGCCGAGCTAAACCAGCTCCTTGGTTTACTGAGGAGCTGGCAGTGATGAAGCGAAGGAAGAGGGAAGTAGAGAGCGTGTGGCGCTCGGACCCAAGCGAGTCAAATCGAGCACGGTTTGTGTCCTTTCTAAGGGCATATGCCGCGGCAATAAAAGCCGCAAAGAAAACTTTCTTTGCGGCCACTATTGCGTCTGCAAAAAACCGTCCGGCGGAGTTGTTTCGGATTGTCAGAGGCCTTTTAACTCCTGCCACCTCAGGCGGGAGCCCTGACAATTCGGTCACGCGCTGCGAAGCATTTGCTCGGTTCTTTGCAGACAAAGTCGCCTTGATCCGTTCTGGGCTGGACACCATGTTAAATGCAGTCTCCGAGGATGTGAGACTGCATTGTCCTATTTTGATGGATTCTTTTCAGTTTGTGAAGCCCGAGGATGTGGACAAGATACTCGGAGGAATGAGGCCCACCACGTCCATCCTAGACCCCTGCCCATCCTGGCTTCTGAAGGAGGCCAGAGGGGGATTGGCTGAGTGGGTAACGGTGGTGGTTAATGCCTCCCT
Organism: Anolis sagrei; assembly: GCF_037176765.1. NCBI lineage: Eukaryota > Metazoa > Chordata > Lepidosauria > Squamata > Anolidae > Anolis > Anolis sagrei. The sequence goes on from NC_090022.1 coordinate 277,931,549, forward strand.
TCGGGAAGGCAAGATTCCAGCGAGCCTAAAACAGGCTCTTATAAAACCGCTGTTGAAGAAACCATCATTGGACCCCACTAAATTTGACAACTTTCGGCCTGTTTCCAATCTCCCCTTTTTGGGCAAAGTCATGGAAAGCGTGGTGGCCTCACAACTCCAGGTATTCTTGAGAGACACGGATTATCTAGATCCAGCACAGTCTGGTTTCAGTCCGGGGCATGGTACCGAGACGGCCTTGGTCGCCTTAGTGGATGATCTGCGCCGGGAGCTAGACAGGGGGAGTGTGTCCCTGTTGGTGCTCCTGGACCTCTCAGCGGCCTTCGATACCGTCGACCACGGTATCCTTCTGGGGCGCCTTGTGGAAATGGGTCTTGGGGGCACTGCTTTGCAGTGGCTCCAGTCATTTCTGGAGGGCCGTACCCAGAAGGTGTTATTGGGGGACTCCTGTTCAACACCACAGCCTTTGACCTGTGGGGTTCCTCAGGGCTCTATATTGTCCCCCATGCTGTTTAACATCTACATGAAGCCGCTGGGTGAGATCATCCGGAGTTTCGGGGTGCGGTGTCATCTGTACGCAGATGATGTCCAACTCTGTCACTCCTTTCCACCTGCTACTAAGGAGGCTGTCGAGGTCCTGAACCGGTGCCTGGCCGCTGTAATGGACTGGATGAGGGCGAACAAACTGAAATTAAATCCAGACAAGACAGAGGTACTCCTGGTCAGTCGCAAGGCCGAGCAGGGTATAGGGTTACAGCCTGTGCTGGATGGGGTCGCACTCCCCTTGAAGGCGCAGGTTCGCAGCTTGGGTGTGATCCTGGATTCATCGTTGAGCCTGGATCCCCAGGTTTCAGCGGTGACCAGGGGAGCATTTGCACAGCTTAGGCTCGTGCGCCAGCTGCGCCCGTACCTTGGGAAGTCTGACTTGGCCACGGTGGTACACGCTCTGGTCACATCCCGCCTTGACTACTGCAACGCTCTCTACGTGGGGCTGCCCTTGAAGACGGCCCGGAAGCTTCAGCTAGTCCAGCGCGCGGCAGCCATGTTACTAACAGGAGCAGGACGCAGGGAGCATACAACGCCCTTGTTGTTCCAGCTCCACTGGCTGCCAATCTGCTACCGGGCCCAATTTAAGGTGTTGGTGCTATCCTACAAAGCCCTAAACGGTTCTGGCCCAAAATACCTTTCGGACCGCATCTCGGCCTATGAGCCCACGAGGACCTTGAGATCGTCTGGGGGGGCCCTTCTCTCGATCCCGCCTGCCTCACAGGCACGCCTGGCGGGGACGAGGGATAGGGCCTTCTCAGTGGTGGCCCCCCGGCTGTGGAACACCCTCCCTGTTGACATCAGACAGGCGCCCTCCCTTATGTCCTTCCGGAAGAGCCTGAAGACATGGCTATTCGAGAAGGCATTTAACTAAATGCTACAGTAACTGGAAATGACAACTGTAACGGAATGTAGACTACGAGATTGGTTATGATTCTATGATAAGACGAAGAGGATTATTTTTAGTGTAATTAGATGATAGTGTATTAGTGATATGTTGTTTTTTGTCGTTGTAGTTTACTGTAAAATATGTTTTTTACATGTTGTACACCGCCGCGAGTCGCCCTAGGGCTGAGAGCGGCGGTTAACAAATGCAGCAAATAAATAAATAAGGACCATCAACACTGCTGTGTAGTTGAGCCATAAAAAATTACCACTCAAAAGTATCTTTGTGTATGACCATCTTTACATTTATTGGGTCTTCTATATCATCTCCTTTCCTTATGCTTTTAAATAATTTTATTGTTTCAGTTATTCATTTGTCATTGTCTTCATTGCAGCTATTTTAATTATTTTAGTGAATGGTATATTATTATTATTATTAATAGTAGTAGTAGTAGTAGTAGTAGTAAAGGTAAAAGTTTTCCCTGACATTAAGTCCAGTTGTGTCTGGCTTGGGAGTGGTGCCCATCAATAGCTGATAATTTGCCACATTCCTGTCACCTACTTGGGGTGATGGGAATGTTTCATCCCAATGTAATTAATATTAACTAACCCTAGACATGCTTTGTAAAACTACAGCAACAACAGTAATGCTGTACATCTGGAAGGAGGAATGCATATATACAAGGAACATGCAAAACATCCAATGGACCTAACACTCAGCAAAATGCTAGGCTCAGTCTATACGTTGCAAGGAGAATTGCATTTTCCCTGTCTTTTTAAAAACGTTAAACCAATATGAACATGAACAATATTTAAGTTGGAGGAAAAATGAATAAAGAAGCTACTTCAGCATACACACCCATAATCCATGGTAACTTTTCAATTTAAAACCATGGGGCTGTCTCAACTTTGGAGAAAATTTGGGTTAAAGTGGAATAGGAAAAATCTGTAATTTGTCTCTATTGCATGAAAATTCTGTCTACATTGTAGTTTGATGCACTATCTGAAAGACAGTAACATGCAACTACTTGGGCAGCTGATTGCCTTTTCTAATATTTGCATCAAGATTCACGTGGATTCCCCTCCTCTCGGAAAACCCATAGAAATAAAATTATAGGATTTTTTTCTAAATATATAAAGTAAATGGAGAACTGCAGCCTTTTTATCTTTCAGAAATCATGTGGGTGTGATGTTTATTCTTGAAGACAGATCAGACTCTCCGAAATGACAACATTCTAGTTCCTCATTCTGTTATTTTTCAGTTCTTTCCCAATATGTGATGTGAATTATAAGAAGAAAGCCTTCTCTGTCTGTGTGCCCTTAAAAGTAATTGGAGTATAGGGAACTATTTTTTTTGTTCTATGCTGGGAGCCAAGGATGCAGTTCTTTTCTATGTGGATTTTGAGCATTGAAAGAGGAGACAATAACGAATTTCACTACAGCTGCAGGGTGATGTGTGCCTCCTCTCTGCCCCCAAGTCATGGCAGATGGTGCATTCCATGGCACTGGAGCTATGAATCCAGTCAGGGTTTTATTTAAAATTGTAAGTGAACTATCAAGATGCTGAACCTTTTTGGATAGATAGGATTCAATACCTTGGATAGTGTGAACCAAACCCCAGAACACAGGCCAACTGCTGTCGCTGCTCCAAGGGACAACATTATTGATATTATTGGTGATGATGTTGTTGTTCCATGCCATTAAGTTGACGGAGTTATGGTGATTTCCAAGAGACTCTGTTATTAATAGCTCTGCTGATGTCTTGGAAACTCAGGGGTATGGTTTCTTTGATTGACTCGATTAACCTGAGGTTTTCCTCTTTTCCCACTGCCTTCAACTTTGCCATGCATTTTGACCTTTTCCAGTGCATCATGTCATTTCATGATATGTTCAAATTATGGCACATTAGCCCTATTCATAAATGTATAAGTGGAATATATATAGATTTAAGCAGATCACACTCATCCAAAGCAGATCAATTAGCCTGCCGCCAGTCCCGCTTTCATTTTCCTTATTCATTTACAAACACACACACATATCATACACCTTTGCTTAAAAATATGTAGGTGTTTCTCTGGAGTAAAAGTGGCCATCCCAGTGCCAAACAGATCCCAGAATGAGGATGAGATTGAACCACTTTGCTTTGCGGTTTCTGGTCAGATTGGGGAACCATTTCTGCACACCTACAATCGGCATAACAAACAGTTTCACAATGAAGTTGTGTGTGTGGTTTTTTTTTGTCATGTCAGGAGCAACTTGAGAAACTGGAAGTCACTTCTGGTGTGAGGAAATTGGCCGTCTGCAAGGATGTTGCCCAGGGGATCCCCGGATGTTTTGATGTTTTACCATCCTTGTGGGAGGCTCCACAAGAGGAGCTGGAGCTGATAGAGGGAGCTCATCCGTGCTCTCCCCGGATTCGAACCTGTGACCTGTTGGTCTTCAGTCCTGCTGGCACAGGGGTTTAACCCACTGCACCACTGGGGCTCCTCACAATGAAATAGATAGAGGTTATTTCTTATGTAAATAGTGAGTCTAGAGGAGGAATCCAGATCATAATTATAGCATGGGTCAAAATGTAAAACCCACTACCCCCATGCTGAGAGCTTTATCTGGATCAGATTCTCTGCACTTACTTTTGAGCAAAGGAAAAATACAGCATAACAGTGTACAGGGTTAGTCAAAATGAATAGGCCAATTCGGGTACAATTAATTTTCTTATTGGCCTATTCATTTTGACTAACCCTGTATTAGGGATGGAAGGTAATGCTGAGCTTGTCCCTTAGCTACAGCTGTTCTTTATTTAGAACTAGATTCAACAGGTGGCAAAACATTCTGAGTTTTTTTTTCAAAAGACAGGTAGAAACACCTTTCAGTGGTGCATCTCATTCATTCACTTTGTAGTGCAGGACATAATATATAATAGTATATATAATGGAGAAATTAAAGGGGGTGTCAGTTAAGTAGATTTTTTTGTGATAATGGTGTGTGTTTCTTAATAAATCTTAACAATGTTCCTCGGTTTCTTTAGAACAATGGTTCTCATCCTGTGGGCCCCCAGATGTTTTGGCCTACTACTCCCAGAAATCCTAGCCAGTTTATCTGCTGTTAGGATTTCTGGGAGTTGAAAGCCAAAACATCTGGAGACCCACAGGTTGAGAACCACTGCTTTAGAAGAAAGTTGGAGTGCACGTGCTGCAAATGATCAGGTGCACTTTCTCCCATTTAAGTGAAAAAGGAAAGAGGAACTTAATCAAGGGCCATGTCTCATTCTGTTCCAGTACTGAGTCACGGACACAAATTCTAGTGTACATAAAAAGACACCAGTTATTCTTAGTTCATATTAGGGTCAGCTCTAGGTAAAAACATTCACATGTCTTCTAGAGTACTTCTATTGTCCAGTAATTTGTCCTGATGGCTTGGCTTGCCTGTAGTGGACAACAGCAGACAGTGATGGGCAACAGAGAGCAGCAATACAAACAGTATTGTTACTCTCTCTTGGCCTTGATGACCTGGGAACATTTTGAGAAATTTAATGGCAACTCTTGTGCCTAGAACAGCAGCCTAGCTTTTCTCAGAACATCAGAATAAATCATACTTTTAAAGGAGGACCTAGAATAAATGTAAATAATCAATCTTGTGGGAATGCTGGCACCAGATTTGCAGCCCTTGGGCCACACTCAACCTTTCAGAGATCCAATGTAGGACTTCCCATGAGTACCCAGCCCCTCACTCCCCCTCCACTAAACCTCCCTCCAGGGTTTTGTTTAGGAAACCAGTTCACAACATTCTTTAAATCCTTATAAATGCTCTTTGGAAAATTTAGTGCCTAAAACAAGAGATGAAGTTTACTGTTGCCTTCTTCTGGGCTATGCGAAAGAGAATTATCTGAAATACACTGCCATTGTCATTGGGAGATCCTCAGCTGGTATCACCTCCCATTTCTGCTACTGTCTTGGTACTTTGAAGAACATTTAATCCAGATCCCCAGAAAATCCCTGTCTGATTTGGGAGACCTTATCAGTATCATCACTTATGGGAGCATATAATCATTGGAGTATAAAATCCTATTTCCTTGGAAAGGTAGTGCTGAGGTGAATAGGACTTTTTACCTGCCCCCAAATTACCTCACAAGTTTGCAGCTACAAATAGTGTTGTGCCTCACTTCTTCCAGACCAAAAGCTGTCTTCTCCTTTGTAGCACAGGTTTTGTCTGGCCATGGCAGTAGTTCATTCTTCAGTTTTGAACAACAACAACAACAAACTTTATTTTTATACCCCAGCACCAACTCCCCTAGGAGACTCGGGGCAGTTTACAAAGGGACATGCCCAAAAATTAGATAAAAACAGAGACACATTTAAAATCAATCAACAAAAATACTAAAACATAACACAATCATAAACAGCATCACAAACAATATGGCTGAGATTAAGGTCATGGCTGAGTTCAGGCTCAATGAGTGCAAATAATTCCTAAAAGGATGCAATGGAAAGTGTGAAAAATTGAATAAACAGGGGCTAGGGAATACTGTTGGCGAAACTGTTGAGGTATCCAATAAAAGGGCTGAAATAAAGTGCAGAACTTAAGGTGGGGACAGGGTTAGGGTTCTCTGGTGAGCTGCCTAATCAAAGGCACAATGGAGCATACAGATTTTTAATTCCTTCTGAAAGGAGGCCAACGTGGAAGCCTGACTGATCTCCCTAGGGAGGGAATTCCAAAGCCGGAGGTCCACCACCAAGAAAGCCCTCTCCCTCATCCCCACCAACCGCGCTTGGGACGGCAGAGGAAGAGAGAGCAGAGCCTCCCCAGATGATCTCAGGGTACACCCCAGTTTATAGGGGAAGATGTGATCGTGAAGATAGGCAGGTCCCAAACAACTACAAAACAACAATGTTCAGAAAAAATATTTTTAGAGAAAATCACCAATTTTCCCAGAGCAAATGCTCTACCCATGTTCTTCACAGATGAACAAAAGCATTTGGTCCCTGTTCCTATACCATTCATAGCTAATGGAGTGCAGTGGTTTGGTCACTGGAGAACAACTCTGGAGACCAGGGTTCGATTATCTGCTCAGACATGGAAGCCCACTGGGTGTCCTTGAGTGAGTCAAACACACTCTGCCTTAGAAAACCCCATGATAGATTCATCTTAGGATTGCCATAAGTCTAAAACAGTGGTTCTCAACCTGTGGGTCCCAAGGTGTTTTGGCCTACAACTTTCAGAAATCTCACCCAGTTTACCAGCTGTTAGGATTTCTGGGAGTTGACAGCCAAAACATCTGGGGACCCACAGGTTGAGAACCACTGGTCTAAAAGAACTTGAAGGCACACAAGAATTCACAAAAACCACTAATATCAAGATCTTGTGCCCACAGCTACTATTAAAGATTTGAATACCTTGGGACTACAAGTCCAGAAAGAGATCTAGGCACTGCCCCAATGGCACTGCCATATTCACTTGCACATCGAATCTTAGATAAGCCAGTATGGAAGATATCTTGTTTGCACTCGCTTTGTCTTTCAAATTAAGAGCTGAAATTGGTGGAAAGTTATTTTGTCTGTATGCCCATGCCCCAAATCTTAGGACTCATACATTGACAGTTGTTCATGAAGAAACTATAGTTTAAAAATTCACAAAAGTGAGACTTCCTTAATCATTTTCTTTAATATAGAGCTTCCATTCACACCAAAGGTACTAGTATTACAAGGTTATAGGCATGCTAAGTTCAAGCCTGTAGATTTGTGCATACATTTTTGCGAAATGAAGAGCTTAAATATAGTTCCATATTCCGCAAATGTAACAGGAAGGGAGAGAAATTACAGCAGACAAAATTGGGACAGATCTAGCCAGCAAAACTGCTCTCATCTGCAAGAAATGCCTTGAAATATACTTTAACCACAACAGCTATGAAGCAAAAAGTTGAACATCTCTAGCCATACAGGAAACTGAATGCTGAGGTATCTCTAACCAATCAGGAGTCTCACAAGCCTCAAACCAGGAAAGCCTTCAAAAGGACAGAATATGTGAACGTTGCTGTAAAAGACTTCTCACTCTGCTCTGTTTTAAAATCTTCTTTATGAATTGCAGGATGCTCAGACAAACGTGAAATCCATCATGGCGAAGTTTAGCAACAACCCAGCTGAGGAGGTGCACAACCGGCAAGTTAAAATTGGAGGGCAGCCTTCTTTGGTCACAAAAACAGCATTTGAGAAATTTGCTCAACTGGAAAATGCTGGCTTACCTGTCAAACCCAGCAGTTTAAACAAACCTGCACCTCTCAAAACTTCTGTGGGAGCAAAGCCTTCTCTTCACGATGCCTCAGACAAGGATTCAAAGCCATCCTCTTTGAAATCTAGTCCACTAGCTAGCCAAGTTGCTGCACTGACCCAAGCGGTAAACAAAGACGCCAATGAAAAACCTGGATTTCCTAAGCCTTTGGGTCCCAAACCCATAGAAGGACTAAAACAGGAACCTAAGCCGCTTTTTCCAAAGCCACCTGAAAACCGGTTAACTGGCTCTCTGCCTTCAAAAAATGACACAAGACCACCAGGACCAAAGCCGAACTTGAAACTGAACCTCCAAGAAAGTGAAGCAAAGCCTGTGTTTCCCAAAGTCCTGGAAAAATTCTCTGCTTCACAGGAAAATAACCACAAAGCTCCGTTTCCAAAGCCACCTCTTAGGGAAAAACCAGGTCTACACCCCATCCGCAATGAAGAAGCTTCCAACAAAAATGCACATTTGAGCTGGGCACCTTCAAGTTCAGGAGGCCTCAAACCCAAAGTGAACTCATTTCGGACTCCAAAAGATGTTGAGGAAAACAACAACAAGGGAGTGGATCCCTCTGTTAGCCCTTTCCCACCTTTGAAACATGTTGTTAGTCATCAGAACAACTTAACTGCAATCCACCCAAAACCTTTGGCGCAGGAGATTGAAGAAGGAAGGCCAAGTGTCACCAAGAACATTTCCAGATTCAATCAAGAAGACTCAGGGCCAACTTCTGGTGCTCCTTCTAATAAATTTGTGAATTCTGGCAAAGTGGCTACAACGGGACCCTGGGCCAATAACTCAGAAAGGGAAGAGGGATACAAGACTTTGCCGAAACGAAAGGCATTACCTCCACTATTCAAATTAGGCCCACCTCCACAGAAGCCCAGCAGACCTCCAACAGTTGACCTGGAAAGGTTTGGGAAAAATAAGGAAGAAAGTGAGTATTTTTTATTTATTATATAAACATCTTTTATCTTGCCCGAGTTTTTAATTACTTTTAATTGGTTTGTCTTTTAATCATTACATGTAGTCTGCCCATTGTTACTGTGCTTGTGTATATTGTAATTTTTATATTGTTATGTATTCATATGTTTTATGCAACTATGTTTTTATTGTTTATTGTTCGCGTTTTCAGTTGTTTTGGGTTTTTTAATTGTAATTGTCATTTGGGCTTGGCCTCATGTAAGCTGCTCCGACTCCCCATCGGGGAGATGGTGGCGGGGTATAAATAAAGATGATGATGATGATGATGATGATGATGATTAGAAGCTCCTCCTTGGGTTATCATAAGCCCTTATCATATGGGAGGTTTTATCTTTCACATCTTATACTGCCTCACCTCCCCCAGCACTTTCTTGTATTAGTTTGAATAGCAGTGAACAGTTTGGGCTGGTCCAAGATATTTTGCTGTCTGAAGGAGAGAAAGAAATAAGGTCCCCACCCCAGCCAGATATTACTGCTGTTCTTGTTGATTTCTACAGGGGGAAAATGAATAGATGACTTTCAAAATCCCCTTGCTCCAATTTTGGCCATTAAAATTCAACAATAATAAAATAAACAGTGCTACTAAACAATAATGGACAATATCCATGGCTGGATGTTCACTGTCCATGCAAGGTAATTGGGGAAATGTTCCTTTATTACAGCCAACTACCATCAATCTATGTTTAAATCTAGTCCCTGGTGGACTAGAAAATCCTGAGACCATTTTTGAGGGACCATCTAAGAACTAGTTTTGGGGGATGCATCTGGGAGAAAAATTAAGTTTCCTTGCATTAGTGCTGCGTTACACATGCAACATAAGGATTTAGGTTAATAAAACTAAGCCTTATGGCTTTAAAATAAAAACTGAATGTAGCACTGAAGCAGCATATCAAAAGCAAAGGTTTTAAAAGTCATATAGGAATAGAAAAGTCTTCACTTGATGCTTAAAGCATGCTAGATACCAGATGGACCTCTCTTAGGCCCCATCTACATTGACCATATCAATTATAATCCAGTTTCTGAATGCAGTTTCTGAATGCAGATTATATTACAGTGGCATGTAATCCAGTTTAAATCAGATAATCTGCATTCAGGAACAGGATTATATGGCAGCGTCGATGAGACCTAAGGTCTGAATCTGGAACCCATCACAATAAAACCATTTCATAAGTAGTCCCCACCCATTTACTGTCTCGAGGAGTAGGAGACTCTAAATCCAGATAATTCTTCAGCCATTTGAGAGAATATGATCTTGTATCTCATTATAATGCATTGAAATCCCCATTTGTAGCATCCCGATAGTATTGTCTTGGTCCTGCTTTAAGATAAGCTTTATCTTTTGCTTGTCCAAATTGCTTAAATTAGATACCTTATATCCATGTTGTACTACATAATTTACTATATGGCCTCCAAGTATTCCAGTTTGGCCAGGACATCATACGGTATTATTTTTCTGTCCCTTCACATTTTCAGCTGATTTTGAAATGGCTTCGTTCCTTTTTACCTCCCTTTTCTCCTTCACTTCAGCTGCTGTACACAGACTTCAAAATGAGAATGGAATTGATAATCCATTAACTCAGTGGGGAGGAGAGAAGGGGCGGAATCTTATTCTTCCCAGTAGGCTCAGGCAAAAGCAAACTCTGCAGCTTCTCCTAGTTTACCTGCTCTTCCACATTAATGACTTTGACAACCTTGATGACACTGTGATGTTGCTTGGCGGTAGGTGTCCCAATTTTCATCTGCGAATTGTTGGAGAGTATAATAGCCTTTTCTGTTGTTGAACAGAATTGGGACCTCCCCCCCCCCCCCGCCCCGCCTCCCATGTCCTCCTGTACTCTTGTTCTTGTTTATTCGTTCATTTGCTTTGACTCTTAATGACCTCATGAACCAGCCCATGCCAGAGCTTCCTGTCGGCCGTGGCCACCCCCAGCCCCTTCAAAATCAAGCCAGTCACTTCAAGGATACCATCCATCCATCTTGCCCATGGTTGGCCCCTCTTCCTTTGTCCTTCTGTTTTCCCCAGAATCATTGTCTTCTCCAAGCTTTTTTTCTTCTCACTAGTTGGCCAAAGTACTTCATGTTTGCCTCTAATATCTTCCCTCCAGTGAGCAGTCGGTTTGATCTTCTTGCAGTCCAAGGCACTCTCAGAATTTTCCTCCGGCACCACAGTTCAAAAGTGTCTATCTTCCTTCGCTCAGCCTTCCTTATGGCCCAGTTCTCACATCCATAGGTTGCTACAGTGCTCTAGTTGGATTCAAAGCTTCCTTTCTATAGGGTCATTAAAGTTAAAAGCTGTCCCCGAGTTTACAAACATCTAACTTAGAAACAAATCATAGTTAAGAACAGGGGTGAGACAACAGGAAGTGAGAGCAATTTACCCCTAGGAAGGGAAATTCTCTCCTGTATGCATTATGAAGGGAGAAAGGAGTTTCCATTGAAGCATTATTACCAATCCTTGTTTTCACAACAAGCCAATTTTTTCAAAATACAATTATCACAGGGGCAAAAAGAAATGAGGTGAATAGGGACACAGACAGCAACATAAACGTCACAGGCATTTTAACCTTTCCCTATACTATCCAAAACTAGAGGTGGAGAGGGGGAGACGCTGCAGTTACATTTTAAAATGTACCTGTTCCAACTTACATACAAATTCAGCTGAAGAACAAATTTACAGAACCTATATTGTCTGTAATTTGGTGACTGCCTGTATTAGGAGGTTAGTCGTGTTTTTAGCTTTGGCCCTCAATGATATGCCTTCCTCAAACTACAAGAAAGGAAATTCCATCTGAACATGAGGAAGAACTTCCTGACTGTGAGAGGCGTTCAGCAGTGGAACTCTCTGCCCTGGAGTGTGGTGGAGACTCTTTTTTTGGAATCTTTTAAACAGAGGCTGGATAGCCATCTATCAGGGGTGATTTGAATGCAATATTCCTGCTTCTTGGCAGGGGGTTGGACTGGATGGCCCATGAGGTCTCTTCCAACTCTTTGATTCTATGATTCTATGATCCTCCACCAAATCACCTGATTCTTTTAACTAGGTCATTTGCTATATTTTGGTGCATGGAAGATAACATTTCTTTCTCCCTCACATACACACACCAAAAGAAATAAAAACAGTAGGGATGCATTTCTTAATCAGAATAAAAAGAAGAGTAAACACACCATGTTAAGAAGCAATGCACTAGCAAGAAAATATAGTCGTCTGTAACTCAAGTGTGAAGCTAACTGCAGGCAGCCATCTGCAGAGACGGATAAATGGGAAGTGGATGTTGTCATTTAAACAACAATGGAACATTATGAAGGGAGGCAGAATGCAACCCTAGGTGATCAGCATTGGGCTTATGAGGAAATGAAATCAAATTTGGTACACATTGTAAGGTCATATCAGGTTACTGCCCTTTTCTGGACAAAAAGTAGGACGATTAATATCAGTGTGTTACATTATACCTACTAAAAAACGCAAATATAGAGAGCTGGCATAGTGTAGTTTTTGAATGCTCAACTACATCTCTGGAGAGCTGGCCCTTCCACACAGCCATATATCAAGGCAGATGATCCACAATATTTGTTTTGAACTGGATTATCTTAGTCCACACTGCCATATAATCCAGTTCAATGTGGATTTTATACAGCTATGTGGAAGGGGCCCAGGTTTCAAAACCTCGCTTGGCCATAAAACCCAGTGGGTCCCCTTGGGGAAGTCACAGTCCCCCAACTTTAGAGGAAGGCAATGGCAAACCTCTTCTGAAGAAACCCTGCCAACACTCCCTCCCCCCGCCTAGATGGGGTCACCAAAGGATAGAAATGACTTGAGGATTCCTGAGGTTTTGAATGAGCAGGATGGTTTCCTAAACAGCTACACTGACTGTATAGTTTTGTATACTCACACTCAGAGTTGGGTCTGGTCATGGAGTCATCTTTGAGCCTGGATACCTAAGTTAGCCATAGATACCTTGGATACCCAGGGAGCTCTGGCGTGGGCTTGTCTGCGAGGTCACGAAGAGTCGGAAATGACTGAACGAATTAACAACCCAAGTTTTGGTTATGGCCAGGAGAGCACCTCCACGGGTGAAACTAGTGTGCTAGCTGCACTCCTTCTTTGATATACTACATCTGGTGACACTGTCGTAAATTGTCCCTATGTGTTTGTTTCCCACGCTTGTGTATTATATGAATTAGTTTGGTATTTTTCTCAGTACTCCAATTGGTATTTGTTCTGAAGTTTATAGTAATAGGACATTTTTGTATTAACATTGTATTTATAGATATTTGTGTAATTAGAGCAGCGTTTCTCAGCCTGGGGGTCGGGACCCCTGCGGGGGTCACGAGGGGGTGTCAGGGGGGTCGCCAAAGTCCATCAGAAAACACAATATTTTTCTTTTGGTCATGGGGGTTTTGTGTGGAAAGTTTGGCCCAATTTTATCATTGATGGGGTTCAGAATGCTCTTTTATTGTAGGTGAACTATAAATCCCAGCAACTACAATTCCCAAATGTTCAGGTCTATTTTCCCCAAACTCCACCAGTGTTCACATTTGGGCATATTGAGTATTTGTGCCAAGTTTGGTCCAGATCCATCATAGTTGAGTCCGCAATGCTCTCTAGATGTAGATGAACTACATCTCTAAAACTCAAGGTCAATGCCCACCAAACCCTTGCAGTATTTTCTGTTGGTCATGAGAGTTCTGTGTGCCATGTTTGGTTCAATTCTATTGTTGGTGGAGTTCAGAATGTTTTTTGATGGTAGGTGAACTATAAATCCCAGCAACTACAACTCCCAAATGACAAAATCATTCTCCCCCAACCCCACTAGTATTCAAATTTGGGCATATTGGATATTAGTGCCAAATGTGGTTCAGTGAATGAAAATACATCCTGCATATCAGAGATTTACATTACGATTCATAACAGGAGCAAAATGACAGTTCTGAAGTAGCAACGAAAATAATTTTATGGTTGGGGGTCACCATAACATGAGGAACTGTATTAAGGGGTCGCGACATTAGGAAGGTTGAGAAATACTGAATTAGAGTCAGCAAAAAAAGCTGACATGGGTCAGTTATATACCCTCCTGATACAAAGTTGCCAAAATCCTAAGATCTATTTCTTGGTCCCATCACCATCACAGGCTTACATGGTGAGAACACAATAGAGAGTCTTCTCAGTGTTTGCACCCATTCTGTAGAACTCCCTTCTGCAGGAGGCTAGGCTGATCCCTGTTTTCTTCTTGTCCGCGTTTCAAAAATAAATAGCAGTAGTTCAACTGTGCAAATATATTTAAAATTTCATCTGCCCTCACAAGCACTACTGTGAAACCTTGAAGTCTATAAAATATGTATAGTCAATAATATTTACTTAAAAAGTAATCAGTAGAGGAAGAGAGGGGGAACCAATGGGAACAATTCAGATATCTAAATAAATTTAGTCTCAGAAAACTACAGTGTCCATGGAACACTTTTTTCTACCAGAAATTCTCATAGAACATTTGGAAAAGGGTGTATGTTCATTGGGGGCATGAAGGAAGAGTACAAAATGTGAGAGAGGGAAAAGTCTGAGAAAAATACAGTGGCAGCAAATGAATAAAAAGCACCAAACAGTAGAGAACACATCCACAGATTATATGCTCAATTTAAGAGACATCCATAAACAGCTCTGAGGCCAAAGATGGAGACTTAGGAGACATTCCAGCCCAGGGCACTGGAACAGCAGACATGCATGAGGCAGAAGCAGATATCTGTTTTTATGGACTCCTTTTCATTTCCCTCAGGAAATCTCACTTTTCATGTATGCTTCTTAATTTATTTCTTTTTAGTCATGAGCTCCTTTATGAATCTGTTGAGCTATGAATCCCACCTTCTCACATAATGCGCTCAAAATATAACTTTCAAACCAACAAGGAAAAAAAACATTTTTTTTCTTTTTGGTTGGAATTACAGCAACCCCTGTGTTAATTCCAGGGACCGCCAAATCAAATAGGTCACACAAGCTTCAAACAAGCATAGTATGTCCTCCAACATTTTACAGGTGACAACTTGGACACATGTGGCAAAGTAACATCAGAGTATTGTCAAAATGAGTCATGAATGAGAAAGAATATACTAGTTAGGAGAAGCTGAAGCAGTTTGCTATTGCCTGAGCCTACTGGGAAGGGCAAAATTCCCCTTCCCCTCATCTCTTTTCCATTGTGAACTCAGACTGCAGCAACTAAAGCAGTGTTTCTCAACCTGGGGGTCGGGACCCCTGTGGGGGTCGCGAGGAGGTGTCAGAGGGGTCGCCAAAGACCATCAGAAAACATAAGTATTTTCTGTTGGTCATGGGGGTTCTGTGTGGAAAGTTTGGTCCAATTCTATCATTGGTGGGGTTCAGAATGCTATTTCATTGTGGGTGAACTATAAATCCCAACAACTACAACTCCCAAATGGCAAGGTCTATTTTCTCCAAACTCTACCAGTGTTCACATTTGGGCATATTGAGTATTTGTGCCAAGTTTGATCCAGATCCATCATTGTTTGAGTCCACAGTGTTCTCTGGATGCAGGTTAACTACAACTCCAAAAACTCAAGGTCAATGTCCACCAGACCTTCCCAGTATTTTCTCTTGGTCATGGGAATTCTGTGTGCCATGTTTGATTCAATTCCATCATTGATGGAGTTCAGAAGGCTCTTTGATTTAAGGTGAACTATAAATCCCAGCAACTCCAGCATTACCAAATGACAAAATCAATCACCCCCAACCCCACCAGTATTCAAATTTTGGGCATATCGGGTATTTGTGTCAAATTTGGTCCAGTGACTGAAAATACATCCTGCATATCAGATATTTACATTACAATTCATAACAGTAGCAAAATTACAGTTATGAAGTAGCAACAAAAATAACGTTATGGTTGGGGGTCACCACAACATGAGCACCTGTAGTAAGAGGGGGCGTCATTAGGAAGATTGGGAACCACTACACTAAAGTAATCCAGGAACAAAGGGAGGAAGTGGGAGGATATTTATTTATTTATTTACAATATTTCTACCCCGCCCTTCTCAGCCCCCGAGGGGGGACTCAGAATGGCTAACACAGGCAACAAATCCATGCCGCAATGACACTATAACAACAATATAAAACATAAATATGCAATAGATTAAAAACAATAACATTAATTATACAATCACATAGCCATTTCCATTATCATGAGAAACCGGTACATTTTAAAAGCATTCGAAAAAGGGCAATGGCAGGATTAATTGGGACTGTCTATGCAAATCATTACATTTGGAGGCCATTGCATATATGGCATATATTCATTCTATTTAGGTACATTGTTCCTTGGATTTAAAAGTATTCTGATTTCTGTGTACAAATCTGAAATAAACATAGATACATATTCTCACAGTATTCAAATTTGGGAGTATCAGGTATTTGTGCCAAATTTCATCCAGTGAATGAAAATGCATCCTGCATATCAGATATTTACATTACAATTAATGGCAGTAGCAAAATTACAGCTATGAAGTAGCAATGAAAATAATTTTATGGTTGAGGTCACCACAACATGAGGAACTGTATTAAGAGGTTGCGGCATTAGGAAGGCTGGGAACCACTGGTCTAGAGAGAACATATTTTGGTCAAGTGTAGGGCAGCAGCAGAGACAGCTGAAAATACAGCAATCTGTGAATAATTTAATCAATGAATGCTTAAACTGCAAATGTGACGGGCCAATTTTACAGTGTAATGTATGAACATCCTTACTGTGACTTCTGCTTAAATATGTTTGTCTTCTATCAATCCACCCCCCCTCTTTTTTCCAGGCTCTAACAAACTGCAAGCATCCAGCTTACCTCCTCCACTTCCACCACCCAGTCCTGCCACACAAACTGCTACTCCACAGCCACAGCCACCAGCACCTCCTCTACCTCCAGGTTCCCACCCATCCTCACAAGCTCCACCGATCCTCCCTCCAAGAAACATCAAGCCAAGGTGGTTATCCAAGAAACCTGTGGCCTCATCTACTCTGCCATATAAGATTCAGATTATCTGCCATTATATTTGTCTACACTGCCATATATTCCAGTTCAAAGTAGATCATGTTGGTGTTATATGGCAGTGTAGATGGAACCTGAGTCTCTTTTTTTCTTGGTAAACTGGAGAAATCTCTTTGGTCATAACCTCATAAAATATTTTCCCCATACAGTCATTTCGAAACACCCTTGCTTTGATTCTTGTCATTGTGTTTGTTTTCTTTCACTGCTATGCAACAACAAAGATGCAAATCCTGAAAACTGGAAGTTGTATGGATGCTCAAGCAGAAATGAGGCAACAACCACATTTACTTGAATCTATACCTGCCGTGTCTATAAAAGAGGGGGAAGGATCTTATTTTCACATTTCATAGGAGGTGCTAAACAAGTCCCCTGGATTGTATGGCCTTTATGCAGTGCCAAAAAAAGAGGAAATTCATCACAAGAAATAAGAGAAAAAAGTTATGAATTTGCATAAAATTTGCATGCATAGATGCTGACTCTAGAAATACCCGTAACTGCTATTATTTGAATAGAAATGTTGTATCTCCATAATGGGAAAGACTGCAGCTACGTGACTGGGTCCCTGCTGCTTCATTTGCTATTGTAATTGTAATGGGGAACATCAAGGCTTCTACTGCTCTTTGTTAAAAGGTTATTTTTTTTTATTAAAAGATCTATCTATATGGGCACAAATACAAATCAGGTCAGAAGTTGTTCTTGGGCATCCAAACGACATTCAGGTTCTTTCACTCCTCACATAGGGTAAAGCCAATTAGCCCCGTGTTAACAGAATGTGAAGGAAGTTCTGTAGCTTTCCTGAAGCTTGAGAGCACTTCAGGGTTGGTGTGAACAGAAGGGCCGGTTTTAAATTAAACCTGCCCCAGGTAAAGGTAAAGGTTTTCCCCTGACATTAAGTCCAGTCTTGTCTGCCTCTTGGAGTTGGTGCTCATCTCCATTTCTAAGCTGAAGAACTGGCGTTGTCCATAGACACCTCCAAGGTCATGTGGCCAGCATGACTGCAAGGAGCACCATTACCTTCCCGCCAGAGCAGTACCTATTGATCTATTCATATTTATATGTTTTTGAACTGCTAGGTTTACAGAAGCTAGGGCTGAGAGTGGAAGCTCATGCCACTCCCCAGGTTCAAACCTGCGATCTTTCAGTCAACAAGTTTAGCAGATCAGCGGTTTAACCAGTGCGCCTCCAGAGGCTCTGCCACTGGGGGCTTCACCTGCCCAGAGTCCTGTCCATTCAAAATGATCAGGACTCTGTCCTGCTGCCAGAGTGGGGTGAAGGCAGACCTTGTAGCGTCCCTCAGATCTGTTCTAGATAATTGAACTCCAGACCAAGGTCAGATTGTGTGGCCTGTGTAGATGGACCCTTAATCAGACTTGGACCAGACAGTTACTTACTTACTTACTTACTTACTTACTTACTTACTTAGGCGATCCCTCGTTGGACGAGTAAGATGGTCTTCCATCATGGGTTTCCTTGTGGGTCCGTAGGTGGCTGTGGAGCCCTATTCTTGCTCTGCATCTTCTTCCGCAGTGAGGGCATTGGTTTCCAGGTGGAAGGCGGTCCCGGTCGGGGTTGGCTTGACGCGCCTTCCTCCTAGCACGTTTCTCTCTTTCGCCCTCCACTCGTGCCTCCTCGAATTCTGCAGCACTGCTGGTCACAGCTGACCTCCAGCTGGAGCGCTCGAGGGCCAGGGCCTCCCAGTTCTCAGTGTCTATGCCAGAGTTTTTAAGGTTGGCTTTGAGCCCATCTTTAAATCTCTTTTCCTGCCCACCAACATTCCGTTTTCCGTTCTTGAGTTCAGAGTAGAGCAACTGCTTTGGGAGACGGTGGTCAGGCATCCGGACAATGTGGCCTGTCCAGCGGAGTTGATGTTGGAGGACCATCGCTTCAATGCTGGTGGTCTTTGCTTCTTCCAGCACGCTGACGTTTGTCCGCTTGTCTTCCCAAGAGATTTGCAGGATTTTCCGGAGGCAGCGCTGATGGAATCGTTCCAGGAGCTGCATGTGACGTCTGTAGACAGTCCACGTCTCACAGGCATATAGCAGGGTTGGGAGGACAATAGCTTTATAGACAAGCACCTTAGTATCCCTACGGATGTCCCGGTCCTCAAACACTCTCTGCTTCATTCGGGAAAATGCTGCACTTGCAGAGCTCAGGCGGTGTTGTATTTCGGCGTCGATGTTGACTTTGGTGGAGAGGTGGCTGCCAAGGTAGCGGAAATGGTCGACATTTTCTAATGTTGCACCATTAAGCTGTATCTCTGGCATTGGGGAGGGGACGGCTGGTGACTGCTGGAACAGCACTTTAGTTTTCTCGATGTTCAGTGACAGGCCAAGCTTTGTGTATGCTTCTGCAAAGGTGTTGAGAGTGGCTTGTAGATCTTCTTCTGAATGCGCACAGATGACATTGTCATCAGCATACTGGAGTTCTATAACAGATGTTGTTGTGACCTTGGTTTTGGCTTTCAGTCTGCTGAGATTAAACAGCTTGCCATCTGTCCGATAGATGATTTCCACTCCGGTGGGAAGCTTCCCGTCAACAAGGTGAAGTATCATAGCGATGAAGATGGAGAATAGAGTTGGGGCAATAACACATCCCTGTTTGACACCCGATTCCACCTTAAATGGGTCACTTTGGGAGCCATTGCTGTCCAAGACTGTTGCCATCATGTCATCGTGGAGGAGCCGCAGGATGTTCACGAATTTGCTTGGGCACCCGATTTTTTGGAGGATGGTCCAGAGAGCGCTGCGATTCACTGTGTCGAATGCCTTTGCAAGGTCGATGAATGCCATGTACAGAGGTTGATTTTGTTCTCTGCATTTTTCTTGGAGCTGTCGTGCAGTGAAGATCATGTCCACAGTTCCTCTGGAGGGGCGGAAGCCGTTCTGGGATTCTGGGAGGGTGTCTTCTGAGAGGGGCAGAAGGCGGTTTGCAAGGATTCTTGCGAGGATTTTTCCAGCAGAGGTTAGAAGGGAGATACCTCGATAGTTTCCGCAGTCTGTTCTTTCCCCTTTTTTGAAGAGGGTAATGATGGTGGCATCCTTGAAGTCTGCTGGGATTTTCTCGGTCACCCACACTTTTTCTATGAGCTGGTGGAGTTGGTGTGTCAGCGCAGGTCCTCCCTCTTTAAAGATTTCAGCAGGGATCCCATCCGGTCCGCTGGCTTTGTTGTTCTTTTGTTGGCTGATGGCATTGCTGACTTCTTCCAAACTAGGCAGTGCTGCAAGCTCATCCCTGGTTTGTTGTTGCGGGATTTGTGAGAGGACCTCTTCGGCCACACTGGAGCTGCGGTTTAGGAGGCTTTGGTAGTGTTCTTTCCAACGTAGTGCAATTGAGTTTTGGTCCTTCAGGAGTTTGGTTCCATCTGATGAGCGTAGAGGCTGTATGCCATGGTTTCTTGGTCCATAGATGACCTTTGTGGCTTTGAAAAATCCTTGAGCATTATGGGTATCTGCCAGGTGTTGGATTTCTTCAGCC
The DNA here is from genome assembly GCF_037176765.1 of Anolis sagrei. Classification (NCBI taxonomy): domain Eukaryota; kingdom Metazoa; phylum Chordata; class Lepidosauria; order Squamata; family Anolidae; genus Anolis; species Anolis sagrei. The sequence goes on from NC_090022.1 coordinate 277,951,733, forward strand.
TTCTTTGTCCAGCCTTCTTTGCCTTTGACCAGACAGTTATTCCTATATAAATTAGGATACATGGCCCTCCTTGTATCCATATTTTGTTATTTCAAAGTCAGGGAGGAAATTCCTGGCTGAATATATGACTAGGAGGTGGTGGTGACCTCAGGAAGGTCAAAACATCTGTACCTTCTCATGTCAACCTACCAACAGTAGACTCAGATGCTATGTACTTACAGCAGCTTTGGGGTTAATCTGCATTTGACCCCATAGCTCACAATTGCAACTTGTGATTCTCAGATCCAGTCCTACCATTAATCAGAGTGAGGTGGATGCCTTTGGACAAAAAAAAACCAAAAACTGAAAGGACAGCAAATTGTTCGTTAGAGAGAATTGCAGGACTTCTTTTAATGGCAGCAGTGAGTAGGGGTAGGGGGGGGGGGGAGCCCATTAGATTTCCGAACATGATGTGTGAAAAGATTCCTTGCTGAATTCTTGCTAGTCAGTACAGATTTTACAAATTAAAAAGTGTTTTCTATCAGTTTCAGAGGGGGAAGTATCAAGTTCCGAACACAGTTTTGAAAAATCTTGACTTCAAAATAATGAATCGGGGCTTAAGCTAAGCTTTCACTGAAAATTGCATTTTGAAAAATTTGGCTTCATCTTTGTTATTGCTGTAACATGTTACTTTCTTTCCTTTTTGTAGAACTCAGGAAAATGAAGAAAATTATGATGATGCAGAATTTGTTTCGGGAGGTAAGGTTAATTCCATGTAATTCATATTATGATTTAGAGATGAGCCAATTGTATTTAATGATCTAATCTTTCAGTAGGAAGTGTTCCTGTTCAAGGTTCACCTATTCATCTATTCACCTATTCATCCATCTCTTCTTCCAGGATATTTTTTGCATTCTGTGTACTGATTGTTGTTGTGTTTAGTTTTGTTTCAACCTGTAATTTACTGGACATGCTTAGGCATCTTTCTCTTTGTTAGGTTGTCCTCTCTCCCCTGAGGGGCAGATTTTCCATCTAAATATTTTTTGCATCTCAGAACATTTTGAAATTCCTTGACAACTCTAAAACTCCCATCTTGTATATTTGCACCTGGTTAGTTTCAGTATCAAAAACATCATTCTCTGCTGTGAGAAACTGAACTTGTACACCCTGTTCCTCATTGTCTACAACAGGAACATTTTGAACCTGATTTTGAACCTGAATCCCATCATCCTCGTCAGAGTCACTCTGAGACTCCATCTGAGTCACAACACTATCAGTCTGTGTCTGTGGTTCCAGCTGAGTCACAACAACAGGATTATTGCAAACTTTCATTGGCATATTGCATTCACATACCTGTAGTAAACAATGCAATAATATTTGAGCTGCGAAAGAATGAGATTCTACTTTAACTGAAATTACAGCAGCTTTGTGTGCCTGTCTACAAGAGGCAAGTTAAAAAGCAGCTTTCTACTGAATCCCTTAATAACAAACAGCAATACAGCTTATCATACCACCTATCTCTACTTTGTTGAATTATTTTTCCTTTTACTAGCTTTTGGTGTTCGTATACTTTCCACGTTGATGGTCAGTGGGGCTAGGTGGTAAGGTAAAATAAATTAGTTTCCCTTTATCCACTTCTGTTTTGCTGTAGTAGTATTAACCAGAGCTAATCTTGTTTGGCTTTCAACATCAGAGAAGTTCAAGCTCCTTTCAGTTATGGGAAATGCAGAGAAGTACAAGTATTAAAATCAGGATTTGGAATTTGAATTGCATACTATAGCAACTGGTACACAATTCATATCCTTCTGCTATATTTCCATATTGGACGAGTACTAGTATTTGAATAGATTAAAAGTATTTCATGTTAAAATGATACTGTTCTAAATTTCATTTTATAGTGCTTTAATCATAGTTTGACATGAAGTATCAAATCAAAATAATCACCTTTTGCTTCTTCTCCCCTCAGGAACAGCAGATGGAGATGAAGTAAGTGTATCTAAAAATATTGTGTATATATAAATACATAATAAAAGAAGCTAAAACTTCTGTTCTGGAATATAATCCTCAATCACTACATGTTTGGTGCCTACTACTTAATAGCCATCTTTTGATTGCCATTCAAACCTTATTGCTCTGCAGATATTTTGGTAGCAGCATTTACTGATGGGTAGTTTATTTGGTAATAACATGACTTGTTAATTTATTTATTGTCACCTGCAGGGTTTGTGGCTACTGTCTTGCACAGGTTTTCCCAGTCAGATCTTTTGGGACTATATTTCCAAGCCTGACCATTCATTGGTCATGTTTTCTAAGATTAATGGAAGCTGGAGTTCACGCAGTCTGGAGGAGAATAAGTTGGGGAAAGTTGGTGTTCTCTTATTTAGGATTACATCTGTTCATAAAGATTTGTACATTGTGTCATGTTCCAGGTGGCTAGAGTTTAATCCAGTGGTTCCTGACCTTTGGGGCTCCAGGTGTTTTGGACTTCAACACCCACAGTTCCTAACAGCTGGTAAGATGGCTGGTATTTCTGGGAGTTGAAGTCCAAAACACCTGGAGGCCCAAAGGTTGGGAACCACTGGCAAACACAGGAGGACCCAAGACCAGATTTACTTAAATGGAGAACTAAAACCTTTATCTTTCAAAAGTCTGTCTAACAAAACAGAAATACAGCAAACAGTTAAAGAAACACAAATTAAGGTCAGAAAGCCCACATAACACTGAGAGTACTACAAAGCCAATTTAGGAGCAAGAACAAACTGTAGATAAGCCTGCAGCCCAAAAGTCAAAACCCGAGCCAAACAAGTTGTTGACCATCTCAGGGAAGAAGGTCAGACGGCTTCTTTCAGGCAGCCAGGTCAGATTATTCCCTTCCAAACACTTAGCAGCTGAGCCAGACCAGACAAACTGCTGGTCATGACACATGGTATATGACCATGTCTGGATTGAAAATCAATATCCAGTTGTGCCATTATGGAGAGGGAAGAAGGGTGCTGGTTAAAATGATGATGTTGTTGTTCATTCGTTCAGTCGTTTCCGACTCTTCATGACCTCATGGACCAGCCCACGCCAGAGTTCCCTGTCGGCCGTCACCACCCCCAGCTCCTCCAAGGTCAATCCAGTCACTTCAAGGATACCATCCATCCATCTTGCCCATGGTTAGCCCCTCTTCCTTTTTCCTTCCATTTTCCCCAGCATAATTGTCTTCTCTAAGCTTTCCTTTCTTCTCATGATGTGGCCAAAGTATTTCATCTTTGCCTCTACTATCTTTCCCTCCAATGATACAGGAGGAAAAAGCATAACAATATATGTTGTGACTAAACCTCTATAGAAAAACAAGTAAACAACAATTAGTGTGTACAAACATTCAAAGACTGTTATATATTGTTACTTTGTTACAACTGAACAGGATATTTTTCTCTCTCATTCAAGTGCATTTTATATCTGTCAACATCTTTTTCTTCCTTTTGAAATAGAATCAAAATGATGATGGTGAAACGTATGAAGACATAAATGAAATGAGGTATGAAATATGCATCTGGAGTGCCATATACAGTAATTATGAGATTTGCAGGGCATATCATTGGTATTTCTTACAAAAGATTGATAAACAGATCTAAAATTTCTTACTATCTTGTAGAATGAAGGGCACACATGCACACACACAGCAAAAAAACTCTGAGCACCAAACAGTGAAAATATTTCAGACATACTTCTACCCACCAAAAAAAAGGTTTAACAAGTTACAAATGGAACCACAAACAGAAGGGCAATTTTGAGACATCCTTCATTGTATTTCAGATTGTATTACTCAGTAGATGTTTATTAGCTTGTCTGCTGGGTTCAAACATCAGTCCCTTTTCATTTTACAGACCTACCGCTAAAGAGGATGAAAAGAAAAAAGAGAAGGAGGAAAAGAAAAGATCTGAACAAGAAAAGAAAGAACAAAAAGAAAAAGAGAAAAAAGAACAAGAGACTAGAAAAAAGTTCAAAGTAAGGTCTCATGCTGGCAAGTTAAGTATTACTAAACAACACTGTGTATACTATTTAACACTTGATATTTTATTTGTTTGCAAAACATAAGGCCAATTCAATATTGTTGTCAGTAGCAGCACAAAGCCTGAATAAAGTTATGGGAATAAGCAATGTGTTCATTCATTGAATTCTTTACACATTTATGTATCATCTGTTTAAAATGACGCTATAATTATAGTAAAAGCACCACATAAGAACAGTAAATGTAATCACAATTAGAAAAAAGCAATAAATGAAATAGCACCCAACCAATTAAAACAGTATGAGAACTAGCATACTAACAGTATGGTTTGAGGATTAGACTATGACTTTTGGAGATCAGGGTTTGCTGCCTTGAGTCCCTTCAGGAAGACAGGGTGGGTTAGAAATCAATTATTATTATTATTATTTGAAACACAAAAAGATTAGTACACAGCAAACAAGGTCACTCTGCTGGCTGTTGTATTGGATCACACATCAGACACCTCTCAAGTGTCAAGGACTGTGTGATGTATCGGTGAATAATGTGTGCAGATCCCAGTAGGATGGCCTTTTGCAGCTGACAGATGGTAATTTTTCAACGCCAATTGTGTTGAAGTGCAGGACAAGGTCTTTAGGAACTGCACCCAGTGTGCCAATCACCACTGGGACCACCTTTACTGGCTTGTGCCAGAGTCTTTGCCGTTCAATCTTTATTATTAATTATTAATATTATTAATTTATTATTATTATTATTATTATTATTATTATTATTATTATTATTATTATTATTCCTTTCCTGACCATGTAAACCACCTGGGGTAACCTTGAGCATGTCACACACTCTTAAACCTAGCCACTCCCACTTCTCCAAAAATGAAGCTCACCTTTTCTTCCATCTTGACCTGAAAGAGGAGATTAGATCCAAAGCTTCCGCTTTTAGATTAACCATAGTTTAAAATGTTCTATGACCACTAAACTGTCATTAAGTGTGGGCAGAAAGGGAAAAGGCAGTGTTGTAAAATGTAGTATAAGAGTAGTTATATTTTGTCCAGGTTTACATGATGCTACCACTATAGATGAGACCAGGCATGGGCAAACTTCTTCCCTCCAGGTGTTTTGGACTTCAACTCCCACAATTACTAACAGGTTACCAGCTGCTAGGAATTGTGGGAGGAGAAGTCCAAAACACCTGGAGGGCCAAAGTTTGCCCATGTCTGGATTAGACAAAGAGGGAAAGGAAAAAATCTTATGACTGAGACAGAGAAGGAGAAAGTGCAGGAGCTTTGGAAAAGACAAGGCTCATTTTTGTACAAAACCAAACTAAATGTTTCAATTACAGATGTGTCACAGCTCATTATACTCTCTATTGAAGTATTGAAGTTTAATCACGAAACACAGCTAGATGCCTGATGCTTTTTTGTACAATCCTTATGTTTGTTTTGTCCAGTTGGTGGGTCCCATTGAAGTCATTCACCAGGCAAGAGCTTGCACAGACTTCAAAGGAGGAAAGAATGATCTGTCGTTCAGACAAGGAGATCGAATTGAAATAATCCGCATTACAGACAATCCAGAAGGAAAATGGCTGGGAAGAACACGAGGCTGCTGTAGGTATAAGGCACATAAGTGATGTCAGTTTATAGTCATGCCTAGGCTGGATTTACACTGGCCTATTTCCCAGGATTTGATTCCAGATTAACTTCTTTGAATGGATTATATGAGTCTACACTGACAGATAATCAGGGATAAGAATATAATCTAGGAACAGATCCTGGGATACAGAGCACTGTAGACCTGGCCTGAGTCAAGCCCAACTTGTTTTATTTCCCAAATCAAATAAGACCTGTCTTTTAGGTTAGATTTCTACCTGTGTTGAACTTTTTATTGCTCTCATTATTGTGAAAGATACATGTCGGATCACAATTTATTGTGAAGTTCCGAAATTTAAAAAGCACATCTTTAGTACTCAATGTTCTGTGTTTTAGATGGCTACATTAAAACAACTATGGTTGAAATTGACTATGATTCACTAAAAAGGAAGCCACAAGCCTCCATCAACATTCGCCCAAGACAGCAAGACAGCGACCAAGAAGTGTATGATGATGTTGGGGACCAGGACACCATCAGCAGGTACAGCCAAGGTAGAAAGAGTGGTAGATTCCCACGTGGTCAAAGACCACAGCTGCCAATTCTAGTAAGGTTTATATTGTGGTCTAGTTTGTTCATTTTCCCTCCGTACTTAAAACAGCAAGTGATGAGGAAATTGTTGCTTGGCAGACCTGTTCCTTGGTAAGGAGGAAACTTCTTTTTATTTTTCCAATGTATTTGTTCTTGTACTAAATTGTTACTTAAGCATCCCCAAGAAGTACTGGGCTGTGTATATCATTTTCCTGCTTTTTAACTATTCAACAATGCTGTGAAGTAAGTTAGATAAAAAGAAAGGAATGGAGGGAGAGATGAAGCACAGTCATCCAATCCTGGCAGGCAGTACAGGGTGACAAAGACAAACAGACTGAGAGGTAGTTTTTATCCTAGAGCTGTGGCTATGTTGAACTCAAAGGTTTTGCATTGATGTGGCATTGGGGGCTGTGTTGTTCTGTGGCGTGTGCTGGGGCATTTAATTTTGTTGTTCAATAGCACAATGACAATAAAGCTATTCTATTCTAGCCTATTCTGAATGTTGTGATTTGAATGTGGGTTTCACCATTTTAAATCAAACTAAGCTGCTTTGGGTTCTGCATTTATCCTTTTCATCCAGGGATAATCTATCAATGTAAATTTTTAAAAGGTACAGTACAACCCTTGAAAGCTGCAGAAGTTTGCATTGGCTTGTGGTTGTTGGGAAATGGAAGATTCCATCCCCTCAGCTCCTCTCTTTCCTGCAGATTGAACTGAATGTAAATTGTTTTTATGCCTCAGACTCAGTTTGCAACAACTAAAGTAAGCTGAGGACAAGAGAGAGGGCAGTGAAAGGAGGAAAGAGAGACGGAGACGTCTTAAAAGCAGCTGAAAATGTGGGACATCAGAAAATTAATTGAGATAGGGAAGGTGTGCAACAAATGGAAGATAACTGATATCTCACACCTCCATTTGTGTGTGAGAGAGTATATGTATATATTTCTTGACTTATTTTTCTTTCTTTTCATGGTCAAAGTGGAAGTCAGAGTACCACAGGAAGTAAGTTTTTCTTTTATTGCCATCTTGTTATATAAAAATTAAAATATGTATGTCTTTCACTCCGTCCATCCTTCCTTCCATCTTTCCCTACTAATCCAGCTGTTTCTCAGACTATTTCTTAGCTACCATCAAACATTAGACTACCAAGTACTGAAAATCCAAGTTGGATAATTATATGAATGCAGACCAGCAGCAATTTGATTGTCAGCTATGATATACACTACAGATTCAGCTCTTAAAATATTGCAATACCTATTTCATTATCCATATGTAGATATTTGACCATCACAGGTCAAAACTCAGTAGAACTGAATTTTGAGTAGACATGTATGTAAGCCCTGCAAATATTTTAAGACACATAATTTGGCTTTTCTGTAGTTCTTTATATTTTTTTTACAGCCTCATATTTCCTCCCCTCCCCCCCCCCCACAATATTTTATTTATTTATATTCTGTCCTTCTCACCCTGAAGGGTACTGAGGGTGGATCACAGAATACATATATGGCAAACATTCAGTGCAGTTATACACTGACAAGACTGGCAATTGTACATAGATAGATGTATATACAGGCTTTCCCCATCTTTGGCATCTTAGAGGCTTGTTATCAGTTCCAGCCACGGGGGTGGGGGAGGCGTGCTGTCGCTCCATCTTTCCTGCCAAAGAGCTTTGTTTGGAAACTTCCTCCTTCATTAAATTGCCGGCATTTTCTGGCATTTCCTAATGGGTGCCTTAAAGACCTCCCCACTTTAAGTGGTACTTATTTATCTACTCAAAGTTTGCTTCCAAGCTGCTAGGTAGGCGGAAGCTGGGCTAAAAACTAGGAGCTCATTCCGACCCAGCCTTTGAACTGTCAATCTTTCAATTGGCAAGATTTACTGCAGCTGGTGGTTAACCCGCTGTGCTAAAGCCTGGCCCTTGTGTGCTAAAGCTTGGCATTCTCTCAAATGTTCTGGCTTCAAGACAGGTTTATTTATGTTGTGGAGACTTAATTTTTAGTGTTCTTTTCCTTCCATTTATTAGTGGGATTTCCGCCTCCTCCGTCCCCTGATATCTATGATGGAGTTGAGGACAATGACAATGTACCAACAAAGTAAGTATGAAGATAAAGTAAGTGTGAAATATAAAATGAGCAGTGGCTAATGGATGCATCTGTCTTTAAAATGTTTAACTCGGGATAAGATTTGTTGAGCAGGAGTTTACTATCAGTAATACATAAAAAATATAGGTGCTCATTACTTTGGGTATCCTTTGCACCCAAAGAAGTATGGAGTACTTCCAAGAGTTACATTTTACATTGTCAACGCCATCTGAGGAAACTTGTGTAGACCAAGACAAAAGCTTCTTCTTCAATTGATTTCTCTCAATTAGTCTTGAAGGAGCTACAAGATCCCTTTGTATTTAATAATATGTTTTTCAAATTGTGAGTAAAAACCTGCCAAGTGATAATTGCATGCATACTCCAAAGGTCTGTGTCACAGGATGAAGATAAAGGTGATTCCTGGATTTTGAAGATTTTGAAAGGAAAAGATTTCCAAAAGAAAAGTGTGCGAGAGGCAACTCCTAAAGAAGATAATCGAGGTTCCCCGTAAGAGACTGCTGTGAATAAAACCCCAAAATGTTCACTAAAACTAATAGCTAATATAAATGTGGATCATATGCTACTAACAATTCTCACAGCAGCCTAACCAGCCACATAATCAAGCCACCTATCGAATAACCCAAGCTATAAAAACATTTAAAGCCAAGCCGCGTTCTATCCTTGACTACCTGTTGCCTTAAGTCACAGCTTCACCATGAGACAAAACAAGACGGCTGCTTCAGATGGCAAACTCTTGATGTCATTTTAGGTAGTTGGCACAAAGTAAATGTGATAGATGAGTCTCACTCCACTATCCTTGCATGGCTTCAATTTAATTTGAGTTCACACAGGAGAGCTTCCTGGTGGGTCACAACGTGATACATACTAATTAATGGAAAACAGGGGAAATGTATTGGATTCTGCCTCATACCACAGCATTTGGCACAATGATTTATCTGAAAAGCATATTTTGAGTCAAGTTTTCTTCTATTGCCATTTATATTTTGATGTGAAATAGATGTCCTCAAAGTGTATGATTCATAATTTCATGTATTCAAGGCACTGTAAACATTCATGTAAGGAATTATTTTTTGAAGGAATTCTTTTTTGAGATATCAGGAGACTTTAATATCAAAGAAAAAATTAGCCTCATTTTGGGAAAAACACTTCAGTATATTCTAGAGCAGCCCTGTACAACCTATGGACCTTCAACTGTTTTGGTCTCTAAGTCCTAGAAGCCATAGCCAACTTGCCCAAGGGCCAGGAATTCTGAGAGTTGGAGTTGGAGGCCAAAACAGCTGGAGAGCTAGAGATTGTGTTGGCCTGTTGTAGAGTCTGTCTGTCTTCTTCTTCTTCTACTACTACTACTACTACTACTATTTATTTACACCCTACTTTATCTCCCCCCCCCCCCCACAAGGGAAATGATACAGCGCCTATATTTGTCTAAGTCTGATTTAAACAAGTACATTTATCAGAATGGATGCAGGGAGTGTTTGGAGACAGTTTGATCTTTTTGTGAAATGAAAATTCTCTTCAAATTGTCTTGGAAAGAGTAGCTTTTATGTCAAATCCTTATAACTTAGTTATTTATCTCTTCAAGTGATAGTAGTTTATATCCATCGTATTCTGCGTTTAGGGTATTCTGTACCCTAAACGCAAAGGTTGGAAAAGTTACTTTCTAGAATCTTAATGCCTCAAATGGACACTTTTGAGACATCATAGTCGTGTAGATTCTGGCATTTGTGGTCCACTTTTCTAGCCTCTCTTTATAGGACAGGACAGGAAAAACAGTGGTTTAAATGAAATATTTCAGTGGTAGAACATGTACAAAAGTCCCAGATTCAACCTTTGGTTTCTCTGATCCAGTGTTTGAAAAGAATCGTGAGATATTTAAAAAATGGATAATGGAAACATTGAAATAAGGTAGTTGAATATTTTCCATGCCGTGGCACGGAAATTAATCAGAACAGAGGCCCCATCTACACTGCTTTATAAAATCCAGATTATCTGATTTGGATTATATGGCAGCGTAGACTCCTATAATCCAGTTCAAAACAGATGATATGGATTCTCTGCTTTGATAATCTGGATTATATGAAAGTGTAGATCCAGACAGACATTACAGTCAAAAATTCAGAAAATTAGATCTTGGAAGGGTTTCTATGAAGAAACTTCTTAAGATCCTGAAGTGCAAAGACGTCAATGAGTTAGGATGTATGGCGGCAGGTAAGACCACTGGATTTCACCCATAAGGAATCATGATTTTGCCTGTGAAGATTCAACCTAAAAAAAAGTAAATCCTGCTATGCATATCTTTGATTGGAATTGGTCATATGATAAGGAATGATTAATACAATTCATTTACAATTGTATTTCACTTCCTCACAGGGGTCCTTCACATATGCAAATAGGAAGAGGTAAGTAAAGACTTCCAAATATTCAGCTTCTCTTATGATTCTGATTGAGCTAGTACACACTTTATGCTAATACTAGCTTCTCTATGGAATGTTTTCTTTCCCTCCCCTCTTTTTTCTTTTTCTTTTGATTTTAGCCTGGATTGTTAAATAGAAAATCCCAGCCACAAAATGCCTTTGGTCAAACCCTGACACATTTCCTGTAATGGCCAGAAAATATAAATGTTTCTTTCTTTAAAAACTTTATTAAAGTTTCAAAAGTTACATTAAAAATCAAAAAAGTGAATAAAAAATAAATATAGAGTATAAAAAGTAGAATATAAGCAAAAGAAAAAGAAAAAAAGAAAACAAAAAGAAAATATAAATGATCTCTGATCTATCCTGGCTAAAAGAAAGCAACATAGGCTTCACGCTCCAGGCCTCCCAATGTTGACTCCTTTTTCAAGCAATCCTGCTCCCCTCAAATTATTCATCAAAACTCAAAACTGGCAAGTGCTTCTCTTCCTTGTACAAAAAGTGAACAAAAGGTTTATAGTCTTTCCATTTTTTCCAATGCCTCTTCTTTTAGTAAACACAGGTTAGTCTCTTTTAAGTTTTAACATAATGTAAATTTGAACCCCTTGTTCAACATTTTCTCCCAGTGGTTCAACATTATATTATGCCCAACATTTTGTGCCCATTTTGTCATGCATTCTTATCTTGCTTATCTGCCATTTCCCATTTCAATAACATTTTTGTAAATTTTCATTTACAACTACTTGTGCTGTCTGCCTTGTGTGAATTGATTTTATCCATTTTATTTATTTATTTATTTATTTTATTTACTTTACTTCTATACCGCTGTTCTCAGCCCGGAGGCAACTCACAGCGGTTCACAAGACACAGGACACAGCAAAATTCAATGCACCAATATAAAAACAGTTAATAACCTAATCTAATACACAGTTAGTAAAAACATGATCCAGATTCGTCATCCATTGTTCCATTCCTATGTCATTACCAGTCATTGCACTAATTATTCGAACGCCTGCACAAATAACTATTTTATGAAGTCATCTCCAAAATCCATTTGCTCTAATACCTTAAACATAAATGTCCAATTTGCAAAGTTTATCAAAAGCTTCATCTAAAAAGATCAAAGCCACTTGTTTTTCATTATGAATACTCCAAAATATCCAATATATTCCTTATGTTGCCTTGTAGTTGTCTTTCAGGTTATGATCTGAAATGGTTTTAGGTAGGATTTCCATCTTTAGAACTTGCCTTGTAAGTTTGGCAGATCTCCATATCATATCCATTCTAAAGAAAGTCTTATGTATTTCTGAAAAATATGTATATTCTTTAACATCCCCATTTACATGTCTCCATATTACCACCACCCCCCAGCATTTCCATTATGTCAAAGCAAACTTTGGGTTGTTTACTTTGTGTTGGTTAACTGTTTTCCCATAGAGTTTGTCTTTCTTTGGAGTTATCATTCCTTTCTCCCATAAAGCACCAGTTTTCATAATGAAAGTCCTATAACTTTGTAAAGAGTTCTTTCAAAAAAAATCTCATGTTGTTGTTATTTGGAACAAAAATCCCAACCATTAAAGTTTTTAATCCTTGTGTAGATATTTCAACCCCTACATTTCTACCTTTATTATCAGAAAGTATCAGTTTTGGATTCAGTTATAGTTTGATGTATAGTACCACTCAACTCCTGCTGAAATAAATTCTTCTCCACTGTGCATTAAATTTAGCCAGCAAATCCTTTTGGTTCTGGAGTTTTGAAAACTGAGGTGTGCATTACATTCTATGGTGCACTAGAGCCGAGTAAATACAGTATTTTTGAACCAAAATTATAATGAGCCTGCAAGACACGATCTCTGCCTCTGTCTCTTGGTAATATTTTTTTTTTTTTTGCAGACCAAGATTTGATTCTATATATAGCAACATGCCTATGTGATAGTCAACAAAGTCTTTAAGTTGTTGGAGCCATTTGAAGTTGTCAACATCTACAAATGCTCCTTTGCAAACACACGGGCCCTAATCCAACTCAGCATGTAAACTTAATATGTATAGAAGAGGAACAAAGAAGCCATAGTTCATAGTTAAAACATGGGTCTGATATAGTTTTAATAAATGTTTAACCCTTTAAATTGTTCATTTGATATCAGAAACATTATATACATATTTAGAATCGCTATAAAACGGTACAAGAAAATTCTCTGCTACAGATTTCCTTTATTTTTGCTTTTAATAATGATTTCTTTTAGATTCTGGAGACAGTGATGTTTATGATGATGTAGAGCCAACAGATTTCCCTCCTCCTCCAAAAGAAACAAGGTGAGTGAGGGACGAGATTTGTGGTAGAAGTTGGGGGGGGGGGGCAAGATGGAGGGAATAGTCTTATTGAACAGGATAGTTGCATAAAGAAAAAACAATGGGAAGGGAGAGAATTATTTCATCTACTACATCTCTCTTCTCTGTCTGCCCATCTACCTGTCTAAACACAATTCCCATGTGTTAATTCACTTTACTCTAAATACCACTATAGCAGTTTGCATACCATAGTATGGCATCATGGCCAACAGCTCCCAAAAGCAAGCAGGAGTAGTTCAGAAAATCACAAATAAATCCCCTGAATACTGGTGGAGTTGTGGCATTGGAATGAATCACCTTATGCTGTGCCACTGGGTGCCTGGGGGTGCAGTGCCCATTAGACAGACATGCCAGATTAAATTTGGAGGCTCACTTCTCACAAAGATATGTGTATAATTATTTTGATAGATGAAGGATGCATCAAGCTGATCTAAGGCCCAGCCATGATCAAATATGGCAACATCACCACCACACACACACCCCGCCGCCCCCGCCACTTTAAGGGTTCATCTATGCTGCAGCTGGTCACTTCTTTGAAGGCCAGGAATTAATGTTTCATATTCTCCAACATTTCACAAATGAAACCCCGGACATATATGGTCAGCATCAGTGTGATCAAGATGGCAAAAGCTAAAAATGAGGAAGAACAGAGGCTGAAACATTTCGCTTTTTCTTATGTCTATTGGGAAGGGCAAGATTTTCCCCCCACTTCTCCCTGTTCTTGAGTTTAGTTTTGAACTTCTAACTCAGTTTGTAGCCACTGGAGTAAGCCAGAAACTAAATAAAAAGTGGGAGGAAGTCAAATGGAAATGTTGTAAGCAGCTGAAATAAGTGGGATGAAAGAGGAATACTCTGCACTGCCCCTGCTAAACTGGGACAGTTGAGGGGTATGATATAGCCAGTGATGTGGAGTGCTGTGGGTTAACTGAATTGACACCTGGTAGTTAGCATCTTTTCATGTCCTCTGTTAATTTTGGGCTTGGGTTGTTGTAGGTTTTTCGGGCTATATGGCCATGTTCTAGAAGCATTCTCTCCTGATGTTTTGCCTGCATCTATGGCAAGCATCCCCACATCCTCTGACCTCAGAGGATTTATGGCAAGCATCCTCTGATCTAAGGATGCTTGCCATAGATGTAGGTGAAACGTCAGGAGAGAATGCTTCTAGAACATGGCCATATAGCCCGAAAAACCTACAACAACCCAGTGATTTCAGCCATGAAAGCCTTTGACAATTTTGGGCTTGTTAGAAAGAACAATCAGTGAGAGGATTGTGTTAGACTGCTGCTAGACTACTGCTAATTACACAATGGGTTGCATAAGTTTTATATTGGCAGGCAGGTAGAAATTTAAGGAGGGGAAAGGAAGGTGAACAAATGTATAAGGACATGAGTATATATGCCTATGGCCATTGCGAGTAAGCCACTATTCAGAAATGGTGTACTGAAAAGGGGGACTGTTTCCTTGGAGAAGAACACAAGGCTGGAAAGTACTAGGCATTGGAGAAGAATGTACAATCCTCCTCCACCCATTTTATGTAATGTTTAATAAAACTTATGAAGACAATACAGGCCAGAATCCTTAAACCTGGCATGATGCCTGATATAAACATTATTCATCATGCAGAATAGATATTCTTCTCCCCATACAGCTGATATCCACTAAAATTGGTTGTGGGAGGACTTACAATTGTGGCAATTGTGCCACAGATAAGACAAAATAGTGAAACAGTTATTTGCTATATATACAATCACTTCTTAGTCATGATTGTCACAATCATATTTTCCTTCCAAATCCACTTTACCAAACATTTGTTGCATAAGGAGAAAGAGACCCATTCTGTTGGTAACTGGAGTGTGGGTGAATGACATTTTCATCAAGTCTGTGAGAATAATTTAATTGTTAAGTCACTGATAAAGGATTCAAGCCAGAAATAATATTTATAACATTCTGTAAACTGTTCATTTGCATATTGATAATTTTGCTGTTTGATTTTATTTTGTTTTCAAATTTGTTTAGCTTGGGGATAAATATGAAGCCTTCAAGCTTTGGAAAAGCCAGATCAGATGAGCGTGATTCACAAAAAGTAAAGAAAATAGAAAAGGAAGAGAAAGAATTCCGCAAGAAGTTTAAAGTCAGTATCATGGTGGTTTTTTTTACTTGTACTCCATCTTCAGGCACCTAATATAAAACAGAAAGATAAAATGTTTTAAACAAAAGTGGTATAAAACATCAACCATAAACAGAAGCATATCCAATTTCTAATATTGCAATGATTCAAAAATCGCATAATCAGACTTAATTAAGTTTGCCAAAAACACCCAGGTCTTTGTTCAGCTGCTTAAAATTGAGAAATGAAAAAGCCAGATGGGTCTGTGGGAGAATGGTGTTTCCAACTCTGAAAGGGTACAGCTGGCATAGAGATTCAGCTGGTAAGCACAGCACTCCAATCCAACATTGCCACCTGACAGCCAAGAGTGATGATGCTTGAGCACCCTATGTGTATGTGTCCATGTGCCTTCAACTTACCTGTTGACTTATGGCGACCTCATTAGTTTCATATGATTTTCCTAGGCAATGAATATTTGGAGACTGTTTTGTTTGTTCCTTCCTCTGAAATATGGCCTACAGCATCTGGCATTGATTGGTGGTCTCCTATCCAAGTACTAACCCATTTATTTATTTATTTATTTATTTACGACATTTATATGCCGCTCTTCTCACCCCGAAGGGGATTCAGAGTGGCTTACAAGACATATATGCATACAATATATTATATTATTAGCATAGTACAATATCAGTATTATGTATTATATATGTAATATAAAATAATATAATTATAACATTGTATTATTATTATTAGTTGTAGTATATTGCATTACATTATAGTATTATAAATATTATATGTATACACAATATATACAATATATTATATTGAATTATATTATATTATTAGCATAGCACAGGAGACAAGGTGGAACTGTCTTCCTGGCCCCCTCTATCTTCACTCTGGCCAGAGCAGCCAAAGCTGATCCCATTGAGCTTCCACAGTATCTTCGATTTAACTCTCTTTTTTCTCATATAGTAGAGGCCTTTATATTCAATCCTGAATCATTCAAACCCAGCCCTTTATGCCATGGGAGTCAGGCATCAACTGAGATGCCAGGGGGTGGGGGTGGTGGTATCATTTTGATACATAATAGGTATCATTGAGGAAGTGGCAGAAGTTTTTGTTGCTTCCATTCTCCAGTGCTCTTAATGGGGATCATTGGACAGAGAATAAAACCTTTATCTCCTACAGCCCCAGTAGTCTTCATGGACCCAAGAATCATGTTCCTAGGTATTATTGGACATAGTTTTATTTCACCCTTCCCATCTCTGTCTTAATATATGGAGTGTAAACAGTATGTCTTAATATGTGGAGTTCAGACAGTAATATGTGGAGTGCAAACAACTCTCTACCTGCCACTGTAGGCATTATTTGGATTCAAAGGATGGTTCAGATGAAAAAAGAAAGAGAAGAGTGTGTGCAAAGAGTTTGACTTTCTCTCCCTCAACCCTGTAGCACAGACCAAAACAGGATCACATCTAGCTAATTTAAAGTGAAAATGAAATTAAATGAGTAACCTTGAATGGCAGGGCGTTGATCTCTTTCAAGATTATGAGCTCATCCTACTGTAAGTTTCTATAATTTTATGAAATGTCGGAGGCTTGGATAAAAGCATGTTGCACAAGGCTTGTTTCCTTGTTTAAAACAAGCCACATTTTTTTGTTGAAATGTCAAAACAGCAGGTTTTTGGAAAATACAAAACACTGGATCCTTTCCCTTACAAGAGCTGCAGATAATTTTTAATGTATTAGCTTAGAACAGGGTTGGAAGACATGTGGCCCTTCAGAAGTTGGGCTGAAACTCCCACCAGTGCAAGCCAGATTATACAGTGGTGCAGAATGGAAGGCTACACATTTCCCAATCCTAAATTCAGTGCAGGTTACTAGGGAACTTGTCCTTCTGAACTCAGTGGAACTTCCAGAGCCATTTATTTACAAGTATAAAATTATGCTTAAGCAATAACACCTAGCAGCCTACTTATTTGGAAATAGATCTTCTGAAATTATTAGGATTTTTAGATGAGTAAAAGGTTAGCCTTTGTTGCCAGATTGTACACTTTACTGCTTAGGAGTAAGTGTTCCAAGTTGCTCGATGAGAATTCCTCTCCAGTGACCATATTTAGAATTAGATTGTTTATTTGGAATATTGCATCATATAATATGGCTACAAAACCTTTTTAAATTTTAAAAAATCAGTCCCATAATATAAACATCTCTTTATTTCCCTTGGGAAAAATTATGTGGAAGTGGTGTATTTCCCTATTACAAATATGGTCAGTCAAGCTTGTGTTATGACTGTAAGAGGAAGTTATTTAGTTGTCTCAGGAGAGTTTTTTGAGAACTTGATCCAGAGGAAGTGCAAGCCTTACTATTAAGATCATTATACATAATCTCAGTATAGCACATTTCTGTAAACAAAGCAGCATACAGTTCTGCATAGTACCATAAACTTTCCCTTGCCTGCTTGTCTACTGGATGATCACATAAGTCAGAGAACACAATTTAAATAGAACTGTATTGTGTTGTAGATTAACATGAGTAAATAAAACAAATAGGGCTCAAACCAAAGACCTATCTCATTCAGCTTTCTGTTCCCACAGCAACCAACTAGATGCCTTTGGAAAAACTAAAACTGGACATAGAAGCAATAGTACACATTTTTCCATTTATGATCTCTAGCAACTGGAATTAGAAGCATATTGTCTTCGGTTCTGCAGGTTATATATTTAACAGAGATGCAATTAGCCAAAAGAGAATTTTCCTTCATTACAAAATCATGGAATGACGCTTAAGAGTTTGGACCTATTCAGAGAACAGAGGGTTTTTTTTAATAAACATTATGGCACAATATTATAAAATAAAATCTTATATAAAAAAAGAACCATCCCCTTCTTGGAGCAGAGGAGTGAAAGCTGAGATCTTATTCCATCCTAAAAGAAGCACTAACCCTTTGTACTGTCTTACTGCTTCTTTGATGGGAAGCACCAAAGAGCCATGGCCATCATTTTTCCACCCAAAAATTCAAAAAGTCAGAAGCAGCACTTCGGGGAAGAGAGCAGAGTGGATTAGTGCTTTCTTTCTCCCAGGATGGACTAAGTTTATGCCTTTTACCACTCTACTTAAAGAAGGGTGTGTTTCCTTTTTTTTTTTTTTTTGGACAAGAGTACACAGCACTGACAATGTAAATAAACTGAAAGGTTACTAGAGGTATGTAAAATGCCAAAAATCTGTTTTGTTTTGAAATACGACATTCATGTTTAGAAATTTCTAAGAATTTCTAAACAATCATAAGGGGTCTGTTTTATTTCAAATTTGAAATTCCAAAAATATATTAGTATTTTGGTTTGTTGTTCCACCCATTCACATCAGGGCTTGTTTCTCTGCTATTTGTATGGCTATTATGATGAAATTTTCTACCATTGGAAAACACATGTATGACTGTAAGCCCCTTAAGTTTCAGAATGTTTTGCTCATCCATTACATTTTGGGAATTATTTACGAATAACATTTTTCTATAAAAACTAAAAAAGCTATCCCATTGAATTTCTCTACAATGACACAACTAACGAGAGCATCACTCCGCTAAAGTTTGAGAAAGATTTGCACATCTACTTTTGTTTTGTTTTTCAAATTCAGCACTTTGGCCAAGTCTCTTTCTCAGCCTTACAGAACTGAGTTAACACACTCAGAAACCAAACCAAATAAAAATGAATCCTTAGCGGGGGGAAACCCCACACATGTAAAGAAAATTATTCTAAAGGGATTCTAAGTTATAGCTGTCTGCTAAACTAAAAGGAAATGATCCTAAAAGGATGTAAAGACCAACATCAGTAGCCGGGGCTCCGCCTCCTCTTTTCTTCTCTCCTTCTGCCCTGTTCAATTGAGAGGAGCATGTGACGGAGCAAGTTTCGCTGTGTCTCCCGAGAGAGTTTGCTTGCATTTGCAAAAGAAACTGAGTCATGGAGACTTATGAAGAAATGAAATTATTCCGAAACTTTCGGAAAAATGTGTTTTATTTCATCTGTGTTCGGCAGGGGGAGACTCTAGCCTCATAAGTCATGCCATATGTACAAAATTCTGTGGAAGTACTTATGACTTATGAAGGCATCTGAAATTTTGCACTGCTCTAGTAGTTACACAAGCCATCACATAACTTCTCTGTTATGATCTATAGTTCCATAGCTTACCTAGAACAACGAGCAGCATACTGGTTTGTATCCTGACTCTATAATAATATACTAATATACTTTATTTATATTACCTATGTAGTCTGAAAATCTTGTTCATAATAATTAAGATGGAAATTTTGAGATTGTAGTACAACTAATTGTTTTATTTTCACAGTTTGAAGGTGACATTCGCGTTCTTTACAGTACAACCATCTCACGAGCACCATCTCTGAAAAAAAGGGGCTCAAAGGACCTGCCAGTGAGGCCAGGAGAATCTGTTGATGTTATCAAAAATGTGGATGATACTAAAGTCTTGTGTAGAAATGAAGAAGGAAAATGTAAGTACCAGAACACAGGTGCCTTGAATGCCATTTTGGGTGAAACACAGAAATGTAGAGATTTTTTCCCATTTTGACGTTTTTTTCCACAGCAATCTTGTAGCTCCAACACCCATGACTGTGGAGGGTCAACTATTTTTCTCTACAAAATTAACATTGTTCATTGTTCATATATTACCATTGTTCACATATACATATACTGAATAATGCACATTTCTGCCTTCAGAAGGCCTACGGGAATTTTTGGGCAATTTGTTAAATCAATATAAAATTTGCTAATTTGTTAATATCAATATAAAAGGAAACTGTTTCCAGCTCTAAAAAGATGCCTGCCAGTTCTATGATGTATACACCTTTCAGATAAGGGACATCTCTTATATAAGAAGGAACACCTCACAACCATACACAGAAAATGGAAATATGATGGCATAAACCATCCTAAATTTTGTATTCAAGAGCATATCTTTACATTTCAGCATCTTTTCTAGTTCCTTCACAGCTGCCATTTTAAGTCCTAGATTTCTTCTGATTTCTTGACTGCAGCCACCATTCTGATGAAGGCTGGAAACAAGGACGTTAAGAATATATGTGGGGGGGGGGGGGGGTTAATCCTAGCTATGTAAGTGGCATCTTGTTTTTATTTCAGTATTTCATTGCCTTTCAAGCTTTCAGGCAATACCCAGTAAATAAAAACAGATAAAACAAGTGAAAACAGTGTGATTTTCCTGGTTGTTGTTTTTTTTTTAATACCCTAAGTGGCATCCTGAACACAGATTTACTTGACATAAAGTAGCATTAGTCATTATGGCTTTTTTATGAATAGTAGACATCTTCAGGATTAATACTGGGAGTATTTATAGTGGAAAAGTCCAGTGTATATGTTTTAAGTCTACACAGTCTCTTCTTTAGGGGATATTGCATATTTTTACTCTCAAAGGAATGCATTTTTATCGTTTTAATAATGCTAGTTCTCTGGCAGTCAGTTCTCCACAGCATCTGGTTGGCTAACTGAGAAAAGAAAGACTTGCTTCCTTTAGTCTTTCTTTCTTTCTTTCTTTCTTTCTTTCTTTCTTTCCACTTTCTTTACAAAAGAAAATTCATATTTATGCAACTCGGGTTTTTGCAAAACATGCAAACATAAGATACATCAGTTGAGATTTTTACAATAACTGAAAATGCAAATAACTACAACTTTTTTAAAAAAAATCAGTTTTAAAATGTTGGTAATTTTTTTCTGGCAGCAGATCAGCTCTACACAAACATAAAACTATGCATAATCCCTCACCCCAAGACATTCTTCACATTCCTTTGATAGTGAAACTAATGACAAAAGCTGTTGCTTAGCTATCCAGGGAACAAATGAACAAACCCCACCCTCTCGCACAAGGCCTGAACATCTGCTTTGTCAGCTTCCACAGAAATTGCTAGTGACTAAAACTGTTTGTTGCCTTTTCTGATTTTGTCCTAATTATCCATAGTCTGGATCTGCTTTTGAAGGTGGTCCTGAAACTTTGCCTGGCACAGAACACAGTGGCCCAATTGTCCACACAGGGACTGTTTTATATTGTGATAGCTTAATTCAAACACCCCAACTGATCCATTTTGGTAGAAATTGCTCCAGTTAGTCTTTGCCACCCCGTGTTTTTAGTTTCTTTTTAACTACAGTAGAATATCTCTTATCCAACCTTCACTCATCCAACATTCTCTGTTATCCAAGGCAGTCTGCCTCCCACTCGGATCCACAGCTGTTTCAATGCAATGTTTTGGTACTAAATTCATAAATACAGTAGTAATTACTACATAACATTGCCATGTACTGAACTGCTTTTTCTGTCAATTTGTTGTAAAACATGATGTTTGGGTGCTTAATTTGTAAAATCATAACATAATGTGATGTTTAATAGGTTTTTCCTTAATCCCTCCTTATTATCCAACATTTTCTCTTACACAATGTTCTGCCAGCCTGTTTATATTGGAAAAGCGAGATTCTACTGTACTAGCTTATCTCTCCTTGTCATGCTTTCCTCTTGCCTTTGTCCTTAGCATATTTCATTCACTGCAAGTTATGTTCAAAGTACAAAAGTGGTTTGCACTCATTTGACTCAGGCTGCATCTACACTGCCATCTAATCCAGTTTCTGATCCTAGATTATCTGCTTTGAACTGGATTATATGGCAGTGTACACTCATATAATTCAATTCAAAGTAGATAATTTGGGATCAGATACTGAATTATATAGTAGTGTAGATGCAGCCTCAGGGCCCTTCCAGACAGGCCAAAATCCCAAAAGGAACTGGCATTTTAATTCCCAGTTCCTCCCAGGATTGAGGTCATACAAAAGCCACAAACTCTGGGATTTTGCACAAAGAGTGGCTACATGCCTTCCTGGGTTGACCACAGGCATTTAGTCAGCCCCCATCACCCCGTTTCCCCTCTAAATTTACCAGAGGAGTCTGGCTTTTCCCCCTTCTCTCTCCAAAGCTCCTGACACATTTTGATGCAGTGGGAGGTTTCTTCGAGGGGATTGAGCAAGCAGCCACACTCCTCCAGTAAATTTAGATGGGAAACAAGTTCTGGGAGGGGAGGGTGGGGTGCCATCCCACTACTTTGGGCTCTTAGATGGCAATGGGGATTGGCCCCCAGAATGCAGAAGATGGTCTTGAGGGGCAAACCCCACAGGTCCAACACCTTACAGTAAGGCCCGGATCTGCAGAAGTGTTTTTTTTTTAATCTGGAGTAAACTGGGAAATCCCAGTATACTCTAGATTAATCCTGATTAACCTGAGGCATTGTTTGGACACCTCAGATTAATCTGAAACCTATCACCGGTTGCGGGTCTGTCTGAAAGGACCCACAAATGTGGGAGCAGAGGGGAGTGGGAGAAATCTTGCAATTCCCGGTAGGCTTAGGCAAAAGCAAATAGATGCAACCTTTAAACTTGGGTATTAGCTTTCCACCTTGGTCACATTTTTACAATCCTGGACCACATGTCTTCCAGTTTTCATCTGTAAAATGTTGCAGGATATGTTAATTGATCTATACTCACTAGTTTTGCCTCAACCATTTCAGCCATAAAACCCCTAATACCTGTGTTACTAAAATTTCACTCAGACAAAGATGCAAAAACACAAAGGTCAACTACTGAGACTATTCTCCATGAAAGAAGGGTAGATTGCCAGGCATGAGAATGAGGGCTGTTTCTTTCCTCAGAGATGTAACCAGCATCTCCTAATCAACTTTTAGGTGAATTTCAATTCTTTTCAATTTTTGGCTACCTTAAGTGGAAGGGTAGTTTACCTTTTCATTTTTTCTTAGACTTTTAAGTCACAGTGAAATTCAACAGAATGAAAATGGAACTAAATGAAACTGTCCAATTTGATTGTGGTTTCTCTGCTCATTGTTGTTATAGCCATATTTTAAATAGATACATATTTTAAATGCACTTTACCATTTGCTTCCTTGAGAAATACTGTATTTTGGAAGGGTACCAATATATTTATTACATTCAAACAACAACCCAATGCTTATGGCCTTCCTTTCCCAATAGCTACAGCTTTTGACATTCACTAAATAACCAATCTTGGGCCATTCTTTGCCCCAATAAAAGCTAGAATATAAGATTGCAGTTTCTTTAGCTTACGGTCTATGCCAAAATCTGCTCCTGATACTGTTTTTGTAGACAGAATTAAGCTTCTCCATCTTCTGCTTTCAGATGTGTTTCCAATGTAAACTTGTGTTTTTGCTTGTTTGAAGAATTTTTTGCAGTGAACAAACTATTAGCCTTTTAGAATTCAATTATTCAGACTCCTGTATCATTTCTTGAGCCTTGGTCAAATTTTCCTACAATCTTTGTTTCCAACTCCAATTAACAAAAACTCCTGTATTGATGTGTGATCTTCTTGGATTCCAGCATAGGATCTTTTGATTTCTTCTTCTGTCTCTGTGGTGGGATCATAAAACTAAATTATGATTATATTGATGAATTCTCCCTGAAGTTTTATTGATATTATTCAGTCAGACTTTGTAAGTATCTGATTCAAAATATTTCATTCCCATCCAGTTTAACTCGCTCACATCAAGTATTGCAATGTTTATATGTTCTATTTCTTGTTTTACTATGTCTGACTTCTGATTAATGCGTCTTGCATTCCATGTTCTTGTGCATTGTGCAGCTTCAGTCATTCCTTTTACTTTTGAGTGCGTCAACAGTTAAACGTCTTTTCTACGTTAGTTGTACATTGGGAGATGAGGACAAATAACGAGTTCATGGATTAGGTGGGATTTTAAATGGAAATTTCCTGTTCCACAGCTCCTTCTCTTTGCTAAGCTCTCAACTCTAGTTCCATGATCTGATAATGGCTGTAGACCATAGAAGTAAATATATGTTTCTGTTGCATTCAAAATTGCATCTAGGTCATACATTAGGGTACAACAAAGCATCACAGTGGGGATAGTTGGATATATTCAACAGTGCATCTGGCTAAGAGAATAGATGACTCTTTATAACTGTGGACCTTTCTTGTTGAATTATGGCAAATGCTTAAACCCTTCCCGGGAATTACAATCTGGAATATAACTGATAATTTGGAATGTAACTCTGACATGTTTGGTCATTTTACAGTAAGGCATAAAGGATTGCTAGAGGTACATGGGAGGTATTAAGCATAAAATGAGTGGCACATACATTCTAGAAGGTAGTAACAATATCAAAGTCATTACTTTGCTTCATAAATACTGCTCTGGCTTATCTAAAGGAATTGTCTACTTATCCTCCCCTCTCCCCATCCCCTCAAAAACTCTTCTCTCCAAACAAAATAATGTGATTTATGTATTACGTGGCCTTGGCCTGAAAATCAATGATTTACTCTAAAAGTCTTGCTAATGGCAAATATTATCTTTATGTGTGGCAGGAAAGGGAATTAGAATACACTTTGTATGAGCTCATTTCCCCAAAGGAGTTGTAGTAAACTTGTGGTATTGTCCCTTGTTTAGGGGGAGTCTTCCTGTCTTGAAATGAATGGCAGGAACTCAGGTTTCAAAGGCCACTGAGGGAGTTGTATTATCAAGTTCAGAATGGTTGCAGATCTTAAATGCAATTACAAGGAAGGAAAGTGCTCTTCATTATTCCTGCAGTTTTGATGGGAAACTGAATCGCAAAGGCTATAATGTACAAGCCATGTGTGGTGGTTGCAGAAGACATTTTCTATGTTCAAGACAAAAATGAGTTTGGGATCTTTCTATGGACCTTTCCATAATAGAAATGTAAAAATACATTTCCACAGGAGGAAGCAAAATAGATGGATGGATGGATAGATAGATAGATAGATAGATAGATAGATAGAGGCATGTATGTCTTTAAGTCTCTGGGGGAGGGGAGAGCCTAAAGTTTTAAGAGCATTTCAAAATGATGAATACAAATAATGTTTGTTGGCATTTTGCAATGTAAAAGATTTCCTATGCATATAGATGAAATAATGTAATATATGTGTTCCTACAAATCACGTGTCAATGAATTTGATAGAGCTTTCTTAGAGAAGAAATACTCAGAAGTGGTTTGCCATTGCCTTTCCTGGAAGAATAGTGTGCAGCATCTGGTATTCCCTGGTAGTATTGCATCCAAGTACTAATAAAGTCTGGCCTTGCTGAGCTTCCAAGCCAGTGGCAACAAATTCCATTAATTTTAATGAGCCTACTTTATTAGTGATATTAGCAAATCTTTAGGTAGTAGTCCATGTCATTCCAAACTAGTCTTGTTTTACTAATTTTATTTCTAATAGTCAGATCCATGATCCCCTTAGAAGTAGGTGATAATGAGCATGTGGAACTGAAAGCTGTTACATGTTTTGATCCTGAACATTAAATGCAAATACATTGAATACCAAATGTCTTTCAATGAGATAGTGAGGAAGTAATGATTTGATGTAACTATCCCATGTCAAATACGAAAGATTGTGTTTGAATCTCCTGACATCATTTCAGACACAATGAGTTGGATTCAAACTTAGCTTGGATTAGAATAGATCCATTGAAATTATTGGGACTTTCAGCTAGTTGTGACCACTTTGTTCCACTCATTCAGTCTTGTTTATTCTAAGCATGAATGGGCATGTATCCAGATCAAATGTTTTCAAATGGAGTTGGAAGATGGGGAGTTATCAAATGGCATGGGAGCAACAGTCTTTTATCTGATCTTTTGCCAAGGCCATAAAATGTATAAATAAACTTCTGATTTATGGTGGTGAGCGACTAAGTGTCTTTAATCTACAAATTGACATTTTATACATCCATTCTCCATCTAAGATATTCTTTCAAAATAGCAGCTGCAGTTTAAAATGAATTCAAGCACATCTCAATGAATTCAAAAACAGCATAAGGTATTTTTATATCTCCCTTTTCTTCTCCTTGTCTCATGGTTTCCTTTTTTTCTGAAAAGAGAAATGTAAGTTTAAGCTGTAAATAACCATACATTTCTAATGTAATTTTGCAGATGGCTATGTCCGAAGAAGCTGCATAGTGAATGAGTAAGTGAAACTTTTCATCTTAAAAGAGGCAAAAAGGTTGCAATTAAAAGAACAATGATCCTTGATATTGTAACAATACAATGATCCCTTGATATTGGTTGGGATTTGGTTCCAGAATCCTTCTGTGGATTTTTTTTAAATCCATGGATACTCAAGTTTATTATAAACAGTGGTGTAGTAAATGGATGCAGAATCCATGGATACAGAGAACTGACTATACAACTAAAATCATATAAAAGATGGATATTAAAAGAGGATTTAACTGTAAAGATTATTTAAAGCTACAATAGGACCCCTATACCCATGGAACCAAAATCCGTAATTTCACCTACCCACACCTGACTGAATAATATATGGGAGTTATCTGGAAAGTAAGGTTGCGAGGCACATAGCTCTCACTGGGAATTTTCTAGGGGGAAGTTGGTATCACTGCTGTGTAACAGGAAGCTAGCGGAAGCGAACAAGCAGTGCCAGTCGTCAGTAGCTCATTGACTGGCATTGTGTTTAAGGTTGGAGATGAGTGTCCTCATTTCATTTCGCTACAAGTGTGAAGTTCATGCTGTAATATGCTACCTAACTGCTAAGGGCATGAACGTCGTTGTGATTCATCACGAAATAGTTTCAGTTTGTGGTGAGGACATAATGTCAAGACAGCATGTAACAAAATGGATACAGAATATATTGTGAGACCATGAGGAAACTTTGCAGTACCATCCAAAATGAACATGGGATGCTGACAGTGGGAGTTTGTCTCCTTCATTACAATGCACGTCCGTACACCACTCTTCAACACAAGAGTTGTTGACTTCATTTGGTTGAGGTGTTTAAAACCATCTCTCTCATAGCCCCGATCCTGCACCCATTGACTATCATCTGCTCACTAAATTGAAGGAACACCTTGATGGAAAACACTTTTTTGACTATGACAAGGTGAAAAGTGTTGAACTGGCTGAAAAAGGCGGAGGGAAACTTCTATGACACAGGCATCAAAAACTTGTCCCACTGATGACTAAATGTATTTAACTGAATTGCGATTATGTGGAAAGATAATGTAATACCTATGCTACAATCCATGTAAGTTTTATTAAAATATATCAAATTTTTGTATTTTTAAAAAATCTTGTAACCTTACTTTAAACCGCATTGAGTCGCCTGTTAAGGGCTGAAAAATGTGATATAGAAATAAAGCAAATAAATAAATAAATAATACTTTCTGGTAACCTTCTAGAAACATTCTAGCTCTGCAGGGTGACATTATGGTAACAAAAGTCATTCATTTTCATAGGGTTCCCTATTATCCTGAGTTTCCTATTTCCATGATAAGTTTATCCCAAAGATACAGAGGTTGTACAGTACACTTAAAAAGAAAAATAAATAAATAAAAATATTTAAATTCTTTAAAATAATTCAGTTTAAAACAGTATAGCAACTAAAACAAATTGCCATGTTGTTAGTTAAATCTTTCAGTCTTTTTAGGGAAAGAAAGGATTTTTGTTGTTGCTGCTGCTGCTGTTGTTGTTGAAGGGCCATAGTTCAATAGTAGACCATATACTTTGTATGTAAAAGGTCCAACATTTAATTACTCATATCAACAGCTGAGCTGGGAAAGATTCACCAGAAACATCTGAAGCATTTGACTATGGCTCACTGTACAAAAGCTTCCAATGTTTCAAAATGTATAACTAAGTGTTCTTCTTTCTGAATTTACAGAGATGACGAAATCTATGATGACATTGCTGACGGTACGTTACACATATCAGAACAGAATAGTAATAACTGAGAAATCAACTGATATATTCTTTCTGATTCGTTTTTAATTGCAAAGGCAGGCATTTGTCATACAAAATTTATGTTTCATTTTTCCTCCTACTTGCAGGTTGCATATACGACAATGATTAGCTACAGACCTCTTCTCAGTCTGCACTTCATCATCTTGGAATTTCCATTTAATTGATATGAGAATGAAATGTATTACTTGTGCTGGTTGCTGTTGTATATGTATAAAGTTTTGATTATATTTCTCCAGGTGTTTCTGGGTTATGAAGGAGACTTCACAATGGGAGGATGGCATTGTTGCTGAGTTTGTCCCCCCTTTCCTTGACTGGGACCATGGATGAGATTTCCAATTGACCACATTTTTCTCAGTACAAGTTCTTCCTCTCTTGAAGAGCACATTATTTCTAACATTTCACAGATGAAGTTATGGACACTCTTGTCCTTCTAATGCCACTTTTTTCACATCACTATCCGAGGCCTCCTTAGCTCATTACTGTTCTTCATTTTGTGTTCATTTACTCTTCAGTAAGCCCTGTGCTGGCTTTTGAAGCAGGATGCCTTAGCAAACTGACCATAACCATTTTGTTTTCACAACGAGTATAGTGGTGTTTCATCCCCGAAAGGATCTGATTGTAGTTAATATCAAACAACTTATGATCAAACACATCATGTGAATGTTATATAGACCAAATGTAACACCTACATTAAAAATAAATACATTCACAATGTTTACTAAATAGCTTCAAAGACTGAGAAATGTGAAGTTAAGCATTGTACTGGTATTTCCCTTGTAATAGACTTTGCATTCATGTTGATATTTCCATCCCTGTTTTAAGCAATATTATTATATGCACATGTCTCCTTTTTGTAAGCCATTTTGAGTCTCAGTCTGGGAGAAAGCTGTGATATAAAGGGAGGGAGAGAAGGATGCACATACACTCATATGATTTCTCAGGCTTATTACTGGTAAATCCCAGCATTAGGGACTGAATCTGGGGAAAAAAATACTGCATGTGCATTCAAAGTAATGAACACAATTAAAAGCATTCTTGCATCCCTACAAAATGTTTTCTGAGGGCAGAAAGCAGACACTGGACCTGACATATACATATACCATAATTAGAGCATATGCAAATATGCTTCTGTGTGTATCCTGGAATAACCCCTGATCTCTTATTTTCCTTTGGCCAGGAAAATAGTGAGCATTTTTAAAATGTCAATGCTATTCTTTAAAGTAGATGTCACTGGGTTACTCTAAATCTTATCAACATTTTTTTCTTGTCTTGCTGTGAAATTTTGGAGGCCAAGGGGACACAAGAAGATATATGCATATTATAATCTTTAAAATAAATGTCCACAAAAATAGCTACCTTTTGCCTAATTTACACATTGGCTAATATATGTTTGTACATATATTCCAGTTATGCATATATTTAGATGTTTTGGGTTTGAAAAGGTAAGCACTATTTTGTGTACATTGACCACATTCCATCTTTGCAAGTTTGCATATTCTTGATGTATTGTGCCTCGCTTCAAGAGGTGCAAAAATACTTTAAGACTAGCAAATCCAAAGACATTCCTTTTCATTCCTATTTCTGATGTACTTGGGGAGACTTGGACTCCTCTTTGCTGACTGAACTGCTGTCTTCAGCTGTGCTATTGGATATAAAATAAACATTTTGTCACATTTGTTCATTCGCATATCAAATCATACTTATTACTGTATTTACTCGAATCTAATGCTCACCTTTTTTTGTCTAAATCACCTTGCCAAAATTAAGATGTGCATTAGATTTACTAATATGGTAATCTTCGTTCTGAGCCAAAGCAAAAGGGGAAGCTACTTCAGGAGCACCTGGGACTCCTATTTGAGGGATGTCATCTCTAATTTAATGGTGATGGCTCAATGCTATGCAATCCTGAGGTTTGTAGTTTGATGAGCCACCAGCATTCTTCAGCAGAGAAAGTCCAAGACCTTGTAAAACTACATGATTTCATATAATTGAGCCAGAGCAGTTAAATTGGATACATTCTACAGCACATATGCACCTCAAGGTTTTCTTTTCCATTGCTGGAAGCTTTGGTGTTCAAACACTTTTGTTTTAAAAGAAGTAATTATAAGCATGCAGCCACTGTAATGCGCACCCATTTTGCCCAAATTACAAAGTGTGCACTTTTTGCCACTGTGTATTACATTTCCCAGAAAATAGTTTTTGAAAATTAAGGTGTGCAATAGATTCGATAGTTCATTAGACTTGAGTAAATACGTGTATTTTAACCTCTTAGGGGGAAAAAACAGGCACCTAACAATTGATTCAAAGATAAAGACATTGATAACGACCACAGAACTAGTGGTGATAGTGAATGTAAAAGTTACCATAGTACATGCAAGAAAAATTATCACTCCAAATCAGATCTTCCTGCTTGAATCACCCACTAATTGCGCTCACATATCTGCTCTGGACTACTACTATAGTCATTATTTATATCTCAGAGCGACATGAGGTTCCTTCCAACTCTTGTACATATACACTTCAAAATGGGTTCATCCATTCTTCAGAATCCATCTTACAAACACCTACATCTTTTCTCTGTCCCAAGATACCACAAGACACTCGTTTTTTTAAAAAAAAAGTGGGGGTGGGGGAGCTTGGTGGTTGTCTTACTGAGAACACTTGATACTTATATATGTTTATACCAGTTGTTCCCAACCTGTGGGCTACTCCGTGGCTCTAGATTATTTAATATGGTTTTCTGTGGGCAAGCAGATAGCTACTACTGGATGGTATATGTTCTGTATAAGAAACTAGAGCTAATGTGGTCTATCCAATGCAATTTTCTGACTCAGCATCCCAAATAACCAAACCAAATCTAAAGTTGAGCAAAAACTGATTTGTAACCCTTTTGGTACTAATGTTGGAGAGTGGTCAATGGTCAAGTGGTCCCTGGTCAAAGTAGTCCCTGTTCAAAGTAGGCACTGGTCAAAAAAAAGGTTAAGAACCACTGGTTTATATATTTATACACACATGTACTTTTGGCTGCATTCTGAGATACTAGACTTGTGACCATTGATTATAATAATATATGCCTCTGTTGTCCTAAATATTTTGGTGAAAGGATGATTACACATCTTGTTCTTTTATTCTTTGTATTGTATTCTTAAACTTCTTTTCTCATTTGGAAAATATTAAAATATTTTATGAGTTTTCTAAACTGCAGCATTTTCAGAATCTACTTCTTCACTCACTAGCATACTTTTCCTGAGGCAGGCGTGATAATCCTGTTTCCAGAAGGTACAGCCAATTTGAAGGCGAAAAATATAACATAAGCATAAGCAGGGTATGTCTGGTATGGTGCCAGGCAATGACAGCCAATATCAAGAATGACGGCTTGCACAGAGTAAGTGGAGATTTTGCCAACATTTGTATTTCTTTGGCTTCAAATTACAAAGCATGGCAATTTTCAGTGCTCACCTTTAATCCCAAGCAAATATGCTCCAAGGGGTTCAGGGTGTAATCTGAATCAGTAAAGAATTCCTGCTCATGCCCAGTTCACTCATTTCTCATCCACATGAATCCAAGTTGACCTGCTACCCTCTTCTTTTTTTCAATAGACTACTGCTTCTCTGTGTTCTTGCTGTGTGACTCACTAATCCAGTGATGTCACTGTAATATTGCACAATGGGATCCAAGACAGACTCTGCAAAATAAGAGAGGGTTTTTTTTAATTGTTTAGGAAAATCAAAGTTAGCTGAACAAAGTTCCAATCCATGGAGAGGTCTAACTAACTTTCAGTTGCACATTTGTGCCAACTCAGTTCTTCAACATCATCTCAGCCATCACCAAAAACTCAACCAATTGTGACCAACTGGATATCAGCTGTAAAGCAGGATTTAGATCTGACTGAAGAATTATTATGTGATTCATACAAGCTTGATTTGCTTAATTTGTCAGCTAAATCTGTATGCAATATATCTGTATAAATACATTTCTGTGGTGTTAGTTTTAATGTCTGTGCCCCTGTTCAGAAGATTTTGCCTCACCTTCTGTCCCTGTGATAATTGGATTTTGAGAAATTTGGCTTGTTGGGGGGACAAGGATTTGTGAGAAAGCTTTAGTGGAGGCACATTTTCCCCATGATAGTAACTCTTTCAGGAGTGAATTTCCCTTCCTAGGGGTAGATTTTTCTCACTTTCTGTTGTCTCGCCCCGTCCTTAACTATGAGTCATTTGAAAGTTATATGTTTGTAACTCAGGACTTGCTGTAATTGCGAAGTGGACTACAGGGAGAGTGGGAGCAGGATTTGTCTTTTTAATGGAAAGAAAATATAGTGCACCCTCTTTTTAAGATAAGTTAGTATACACTTTATGAAGTGTGGTCAATCACAATGTTAAAACATTGCTTTCCTCTAAATAAAATTACCTCACAAACATTTTTCCTGGGGAAATATTGGATGGGCAATGACTACTTTTGCAAATTCTCTTCAACTGAGGAAACAAAGCATATGCATATTTTCGTTGTCTTTATTTTGTATCTTAGATCATGAAAAAGCAGTTTCATAACAGTAGTCAAAGCAAAATTATGCTCAGGATAAACAGGAAGCATTTATATTTTTCAAAGAAAAACAGTCACTTTTCCGAGTAAAACCACACCCTCACAGTGTGAAACTTTGCACATACTATTTATATGCCAAAGTTGCTTGTTGGATTTGGTAGGGTTTATTTTCTTTAACTATTCCCCCCCCCACCCGCCACATTTTACATTACACTTCATACAGATTTATGTATAATTTGAAAAAGATAGATTTTGTCTTTTAAATTATGAGTCACTCTGAATCCAAATTTGGGAGGGGAAGCAAGATATAAAAATATAATAAATATAAATATTACAACCAGACAAGGACTCTGAGAAATCTGGGACTGAATCTTTGCTCTGACCAGAAAAACACACAGGGTAGTCTTGGGCGAGTCATTTCAATATTAAACCACTTCTGACTACATCTTATCAAGAAAACCCTATACGTTTTCTTGATAAAAATGAAAGCACATAACAAGAACATTTAATATCAGGGTTTGGGAACATGTATCCTTTCAAATACTGTTGGGTTACAGTCCCCATCATTCCTGACCACTGGCATTATAACTGGTTTAAAAGAACTCATTTATAGAAATGCCCAGTTTGAAGAGACGCTTGAGATTTTTGACGTCTTCTATATTATTTATTTATTTATTTATTTATTTATTTGCAGTATTTCTATCCCACCTTTCTCAGCCTGAAGACGACTCAAGGCAGCTTACAAAATTGGCAACAATTCGATGCCACAACATTCATAAATACCATTAAAAACATTTAACATAATAGAAATCCATATAAAAACCGTTAAAACTATAATCACCAATGTCTTCCAGTTAAACTCATTTTCCATTAGCATTCTATAAGGTTTCAAAAGCCACAACCTTATAATTTGCAGATGGCACAAACTAATACAAGAGGTAAAAAAAAAAATTCAAAAGCTGGTTAAGTTTTTAGAGAACTTGTGCAATAGATTGACTTGGAACATTGTACAATGACCATTTGAACGGCCCAGATTATGCTTGTGGATTACGTGTTTAACTCTGAATGTATTGTTTTTAAATGTTTTAATTGTTTTAAATGTACTTTTTAATTCTGTTTTAATATTTATTTAAGTGTACATTGTATTTTAAAGCATCAAATCATTGCCTATATGTAAAGCTGCCTTGAGTCCCCTCCAGAGGACTCAATGTCGTAAATAAATAAATAAATAAATAATAGTTCTATAGGTGGATTATTTTAAACCAGTGCTTTTAAAACTATCCAATGTGGGGGATTGGCAGTTTATGCCCATATCTCACAAACTGGTAGTACATATGTTAACGCTTGGCTATCTTGGAAATTCAGTTGTTTATTCGTTCAGTTGCTTCTGAGTCTTTGTGACCTCATGGACCAGCCCACGCTAGAGCTCTGTGTCGGTCATCTCCATCCCCAGCTCCTTCAAGGTCAAGCCACTCACTTCTATCCATCTTGCCCTTGGTCGGCCCCTCTTCCTTTTTCCTTCCATTTTCTCTAGCATCATTACATTCTCCAAGGTACCCTGTCTTCTCATTATGTAACCAAAGTACTTCATCTTTGCCTTTAATATCCTTCCCTCCAAAAAGCAGTCAGGCTTTATTTCCTGGAGTATGGACTGGTTTGATTGTGCAGTCCAAGGCACTCCCAGAATTTTCTTCCAACACCACAGTTCAAAAGTGTCTATCTTCCTTCACTCAGCCTTCCTTATGGTCCTGATGGCCCATATTGTTTGTCCCTTGCTGGGACCACATAATCCATTGGAAACCCATTTCAACACTTTGACTCCTGGACTCTCCTCTACAGGGGGCCCTCTCTGACGTCATCAAGGATTAGACAATAACAGCAAAGCCAGCTGGGCAAGAACTGGAATTTCAAAGTGCACTGTATAAAAATGTCTGTTTTTGACTGCAATGTATCTCAGCTTACTTTTACGGATTACTGCATGCTGGCATCATTTTGAGTTGATTGAATAAAATACCTAAGTGGCTTTGTCTTCAACTTGGTCAGCTTTATTTCTAAACATGAGGCTTTTTCTTGCTCACCATGTGCACAGACTCACAAGGACAGCTGATTGTTGGTGCAGGTTGCCACTTATTGGACTCAGTATCAGTGCCTCAGGTTCTGTATCTACAGTTCAGATCTCACTATCAGTGATGTGGAGATATTGGAACTATAGATATTTATACATATATTGTATGTACATTACAAGCACTGAAATGTAGGAAAAAAATTAGGTTCTTTCTGTATTAGGAAGCCAAGCTGACAGGACAGAAAGAATGCGGAAGGAGATCTGTGTTGAAAGTGGGAGGAGAAGGGGGGCATGTTATCTATACACTCCAAAGACTGGTACAGCTTAACACAAGCCATACCTTCTTACTTCTAAAAGTAAGGATTTTCCCTCCCTCCCTCCCTCCTAACAGGTCAAAAGTAGGCCCCTTGGTGGATCTCTATTGTTGTAAGCTGCTTTAGAAAAAAAATGAAGACATGCCTCTTGCATGTAGAAGATATAATTTGATATTTCTATCATGCTAAAGTGATGTAGTGATGATGTTACATATGTAGAAGCATGTTTCTTTGTTTGCCTGCATTTGAAGATGTAGAAAAGGGAAAGTCAACGCCTTTATCCTCACTCTGGTTTGTTTTTGGACGCAATTCCACACCAGGGTCTCAGCTGAAATGTACCTTTTCTGCCTCACACAAAAGATCACTCTTGGTATTATCTATCCTATCAGTCATAACATCAGCAGCCATTTTAAACTGATCTATTTCAATATCAAGGAGCTCAAGTTGGATTTGTTTCTGCAAGGAGTTAAAAGCAAACTTTAAACTATCAGTTAGAAGTAGCTAACATACCACACTGTTACTATTTAATGGGTTTTTAAAACTTTTGTATTGTTCTTTTTAAACTTGTCTAGTATGGATTGTTAGCCGCCTTGAGTCCCCATGGAGAGAAAGGTGAGGTATAAACAAAGATGATGACAATAATAATAATAACAACAACAAAATAATGACACAGAGATTTATAAGGTATATATAACACATGCTACAAACATATGGGTACTTTACTCTACAGTGGGGCTTAGCTACACAATGTACAGGGACTTTTCATGAATACGAAAATCTATGAAAGCTCAAGTCCTACTATATACAATGGTGAAGTAAGATGGCATTTCTTATAGAACAGATATGGGCAAACTTTGGCCCTCCAGGTGTTTTGGACTTCAACTCCCACAATTCCTAACAGCCGGTAGTGGCTCTTGTGGCTCTTGTGTCAATATATATTTACGGATATTTCAACTTTGCATTTTTCTCATTCACACACATGCACACAAACCTGCTTTGGAATGGAAATGACACATTCCTGCCTGCAATTCCCAACTCTTGTCCCTTTCTTACTCTACAAAATTAAATTTCCTAAACTCTTGGTTCTGGTTTAATTACCAAGTTTAATAACCTAGGCATTTTTCAGTATTGCAGGTCTTTCTAGTGTATTTTTGGTGCCGAAATAAAATTAAGAAAACACAATACAGTTTGCAGTATCATTCATTTCTTTGGCAATTTTTCAAACTAATTTCAATCAATGTTATTGCTAACGATTGCAGCTTATTGCTTTGGGGGTGCTGTTACCTAACCTAATTATAGTATTGCCATTTATATTCGAAAGTGTTTTAACTGTATTGCATTTTACTAGCATTTACTGTTTAAAACACAAGATTTATTTTATTTTTTTTGCAGGGATTTAGAATTGTTGCACTTTTATCTTGTGTTTATTTATTTTGTATGATAATAGCCTACGGTCTAACAATTCATAAACTGTGACTTTTAAATTTAAATTTTAAGTATTGCACCATGTATTTTACTATATGTGTTTTGCAGTGGTGTGTTTTAATATATTACATGGTAATTTATTTTACATTGTCCTGTTTTGATTGTAAGTCCTGTTTTGGGAGAAAAGCGGGATATAAATAAATAATTAATAATAATAATAATAATTATTATTATTTTCTGCCCCACCTAGAGCTGTGGGGAGAATTAAAAATATAGTAATATTACTATTAATTACTAAAACTGCTACTTTTATTTTCAATGTGTATTGAAAATATGTTTCAGATATATTTCAGATATCTCACAACACAGAAATGTCAAAGCAAATTCTGTGTGTGGGGGGCAGCTGATATGGTTTATCTAATGCAATTTTCTGAATCAGCACCCCAAAAACCCAAACCGAATCTAAAGTTGACCAAAAACTGATTCGTAAGCCTTTTGTTACTCATGTTGGAGGATGGTCCCTGGTCAAAGTGACCCTTGGTCAAAGTGGTCCCTGGTAAAAGGGGTCCCTGATCAAAGTGGTCCCTGGTCAAGGTGATCTCTGGCCAAAGTGGTCCCTGGTTAAGTGGTTCCTGGTCAAAGTGGTTCCTGGTCAAAGTGGTCCCTGGTCAAACTGTTCCCTGGTCAAAGTGGCACCTGGTCAAAGTGGTCCCTGGTCAAAGTGGTTCCTGTCAAAGTGGTCGCTGGTCAAACTGTTCCCTGGTCAAAGTGATCCCTGGACAAAGTGGCACCTAGTCAAAGTGGTCCCTGGTCAAGTGGTCGCTGGTCAAACTGTTCCCTGGTCAAAGTGGCACCTGGTCAAAGTAGTTCCTGTCAAAGTGGTCCCTGGTCAAAGTGGTCCCTGGTTAAGTGGTTCCTGGTCAAAGTGGTTCCTGGTCAAAGTGGTCCCTTGTCAAGTGGTTGCTGGTCAAACTGTTCCCTGGTCAAAGTGGTCCCTGGTCAAGTGGTCGCTGGTCAAACTGTTCCCTGGTCAAAGTGGCACCTGGTCAAAGTGGTCCCTGGTCAAGTGGTCGCTGGTCAAACTGTTCCCTGGTCAAAGTGGCACCTGGTCAAAGTGGTTCCTGGATGTTTTACCATCCTTGTGGGAGGCTTCTCTCATGTCCCCATGTAGGGAGCTGGAGCTGACAGAGGGAGCTCCTCCACGCTCTCCCCGGATTTGAGCCTGCGATCTGTCGGTGTTCAGTCCTGCCAGCACAAGGGTTTTAACCCACTGAGGTGTATCTACATTTAAGGTTTATTTTATCTGTATTGTCGAAGGCTTTCATGGCCGGAATCACTGGGTTGTTGTAGGTTTTTTCGGGCTGTATGGCCATGGTCTAGAGGCATTCTCTCCTGACGTTTTGCCTGCATCTGTGGCAAGCATCCTCAGAGGTAGTGAGGTCACTACCTCTGAGGATTTTTATTTTATTTCTCGTGTCAGGGCAGCCAGTCAATTATATTACATTTCTAACAGAACAAAGCAAACAAACAGAGAAAATACAAAATGTGTGAGTTTGGTAGTTGATTAAATATCCTTTGTCCAGTATCTGGCCACTTGGAGTGCTTCTGGTGTTGCTGCAAGAAGGTCCTCCATTGTGCATGTGGCTGGGCTCAGGTTGCATTGCAGCAGGTGGTCCGTGGTTTGCTCCTCTCTGCACTTGCATGTCGAGGATTCCACTGTGTAGCCCCATTTCTGAAGGTTGGCTCTGCATCTTGTGGTGCCGGAGCGCAGTCTGTTCAGCTCCTTCCAAGTCACCCAGTCTTCTGTGTGCCCAGGGGGGAGTCTCTCATTTGGTATCAGCCATTGGTTGAAGTTCTGGGTTTGAGCCTGCCACTTTTGGACTCTCACTTCCTGGGGTGTTCCAGCGAGTGTCTCTGTAGATCTTAGAAAACTATGTCTGGATTTAAGTCGTTGACGTGCTGGCTGATACCCAAACAGGGGATGAGCTGGAGATGTCTCTGCCTTGGTCCTTTCACTATTATTGGCTGCCACTTCCCACCTCTGAGGATGCTTGCCATAGATGCAGGCGAAACATCAGGAGAGAATGCCTCTAGAACATGGCCATACAGCCCGAAAAAACCTACAACAACCCATTTATTTTATCTATCTGCAAGGGATGGACGTGGATTTGATAGAGAAGCCTCAATCTCAAAAGGCTGTAAACATGCAGATGCTCAACAGCAGGGAGGGGGGCGGGACATTGCCTTCCTGTCAATCATTGGCTCCTTTTTTTTCCCATCTGGGATTGGGCTGCTTGAAGTGAAGCAAGCGCGCGCACAAGGCGGAGGGAGGGGGAGGAGGCGCGAGAGAGGGAGGGAGCGCGCGCACACCAGGCAGCCTTCCTTCCTCTCTCTCTCGAGTAACCAGGCAAGCCAAAACCTTTCCCTTCCCCAGCTCTCGCGAGAGTGGGCGAGGTTTCCGGTGTTGTGAGTGCGGCGCCCGTCAACATGGCGGTGAACCTCCGCGCCCGGTCGCTGAGGCACCTCCGCATCCGAGGTGAGCTTGGCCGAAGCCGGGAAGGGGAGAGAAAGAGAGGGAGGAGGCAAGGACAAAGAAGGCGGCGGCGGCGGCGGCTTCTCCCTTCTCTTCCTTTCCCGTCGGGTCCGCGGCCCCTCTTCCTTTTCCCCATCTCTCTCTAACCCAGATCTCGTTTTCCCCTCCCTGTTCCCCACACAGGCCGGAACGACAGCGGCGAGGAGAACGTCCCCCTCGATCTCACCCGAGGTAATTGGGGAAAGGAGAGCGGGGAGGGGGTTGCGTCTCTCTAGGCGTGTGTCTTCAGAATGGGAGTGAATGGGAAGCCGGAGATGCAGGCATGGGAGGGAGGGAGAAAGGAGGGCGAGGCCTGCCTGGAAGCCTTCCCAGGCTCAAGGAGGGCTCGAGGTGCATCTTTCGGGCAGCCGCTACCCCCTCCTTCTCCGCAAGAGATAGAATGGTTTATTTATTTACCCCACTCAGAGCGGCTTCCCAAATGGCAATAATTCAATGCCACACTAGCCGTCCCCTGCCACGCGTTGCTGTGGCCCAGTCTGGTGATCTGGAAAATAAAGTAATGGTTTATAATATATGTAATTCCTTTATGCTTATGGGTAAACAGTATTTCTTCTTGTTTCTATGTCAGTGTTGATGTGGAGATTGTCTAGTTTGCCTACTCTGAAACTTGCAACATATAATTGTCCTTATTATTATTATTATTATTATTAACTTTATTTGTACCCTGCTAACATCTCCTGATGTTAGCGCCCCTCCCCCCCAGTGGCGCAGTGGGTTAAAGCACTGAGCTGCTGAGCTTGTTGACCAAAAGGTCACAGGTTCAATTCCAGGGAGCGGCATGAGCTTCCGCTGCCAGCCCTAGCTTCT
This sequence comes from Anolis sagrei, assembly GCF_037176765.1. Taxonomy (NCBI): domain Eukaryota; kingdom Metazoa; phylum Chordata; class Lepidosauria; order Squamata; family Anolidae; genus Anolis; species Anolis sagrei. The sequence continues at coordinate 277,991,409 of NC_090022.1, forward strand.
GCTAACCTAGCAGTTCGAAAACATGCAAATGTGAGTAGATCAATAGGTACCGCTCCGGCGGGAAGGTAACGGCGCTCCATGCAGTCATGCCGGCCACATGACCTTGGAGGTGTCTATGGACAACGCTGGCTCTTCGGCTTAGAAATGGAGATGAGCACCACACCCCAGAGTTGGACATGACTGGACTTAATGTCAGGGGACAACCTTTACCTTTACCTAACATCTCCCGAAGGACTCGGTGCAGCTTACAAAGGCCAAGGCCCTCAATAAAATAATAGCATAACTAATACAACAATAAAACTCATAAAACAAACCAATAAACATTAAAGCAATAACAGTAAAACATCAAAAACAATAGATCATGACACATTTAAAACTAGCGCCAGGCCAAATGTAATGAATAAGTTAAAAGTGCTGGACATGACAGCTGAAATGTGGCCCAGTCTGGTGATCTGGAAAATAAAGTAATGGTCTATCTATCTATCTATCTATAAATGCTCTGTGCATAATGAGTTCCTTAAAAACAAATGAATCAATGAACGAAATCACACCAAATTTGGCAACAAAATGTCTCACAACACAAGGAGTGACCATCACTTGAAAAATTATAATTTTGTCATTTGGGAGTTGTAGTTGCTGGGATTTATAGTTCAACTCCATCAACGATGGAATTGAACTAAACTTGACACACAGAACTCCCTTGACTAACAGAAAATACTGGAAGGGTTTGGTGGGCATTGGCCTTGAGTTTGGGAGTTGTAGTTCACCTACATCCAGAGAGTACTGTGGACTTAAACAATGATGGATCTGGACCAAACTTGGCACAAGCACTCAATACGCCCAAATATGAACACAGATGGAGTTTGGGGAAAATAGACCTTGACATTTGGGAGTTGTAGACACTGGGATTCACAGTTCACCTACAATCAAAGGGCATTCTGAACCCCACGAACGACAGAATCGGGGCAAACTTCCCACACAGAACCCCCATGACCAACAGAAATTACTTAAGGCCATCCAATCCAACTCCCTTCATCAGGGCAGGAAAACGTAAACAAAGTCCTCCTGACAAAGAGCCATCCAGCCATAGATATAGTTAGATAGATGGATAGATATGATTCACACACACAGATATATAGTATCATAGATTTGAAAGGGACCCTTAAAGAAGGACAATGATATGTTGCATGTTCCAGAGTAAACAAACCAGACACTCTCCACATCAACACTGACAAAGAAACAACAAGAAATATTGTTTACCCTCAAGCATCAAGACATTACATATATTAGAAACCAGTACTTTCTCATTCCCTTTATTTTCCAGATGAACAGACTGGGCCACAGCAACGCATGGCAGGGGACAGCTAGTAATATATGTGATTCCTTTATGCTTATGGGTAAACAGTATTTCTTCTTGTTTCTATGTCAGTGTTGATGTGGAGATTGTCTAGTTTGCCTACTCTGAAACATGCAACATATAATTGTCCTTCTTGGGATCCTTTCAAATCTATATTATATCTGTGTGTGTGTGAATCATATCTATCTTTGTCAGGAGGGCTCTGATTACATTTTCTTGCCCTGGTGAAGGGAGTTGGACTGGATGGCCTTAAGTATTTTATGTTGGTCATGGGGGTTCAGTGTGGGAAGTTTGGCCCAATTCTGTCATGAAAATCATGAAACACTAACATTCATAACCAAAAATCATAATCCAGGAGCCGTTCCAATCACATTGCCATTCACTTCGTGGCTGCATACAGCCCAGTGCTACTCTCCAAACGCTTCACCATATGCCCCTTCACCATAACCATAGAATAGGAGAGAGCGGGCCCACCTGGGGAGGGAGTTTCATAGCTAAGGGGCCACCACCGAGAAGGCCCTGTCCCTCGTCTTTGTCAGCCGCACCTGTGAAGAAGATGGGAACGAGCAGGGCTTCCCCAGACGATCTTAGTATCTAGGTTGGTACATGGGGGAGATACATTCAGACAGGTAAGCTGGGCCAAAACCATTTAGGGCTTTATAGGCTAAAGCCAGCAGTTTGAATTGTGCTCGGTAGTAGACTGACAGCCAGTGGAGCTGAAGTAGCAAGGGTGTTGTATGCTCCTTGTACGCCACTCCAGTTAGAAACCATTCCTAAGTGTCATTGTACTATTCCATATTCTCTAGTGGATTACTAACTGAACACTTGATCCCACATCCAGGTCTTTAGATTTTTCCTGAAGGTCAGGAGAAGGGGGTTGGTCTGATTTCATTAGGGATAGTCGAGTGGCCACCACTGAGAAGGCCCTGTCTCTTATCCCCACCAATCCTGAAAGGGGATGCAGGACTGAGAGCAAGGCCTCCCCAGACGATCTTAACCTCCTAGCTGGCTCATAGGGGGAGATACGTTCAAACAGGTAAACTGGGTCAGAACTGTTTAGTGTTTTATAGGCTAAAGCCAGCACTTTGAATTGTTTGGTAGCAGATTGGTAACCAGTGGAGCTGACACAGCAGGGGGTTATGTGTTTCCTGTGTGCCACTCTGGTGAGCAGTCTGTCTGCTGCCCGTTGGACTACTTGAAGTTTCTGAACAGTCTTCAAAGGCAACCACATGTAGAGTGTGTTGCAGCAATCTAATTGAGATGTAACAAGAGAGTGGACAACCTTGGCCAAGTCTGGCTTCTCAAGGTATGGGCACAGCTGGTGCACAAGTTTTAGTTGCCCCCTACAGTCACCCCCTCCGTTCCCACAGATTCTTCTCCAAGCCTTAAAAATATTCTTCAGAAAAAAAAACAAAAGCAAACCATGATTTTGCCCTTTTATATAAGGAACACCATTTTACTACAGTACTCCTGAACCAGTATGCATCTTGCTGTCAGTGGTTTCTCTATCTCCCTCTGCAATATGAAGTAGGGAAGGATTATGGGATGGAAAGATTGCACCTATAGTCAGCCTGCTAGGGAGGCCCTCCTCTCGATACCACCTTCCTTCCTCAAAGTGGGTACTAGGGAGAGGGCCTTCTCAGTGGTGGTTCCCTGCCTCTGGAACACCCTCCACAAGGAGATTAGACTGACCCCCACATTAATGATCTTTAGGAAGCAGTTGAAAAAATGGCTTCGGAATCAAGTTTTTGAAAATGGTTAATTATGAACTAAGAATGGAGGTTCTAACACAGGCATTGGCAAACTCCGGCCCTCCAGGTGTTTTGGATTCCGACTCCCACAATTCCTAACAGCCTAGTGGATGTTAGGAATTGTGGGAGCTGGGGTTTAAAACACCTGGAGGGCCGGAGTTTGTCCATGCCTGTTCTAACAGAATCAGTTTTGATTGGGTTTTATTGCTTTTACCAATTAGAGCAGATTCTAGAATGCTTTAGCAGTACTATGTATTTTAATTGTGTTAATGTTTCATACGGAGCCCCCGGTGGCGCAGTGGGTTAAAGCGCTGAGCTGCTCAGCTTGTTGACCGAAAGGTCACATGTTCGAATCCGGGGAGCGGCATGAGCTTCCGCTGTCAGCCCTAGCTTCTGCCGACCTAGCAGTTCGAAAATGTGAGTAGATTAATAAGTACCGCTCCGGCAGGAAGGTAACGGTGCTCCATACAGTCATGCCAGCCACATGATCTTGGAAATGTCTACGGACAATGCCAGCTCTTTGGCTTAGAAATGGAGATGAGCACCACAGCCCAGAGTCAGACACGACTGGACTTCATGTCAGGGGAAAACCTTATCTTTAACTTTTAATGTTTTATACTTCTATGGGTGATGTTATGAGCCATAATAATATGTTTTATTGAGATTATTTTCCCTATTGTGATTTGTCCTTTTGATTTGTTTGCTTTGATTTTACCTTTTGGGTTGTAAGTGTGATTGATAACTATGTATACTGTTTTTTCATATTGTAACTCAACCCAAGGGAAGAGGGGACGGGATATAAATAGAGCCTTGTTGTTATTATTATTATTATTTACAGATTCGGCATCCGCAGATTTCAGCACCCATGATTTGAAAATACCCCCCCCCCCCCCCCCCCAAATCCCCAAATTTAGAAATTGCCATTTTGGATCAGGGACATTTCATTACACCACTTTATTCTGGCCCCATCTACACAGCTGAATAAAATCCCACATTTTCTGCTCTGAACTGGAATGGCAGTGTGGACTCAGATAACCCTGTTCAAAGCAGATATTGTGGGATTTTCTGCCATGATATTCTGAACAATATGGCTGTGTGGAAGGGGCCATAATGTGATTTGAGGATAAACTGGTTTCAGTATCGGTAAGGAGCACTTTAACCGATAATGAGGGCCCACTGTCCTTGCTTTCTTCCCGAAATGGCTGCTAGGGACTTTACATCTACATCAGAAATTATTTGCACATTTATCTGGGATTAAATCTCATGGAGAACCCCGACTCCTCCTCCTATGTCAATGGATATGAATAGGTCTTTGCTCTTGAGCACAGTTGGGTTCAGCAAGAGAAAACATGTGAAGAACTGGCCAGTTTGGTGCATTTCTGCCCCATTGCAGGAGTCCTGCTTTTGCTGGGTTAGTTTCGTTTCATAAAATGATTGGCTGGGGGGGGGGGGGGACACATTTATTTTTCATCCCGTCCCCTATCTTTTTCAACGCCCATTTTATCACTTGGCCAAAATTTGGAGAGAACATTTTTCCCTTTTATCATGAAATAATGTGGCATTTATGGTGGGCAAATATGAAGAAATGGAAGGCAGGTGAAATAGTGAAAAACAAGCAGTCTAAACAAATAATGTATGGTGTTGGAGTGTTTTTGTTGTGTTATAGAAGAAAGATGTCTAAATCCCAAGAGGGAGGATCTCTGTCTGGTGAACTGTTTTTCCAGGGCAGTTTTGATAATTGGGGAAAGGGAGAGCAGGACCATGAAAACAAAAGGCAGCTGCTGATTTATTCTCAGGTTTTCTCTCCCCTAAACTCATTTTGCATAGTTTACCTTGCTGCAGGTTCATTGTTTACCACTGAATGCTAATAGGACTGTTACAAATATTTGAGCTTTTTAATGTTTCCGGGCTAATGCAGTTATCAATATGCCATCCCCAGGTCTTTCCAGAGGTATCCTTTTTTCTCCTTCGGATTGAATCTGTGTTGTCAATGGTCTTCTTGGAAATACTGTGTCACTGCCTGAGCATGTTTATAGTTACAGTTAAAATGAAGCATGCTTGTCCCTGTAGGCAAGCTGACTTCAAATATGACCGGATTTAGTCCTCAAGACATGGTGATGTTTGGAGTTTCATTCATAGTGGCATTTTTGAAAGACCTTTGGATGTCATCTTCTTGATGTAGAATTTTGCTTTGTGGTACATTTGCAGGCATATACATTCTTCTGTGAAGCATGTTAACTGTTGATGAGCTATGTAAACGTAACTAGTTATCAGTAGTACACAGTGTGAAAGATATGTCACTGTTCAGCTCTATGTATTTTTCAAAAGCTTTATTTTATTGCCTTGTGATTGAATATTCCCCAAGGTTGTTTACAGTAGATTAAAATAATACACATATTTACAGCAAAGGTCAGTGTGTGCTGTTTACAGCTAAGCATTTCCAGTAAAACAGACAGTAGAAGTGACATGTTCTTTTTTTGAAAGAAGAGGAGAAGCAATGCCCCTGCTACTTCTCTTTTGGAAAATGTTCAGGGATGGGAGGAAAGAACTTTAAACCTTACAGTAGCTCTGAATGTTGTACCCAGTGGCAGAGGCCACATTTTTGTTTTGTTCTGTTGTTTATTTGTTTTTAGCTGAGCAATCCATTGGCAATTTAACTATGATTTGTAAATATGTTAAATATTCACCCTTTGGCTACAAATTTAATAGGCTCAAGAGTGCTGCAAGCTATAGTTCATAGATCCTTTGCACTTCTGACACTTAAGATACTGATATTTTGCCATACTGATTTTCTTATAAAAACAATATAGCGACATGGAAGTAATAGTCGAAATAATATGAATACTCTAAAGGCATCAGATCCCATCGGATTTTGGAAGCTAAATAGAGTTCTAATTAGTATCTGGATAGCAGACCATTACTAAATACCAGGTGCTGTAGACCAGGGCTTCTTAAACCCTTTTTACCCACAACCCTTTTCCACCTGCAAAAGGTTTACATGACCCCAGATATATAATATATAGAACAGGTTTAAAAACCAAACATTTAATGAAAATCAAATAGCATTTGAAAGGGTTGTGAAACAGACTGATTTCCCTTTTTGTGGTGTACAGCAAAAGCATTTTCTTCAGAGTCCACTGTAAACACTGCACGTTGATGCTAACAGATATGTGTAAATGGGTGACATTCAGAAAAGTTTTACTGCTGAAATTTTCTTCCTCCCATATTGTTAATATATATGCGCCCCACTTTATCTCTCCTGCAGCTTGACATAAAAGCATTAGCATACAATTTAAAATATACAAATATGCAAACAGAATTAAAACAGAATTAAATATAAACAGTATTAGGAAACCACAGTTCAAGTCCATTAAAACATATTCAAAGTTAAAAACCGGAGCACCCCCTGATTTGTTCTTTAAAACCTTCATCTTTAAAAGCCTGTCTGAATAAAAAGATTTTAGCCTGCCACCGGAAGGACAGCAGGGAGGGGCCCATTCTGGCTTCCCTGGGAAGGGAGTTCCAGAGTTGAGGGGCGTCCACTGAGTCTCATTCCCACCAACCAAACTTGAGATGGGACTGAGAGAAGGACCTCTCCTGAAGATCTCAGGGCCCAGGCAGGTTCATGCAAGATGATGCAGTCAGCCAAATACCCTGGACCGTCTAGGACTTTAAAGGTCATAACCAGGTCTTTGAATTGTGCCCAGAAACAGACTGGCAGCCAATGGAGCTGCTGTAACCGGGGGGGGGGGGGTTCCGGTCTCTGTAGCTAGCCCCAGTTAGCAACCTGGCTGCAGCTCTTTGGACTACTCTTCAGAGGCAGTCCCGTGTAGTGTTTTACGGTATTCCAGACGGGATGTAACTAAGGCAGGTACCACCATGGCCAGATCTGGCTTCTCATGGAACGGGCACAGTTGGCGCACAAATTTTAATTGTGCAAAGGCCCTCCTGGCCACCACTGGCATTTGGGCTTCCAGGTTCATTGATGAGTCCAAGAGGACCCCCAACTGTGGACCTGCGTCTTCGGGGAGAGTAACCCCATTCAGCACAGGCTGGATCCCTATTCCTTGATTTGCCTTCCAACTGACCAGGAGTACCTGTCTGTCTTGTCTGAATTAAGTTTCAGTTTGTTTGCCCTCACCAGCCCATTACTGATGACAGGCACTGATTTAGGTTCAGGATAGCTTCTTTGGGGTAAAGAAACAAACTAAGCTATATTTCAGAGGAAGGAACTAACAAAATCACCTTTGAGTTTTTGTTGTCTAAGAAAACCCTATACAATTCATTGGGTCTCCATAAGGCAACATATAACAGACATGTGGAGGATAACAGAGTGTGATATTGCTATCAGGCTAATAATTCCTGCTGGGGAGGTATTGTGCATGCATGTACTGATCACCTTCTTGTGGGAAGGTATCATGTGGGCTTCCCTGTGTATATATGGCTCTTTTATCAAAATTCATTGAAGTGACATGGGAGTGGTCAAGGGAAATTGGCATCCATACTGCTTTGATATTAGAATATAGAATCCAATGTAGAAAGTAGTAGAAACTAACAGTATAATTTATTTTTGTTTTACCAAAATATAGTTTGACAGTACTGTTCATATGAATAATTAGATAAAATATACTTTTGACAATGCTTGCCAAAATCTCAGGATTTTTTGTTATTGGAGACATTCATCTATTTTATGCATTTTTTCTGATCATTCTCATAAGGAGATTCAGGGTTTTTTAAAAGTCTTTTTTATTCAAAACCAGTTTCCATGTTACCTTAGTTTGCTAGATTGGGAAATGCATCCCATCTGTAGGCAATGGGATCGTAAAAATTCTTTATTCATCAAGGACCTCTTTTTTCTTGTTTACATGAAAGCTGTTTAAAAGAATATACCTGACAAATCTAAACATTTAAAAATTAAAATTAAAACACATGATACTAAAAATAGTCTCAGTTTTGAAACCACTGGCTTTTATACTAATTTGTTAGGGAAGATATATTTGCTCTACTTATGTGACTGTATGACAATACCTCACAATATCGAAATGTCCTCTTTCCTTGCACTTTTATTGCTTTCTGCTGAGATTAACAGCTCACCAAACTGAATGGCTGGCAGCTCACTATTAGGGAATAACTGTTTTACATTAGTCAAACCAGTTTACACTGATGTCAAACGTTGGCCTTCACAAGGTTTATATTCACATTTGTGTCCTATCTTTACAAGGAGTTCAAAGATGTATACACCTGAATGGCCTGTTTTACCCACATACCAGTATTTTGAGGTAAATTAAACTGGCACCATCTACATAGCCATATAATGCAGTCATACAATGCAGTTTCACTCATATAATGTAGTTCGGTGCAGTCTACAGTGTCCATGTAATGCAGTTTCAACATGCATTATAGGACAATGTAGATAGGGCCTCTGAGAGGGTAGAATTATAGCTGAGCAAAGATTTGAACAAGAGTCATCCTGGCATCTTTCTGACTTACTACTGAGTACTCTCTATACCGGTCAGTAGATATAGAAAATGAGAGATGGGGTCCTATGGCTGTTTCTTTGATAGTCACTTCTCACTGTGTGGTTTAAGGGGATAAAGAATGAACCATCTGTGCTCGCTTCTTCCTCCTTTTGTGTTTCCTGATTTGTAGTGTCTGCACCGGGAAATTCGTTTATGTGGTTGTTCCAAACTAGTTATGTGAATCAGTTTGGAGTGTGAATGAACATGGTTGAATGCAGCCACTATGCCATAAAGATTATCTTAAGAAACAAGCTCAAATAGATACCTGTGTTCTTGACATGCCTAGGTTCTGTTCTCAACAATATTTAACAATTACATAGATGTTTTTTATCCATCTTCTCATTGAGAAATACTACTTTGGTTAAGAAATAGCCACATGTTGTTTTCTAAAAGTTATACATAATTGTTATAGAGTTATTCAGAAATCAATATTGTATTGTTCTGGTAAGCATATGTAGGCTTGCAGGTAATCTTGTTTCATATCTTTGCATGCAAACAGATATCTATCTTTTCTCTCTCACAGGAGACAGCATTCTGCAGTAGACTTTATCACCAAGGATTTTGGATTGTAATCCTAGATTGTTACTGAAAACCCATATTTTTCAGTTGTTTTTGCAATCATTTAAAATGTGCTTATTCACAAATATTGGTACAGGTTGAATATCCTTTATCTGAAATGTTTGATACTACAAGTGTTTTAGATGACATGTTGGGAGTGTAGTGTGATCCCTGTTATTTACAGGACACTAGATAATTGTGAACTCTGTATTTTAACTATTCTTGGTGTGGAGGGGGATGATACGTCTTGGAGTATGGGTAAATGAAACTGGATTAGGTGATTGTATTGTATTTGCATATACATAATGAGAATACCGGCCATATGACCTTGGGGGTGTCTATGGACAACACCGGCTCTTCAGCTTAGAAATGGAGATGAGCACCAACCCCCAGAGTCGGACACGACTGGACTTAATGTCAGGGGAAAACCTAATCTAACTAATGAGAGATCTTACAGATGGGACCTATCTAAACAGAACATTCAGTTATGTTTCATTTGCACCTTATAGGCATAGTCTGACGGTAATTTTATGTACCATATTTTTTATCATTTTTGTACATGAAACAAAGTTTGTGTACATTGAACAATGTATCACTATCTCAGCAACCCATGAAAACAACCTTTGGAATTTTTTTGGATTTCACTTGTCTCCTGTGCTATTCTAATAATATAATATATTGTATATACATATAATATTTGTAATATTATAATGTAATATAACATAATACTAATAATATGATATTATAATTATATATTTTATATTGCATGTAATATTACTAATAATATTACAATATAATGGTATAGTACAATATAGTTCTCACCTTCGGGGTGAGAAGGGTGGCATATAAATGTTGTAAATAAATAAATAAATAAATAAGGACGTACATTGTAAAATAGCTTTTAATAAACATTCCCATTTTAAAATTTATGAATTTCCTTTTCAATATAGTTACGTATTTGGAAAGTGTTTTCACAGTCAGTGGATTAGATATCCATTGGAAATAAAAGTATTTTCCTTTCTATTTCTTCCATTTTGTTAAGAAAAACATTACAATGTGTGACAGTTTGATCACATGAATTTTGTTTTGGCATGTTTGCTTTCTCACAAAACAAGTTTAAAACATTTTGCTAATTTTTTGCTATTAATTTCTCTTTTGCTTTTTGGCTTATGAATTCAGACCTCCTTTACATGCCATAAATACCTGTGGCAGTTTTGCTTACTGCATGTGTTGCTACCTGGCTTAGCAGGAGGATTCGTAGCCACTGTAGATGCTGTCTCAAGAAACCTAGTCACCATTTGAACAGCTTGGGGTGTATTTTTGGAAAAAATGTAATGTTTTTGAGATATTGCTTATTCGTTAAACAATAAAAAGAAGTACAACAAAATTGGTGATATACGTGTGATGTGTGAAGTCACTGCAGCTCCATTTTGATGTTGGAAGCTTGGAAAATGGAACAGGGTGCATTTTAGAGCATAGAAAATACCTCTGTTAGGATTTCAAATGAGTTCTGATTTCCTATTGTAATGCACGTTACGTATTCCTTTTTTAATAACTTGCTGGTCCTGGTCACTCATTGAAGAGTTTCCTTGCCAAACTGAATAGCCGAAAAAGAAATTCCAAATTAGGCATGGTCAACATTCTGATAACACCCCCCCCCCCCACACACAAAATGACTGTACATACTTTATGTGTCTGTATTACTAGAAGATTCATTCTGAAAGCATTTACTCATGTATGTTGTCAAGAGCCACAAACATCTAGTCTGAGTGTACCAAATGGAATTCATAAAGTTCCATGAAAAATTGACTTCAGCTATTAGTTCGCAACAGAAGCAGCCATAATGCTGCTTCTGTTCAATTTAAAGATATGCATGTGGAATTGGTAGTGGTGGCCAGGGGCACCTTGCCCCCCAAAGTGGCATCGGTGCTTTCCCCTCCACACAATGGCCCTTGTCAAATCCACAGGTCATTTCAAAATTCATAATTTTAATTCCAAAACCTGCCCCAACTTCACGTATTAGGTCAACTTATACATGAGTCAGCACTTTTTTTTTGGATGTCTACAAAATACTGTACCCATTGTATGAATTCTTGAAGTTGGGAAGGAATGTTACCTTCTTCAACAAACAGCACCTTGTTTGGGAATGATGAAGTAATTATTTTGTTAAAAGAAGACTTGGATGAGTTGAGTATGCATATGATAAAGTAGGTTAGGTGTTTCTCAGATACTTCCTTTGGTACAGCCATAGTTTCAGAACTAACCCATGCCTTTAATGAATTCACATCTTTAAAAAAATCTTTAAAATAATATATTCAAAGTATTGATAGCCTTTCATGGATGAAGAGTTAAGGTGACGGCTCCCTGAGCAGTTTATAAAACACTAGGAAAGTGAAGTACAGTATTGAAACGTTATGATAACGTTCCAGATACAGGACATTAAAACTTCTCAGTCAGTGTATGCAAAAATGTATGAATACATTTTCTAAAAACTGAAATCTAAAAACACCTAAATGATGGAACATTTTGAGACAGTGTTGAAAAGAAAGCAAGGACTCAGTACCCAACTGAGTCAGCCATTTGTGCAGTGAATCATAGCAAGCAATTTGAATGTTTTTATTTTTTTGGATGAGGTGGTATCTTTGCACATCCAAGAGCAGCATATGCTGGTTCCAAGAAGGGAGGTAGCTACTTGTGACCTGCTTCCTAGCTTATATTTATAATTTTAAAATTTATTGCCGGGACTTCTTTTACCAGTAGAATCAGAATAGATACCAGTAAACCTATATTACACATGAAGTAAATTGTTTATCTGACCACATAGTAATTTTTAAATAAAAGCACATTTAGTTTGAAATCCTGCTTAAAATTCAGGTGCCTGTTTCCATAATGGACACACTATGCATATCATATTTTTTCTGAAACTTTTTTTCCTCTCATGGTTTCATACAGCATAGATGGTTTGTGTGTATGGCTGTATGTGTGAGGATTATATTACAGGACTTAAATTATCTTTTTTAATATTTAAAATCAGAATCTTCATTGCTCCATGCTGGCCAGACAAACCTCCAATCAGTTCAAAAGCTTTACCGGGGTATGCCAAACTTTGATATATGTATTCCATATTCTATAGTATACTATCTATCTATCTATCTATCTATCTATCTATCTATCTATCTCTCTATGAGTTTTTAAAGGCTATGTCAATAAGTATTTTATTACTCAGAGGGAAGAAAACAATGTTCATGTCAGGGAGCAGAGTTTCTGACATGACTGTTATATTTGGTTTTCCTTATCCTTTCTTTGTTCATGTGTCGATTTTGCAGAAAAGTAGAAATTTTCAATAAGGTGAAAGCAAGATATCAGTGCCTGTTTCCTTTGTCATCTTAATTGTGTTTCAGAAATAAAACCTAAACCATTTTTGTCCATAATTTGTTGTTGTGTGCCGTCAAGTTTTTTTCTGACTCAGGCAGACACCTATCACAGGTTTTCCTTGGCAAGATATATTTGGAGAAAGTTTGCCATTGCTTTATTCTGATACTGGACAAGTATGGGTGTATCTATGCTGTAGAATGAATGCAGTTTAACATGGCTCAATACTATGCGAGTTGTAGTTTTACAAATGTTTTACCCATTTCTACCAAAGAGTGCTGGTACCTCGCAAACTACAAATCCCAGGATTGCATAATTTTGAGCCATGGCAGCTAAAATGATGTCAAACTATATTAATTCTACAATATTGATATGCCCTATGACTTGTCCAAGGTCAACCAGTGGATTTCTGCGAGTAAGCAGATATTTGTACTCATTCTCCCAGAATACTAATCTAGCACTCAGATGCTATACCATGCTGGCTCTTAGAATTTGCTTACATTTCAGTGGTAGTAAATTCCCACTTGTAATACATCTGGACTCATGTCTGTCTTCAAATAAGGATTAGTGGGTGTGGCCCAGAAATATTAATGTGCATCAAATTGGGTGTTTTCCCCCTAATTTGAGGTTCCTGGGCAACCATCACTAGTTTGTGCTTTGTTAATGTAGTGTAGTACGTCTGTAAACATAGTAGATGTTTTGAACTACTATTTTTTCTTAATCTTCAATTTCAGAGGAATCTATGGTATGACTCTTGGTTAGTATTTTATTGTTGTTTTACACTGAATACTTGGTCTATGTGTATTGCTGTTTGAGCAAGGATCAATACATTTCTTGGAGAATATATTGCTTTTTTTGAGCGAGGTATTGTGGTAATTTATTCTTCCCCACTCACTTCATCTTTAAACATTGACCTATGAGCAGACCATTGACAATTGACCTAAAAAATATAATGTAATTTTTGTAATAGTCACTAGAAGAAGATAATATTTCCTTGGAGGGGATAGTCTGGATACTCTTACCTAACTTGTGTCTACCACCGGGATTGTGGCGCAGCTGGCTGAGTGTCAGCTGCATTAAGATCACTCTGACCAAAAGATCATGAGTTCGAAGCCAGCCCGGGTTGGAGTGGGTTTCCAACCAATTGTGTGTAGCCTGTTGTCGACCTTTGCAACCTGAAAGACAGTTGCATCTGTCAAGTAGGAAAATTAGGTACCACATTAAAGTGTGGGGAGGCTAAATTAACTGATTTATGAGGCCATAAAGAAGACTCCAGCAAAGCATTCCAGTGGGGAAGCATGTGGGGAATGCGGAAGAGATTCATCAGCGTAGCAGTTGGATGATGAAAGCGACAGCTGCCTTGGCGGCCAGAAAAAGTTAAATAGCCTCTGTGTATGTCTGTATATGTTTGTATGTCAAAATTGGCATTGAATGTTTGCCATATATGTGTACACTGCAATCCGCCCTGAGTCCCCTGCGAGGTGAGAAGGGCGGAATATAAAAGCTGTAAATAAATAAATACCAATACCATATTTCTCTTGCAGACCCCTCTGATAATCTGAGAGAGATTCTCCAGAATGTGGCCAAATTGCAAGGGGTTTCAAATATGAGAAAACTGGGCCACTTGAATAATTTTACTAAGGTAAGTATTTTGCTAACTGATAAAATGTGCAGTATATGTTTTAACTTTGGGGCAATGGTACAAACGTTGATAACAAAGTTATCAAAAGCAGTCAATGATCGATGCATGATGAAGGTTTTACATTTGGTTATGGATTTGTTTGGTCATTCACAAGCCTTATAGTACAATAACAGGAACAAGATTTAATAAGAATGAATGCTGTAAAATAACTTTGAGCAAATAGCATTCATCTGGGAGGGGGAAAGGTCTTTCGTCACATACATCTTACATGTCCAAGTAAGCAAAGGTATCACTCTCTCAGCTATTCATGTGGACAGTTTTAAATTTTGAAGTATTTCAGATTTCAGAATTCTAGATAAGGTATGCTCAACATGTATTTAAGAAACCTATGGTTTGGCTATTTATGATGCTGTAAAAAGTAACAAAAGGGATGCTTTAACTACAAGAAGGTGGATTATATATCAAACCCCTTGGAATAACTTTCAATCTACAGTTCTGTGATTATGTTTAAACCTATGCTTTGTCACTACTTGTACAGATATCAGGAAGATGCAGCCCTCTTCTACATTACTCTATCCCAGGATCTGATCCCAGTTTACCTGATTTAAACTGGATTATATGAGTCTCTCCTTCAGATAATTTGAGATAAGGAGATAATCTGGGATCAGATCATGGGATATAGGGGCGGTGTGGAAGGGACCACAGTTTCATTTCACTGACCAATGTAAGACATGCATTTGTAATTATATTTTCCTTGCATACGTACATTGTCATCAAAACTGTAAAATGCAGTGTATGTATTCAGAAAGGGTATGTGTGTTTTATTGATGTAGAATGCTATTAACTACGTTTTGGGAAATCAAGTATTATGTTGAATTTTTTATTTAAAAAAAGACATTGTGATGCTTTATCCTCAGACAGTTTTACTGAAAGCAAGCCACTACCCCTCAGTGCTCTCATGTGATGTAAATTGTCTGAAGTATATACTGAAAACTAAACCTTCTATTCAAGGGAAAGACAGGAGGAACTGGTGATGTGATCTCCCAAACATGTGAGAGTCACACAGTTGTGTCTCACTTGACATGAATTCACCAGATCAAGTAACAAGCATAGTTGACTGCTGACAACCAGAAAGTTAAATAAAAAACTAGAATTGTGGTCTCTCTTTTAGCAGGCGATTGTGTGCCTTTAAAAATGTCCTCACTACACTCTTAAACCTTTTCTAAGCAACTAATACCGTGAGTCATCTCACACAAGCTACTGCTGTACATTCTAACCACTACCAGCATGCTAGTAGCTGGTTTTAAGCCTTTTTAATACCAGAGTACATAATTCAGCCAAAAACCCTTTTCATGTATACACATGTATAACTAAGGAAGCTGTCTTGTAGTTTATTGATCATTCCCTGTCAGGTCTGTGGAGTTGGAGTCAGAGTCAGAAGCAATTTTGTTCGGAGTTGGAGTCGGTAGAAATATATTGACTCTGACTTCAAGGTAAAATCTTACAATGCCAAATGCTTAGTTTGTTGCATATTTATATTTATAGGACGTTTTAGAAAGTTACCTTATTTAGAAATTTTTCAGATTAATATATTTTATGTTTTATTAGTGTTAGTAGCCTGATGATTGACATGGTGAAGATGAAATGCTTTGTACCGCCTTTTTACTAGACTAAATTTATTATTTCTAATTAATATACATTTGCCATTTATGGAGGGATTAAAGCTAAGTTGGAACTGAACAGTTGAGAAAGGGTCCAAGAAGCAGAAAATTACCTCCTAAGTCCACAGTAGTGCCCTTCTCTACTTCTGGGAGAAACCCCATGTTTTCTTGCTTCTATCTTTAAATAGGATGTGAGAGGATGTCATGCACGTTTGGTTAAAAAGGACTTAGAGCCGCCGCAAACTAGCCTCCTGCGGGAGCAAACCTTGCTAGCACGTCCCTGACGTCATGAGACTGCGCCTCTCACCCCACCCCTTTCTCCGCCCCTTTCTCCGTGCCAGAGTGGTTTTTCCTTTGCTAGGGCAGCATTGCCAGCGTACTCTCGTTGTTGAATTCTGCCAACAATGAGAGTACGCTGGCAATGCTGCCCTAGCAAAGGAAAAACCACTCCGGCACAGAGAAAGAGGCTGAGAAAGGGGCGGGGCGAGAGGCGGAGTCTCATGACGTCAGGGACGTGCTGGCAAGGTTTGCTCCCGCAAGAGGCTAGTTTGCGACGGGTCTTAGGAAACTCAGCGAGTTGACTAGTGTTAGTGAAATTTAGACAATAAGGTATCAAGGAAAGATTTTGTCCCTTGCCTGCCTGCACTTCCTGAAAAAAGTGAAAATCCTGTAAAAAGTTATACTTTTTATCCCCACAAGGATTCCTGGAGTAGCAGGTTTAGCCTTTTCCTCTGAGTAATTCTTGAAGGGAAAGTGATGATGACATGGGATGATTCAGTCTCCAATTTGAATAGCGTACTGTAGAGAGCAGATTTTCACTCCACTTTCACAAATGCAGCCGGCAAGCTAAACATTGGCAAGAAAGTAATGGTTTCCCTAACTTTCCTTGGTATCTGAAGTCCCTTTTTATCAGCTTATGGGAAATAATGGCTTTTTATTTAAAGATGTTATGGTATGTGTAGTGTGCTTGACAAACTAAATTATACCTGTGTGGTTGAGCAGCTAACATTTCTGCCTGCTTGGACAGTCTTTTTTGGGGGGGGGGGCTCTAGTTTGTTTCTGGGTGACCATTTTAATTGCACCAATTGTTGATAAGAGGTCAGCAAATATGCTATTAGAAGGAAAGGTGATATTTTGTTTCTTTCATTGCTCTGCTGTTGTCAAGCTCTTATCATTCTAATTTAAGTTGCCATTTAAGGCATGGAGACATGATTTGCTGTGACTCAACTTTATAGTATTATCCAGTCATGACTGGAAGTGACTATGAAAATGTTCTAACTCAAAATAGAAAATTATCAGAATTAAAATATATTGATACTTGAAATAACTCAACTACCCGGGATCGGTTAATTTCGCAGTATCATAACCACAAAATCTTGTCAAAACCACAAATTCTTCAGATAGTATAATTTATTAAAGTTAAAGTTTCATATTTTTCTAAACTAGTATGCCTTACATTCAATAATTTTTAAACTGGTATCTCAATCAACAACCAAGAAAAATAGATAAAGTTTAGGTTTTGGTTGATAGTGTATGCATTTTATATAAGTGTTCATATGGGAAGGAATTGTGACCTTATAATAAAGAATACTTACTTCTGTTAGGGATTTTAAACATCATGTTCCATAACACAATATATTTACAGTATTAAAAGTGATTATACAATTGTGTGCTTTTTATTTTATTCTGTTAATTATAGTATTAATAAAATATTCCTATCTGGGGACAGTGTACAATGTTCACAGTTTAAAGCATTTAAGTATATGTATTTTAAACAAGATTAAAAGACAATAGCAAGAACTGTAAAAACCACAACAATTTAAGTCTATTTGCTTGTGCATTTCAAAGTGATGAAAAGTCGTGCTTTGACTTGGCACCAGAAGGAAATCACTGTTTGTGCCAGTCAGACAAAAATGACATCAAGGAGTCATATGTGTTAAACCTAAGTACCAGAACAAGAACACCAATTTTAAAAACTCTTTCTACACATAGAAACTCTGAAGCATTCAAAGAGCAGCACCCAAACTTTGCTAGATACTAGGAATTCTGTGAATGTATTACAATGCCCACTGAGGCCTTGGTTTCATTGTGGAGTTCAAAAAGAAAATAAAGACTTGAGGAAGAATTTTGTTTCTGTGTGTAGTGTTTAGAAATCACATGAATGAATTCCATTAAATTTGTATGTTTTATTCCTAAAGCCTCCAATTAGAATTCTTGACATTCTTTTTAGTATTAGCTTCCATAACCAGTTAACAATAACATTCCATGAACAGTGAAGAAGACTATGAAATCTAGGAAATTTTGGGATGGCTTTTTATACAGTTCAAGTGTATGAAAATCTCAGAAAAGTGGTGTTCGCGCACAGCGATCTCTGTAGTAGGTAGTTTTTACAATTGTATTGCCTGATGCTAAAACCGTTTCTGCTAGGAACTCATAAAAAGGATGTCATGTGCATCGAAAGCACTGAAATATGACAGAAAATAACTTTTTACCTCCACATAGATTTATTGGTGGTAAGTAAGTATCGATTTATACATTGGTTTCTTACTGTTCTGGTAGCAATACTGCTATCCTATATCCCACTACCAAAATCATTTTTTATTAGTTGAATACTTTTTTAGTGAAAGTACTCATAAAGGCATGTAACCTTGTGTCTTTTTTTCAGTTTTCTAGAATCTATCATAAATAATCATGCTTCTTTTAAATGGGCTAGCGCGCGCACACACACCCATGTATGAGTGTGACCATATTTATGCTCATTGGTGGAAGGGGGTGGAGTTTCAAAAATGTGTTTTGGAACTCTTGGACGGCATCCTATGGCTTCTGAACTACCATGGCTTCTATATCAAAAATAATAGGGATCATTTCAAACAAAATTTTCATTCCTATAACAAGTAGCTAGCTTATTCTTGTAAGGATGTTTAAGAATATATTGATTAACATGGGATGAGAATAATAGCAACTTGGTCAATTCCCTTTTGCTGTTAACTTTGAATATAGCTCAGATTAGTTAATGGAGAAATCTGAGGAGGATGGAAAATTATGAACGGAATGTGTCAAAGAACTTAAAATATGTTTCTTACTTGCAGCTTCTTTGTAATGCTGGTCATAATGAAGAAAAGCTAGGTTTTACTTATGACGATATCATCATATGGTAAGTTGCTATTTGTTTTTTAGGAGTATTTGAACTATGCATTTAAAACTGCTGTCCAAATTAACATGTACCTTAAACAGTGTTTTCGAAGATGGATAGATAGACATAAGGACTCAAATAGATGTGAACCAATAAGAGGTGCTTAGTTTACTGCAGCTATTATTTCTGATAGAGTATGGTTGGTTTTTAGAAACTTGGCTCAAGATCTCGAGAGTACTTTATTTCAAAGATCACTGGGGTTTTAAAAAAATGTTTTGAACATTTTAGTATTATGTGTGTTTGTGGATGTGTTAGAGAGAGACCAGACAATGTGTACTGTGAAATTCATGCAATAACTAAAAAAAAAATACCACAGTTCAATTTTTTTGCCTAGAAGTATGCAACACATTCATTCTTTATAGGTCCAAATATAAAAATGATTATTTTTGTTATAGTAGCAGATAGAAAGTTATGTTTAGTAAAAGTTCACAGCAATTAATGCTTCTTTACTAAGGGTGATTAGCAGAATATTTTTCCTTTTTTCCTTTTATCATTTAATCAACATATGGCAATCCTATGAATGAGAGATCTGTAATTTGCCCTGTTATCCAAAGTCCTGCTCAGGTCTTGTGAACTCAGGGCCATGGCTTCCTTGACCGAATCTAATGTGTTTGTAGCTCATGACCATTAATAGTTTAAAATGCAGTTTGTTTTAAGAATAAGATGCAGATCTGTACAGAGAGTGGAAACATGGCTTCCAAAGTTATTTTTTGGTGTTAGTCATTACATTAGCAGATGACTTCAGTAATTTGATTGCTCTTCATAGTGGTATTATCTGTCTCTGATTGTCTCAAAAAGAAATGCAATAAATCTGTGCCACCAGTATTATTTCCTATAAGAGCCAGAGGACCTTAGGCAAATAGGGTAGTTTCCTGAAATAGCTATAAATGTAATCAAAAACCTGTTACTAAGCAGTGTGTTCAGTGGGAAATATCTTTTGTAACCCTGAAAGTGGTGAACAATTGGTCTCTGTTTGTACAAGTAGTACCATCCAGCTGAGCCTTTGAGAAGTTTAAGCTCTTTAGTACTGGATTTTATTTTGTATCTAAAGAAGCCTCAAAACAGGAAGTATTGGGCCACACACATTCCACCACTGTTCACTCCAAATACTGACATCAGAGACTGAGATGGCAAGTGTTGTTTAATGTTCTCTGGATTGTTGGTTGACTTTTTGGCATCACTGGGGGATTATAGCTGGTTTTGAAGCAAACCAATTACATGTGAAGCTGTTTAATTTTTTTGTATTCCACAGTTGCTTAACACTTTAAAACAGTGGTTCTCAACCTTCCTAATGCCGCGACCCCTTAACACAGTTCCTCGTGTTGTGGTGACCCCCAACCATAACATTATTTTTGCTGTTGCTTCACAACTGCAATTTTGCTACTGTTATGAATTGCCATGTAAATATCCAATATGCAGGATGTATTTCCATTCACTGGACCAAATTTGGCACAAATACCCAATACACGCAAATTTGAATACTAGTGGGGTTGAGCAGGAGAAGCAAACCAATTACATGTGAATTTAGTCAATTGGGAGTTGTAATTGCTGGGATTTATAGTTCATCTACAATCAAAGAGCATTCTGAACTCCACTAATGATGGAATTGAACCAAACTTAGCACACGGAACTCCCATGACCAACAGAAAATACTGGAAGGGTTTGGTGGGCATTGACCTTGAGTTTGGGAGTTGTAGTTCACCTACATCCAAAGAGCACTGTGGACTCAAACAATGATGGATCTGGACCAAACTTGGCACGAATACTCAATATGCCCAAATGTGAACACTGGTGGTGTTTGGGGAAAATAGACTTTGACATTTGGGAGTTGTAGTTGCTCGAATTTATAGTTCACCTACAATCAAAGAGCATTCTGAATCCCACCAATGATAGAATCAGCCCAAACATCCCACACAGAACCCCCATGACCAACAGAAAATACATGGTCTTTGGCGACCCCTCTGACACCCCCCTCGTGACCCCCGCAGGGGTCCCGACCCCCAGGTTGAGAACCACTGCTTTAAAAGGAGCACAGGGCAGATAATTTATTTCTTCCCCTCTTATGATAGCGGTAGCCTAATGTTTTATCATTAATATTGTCAATAAAGAGTAAGAGGTTGTTGTATCTTTTTCTGTTCGCCTCCAACTTGCTTTTTGCTATGTTTAGTTTGCTCATAAGTTTACTTTGCCTGTACGTTATGCTTTGTATTATTTTTATACTTACTGGTGCTAAAAGGTCAAACTAAACATGACTAGCCATGTATTTAAGCATAAGCTCTGGCCAGTCCTATAAATGGTATGTGTGTGTTTGTTTTAGCAAAAGAGAGGTGCTTAAGTATTTGGAGCCTGAATGACTTTCTCATTATGTGCATTTCAGTTTGCGGTTAGCTTTACTAAATGAAGCAAAAGAGGTGAGAGCGGCAGGTCTACGAGCCCTTCGATATCTTATCCGAGACTCCAGTATTCTGCAGAAAGTATTAAAATTGAAAGTGGATTACTTGATAGCAAGGTAATAAAAGCAGATATTGGAACTGCATTTTTTCATAATACCATTTGTATCAGGCTTGAGAAGGGTCCAAGCATCTCTTAGAGAGCTAGTATAAATTAATAACATCATTCCCACTCCAACACATACTTTTAAATTATTCATTACAAACAGTTTGTGACTCATGAAAGAAACGTTTTATTTTCAAATCACATTTTCTGCATTTCAGAAACTACACCATAATCCATTCTGAGCATTTTCTGCCATGATTCAGGCTCAGAAACTCTGCACCTGGTAGTACCTGAGAGAGTCTGTGATACAAAGTGAGAAAAATCTCAATGTATAAGGGTTAATTTAACTGCTGAAGCATACTTTCTTAATTCTAGAAAAAGGACTGGTCGGCAGCCATTGTTTATAGTGCTGCTTGTTCAGCTGTAACATGAAATTGATACATATATAAGAGGGTATTCAGAGGGAGAGATTCCACAAATGTCATCAAACTGGATCTACAATGTAACCTGTTTCCCCCTTTTACTGCAGTATTTTATTTAAAATATTTACTAGGCCTGTGCGGTTTCGTTCGTTAATTTCGTAATTCGTAAAACATTCGTTAATTTTTGCATTTACGGTACGATAACAAAACATATTTTCAAACCCGGAAGGGTTTTTAAATATCGAAACGGCAACTCCCACAGTATTTACGAGCTTTCGCCCGTTTTGTAAATGGGAAGGGCGGGGCGGCGCGAGCGCACACCCAGTGAGCCAAGCACCGCCCCTGCCTGTTGGGCGCCCGGCCCGCGCGCGCTCACCCTTACAACCGGCCTCCGCGCGCCATCCAATCGGCTCCGGCTCCTGCGCCCTCCTCCTCCTCCTGGCACTTCCTGCAACACAGCTGGGAGGAGGAGGAGGAGGAGGAGGGCGCAGGAGCCGGAGCCGATTGGATGGCGCGCGCGCGCGCTCACCCTTACAAACGGCCTCCGCGCGCCATCCAATCGGCTCCGGCTCCTGCGCCCTCCTCCTCCTCCCAGCTGTGTTGCAGCCAGGAAGTGCCAGGAGGAGGAGGAGGAGGAGGAGGGCGCAGGAGCCGGAGCCAATTGGATGGCGCGCGCGCGCGCTCACCCTTACAACCGGCCTCCGCGCGCCATCCAATCGGCTCCGGCTCCTGCGCCCTCCTCCTCCTCCTCCTCCTCCTGGCACTTCCTGGCTGCAACACAGCTGGGAGGAGGAGGAGGAGGAGGAGGGCGCAGGAGCCGGAGCCGGAGCGTAGGAGCCGGGGAGGGGATTCCTGCAGCGCCGGCTCTGCCTCCGTGGCCCGCCTGAGATGAGACCAATACCATCTGATTGCCACAAATTGAAGGCTGCATCCATCCAGGCTCTTTTGCTGTGAGTTTTCAGGGCTGTATGAGTGTATGACCATGTTCCAGAAGCATTCTCTCCTGACATTTTGCCCACATCTATGGCAGGCATCCTCAGAGGTCTGTTGGAAACTAGGCAAATGGAGTTTATCTATGGAATGTCCAGGGTGGGAGAAATGAAAGCCATTCAATGCTAATCAAGGTGACCATTACTGCAACATTCACACTTACAAAATGTTTTGTAAATATTTACGAAATTTCGTAAATAACAAAACATTTTTTTTGGAAAGTTTTGTAAATATTTTAAATATTGAAACAAGAAAACACCCCAATTACAAATCGATTTTAGAAACAAATTTTTTCTTGATCAAACAGGCCTAATATTTACATATTGCCTCCCAGCCCACAAGGGCGAAGGATACAATTAACAAATAAAACCAACAGAAAACATTAAAATACTTATGTAACACCTTTAAAGCAGTGTGAAAACCATCTATATAAATAAAAATGTAATGTTTGTTTGTGGGATTAACATAACTCAAAAACCACTGGACGAACTCCCGCCAAATTTGCCCACAAGACCCCTACTAACTCATTTGGGAGTTGTACTTGCTGGGATTTATATTTAACCTACAATCAAAGAGCATTCTGAGCTCCACCAATGATGGAATTGAACCAAACATGGCACACAGGACTTCCATGACCAACAGAAAACACTAGAAGGGCTTGGTGGGCATTAACCTTGAGTTTGGGAGTTGTAGTTCACCTACACCCAGTGAGCACTGTGGACTCAAACAGTGATGGATCTGGATCAAAGTTGTCATGAATACTCAACATGCTCAAGTGCGAACACTGGTGGAGTTTGAGGAAAATAGACCTTGACATTTGGGAGTTGTATTTGCTAGGATGTATAGTTCACTTACAATCAAAGAGCATTCTGAACCCCACCAATAAGAGAATTGGACCAAACTTTTCATACAGAACCCCCATGACCAACAAAAATACTGTGTTTTCTGGTGGTCTTCGGCGACCCTTCTGACACCCCCTTGCAACCCCCCCAGAGGGTCCCAACCCCCAGGTTGAGAAATGCTGCCTTAAGGCCATCCAGTCCAACTCCCTTCACCAGGAGAAGAAAACATATTCAAAGCCCTCCTGAGAATGAGCCATCCAGCCATAGATATAGATAAATAGATATGATTCATACACACACACACACACATGCCAGATATAGTATCATAGATTTCAAAGGGATCTCTAAAGAAGGACAGTGATGTGTTGCATGTCCCAGAGTAGGCAAACCAAACAATCTCTATATCAACACTGACAAGAAATACTGTATACCCACAAGCATAAAGAAATTACATATATTAGAAACCAACACTATTTTCCAGGTCAGACTGGGCGGCCACAGCAACGTGTGGCAGGGGACAGCTAGTCTTAAAATACAACTTAAAAACAAGTTTCAAACATGAAAGGCCATTTTTTCTGGCTGATGCAAGCACAAAAGGTGTTGCTACAAAGAAGATCCTGTTACATGGAAATATCCGCCTGATTTCTTGTGGTATCAAAAAATACACAGTAGAGACGCCACAGAGAATAACAAGTTTTGGCCAGTCTCATGGTTTGGGTTGTGGCCTGGGCTACCCTTCACCCTGGATATTTAGACCCTCATGCTACCCTCTCTGTACTTGGACCCAGCTCATGCATATGTGAGTGTTCAGGGATATTTACTTGTAATACTGATTGTATATCCTGGTTGTATTAAAAAGAAAAAAAGTTGATTATAGATCGAGGAGGTTGCATGCAATAATTATATCTAAATACTAAGTTGAGAACTGAAACCCTGAAAGGAAAGGCTATTATGAAAAGTGTTATTAAGACAATTTTGCACCAATCATTTCTAGATCTTGCATATTTCCATTGCAACCTCTAAAACAACTATTGCTTGACTGCATTCTACTTTCTTCCGTCAGGGAAACCACTTGCTTAATGGAGATTTTTTTTCCAGCTGCTCTTGTGAGAAGGGGAAATGTTGATTATGTATATTTTGCCATATGAATCCTAGCTGTAAGAAAATACTGTAATATCTGTAATCCATATTTTTATTTTTAGGTGCATTGATATACAGCAGAGTAATGAAGTAGAAAGAACACAGGCACTTCGATTAGTCAGGAAAGTATGTAAATAAACTCTTTTTACTAGTTTCCAAATTATATGTAGATTGCATTAGACATTGTAGTAGTTTATTTTGTTTTAACACACAAAGTGACTGGTAATAGTGTGAAGCCTGGTTGACACATTACAAGCAGGGTTATAAATATGGAAATTGAATGTAGAGATAAATGTAGCAGTTTCATTTTATAATTGAACAAGTTCAGAAATTGACCCATATGCTATTGGAATTGCTCTTTCTCTTACTATGAGTTTATCACTTTGGTAGATTAAATATAAGTCTATGTATGTACAGCTGGGGAAATAAAATTTAAGCATTTACATGTAGAAGAGAATTGAGCCAAAAGTGTCAAGGATGGAGGGAAGAAGAATTTTAATATAAATAACAAAATCAATAAGGTTGTTCATAGTCTTATTATATGCTGTTGCTGTTATGGTCTTTGTTTAGTACCATGGCACTATATGTGGCACTTATAGGTAAAAGAACAACAAAACAGGTCATTGTTCTCAGACTTGCAATCCAATTAAGACATGACACAAAAGAAAAAGAGAGATCACATGATTGGCAGCTGGGATGCAGGGAGGGTCTGTCATCTGGAGTAGGGTTTGAGCATGATGGAGCTGTTCAGTGTACAACATGGATTTTTATTACAGACAGGAATTTTTTATAACAGACTGGAAACCCGTCCTCCTTTCTTTCCAGATGATCACTGTGAATGCTTCAATATTTCCTACTTCCGTTACCAATTCTTTGATAGCTGTTGGAAATGATGGCCTTCAGGAGAGGGACAGGATGGTTCGAGCATGTATTGCTATTATCTGTGAATTGGGTAAGAATTTTGAAAAAATTATAGGTAAGCACTGAGTGCTGGCACACAACAAGCTGATTCTTTAGCAGTGTACAGAATAATATAATACTAAAATGTGATTGCATGGCATAGAACAATGGATATTCTGTGAAGTGGGAGAAAAATATACTAATACTAAACTAGTGAATGAATGCATGAACAGAAATAATAGATTATTCTGTTTTGAGTTCAGAAGTCATCTTGTGTAACGGTCCTATGAGTGACTTTCAATAAGTAGATAAATCGAAGCCATTGCTTTAAAAAATCTAAAATAAGAACAAAAATAATTCCAGAGCTAGAAGCTATTAATCAAGATTTTTTTTAAAATGACTTAAAATAATTTTATGAAAGGCGATTTAGTCTCTAAACAAGGAAGTTTTGTAGCATGGATATGATTCCTGACCTAGGTTGTTCATCATTCACAGCAGGCCACTTTAAATGTTGCTCAGCAATATGTGCCAAATCAATGTAGTTTATATGAAATAATCAGGGTAATTACACCCAAATATACATGGAAATTATGGAACCATATAGTGGCTAAAAATGTCGTAACGTAAGCTTGGCTGAATTCAGTTGTAGCCCTATATTCAGTTACATGGAAGTAGATCCTACTGAAAACTGCATGACTAACCTGAGATAATCATATGGCTGCATTTTTTTAAAAAAAATTCAACTATTTAGGCTAAAGAGTATTCATGTAAAAGTGTCCATTTGTTGGTTCAGTATGTTGAACCAAGTATATGAAAAGAATCTATTGGATATTTCTGTGTGTGTGTGTGTGTGTGTGTGTGTTTGTGTACACGTTATCTATATTGTGAAATGACTATATAACTGTAGAAAGATAGTGGAGTTATAAAACGTCTTTCGCAGTCTCTGGGAAATAAGCATACAATATGTTTCAATACTAAATGGAAGTTTTTAAACTAACATTTTAAACAACCTCTGAGGATGCTTGCCATAGATGCAGGCGAAACGTCAGGAGAGAATGGTTCTAGAACATGGCCGCATAGCCCGAAAAACCTACAACAACCCAGTGATTCCAGCCATGAAAGCCTTCGACAATTTTATGAAATGTACCACATAAATATAGTAGATCTTAGTCCTAGATATGTGGGTGGTGATATTACAACTTAACTGGATCATTCTCTTTCAGCAATTCAGAATCCAGAAGTAGTTGCGCTTCGTGGTGGATTAAGTACCATTTTGAAAAATGTGATTGATTGTCAGTTAAGCCGTATAAATGAGGCCCTCATAACTACAGTTTTACATCTTCTCAATCATCCAAAGACTCGACAGTATGTACGAGCAGATGTAGAATTAGAGGTAAGAACCTCATTTTCTCTATTCATATTATGTTTACATTAGCTTATTTCAAATCAAGAAGAGAGTTTTATGCATTTGCATCCTGTGAAATATCATGTATTTAATGTTATTTACCAGTACCTAATCAATACATCTATAGGTTAGAGCAGGTTAAAATTATGTATGTTTTAAGGTATTTAATAGTTGCCTGTGTGTAAAGCTGCCTTTAGTCCTCTTCAGAGTTGAGAAGGGCAGGGTATAAATATGGTAAATAAATAAATAAATAAAGCAGTTGACAACCTTAAAAAGAATAAAATTACCTAAAAAGTATGAATGTTAAAATAAAATTTAACTTACAGTTATTAAAACTACTCCATTGAAATCATATTAAAATGAATAAGTAAAAACTGTTAAAACAATTGAAACACCATACAGCACCCTTTGGCTCATTCATAATAAATTATTTATTTTTATTTATTTCAAATATTTGCATCCCACCCTTCTCAACCCCTGGAGGGGGACTCAGGGCAGCTTACAGTCAGCAGCGATTCAATGCCCAATATTCTGTTTTAAAACCCTGACTGAATAAAAAGGTCTTAGCCCGTTTCCAAAGGGACAGCAGGGAAGGGGCCATTCTGACTTCCCTGGGCAGGGAGTTCCAGAGTCCAGGCCCAGCCATCTCGTGAGTCCCCAGCAGCTGGACTTGTGATGCTGGTGGAACTGAGAGAAGGACCTCTCCTAAGGATCTCAAAGTCCAGACAGGGAGATAGGATCTACGAAATAAGTTGGAACCAGACCTGAGTCATATAGGTCATAACCAGCACTTTAAATTGTATCCTAAAACAAAGTGGCAACCAGTGCAATTGTTGCAATAAGGGAATTGTATACTTCCTGTAGCCAGCTGTAGTTAACAATGTGGCAACAGTTTCTACATACTTTTCAAAAGCATCTCTAGCATGTTACAATAATCCAAATGGGATGTAACTAAGACATGTACCACCATGACCAAATCTGACATCACAAGGAAATGTACAGTTGGTGCACATTTTTAAAATGTGCCGAGGAGCTC
This sequence comes from Anolis sagrei, assembly GCF_037176765.1. Lineage (NCBI taxonomy): Eukaryota > Metazoa > Chordata > Lepidosauria > Squamata > Anolidae > Anolis > Anolis sagrei. The sequence continues at coordinate 278,019,693 of NC_090022.1, forward strand.
CAGCCACTACAAATAGACGGGCCTCCAGGTTCAACATTGAGTCCAGAAATATAGACAAACCGAGAACCTGTGCCTTCAGGGAAATTATTATCCCATCCAGCACAGGATGAACCCTATTCTTCAAACAGCCTTCTGACTGACTAGGATTAAGTTTCAGTTTGTTTGCCCTCATCTAGTCCATTGTTGACAACAGGTCCACTTTTAAATACACTAAAATCCTGCAGGCTATGGGATGGGATGCCAGGTCAGGGGGATGTAATCATGATAACACTGCTTCAAAATTTGGCAGGCAGAGCTGAGCAAGATTACCTCCATCCCTCCTCACCCCTGTCTCTCCCAGTCAGTTATCTATAATGCAGGCTAGAATAATTTTTATTCAGACTTTTTTTGTGCTTGATATTATGTATTTTAATTAAGTAAGTAAACCCTAGATTAGTTGTATTTTGTGTCAGCTTTCTTAACAGTTGAAGAGGGCAGACAGGCAGATATGCAGAAAGACAATAATATTTTCAAATGTTTTTCAGGTGGATAGGAATAAAAATGAATACTTTTAAAACTTTTTTTACTTTTTTATTGCAGCGGATTTTAGCTCCATACACAGACTTTCACTACAGGCATAATCCAGACACTGCAGAAGGACAGCTCAAGTAAGTACAGTCACAGTTAGTCAAGTTTCACTAAGATTTAAAATGTCATTCTGCTGTGGAAAAGAGAAGATATTTCACCATCTCATTTTTCAAACAGAGAAGACCGAGAAGCACGGCTTTCAGCTAGCAAAATGGGAATTGTGGCAGCATTTCGCTCATGGGCAGGTAAGACTTTTTTAAAAACTTTAGCACAAGTTATTAAATAGAATGATGATATTCTTTTGAGTGTGCATAAGGATACTGCCCTGTTTTTTAAATTCTTTTAATGTGATAAGCACAGCTTCAAACATTATGTAGTCAGAGCCCTTCAGCCTTATTTTCCTTTTTACTGCTGTGATTCTTTATCCTCCTATCAGCTCTTCCTGCATATGCAGAGAAAACTCTGGCAGCAATAGTTTGTGATAGAGATTATTACATGTAGGGGAAAATCTCTCTTGCTCTGTCTTCCAAAGTACAGTTCATAGCCTGACTGCCCCAACATGTTTGCCTCTTTAGGAGAAGATCAGCAGTTTATTGTTCAGCTGATTCTTTAATTTGTCTCCACAAAAAATTGAACAATTGATACATAGCTATGAATGAAGTTGAATTAAGACCTCCCATAAATCTAGATTTAACCTCAAGAACCTTTCCATTGCAATTACTTTGCAACTTGAGACATTCTATCTCATCTCTGTAAAGTATATCCCTCTTTTTACCCTCACTTGTCATGCTTGGATCCTGGGCACAACAGGAGTTGTCTTCTTTTGTTTACCCCTCAGCACCATTTGTTTGTTTCCCATTTATTGAAAACCTATCATGGCGTTTTCTTGGAAAGAGGCTGAAAACTGAAAGAGTGTGCCTAACCCAAGATCACTCAATGTATTTCCATAGCTGAGCAAGCATTCAAACACTGGCCTCCAGGATTCTTGTCCAGCACCCAAACCAATGCTCTCCCAACAGCACCCTTCAGTTTTCCCCCATCTTTAAACTTAAATGGGAATTACTGTAAACAGTACAGTGTCATTGGAAAAAATAGACTTTTTGTTTCTATCATGGTGGGGCCCAGGCTGTTTTTTAACAGAATGATTGATGGGACCTGAAGCACAAGTAGTTGAGTGCTACCACCTAAGACAGATTTGAAAAAAAAGGCTAGAGTAGAACCAGAAACCTCTTAACAGCTGTTAGCCATGATAGAAGTTCTGTATGCAGAGATGGAGTTCCTTTGGATACCAAATACTGGGAATTTGTGACAGTGTCACTGCTAGTCTAATTTGTACGAGTTTTTGAAAATATCCAACCATATGTTGCAGAAGTTTTCCATTAAATAATATATTTGTGGAGACTGATACATTGTCAATGGGATACTTGCAGAAGTAGATTTCTCAATATGCTGTTGTGTAACTTTGTATTTAATTTTGATTTTAGGTATCATTAGTTTATGCAAGCCTGGGAATTCTGGGATCCAATCTCTAATTGGGGTGTTTTGTATACCTAACATGGAAATACGGGTATGTGTTTTATTTCTATGGGTTGAATTCTTGGGCTTGATTATACTCAATTCTTCTGATACTATTGGAGAAAAATGTATGAATTTGGGGGAGGGGGGAAGGCATCTACATTACGTGTTTGTGAAAGGATGTCAGACTGTGCATAGACCTTACGAGATTCGGTTCTTGTGAGGCATTCAAAAAAGCCTGAGGTTGAGACACTAGAGCAGTTGGTGGTTCATCTAGCTTTTCCCATGATGGACCCAGGTTTTGGGAGTTGATTGTTTTGAATAAAATTTTGATATTTATATGCAGGACTAGCCAGAGACTGCTGATTCTTTTCTCCCTTGGACTGTGGTAGTTGGGATGGAGGGAGATTCTTTTATCTGCTACTGCCTAGACATAACAGAGATGTGCCTGCTTCTTCCTCTCCCTCTGAATCCTGAGTAGTGGTATTTGGCATGGAGAGAGGGCCTTTCATCTGCTTCCAGGATTTAAAAACTTTAGATATGCCCTGTAATGTAACCATGATGCTTGCCTACATGACATTTACTACTGTCACATGCCATAGAGTTTAGTTTCAAATCATGTGTCTCTTTCACATGCATCTGTTGAATACATAGGGCAATGAAGGGAATTGGAAAATCCAGTGTTCCCTTTCAATCTTAAGTATGTTAGTTGTGATGGAAACCTATAACTTGCTAGCCCTTGTGTATTGTCCACAGTGGCATCTTCAGCCAAGGATCTCTATTGGTAAAGAAGTGAGCTTAGTTACAATCCTTTGCACAATGGCACTAAACCTGTATATCTCTGGGTGATAGCAGAATTTCCTTAAAATCAGCTTTATTACATTCCCTAAACATTTTAATTGTTGTAAATGTTTTCTCCCTCTTATCCTTTTTTAAAAATGTGGATTTGAAGATTAAGAGGAAACATAAGCAATTATAGAGGTTTGTCCATTTTTTTAGAGTGTTTTAGTTTGTTTTAACATTTTGAAACCATATTCTCAATACAGATGTTTAGATTTCTGCTGATTTTGGTATTTTTACCCCTTTTGTCTTTAGAGAGGACTGCTTGAAGTTCTGTATGATATTTTTCGACTTCCTCTTCCTATTGTGACTGAAGAATTTATAGAAGCACTTCTCAGTGTAGGTTAGTATTCTTAGTACAATGCATTGGTGATACAGTATATCCAGACCTATATTCATATTTCTGGATCTGCAGATAAAATTTGACTTCAGCGTAAGTATCAGATGTAGAATTGCAAAAACTAGAAGCTTTTTCTTGATGTGATCTTGAAGGTTGGTTTAAAAAACTTTAAAGGTTTAGCATTCCATAGTGCCCATGGACAATGAATGTTTATAGCTTGCTATTTTTATAGCTTACTATGTTTATACTCAAATTCTTGTTAAATTCAGCAGTAAATTCATTCATTTATGTGTACTGATTATACTTGGCACAACTTTTTCACATGCTAAAATTATAAAATACTTGCAGATTTTTTCCTCAAGTGCATTAGTACACTTCTAAAAGAATTTAATTCCATCTTTTGTGAGCATTAATTCAAAACCCTTGAAACCAAAACACTCTTACTGAGAGTTTCTCAGACCGTTCTTCCTCTGACAAAAGTAAAATCAAACTAAGCTGAATGTAAGGCAAAATTAAAGAACATTGATGTCCCTTGCAATCTCTAACCACATAAAGTGGCAAGATATTGTACATGTTTGCAAATAACTAAATCTGGAAGTAGAAATCTATCCCTGAACTCCACAGAGGATCATATATAGATTGCATTCTAAAGTTTTAAATATAGAAGAAACCATTTTATTATTTGATTATTTGGAGATTCCAGCTATTTTAATTAAATAATAGTCGTTGAGGGAAGCATTTTATCATTTATATATGCAACAGTGACGTAAAAAAGCAGCTGCTGTTCTGTATAAATGAGAACATGGTATAGGACTAATGAGCATTCCCACCCATGAGCCCCCAAAATGGTTCCTTGTACACATGCAGTGTTGATTGCAGTCCTAGAACTCAAAAAAAATAAGATGGCATACAATAGTGAAACAAGATGAAATTAAGTGAGAGATCAGCTCTAAGATTTTGTTTTGCTTTGGCTAGACTGACTGAAGCCCCATTATCTTTTTGGAAAGATGTCTGTATCAAAAGATCCCCTGGTTCCTTTCATTTCATGTAACTCCGAATATAGTGTGTGCTTATTTTCCTTCTGGCATGACAGAAGTATAAGGACCTAATTTATAATTGAAAGTTAGGTTTTAAACTGGTTCATTGTTCAGAAATAGAATCATAGGATGAAACTGACATTATCAGACATAGAATTCCTCTAAAAGTGTGTGAGAAAAAAGCACATCACATATGGTGCATTTCCTCAATATATTCTGCCCCAAATAATTATTGAGGAGCCAGTTTTACAGTAATATTGTTTTGTAAATGTGGAAAGGTTCAGACATCTTTTTGATCAATTCCAATTAGTAAGTGTGTATATGCTTTGTGTAACACACTGCAACAGGAGAAGAAAGAGACAGGTAGATGCAAATGAATAGTAAAAAATGAAATCAGATGAATGGTGACAAGGGATAAAGATACTGACTGTTGCTGTTTTGCATTTAAACTTAGTATTTTCACTTCAATACTTTCTTGTTGCAGATCCAAGCCGGTTTCAAGATAGTTGGAGACTCTCTGATGGCTTTGTAGCTGCAGAAGCTAAAGTTATATTACCTCACCGAGCCAGATCCAGGTATTTCTTTATTTCCTATAGAATAGGCATGGGGAAACTTCAGCCCTCCAGGTGTTTTGGACTTCATCTCCCACAATTCCTAACAGCCGGTAAAAGGGCCGAAGTTTGTCCATACCTGCTATAGAAGAATGCCATCTTTGACTTACTTTAATAATGCAAAAGAGAGGTACAGCTTGAGCTGATTTTGCTGTGTTGTTTTTTTTCATTTTGATTTAGGCCTGACCTCATGGATAATTACTTGGCACTGGTTCTCTCTGCTTTCATTAGAAATGGATTGTTAGAAGTAAGTCTGGGTTTAACTTGAAATGTTGAACACTTTATCCTACATTATTGAAGTATGTGCTTGTGTGTCTACACACACACAGAGATGGTTATAATGTCATTTCACTTTTTAATTGCTCCAGGGTCTCGTAGAAGTGATCACAAGTAGTGATGATCCTGTGTCTGTCCGGGCAACCATCTTGCTGGGAGAACTTCTGCATATGGTAAGACTACGATTTTGTTACTTATTATTTGCCTCAAATGTGCTAGGGATGGACTTTATTCCCAAGCATGGGAAACAAGAGAGCTGTTTTGAAGGGAAAACATACAAAGGTGGTGTGTGAGAGTTATATTATTGGTCCATGTAGTAGCTCTCCCGAATGTCAGCCAGGATTTATTTGTTTGTTTGGATGGGATTCAAGACAACTAATGAAAGGATTCTTTCCAGAAACCGCTGCTTCTCCTTGGTGATTTCCTGTCCTAAATATTAACCAAGCCTATCCCTTTGTAGCTTTTGAGATCAGATAGGATCGGAGCATTATGGTGGCGATGATATGCATATATGATTACCCAAAATTCCCTATTCCCACATAGTTCTTTGTAAGGGATCAGTTGTGTGGTTTGAGGATGTTTTTCTGCTGCCCTGTTCTCTGTAGTCTTTCCTCCACTGTGGAAATTTAGTTCACAGTGGATTTATTCTTGACTTGAGAACTTGCTTGTGCTGTCTGAATGGTTCTTGAAGTATGCTTCAAAAGAATAAGTCAGGTATCATACTATAAGTGTCTCCTGTATTAATCATTGAGTCGCCGATAGGCTGAGAAAGGCGGTATATAAATACAGTAAATAAATCCCTGCAGGATATTATTTTTTTACTCTTAGAATTGACTAGCTGTAGAATAAGCCACACAAATTGCTTGTTGGCCCTTTTAATTTAGTTAGTTAATTGCTTTGGGAAATGAATAGTTAAAAATGTTGTCTAAGGGTTAATCAAATAAAAAAAAATCTTTCCAGTCACTTTGTTTGAAATTATTATCACTCAAAGTTTCTATGAGCTATTGTATGTGTGAAAAGTATATTTATTGTCTTCAGTGGTCTTAAATGTATACTGTTATGGGGTAGCGGGGACATGAACATTTTTCAAAGTCTGTGAAGCTTTATCTCTTTTCCAGGCAAACACCATTCTGCCTCATTGTCACAGCCACCACTTACATTGCTTACCAACTTTAATGAACATGGCAGCATCTTTTGACATTGGAAAGGAAAAGAGACTGTAAGTACAAATTTTAGTGAAAACTGTAAACATATATTTTTCTTCGTGGTCTCTGTGAGTGCACACATGTGGAGTGACTGCGCCTGCGCAGGCCCCAACAGAAACTTCCCAAGTTTAAAATTTCCAAGTTTTGGCGGTAACCCCGCCCAGTCCCCGGCAGGGCATAAAAGGCGCATACGCTCCGCAGTTCCTGTTTTTCCGCTGCAAGGCTTGCATCAGAACTTCCTCGCTATGTCAACGACTCGCTTCAAGCACTGCTTGCAGTGTTCTAGAAAGATTCCTGACTCTGATAAGCACTGTACAAAGATTTTTAAAGAATATCATATGTAAAAGGCTCTTTCTGTAAAATTGTATGAACTGGAGGAAGAGTAGAGAAAAAGAAAAGAGGGATGCAAGAGGGATTTCATCAGTAGAAATATGCAGTTTCTATAATAATAATCATCATCATCATCATCGTCTTCATCTTTTTTATATCCCACTTTTTTCTCCACAAAGAAGATTCAAAACAGCTATTGCTCATTAAATCTCCCACCCCTGATACATGTTGGACCTCTCAAAGTGTTCCTCAGTGCACTGGAGTAGGTTTTGGTCCTGGTTGAGCATGGGGCTGTGGGGAACACTAAACATGGCCCTCTTCTTGTTCTGTTGATGAATATGTTTGCTATTTCAAAAAATCTCCTGTTGGTGAAGAGAGAGCAGTTGCAGTCAACGGGATTTTGTTTTCTATAATATGATTTTAGGTTGAAAATCTCTGTTGCACAAATAGTTTTTCATTAGAACAGATTGTATTTGTTTAAAAACAAAACATGCTTCATCTTCTTGGTTTTTGTTTTGTTTTGAAGTTTCATCTATTTTCAAAATGTGGAAACAAATTTGTTTTGGAAGTGCTTTAGTATTTCTGTTTTGTCTCATTACATAAATTCAAAATGTTCATGAAGCAGGCATCTTGTGTTTTACAACATTCACAGATTTTATTGGCTACTGTTCATGCTCTGAGTGATTATACCAGTAACAATGACTCAGAGCTTTTGATTTCTTTATTTTCAGTAGCATTTGTACCTTCTTTAAATGAGTGAGATATTTTATGCTAATTTATTGAGTTGTATACTTAATGCTTCTCTTCAAATTAAGTACTAAATTTTTCACTCTATGCTTTTCTCTCTATCAGACACGTTATGAACAATGATAAAAGCTTTGTGGTGTAGCAGATTCCCCATTGCCTATCCTAGACATATTTTTTAAAATACCCTATGTCATGCTCCAGGTATCATTGTACTATCAAAAAAATATGGTGGAATGTAAATACTTCCACCCCATTCATCCCTACTCACTTGTTTCTGCCAGCTATTCATCCCTGGAACATTGGAAATACTTGGATTAGTGTTTAATACTCTTGAGTGTTAGACTGTAGCCTCCAAATATTTGTGAGCTCCATATTTCACCCTGCTGCTGGAATCCACTGTGATAGGGGCAAACAACCCTTCCACAACCCTCCTTCCCTTTTTCATTTTAAATATATCACTACATTACCAAATTTGAGTGAGTTATGTTTTTTGATCTGTGTCCTGATTAAAGTTGCCCAGTTCTGCCTCAAAGCCTAACCTTCTTTAGTATGACCCCAGGAAAAATATAAATGGCCATGTATTTCAGAACCTTACAAATGTAAACAATGCAACAGGAGTCTTATCACGTGATGCTTTTTGATCATATAAATATTTTCTTCTGGCAGACGAGCCAGTGCAGCACTGAATTCTTTAAAACGCTTCCATGAAATGAAGAAACGAGGACCTAAACCTTATAGCCTTCATCTAGATCACATTGTTCAGAAAGCCATGTCAACACATCAACGAAGAGATCAATATCGTGTGCAAAAAGATATCTTTATTCTAAAGGTAGGATTCTCAGATTTAAGACTTTCTGTGTGTTTTTTTAAAAAAATGTTTTATTATATGTATATTTGTATCACTAGGAAGCACTTTGTAGTAGTTTAGATGTGTGTGAGAGAGAGTCAAAACTGGAGAGTTCAGTGGTGGTTATTCAAACAGTGGAGCAATCCATAATCACATTATATAGCATAACTTATCCCTCTTCTGTAAGTATTTGAGGCAGGAGTCAAAAATTCTCTGTGAAATTATAAATTGCCTATTAATGTGAATGTAATGGTGTAGCAAATTTCCATTTTACTCTTCTCTTTTGTGATTAAAGGACACAGAGGAGGCATTGTTAACAAATCTAAGAGATAGCCAAGTTCTTCATCACAAAGAGAATCTTGAGTGGAACTGGAATCTTATAGGGACCATACTTAAGGTAAGCAGAGATGTCTTGATTAACGTTCAAGAAATACATCGAGACAGATTTGGTTTACCATACTTACAGTCCTCTCTATCTTCTGTTTTCTAGTGGCCAAACATCAGTCTAAAGGCTAACAAAGATGAACAATTGCACAGGTATGCAATTAACTTTATGGAGAAATACCCAGATTCTGAAAAGAACTTAATAGTTCTTGAACAAAACCTGTTCCTACATTGTGAAATCACAAATTCAGAAAATATTTCATTACATCTTGAATAGTCAGTTCATACATAATGGAATTGTAAAGATAACATTATTTGCTAGTAACAGCTCCATTTGAACATGTGCGTTTGCTATGGAAATGTGTCTATGCTGTAATACCATGTTGCAGAGTGTGTTGTGTTTTCTGCCCTGTTCTCTGATAGTTTTTAAATTTAATTCCTTGGAAGCATTATACTAATTGATTTTGAGATATTATGGGCAGTAAATTTGTTTTTTATAACAAGTGTAGACTGAGGCAAAATGATTGTCTCTGATTAAACAGTTGAAACAACAACAACAATAATAACAGCTTTATTCTTATATCCCACCACCATCTCCCCAAAGGGACTTGAGATATCTTACAGACGGCACAAGGTGCCTAAAACATAAAAGTGAACACAATATAAAATGCAACAAAATAAAACACATTCACATATAAAAACATCAATTCAGACTCAATTTTCAGTCTGTGGTGGTAAATTACTGCAACTATTCCCAAATGGTGAGCCATCAGACTTATAGTATTGAACATGGTTCAGATCAGCAAAGCAACAGACAAGACTTTAATGGTGAGGATGTTTTCAGTAAGTCTGAACTGACAGCTGAATTGTGAAGGTAAAATAACAGTTGAAATATTTTAGTAGTGGCTCATCCATAGCTTCTAGTATTCATTCTGATTTCAAACTAAAGGTGGACTAATGTCAAAAAAGATTTCTTTGAATATATTGGTTTCATCCAGAATATATAGATGGTGCAGTGGGTTAAACCCCTGTGCCGGCAGGACTGAAGACCGACAGGTTGCAGGTTCGAATCCGGGGAGAGGTGGATGAGCTCCCTCTGTCAGCTCCAGCTCCCCTTGCGGGGACATGAGAGAAGCCTCCCACAAGGATGATAAAAACATCAAATCATCCGGGCGTCCCCTGGGCAACATCCTTGCAGACGGCCAATTCTCTCACACCAGAAATGACTTGCAGTTTCTCAAGTCGCTCCTGACACGACAAAAAAAAAAATAATAATCCAGAAATTCAGTCTGTGCTAATGCCACATATCTAGATATTTCTCTGGTGAGATGGAACTGTATTTCAGTTCAATCTCAATGGGAATAACTTGTTGACAACAAGAGCATGTTTCTTTTACTTTGCAACAACTTGGTTTACCAAAAAATGTCATAGGATATTCTCCCCTCTCAATATTTTATGTTATCAGAATGGAAAAGTAACCTGGTAGCGAAGACTTAGTACATTTGCTAGGAATTTAAAAAAAAATGACTGGTTTTTTTTTTTTGTTAAAAGAGAAAATGGGTATGTGGCAAGTGACTAAAATTTGAGGAAATTATTTACAACTTTCCTGATAATATTATGATAGTATCCCTTCACTGGTTTTGTATGGATTTGGCAACAGAATGTGACTACGAAGGACTAAAATTCCCCTTCCAAAGTGAATGTGGATTAATGTTAGTGTGGTATAACACTTGAAATGAGTAAAATGTGTTGACTGTCTTGCAAAGAAAACATGCTAAACTTTTGTGTGAAACTTTTTGTTTTAAACTTTATTCTTCTGCTTGATACTAGATTTGTACGACGGCTGATATATTTCTATAAGCCCAGCAGCAAATTGTATGCCAACCTGGATCTGGATTATGCAAAATCCAAACAACTCACAGTTGTGGGCTGCCAGTTTGCTGAGTTCCTTCTTGAGTCCGAAGAGGTAAGATTAGTTTAGTTCAGCCATAACTAACAAAGAGCGCCTCCTTATAATTGAACATCGTGGGAGGAGGGAATTTTAAAATGTTCTCATTCTTTTGTTACACCATGTTTACTACATCTTAAGTAAAGTACAATGGGGGGAATTAATTTTAAAGATTCAGACCAAGATATTCTAATTTGCTTGACCAAATCTTAGTATAGGAATAAATTTTATAATCCATATTGTTTATTCAAAGGCTATGATAGACAAAGTCTAGGAAATACATTGGTTGGAGGCTAAAGAAATCATTTTCCAACTTGGTGCCCCTCAGTGCTCCTAGTACTCTCAAGTACCATCACAAATTGACACATTGTCTGGGCTGTTATCTAATGCATTTGAAGGGGGCCAGGTTCAGGAGTACTGCTGCCAAATATTAAAACACATTAATAAAATGTAAAAGGATGTGATTTGTTTGAGTTCTTCAGATAGTTTGAAACCTTTCCTTAACCTTGCACCCAAAGAAGTAACTAAAAATCACATTAAAGTGGTGTCCTGTTACTCCAGCTTTTCCAATGGAACTAGCTTTAATCTAGCCAGTGAATCAATAGCTGACATCACATTCTAAGATCAGTCGGCCTCTTTCAGTTTTATGAGTAAAGAGATCTCATTGCTGCTCCCAGTTTGGAAAAGGTTAGAACATGTTTGTGCAGTAAATTGGCTAAGAAGGCCAAGAGAGTTGTGTGAACTGAATTATAGTTGTTTATTTATTATTTATTTATTTACTGCATTTATATACAGTTTTTCTCACCCCCAGGGTGGAAGCAAAGCAGTTTCCTACATAATAAAGGCAAAATTCAATGCTGTACATACATGTTAAAGCCAAAGCATAATATCTAGACAATAATGTATAACTTTAATTTAAAAACATTAACCATATTAAAACATAAAGCATAAATATAATTTTGACATTAAAACATAGAATCAAAACATCTTAGCATAAACATTAAAATCACATAATCCAAAATCATAATCTGAAGCCATTCCGATTGTCAATTGCACATATTCCCTATTAGATTCTTGCACTGCTCACTGACCAAAGGCTTGGTCCCACAGCTTGTCTTTGCTCTCTTTCTGAAGGCCAAGAGGGAGGGTGCTGATCTAATTTCACTGGGGAAGGAGTTCCACAGTGGAGGGGCCACTATTGAGAAGGCCCTGTCTCTCGTCTCCACCAGCTGCACCTGTGAAGGAGGTGGGATCGAGAGCAGGGCCTCTCTGGAAGATCTTAACCTCCATCATAGTTTATAGAGGGAGATCCGTTTGGACAGGTAAGCTGGGCCAGAACCATTTAGGGCTCCGCCCTGAGTCCCTTTGGGGAGATAGAGCGGAATATAAATAAAGATGATGGTGATTATTATTATTATTATTTGAAACACAACAAGATGAGTCCACAGCAGAGAAGATCACTCTACTGGCTGTTGAATTGGATCACATATCGGACCCTTCCCAAGTGTCTAGAATTGTGTGTTGTATCGGCAAATGATGCGTGCATATCCCAGTAAGGTGGCATTCTGCAGCTGGCAGATGGTAATCTTGTCAGTGCCGATTGTGTTTAAGTGCAGGCCAAGGTCTTTAGGCACTGCACCCAGTGTGCCGATCACCACTGGGACCACCTTTACTGGCTTGTGCAAGAGTCGTCGTCATCGTTATTATTATTATTATTATTGGCTAAAGTTTGGTAGCAAACTGACAGCCAGTGGAGCTGACATAACAGTTCAAAATAACTAGATGATTTCAGTCAAATGTTTAGGTTTACTATTTGAACACACAGAGCAAAGAAAATGTTGGTTATAACTCTTAACATTTGCTTTAGCCTACCAGTTCATCTCTTGCATGCTGCAAAATATCCTTTTTAAGAGACAATACTGAATTGACTGTTAAGCATTGTGCTATTTCTGGCTGCAGACTGCTGAGCCAAGAAGCCAGGCTACTTCTGTACACAGTCTTGCCTGCAAAATTGATTCGTTGGCCTGGTTTTATTCAAGATTTGGGGTGGGGGTTATCCACAGGTCAATCAACATGCACTTTTGCCCCTCAGGAAGGAAGACAGGAAGGAAAGAAGGAAGGAAGGCAGGTGCAACAAAAGGTAGATATAGACTTATCTAAACTTTCTACATGCTAAACCTTTGCATCTTTCTCTTGTCACGCAAAGGGCAGTGAGTCAGAATTGCTCATTCTAGCTCCTTTGTTGGACAAAACTCAGAAGCTGATGGGAGAGGAAGGTACCAGAGGATGTAAGTGCACTTTTGTAGGAACCTGCTCTTGAACTGCTTCACTTGTCAACTGCCACTGTTGCCTCTGAGAAAACACCGCCTGCCTGGAGTTTGTTTACTGTTGTGGCTGCCATAATCCTTACAGGAATAACTTTCAGCTTATGTCAAGATCATCTGAGGGCGGTATTGCATCTGACCTTCCACTCACATTTCTCATGAAGGAATTCTAAAACAATCTTTAGAGCTTACTTTTTAAAAAAGACTCTCACTGTTTTTCAAGTCTCTGTACATTTCAGAGTCTTCTCAATAAAAGTTTTTTTCCTGTGTTCATCGTATTTTGTATTGTTCTTGTCAATATTTGTCTTTATGGTAAGAATGATGTAAATAGTTTTCAGTGAACCTCCCCCTCAAAAGGAACTGACACTTTTGTTCTTTCATTTTAAGCAGGATGGTCATAGCTATCTTGAAGACTTAGTGAAAGATATTGTACAATGGCTTAATTCTTCATCTGGAATGAAACCAGAACGCAGTCTCCAGAACAATGGGCTACTTAACACCCTTAGTCAGCACTACTTTTTGTTTTTTGGTACGCTTTCCTGTCATCCCCATGGAGTGAAAATGCTTGAAAAGTGTAACGTGTTTCAGTGGTAAGCATTCGCTTTAGATACAAAATATTTTGACATAACTTGTGGTTTGGAAAATTAATCATTCTCTCACTGTACTTTAAATTATTGCTAGTTTGTTAGTTGATGCTTTTAGTAGTAACAATTCTGAGCCCAAAGCACAACATTAAATTACAGCACTCCCAAACTGTACTTAAATCATTTTCTATACATAACTTAAAAATGTGCTAGATTCCAAACATTTTGTTTTGTGAAGGTGACAACCCATTTAAAAATATATGTATTCATAATATTTCCAAAGTGAGTGCTGCACATTTATAATGTTTATTTAATTGAGAGAATAGACATAGTGCAAAGATTTTACCAGGGAAAGAAAGTCACCTTCATGTTCAAATGTGTTACTAACTTTGTCCTCTTTAGCTTCATAATAATTGTTGGACCTGAAATTATGTAACATTTTAATATAATATAGAAAGCCAATGTGGTGTAATTCCCCCTCAGCCTCAGAGAGTTCAAACACAAACCCCTTTGGAAAAATAATGCCAGGAAACCCCCATAATAGAGAGCCATCATAAGTAAGAAGCAATTTGAAGGCATATGGCTACAGCAAGGCAAAAATCGAGTGTCTCTGATTGAACTTACAATCTAAAAATTAATACTAAGAAGTGTCAGATGGAGAGAAGATGGTGAGATATTTAAAAGTCAGTTGGGTATCTCATATGCATCTGTATCATGGAAACTTTTTGGGATTTAGGAGCTGAACGCCCCCACCCTCCCCACCCCATTAACTCAATCCCAACATATATATTTTGTCATCAAATGCCAACTTTATGCGTTCTTTAGACTGTAAAAAGCAAATTTTCTTTCTGGTATTTAGTTTCCGGAGAAGGTTTTTCCCCCAATAGTAAGTGACCTGGGATTTACTTCCAGTCCAGTTTCTATTGGGGCGGAGGGGGGGGGGGGGGTCTTAAAAAATTCCCAGGGATCTCCCATGACATTGCAAAGATGCCTCTTAACACCTAGTAGGCATTTGGGAATATGTGAGGGAAAAACATTTTTTATTAAAAATTGGGGGCACCCTGTGAGCAACAAACATTCCTAATCAACATAATTGGGACATTACTTTCCATCTCATTTATAGATAATTTACATTTGTTTTACCCATACTTAACTGTTTTTCAGTCTCCTTAATCTTTGCTCCTTGAAGAATCAAGACCACTTGCTCAAACTGACAGTTTCTAGTTTGGACTACAGCAGGGATGGATTAGCAAGAGTCATCCTTTCTAAAATTCTAACTGCTTCAACAGATGTAAGTGATGGCCAGCTTTCTATATATTTAGGTGGCATTGTTAATTTTTTTTGTAGATAGCATCATGGTAGACTGTTGGACTTCAATCATAAAAATTGACAATCAGATCATTGATGACTTTGAAGCAGTTACATTCTGTCAACTTGTTTTATTTCTGGGGGTTATTAAGATGTTGAATGTACATATATGAATCTTGGGGAAAGAGAGAGTGGGGAAAGAGAGAGATAAACATTAAGTCCCCTAGTTTTACAGAAAGCAGGTTCAGTTTGTAGTTATATTCACACAGTTCTTGGTATAGAGAATTGGTGCTTTGGGAATTTCAGATTTCTGTTGCGATAAAAAAACACAATATATATGAGCTGTCTACTTCTAAATTTCTCATCCATTCTGACAGGATTTGGGATTTATAGGCCTAATCTCAAAGGTTTTTGCCACTTTATGTGGCAACAACACCAGAGCTTCCTTAATTATGCTCATGGAAATATAGCCGCATTTTGAAGCATGTTATCTAATTGCAAGTTTGGAAAATATGCTTTTCTTTGCCATATTTCATCAACTGCTTTTCTACTAACCAGTTTTTTTTCTCCTTTATAGAACTGTAGGTTGTATGCTACCAAACACCTCCGAGTTCTTCTGAGGGCCAATGTAGAGTTCTTCAGTAACTGGGGAATTGAATTATTGGTCACTCAGCTTCATGACAAAAATAAGGCAATTTCTTCAGAAGCACTTGATATCCTCGATGAAGCATGTGAAGACAAGGTAGGAATCCTTTGCACACTTTTCTAGAATTCTTCTGTGGTTTTGTGCACATATATATTAAGAGATAGATACATCAGATTTTTCTACACTAAATTTACTTTGCTTGGTAACATAAAAATTGATATTGCTTATATAGCAGTAAATAATAATCTGTAGGAGCATGCCCCAGATGTAATTGCAGATAGAGTGAAAGTCATGAAGAATCTTTGTTAAATCTGAATTACTCATATATCTTAAATTTCTCAGGTCTGCCTCTCACAATTAGAGCATCTAAGATATATAATTTCTAAGACATAAAAGTATTTCAGACATGCAGTTTAATGTCCATAGTTTATATATATTCAAATTGCTTCATATAAGGAAATAAGCCAACGTGTAATTCCTTAGTGATTGGTGAGAGAGTTCAGTATATCCGTAACTTAACTTTTGATATATTGTTAAAATATCACTTCTGTATTCTCTGTTAGGCAAACCTTCATGCTCTCATTCAGATGAAACCAGCACTATCACACCTTGGAGACAAGGGCTTGCTTCTCCTTTTAAGGTAGTAAATCTTTAATATAACAAGTCAATTAATATGCATTTTCATAATCAATCAAAACATTTATAAATTGTGTGTTATGGTATATTTTTTCAGATTTCTTTCCATTCCAAAAGGGTTTTCCTATCTAAATGAGCGAGGCTACGTGACAAAACAAATGGAGAAGTGGCAGAAGGTACTTTTTAAAAAATGCAGTCTGTGAGACGTATAGTTTGAAATGTGTCACTTCTTGTTTTGCTGAGGTTTTCTTTTGCTGAAGCCACTCCTCAAGCACCAAAAAATAAGTGCAATCGAGATCAAGTTGAGCATTTTCAGGTCCCAGGGATAACAACAGGAGAAAATCCTGGTAAAAATTCTCTAAATTTGGCACAATGGCCTGTAACAACTCAAGTTTTGTTTCTGGTTATTTTGGAGGGAGAAAATAACCCATTGTACTCCCATCCACACCCTCCTTCTTGCTACATTTCCCTGCTCCATTCAGCTGGTTAAAATATGTAATTCTTCTCAGGTCCTTTTTCTATTGCCACCATTTTGTTTCTCCTTTGCTTGACCCCTTTCTTTTTCCCCATCATATGGATATTCAACCTCTTCATGTCATGATCTCCCAAGTTAAGCCCTTCCTTTTTCATTCACCCTCACGATTTTCAGATCATCTTCACTCTCCTGCCCTGAGCCATTGTGACTGGTGGTCTTCTTAATGGGTACTCCTTCATTCAAAACCAGTAGAAAAGTTTTTCAGATGAACATCTTGTCTGTGGAGTCACAATCTCCACACAAGTCTAGCAGCAAATAATGGTTGAAAATAGCTAATTTTGCAGCTCACTTGGTACTCTTGTGTAGCATGCAAAACTTTGATAAAATTAGTTATTCTTATATGAAGAAACAGCAAGTTGAGATTTGCATCCCTAGCATAACATCTATTGCTATCTATTGTTGTAAATGTTGCAGGGTATCAGTTTACTTGCCTGTTATACTTTAATCAATTGTTTGTATAGTTTTGAAAGTATAGCCCATGGCAAGAGGCATTTTAACTATTTGCATTGTTATGAAAAGCACTTTAAAATGAACAGCAATTTCATTGTGGAAATGTTCCCACTTGGTTTATCATAGATATTATTATATTTTCTAGCATAGTGTAACCTATATTTGTAAGTATTTTCTAGAAAAAAAATACTTTTCCAATATGATCTGTATTCTATTATCATCTTAGGAGTACAACTTAAAATATGTTGACTTGATAGAAGAGCAACTTAATGAAGCACTGACCACTTACCGGAAACCTGTTGATGGCGATAATTATGTTCGGCGTAGCAACCAAAGGTGAGCAAAGTAAAAGAGAATCTTGATTGTTTTGACAAAGCAGTAGCAACATAGAATGGAATGACTTTGTTTCGATGCAAATGGACCATTCTTTTTTTCTAGATTGCAGCGGCCACATGTTTATCTGCCAGTTCACCTTTATGGCCAACTGGTACACCACAAAACAGGCTGCCATTTGTTGGAAGCTCAGGTGAGGAAACTTAAATGTAGCTGATTCAAAATAAGGTAACATATCCATTGCAACCTTCTTTCAACTGTTTTAGCGTATATTTGGATATTTCTGGTTCAGAGTTGCATAACATGTGTTATTTTATGAAGTAGTTTGTTTGCTTTTGCTAGTTAGGCCAAGTATCTCCTAATGTATACCTATGCAGCCCATTTTTGTGGCCTAAATGTAGAATTGTGCATTTGTCTTTGTTGGATTTCATTTTACTCATTTCAGCCCAGTATTCTAATTTATTAAGATCCTTTTGAATTCTGTTCCTATTTACCTCTCCCAGTTTTTGTATCATTTGCAAATTGCATAAGGATTCCTTCTACCCCATCATCTAAGATAATAATATTGAGGTGCTGCACTTGAGACTTCCTTTCAACTTGTAGCACAGCCATCCATAAGTACTGTTTGGTCATGGTTTTCCAACTATAATGATCCCTTTGATGGTATATACATCCATGTGCTACATTAGTGACTTGCTCGGGAAAAAAAGATAAAATATTAGTTTAACAAACACATACTGACTCCTACTGATCACTACATTGTTGTCAAGGTGGGAATCAAACAATTGGTTGGTTTCCATTTTCCATGCTTCTGCCACTGTAACATATGAGCTAAACTCACGAGATTGTGGGGCTGCCATACTTCATGGGGCAATGAGCGAGTCTGGATACGTCTTCATATAAGAAATGGCTTTATCAGTAATTATGTTGTTATTTGTGCTAGTACTCAATCAAATTATTAGTATCATTAAATATATTGCTTCAATTTAGTTAATGTTACTAAGGCCATAACCTTTTTGTATTTTGCTTTGAACACTTAGCAAGAGCTGGAAAGGGAATTCAAAAATAAATAAACAAACAAAAATTAGGCCTGACATAGTGAAATTGCTTTGTGATTGTTCTCTTTATTCTTTAGAGCATTGTTCCTGACCTGAGTTACACTGTTCGTTCTCCAATGCTGGATAAATGGGAAGGGATTAAGCAACTGAAAGCAGCTCTCTGGGCATTGGTTAGTTTTAAAAAAATTCTACCTTGCATTGTTATTCTTTTCTGTATCTGTATCAGACTATGCATCAGTAGTTCTGTTGGATAGATTTCTATCCCAGGGGGTACTTTGACTTCTGAAAATATCATGCCTGCAGTCCGCAACAAACAAAACCAGAATTGGGCAGAAATCTAGTTCTTGTCTTGAAAAGAATTACGCATCTATGTTAAACAATAGGAAAGGAGATTCCACCTGAACATTAGGAAGAACTTCCTAACTGTGACAGCTGTTCAGCAGTGGAACTCTTTGCCCCAGAGTGTGGTGAAGGTTCCTTCTTTGGAGGCTTTTAAACAGAGGCTGGATGGCCATCAATCAGGAGTGTTTTGAATGCAATTTGCCTGCTTCTTGGTAGGGGTTGGACTGGATGAGGTCTCTTCCAACTCTATGATTCTATGCTATGAATTGCAGAGGGTGCACTCTAGTTAAGGAGGTGATGTATAGATTCTGGAGTTTTTTAGGAAAATAGCTCCTGTATTTTCCTAGAACATTTATGGTCCAGGAAAAAGAGGGTGAAGGTTGAAAAAATAACCTTGGAGGGGTGCACTTTACTCCCCCCATAATCTATATTCATATGAAATATTCCTTCCCTTCCTGTTGTCTCGCCCCTGTTTGTAACTAGGAGTCGTATGTAAGTCAGAGGTTTGTAACTAGAGACTGGCTTTATGTAAAATTTAAAATGTGAAAGGAATCAGTAAAAACATTTCAGTAAAAATAATATTATTCATCATTTAAAATTATAAGCCTGTCTGAATGAGAACATTTTTGCCTACCAACAGTAGGAAAAATTATAAATGTGTGGTCTCATTTGTTAGAGGGTTCCAAATTTGGGAGCAGAAATTATAAGATTTTCTCATTCAAATGTACCCTTAGTGTTGATGGGTCAGGGAAGAGTCCTTTCCAAGCATATTAAGGTCTTGGGTTGTTTACTAATTTTGTTTATTAAGAGTATGGTATCCAGGATTTATTGCCCACCCCTCCCCTCTCTTGAGTTGTATAGATTTCCTTACATTAGCAAGGGTGCTGAACAATGGTCCCAAGCTCTCTGCAGCTCTGAGGCCACCGCTATGGCTATGTATGACAGACAAAGTCAGGTTCAACCTGCGTTTGATCTCACTGAAGAGTAAAGACTCTGCTTCTGCTGCTGACATGATTTGGGAACAGAGTTATATGAACACTAAAGTAGAATCCCAGAATTGCTTTGGACCAGCCCCTGATTTTGTCACCCATGTAAATGTGCCTCAGGAATGAATAAAAGTTTGTGTATATAGACATATTTTCTGACTCCTTGTAGGTTGCAGCCAAAGGTTCCCTTTCCATAGGCAAAACCACTTTTCTAACACAGTAAGGAATATTTTGATGC
The DNA here is from genome assembly GCF_037176765.1 of Anolis sagrei. Classification (NCBI taxonomy): domain Eukaryota; kingdom Metazoa; phylum Chordata; class Lepidosauria; order Squamata; family Anolidae; genus Anolis; species Anolis sagrei. The sequence goes on from NC_090022.1 coordinate 278,039,780, forward strand.
CAACCTTTTAAACCTAATTTGATAGATGATAATTAGTGTGTTGATAAAAATGTAATTCTGTAATTCAAATTAAAATATGGTAATGAAATGTAAAATTAATGAAATCATAAAATTGAAAGGGATCACAGACGTTATCTAGTCCAATACCCTCCTATAGAGCATTCTGACAGCTGCTCATCCAACCTCTGTTTAGGACTTTGAAGAAGGAGAGTGCACCACTCTATTAGATAATTTATTCCACTGTCGAGCAGCTATTTACAGTGAAGATGTTCTTATTGATGTTTTGATAGATTCTCTTTGCCTTTAATGTGGATCAGTTGATTCATCTACTAATCTCTGGAGCAGCAGAAAACAAATTTGCTGTGTCTTCTACTCAACATCCTTTCAAATACATAAAAAGATGGCTATCAGATCACTTCTTAATCTTACCTCCTAAAGCTAAACACCATTTCTTAAGCATTCCTGATTGGGCTTGGTTGCCTGATTTTTTAACATCATCTTTGCTCTCTTCTGGATATATTCTAGTTTGTTAGTACCTTTCTTGAGTTGTGGTGCCCAGCATGCTGTATTCATGGGAAAGTAGGACAAATGGGCATATTGTCCCAAAGAACTATTGTTTTAAGGCAATATACCCATATCAGACTCCACAATAGGTATGATTATGTAACTTTTATGCAAACTGTGGGAAAATCAGAATGATTAGTAATTTCCATATTGTACTGTTTCTCCAGTTTATTGCTTCAGGTATGATCACAACTAATATTTACATTTCAGGGAAATATTGGTTCTTCAAATTGGGGTCTGAATTTGCTTCAAGAGGAAAATGTGATTCCAGATATAATGGCGCTTGCCCAGCAGTGTGAGGTTCTGTCTGTTAGAGGGTAGGTATAACATGATAATTGAAACTTTTCTTGTCAAGTATGTATTGGAGTGCTGGGGAAGGGGGACTGTTCCTCCCCTTTCTTTCACTTCGTATCACAAAGCCTGATTTGCTCCTCAGTTTGTGCTTCTATGCTTCACAAATGATGTATGATTTTTGGAGAGAGAAAAGTGACTCATAAAATGCCTAGAAATAACAGGGTTTTTTAAATTTCTGCCTTAAAAAACTGTTGCATTCTGGCTTTCTCTATTAATGAGCTTGGCACATTCACTACCTTTTGGGTATAGCATATACTAACAGTTGTACCTCCATTCTTTGAGACACAGTAAAATAGACAATAAATTGCTGAACCAAAAATACAAAAAGAAACTACAGTTACAGGTAAGCAACTTATAAATCTCTTGTCTAGGTTGCAGCTCCAACCCTTGGAATCCCATCACTTGTCTTGCTCTTTTAGCTTTAAAATTGCTCCCTGGATCTGATATTTGGGGCTCAGGGTTACTACTGGACAAGTGAATGTTTTGCTTGTTAGGTTCAGTGTGAACAGTCTTCTTAATTATCACATCAATATATCTAGAAAGAAAAGTAGAAAATAAAAACAATAAAGTTTCATTGTACAGCAAACATCCAGGATGTTTTTTGTCAGTTACACAGTGATTCCTCACATAGTGCATCACAACATCTCAGTTTTAAACAATACGTTCCCCTGAATTCTGCTCTTTCAATTCAAAACAAAGAAAACATTACACTGAGCACTGAACTCTAATATGATCTAGGTCCTCAGAGTTACAAGCTTTATGAAACTGTGATCCTGAATTCCAGTCAAAAAGGTTGGGATGTTTAGTCCATAGAAGTATGCCTAACTGCATGTTGGATTGATGCCATTATAGCCAACACTTCCAGGCTGATTTGATCAAAATTCTTTGTGGCAAAAAAGCAGGAAAATATATTCTGTCTCTTAGTCATGGCTTGTTGCCTCTTGACCCTAAAATAAGAATTTGTTATATTCTTGTTTTGTAAATATAGGACATGTGTCTACGTGCTCGGCTTAATAGCCAAAACGAAACAAGGTTGTGACATTCTGAAACATCATAATTGGGATGCGGTGAGACACAGTCGAAGACAGCCATGGCCAGTAGTCCCTGATGACATGGAACAACTCTGCAATGAGCTCTCCTCCATCCCCAGCACACTTAGCTTAAACTCTGAATCAACTGGGTCAAGGCACAACAGTGAAAGTGAATCTGCACCATCAAGTAAGCATGTGTAGTTGTGTCAATATAGTTAATAATGTTATTTATTTCCCCCCAAAATATACATAGGCATGAGCTTTGTGAAGGAGGCAGTTACTGTGTTTACTTTTCACATTAAGCTATGAATTCCAACTCTGAAAGTAAATGTGAGTAAGCTGCACACTTGTGCAATTTATCAAATTTAGTTGCACTGTGTTCCTCTTGTTCGTTCTGGTGTTGGCCTGAAAGCAACCAATATTTGCAATCCAAGAACAATTCCTAGTTTAAAACTGGCCTATGAATTCCGATTGATTTGGGTATAGAATCCATAATTCTATATTCAGGCATCAAATACGCTACCAGTTTCTCTTTCTTTTTAACTATTTGTAAAAGCAGGAGTGATATAGTCCAAAAAGGAAATCAGCATTTAATTCAAACTAATAAAAATAAGTCCCATCCAATCAGAAATCTGAATTTGCTGAATTTTCTTTACCATATTACATTTTGATTACAGTAGCAGCCCATACCAATTTCAGGTTCTACTGTTTGGTCTTGCATCTTCATCCAGGAATGGGGTTTCAGCCAGACATAAACTGTGGTGTGTGGTTGAGTGTGATTCTTAATCAATACCCATGTCTCAGATGATACTGGGGCCACTGTATTTGCAGCTTACTTCAAAAAAACAAAACAAAACAAAAAAGAAACACACTGTTGCTGAGTTGTGTCTTTCCTAGTTTGGGCCTGAAATGCCTATTAAATGTGGGGAACATAGAACAGTACATGAAGATCTGGTTTGTTCCTCTCATAGCTAATCAGTATTGAAGTAGTAGAAGTGAAGTCAGGGTATGTTATTTTTTTTCTTTAAAAAATGAATTATTCCACAATATGTTTATATTTCACAGAAATATAATTGGATATATAAAAGGATAATTATGTTTGATCATGGATTAGCAATCTCGGACGACGAATTGGATTGTGACTTTAATTATGAGATGTTCTGGTCTGTATTGGTGGCCCAATACTATGTATGTATATGTATGTATTTTATAGTGTAATTTTTATATTAAATTGGAATATTGTAGTTTTAAATATGTTGTAAACCGCAATGAGTCGCCGCACAGGCTGAGATATTAGCGGTATACAAGTGTACCAAATAAAATAAAAAATAAATAAATAAATAATTATAACAACTGTAAAAGACTTAATACTTTCCAGTATTTAAAATTACATTAAAAATGGTGGGTAGGATCCATACATAGACATACTTAGAGAGGAATAACTAAAATCAAGGGGATAAAGTTCATTATATGTTATGTGCTGATGGGTTTCAGTGGGTTTGCTCCAAGCATGGCTAAGCCTGATACAGACCTTATATAACATTCGTTATTCAAACTTTCATGGATTGAAACTGTTTTAGCAGTGCATTCTTTTATTTTCAGGCATGTTCATTATGGAAGATGACAGGATTGGCAGCACCTCTACTAGCACATTTTTCCTAGATATCTCAGAAGATGGAGAGCAGAATCTCTATGACCAAGCTGGATCTTTGAAGGATAAAGATCGCAGTCCCTTCCCTTTTTTCTCTTCCGGCAGGCTTGCAAAGAATAGATTTTTAAATTCTCTTACTTTGCCTAATAAAAAGCACAGAAGCAGCAGTATTCCTAAAAGTGGCAAGCTTTCTTCTTCAGAGAGCAAAATGGGTTTGAGGCGAAATCGCACAGTAACTGAGCCTTCTAGCAGTATGGATTTTACACGGGGGGATGATTTCACGCCAATATTCAGGGTGCCTAAAATACAAACTTTCAAGCTGGAAACATCATTTGTTGGGAGCAGGCAAAATGAAGATGCAGCAAGCACCCCAAGCCTTGGTGAGAATGACCTAAAACTTCCAAATAACTTTGGCCATGAAAAACACCGGGAAAACACCAGCCGAGAAAGGCTAATGGGGGATGTTTCTACACAAACAAACTTCAAAAGTCGTAGTTTGAGTTTTAATACAGATACCACTACAAGTGGCATAAGTTCAATGAGTTCAAGCCCCTCAAGGGAAACTATGGGAGTGGACACTACAAATATAGACACAGACTGTGGGAGTTTAAGTACTGTGGTGAGTACCAAGACTGTTAAAACTATTCAGTATTCGACTCCCCAGCCTAATCACCTCCCACTCTCAAAGTCAAATTCTGTTTCCCTGGTGCCACCAGGGTCCTCACACACTCTTCCTCGGAGAGCACAGTCACTAAAAGCTCCTTCACTAGCTACAATAAAAAGTCTGGCTGACTATAACTTTAGTTATACCAGTTCTCGAGACGCCTTTGGATATGCAACGCTAAAACGCTTGCAGCAACAGAGGATGCACCCTTCTTTGTCACATTCAGAAGCCCTAGCTTCTCCAGCAAAGGATGTGCTTTTCACGGACACTATCACAATGAAGTCTGGCAGTCTAGATTCCCGATTAACACAAAACAGGTAAATGTGTATTTCTTTGACTTTTCTTAAAAATATAGATAAGATAGGTTCCGTTAACAGGAATGAAATATGAACCAGAAATTTTGGATACAATGCAAAGAAGCTTTACAGTTAGAGTGTTCTTCATAGAAGATTCACATGCCTAAGACTGTTTCACTGTAACTGTTATTATTTTGTTGGCCATGATTCTCAAATTTGGACAGGGTTCTTTAAAAACATACTCCTTATGTTCTCGTAATTTAGACTTGAAGACCACCTTCCACATTACAGTTTAAATATGTAATGTTTAAAACACTTTTAGTATTGTGTTGTCGAAGGCACTCATGGCCAGAATCACTGGGTTGCTGTGAGTTTTCCGGGCTGTCTGGCCATGTTTCAAAAGGGTTCTCTCTTGATGTTTCGCCCACATCTATGGCAAACATCCTCAGAGGTTGTAAGGTCTATTGGAAACTAGGCAGGTGAGGCTTATATAACTGGAATGTCCAGGGTGGGAGAAAGAACTCTTGTCTGTTTGAGGCTAGTGTGAATGTTGCAATTGATCACCTTGATTAGCATTGAATAGCCTTGCAGCTTCAAGGCCTGGTTGCTGCCTGCCTGGGAGATCCTTTGTTTGGAGCTGATTAGCTGGCCCTGTTTGTTTCTTGTTTGGAATTCCCCCATATGTTGAGTGGTGTTCTTTACTTACTGTCCTGATTTTAGAGTTTTTTAATACTGGTAGCCAGATTTTATTCATTTTCATGGTTTCCTCCTTTCTGTTGAAATTGACCACATACTTGTGGATTTCAATGGCTTCACAGTGTAGTCTGACATGGTAGTTGTTAGAGTGGTCTCAAATAATATTCTGTGTCCAGGTTGGTTCATCAGGTGTTTTGCTATGGCTGACTTCTCTGGTTGAATTAGTCTGCAATGCCTTTCATGTTTCTTGATTCATGTTTGAGCGTTGCTCTGTCTGGTGATCTATGTAGAGTTGTCCACAGCTGCATGGTATACGGTAGACTCCTACAGAGGTGGGAGGATCCCTCTTGTCCTTGGCTGAACGTAGAATTTGTTGGATTCCAAAACAAATCAAGGAACATGAAAGGTATTAGATGTGGGTGAAAAGTCAGGAGAGAATGCTTCTGGAACATGACCATACAATCTGGAAAACTCACAGCAACCCACTTCAAGTATTCTCTTCAGTCACCTGGTATTTGCAAATACCTCAACACAGAAACATATTCTCCACTCTCAGGTGTTCCAATTGTCATTCATAGATGGATTTGTAATTGCTATAGCAGGATTTTGTGTCCCTTATGCCCCTCCACTAGAAGTGCCTCACAGTGGCTAATGGGAAAGTTGGTGCGGAACATAACATATCATCATTAGAGTTTCTGGCAATCAGTACACTGAAATTTCACCTCTTTCTCAATTATTGTATTTCAAAAGTGACATGAGAATTCATAGCTCCATTACAGGTAAATCAAACAAAACCCAATAAGTTATCTAGCACGCTGGTGGTCTGCAGACAGCTGCTGATCCCTGAACCATCATCTGTCAGTCTATGACACTTTTTTTCTAGTCAAAAAAGAAACACATTGTATTAATAGAGCACAAACAGGGCACAGATTCCTGGAACACTAGAAAAAAACCCGATGATCTCTCTTGTGGGATAGCTTGAAAGGCACTGCCCTAGCTCTTTTTTACTGTGGATATTGTTGAACTGTAATAATATGGTAACACTATTTATGAAAGTGTTCGTCATTGAAACTGTTCTCATATGAATTGTTAGGATAATTATTAACTTATTTATTTATATACTATATTTCTATACCGCCATTCTCAGCCCGAGGGCGACTCATGGCGGTTTACAGAACGTCACAATTTGATGCCCATAACAATATAAAAAATAGCTAAAACATTTAAACACAGATAAAAATTCACTACATGATAATACCAATAAAAACATCATAAAACAATAAATCCTCCGCATTTCATTACAAAATTATTATCCAGTTGCATTGTCCAGCCATTCCGAGATCAGAGTTTATCTGCTACACTGCATTTGGGAAAACCTGCCTAAATAGCCAGGTTTTGACTCTTTTACAAAACGTTAAGAGGGTGAGGGCCGATCTAATGTCCCTGGGGAGAGGAATCCCCTGCCGAGGGGCCATCGCTGAGAAGGCCCTGCCTCTCGCCCCTGCCAGCTGAACCTGTGAAGATGGCAGGACCGAGAGCAGGGCCTCAGAAGATCTTTAATTTCTCGATGGTTCGTAAGGAGAGATACATTCAGACAGATAGGCAGGGCCGGAACCGTCTGATGGATTTGGATATCTTATGGTATCACATTGCTGTTCTTATTGGTTAGATTCCTATAGATGTTGCTTATATAATATTCTTTTAAATTTTAATCTCCTCAACAAGACATTTAAATTGAATAAAAAGACATAAAATTTTGCCTTGAACCAAGGTACTCATTTAGATTAGAATTTCAAGTCAGTACTTTACAAATCTATACTCAGAAATGAATATTTTTTTCCTCTGGTTGCCAACTAGTAAACTGCTATTATTATAAGATTGAGCAATGCAGCTTCAATTAAAGGGAGTCTTGTTCAGTAAACTAAAAGTGAAATCTAACCTAAAATGTTAGTTAAACATAGTAAGAACCAGCTTTTTTTCAATATTAGTCCAATACATTCAAATAATCAGGTGTTCCAATTTTTTTGTATGTTCAAAATAGTTAAAAATAGTTGAAACAGTCCATGAATTTTTTTAAGTGAGCATCTTGTCCAGATACACCAGGGAGCTAGAAAATATAGATGAGCTCAAGTGTAAATTTTCTCTTGCAAATTGAGACAATTTCTGGATATAACTTGTTTTATTGGAAAATCCGCACATAGCATCATCTGCAACTCTGAACCAGAAGAGGGGAAACTGGTCTTTCCTATGTTGTTGAATTCAAGCTCCCATCAGCATCACCCAACATGTCTAATGTTCAGTGTGAATATGAATTGTTGTCCAGCATCCCTTGCAGGACTACAGTTGCCCAATGTCTGCCTCAAGCAATATTTCTTTGAATTGTTTTTCATCAGGTATTCCATGGCAAAGCAAGGTGCTCCATCTTTACAACTATATAGTGTATCAATATAGAGCCATGGCTGTGGCTTTCTAAAATCTTTTTTTCCATATGTTTCTTCTATGCCACTACAGGTTCATAAGAGCTTTAAGTTATGCATCATCTCTAGATAAAGAAGATTTATTAAGTCCTATTAATCAAAATACTCTGCAGCGCTCTTCTTCTGTTCGTTCCATGGTGTCAAATGCTACCTATGGTAGTTCAGATGATTACATTGGACTTGCACTTCCTGTAGATATCAATGAAATATTTCAGGTATTGTTCAGAGTGCTTTTCTTTCAACAATTACATGTTCATTTAATTTGCCATATGAGATTCATTATTCCATTTGTCAGAAAATTCTTGGCATATTTCCTTTACAGTGTTTACGTAGAGGAATCACGGTGTAGTTTGCCTGGTGTATAATAGAGCTTAGCAATTTTCGTGAATCTGGGTGCTAATTTTTCTGTCCTAGGACCTTTTATCAATTTTCCCAGAATTTCAGGATGTAGCAATACTGTGTTCTGATTTTTAAAAGCAGCTGTTTGCACATTTCTTTCATGCTTTCATACTGTTCGAAATTTTTTAAAGAGAGTTTTTTTTTCATGTGTGGAGGGTATGGTGGGGATTGCAATTGATGTAAAAAGTGAGTTTGCCAATCCTGAAGGCTTCCATAAGATGTGAATGTTTTTTTAGAATTTTTGCCAGGAGATCTGGGAGATCTGCTTAGGTCAAGGACAACATTTATTAAACACTAACTTGAGGACCCATCAATGCCTGGGTTATTTGAGAAAGGCATTGTTTGTTTTTTGAAATTTGGTAATATCAGTTTGTTTGCGTATAATGCTATTTATTACTAAAAAGCCAGACATTCCCTTTGTTTTTTAAGAATGCTCCCAATAGAAAATGCATAAGGATGTAGGTGAACTACAATTCCCAGAATCATGGGTCAATCCTTCCCAAACCCTTCTGTTATTCAAAGTTGGCCATGTTGGGTCTGTGTGCAAAGTGTGGTCCAGATCCGATATCATTTGGATTCAGTGATATCTAGATAAGGGTGAACTAAAACTCTCTGATTCCCAGGGCAATCACCCACAAACCCAGCCAGTAATCACAGTTGCCTAGGTTGGTTCTGTGTGCAAAGTTTGGTCCAGATTTGTAGTCAGCTGGGTTCACTGCTCTCTGGATAAAGGTGAACTACAACTCCCAGTTTCCCAGGACAATCATGTCCAAACCCTACCAGTATGCACAGTTGGCCATATTGGGTCTGTGTGGCAAGTTTGGTCCAGATCTGTCATTGGCTGTGTTCACAGCGCTGTCTGGATGTAGGTGAACTACAACTCCTATAAATCAAGGTTAGTTCTCCCAAACCTGGTCATGGGGTTCTGTGTGCCAAATGTTGTCCAGGTCCATTATTGAAGGGGGTCAGAGCGCTCTGCCTTGATTCAGTGTGAACTACAACTTCCATCCTGTTAAATCAGTCCCCCAAACCCCTCCAGTCTGTTCAGTTTCTGATCAGTTCCTCTGTGTTTGCTGTGTGCTATAGGAATTGGGGGGGGGGGGGAAGAGTTAAGGGAGAGGCAGTGGGCGGGGTCATGTAAATTCCACACAAGGAACCCTGGGATACCTGCCTGTGGTGGAGGAAACACATGAAATCTAGGATGAAGTTTTCCCCAAATGAAAGCATTCCTTGGTTTTTTGGGGAGGACATTGGCAGGGTTTGGGCTACATATTCATGGTGCTCACGATAACCTGCCATGTCAGTTGAGCGAGTGCCTTTGGAGGTTTCTCAGCACTTGTGGAGGCAGGAGGCTGTCTGTGTAAGTGGACACCTCCACCACATAGACACATATTTTTACTTTTATTATGTGTATGGATTTTTTAAAAATCTAGAAGAATATTTAGCAATATTACAAAGGGTCTTGAGATAGTTCTAAACATCTTAATTTTTCATTTTAAAATACTCCAGGTAAAAGAAACTCCATATTTTCTGAAGAAAACTATGCCTTCGTTTGATGAACGGAGCACTCGAGTCTTTGGCCAGGATGCTGGAGGTACTTTTTCTTTTCCAAATTGTAATAGCCCAAATTGCTAATATCCATCATTGCTGTGTTTTACAGCCATTTTCATTTTGGAAAATAATATCCCTTAATGTTGTTTTTAATGTTTAATTTGGATTTTATATGCATTATTATATTTTGTGCAAAAAAAAGAAAGAAGGAAAACCATCTTACAGGCAATATGAAATATGGAAGTTTAATAAGTCTATTCTGTAGTGGATATGTTTCCACATATTTTTTGAAAGTTTGTTATTGTTTCTTCATATTTGTACAATCTACAGTAATGGCCCAGAATTGTTTCTTTTTTGGTAGAGGAGGGAGGTCGTATGGACATGTGCAAACTTCATTGAATGTGACTTACTTCTGCCTGCTTCATTGTTTTCAGCACATTTGCACAATCAATTTTTTTTCATTTGCAAGCTTATCTTTTTAGGTCATAACTAATGATCTAGGCATAAAACAATTTTAAAAAAGTGTCTGTTTGCATGTAGAGAACATGAATAAACTGCCATTCATTATTACATTAATGTCCTGTTGCTTGAAACTTAATATATTCACCAGGTTTGTCAGGAAGTTCTACTGAGGCTGTGAAGAGTCCTTTCCAGATACTTCGTCAGCAGATCAGTCTTACAGAGATTATGAACACAAGCCGTTCGGATGCCTCGCAGTTCCTCGAAAACATGGAAGACACCGGGCTTCAAGAGCACACTGAAGACAATTGTCTGTACTGTGTCTGCACACACATTCTGGGCTATCAACATAACAACAAAGTGAACTCTGCATATAGTCGCACAGGTTAGTACCATTAGGTCATCTTCAGTCAAATATTTAATAAATTTCCTAACCCCAGCAATATTTCCAACCTATTTCTTGCTTTTAGTGTTTCATTCAGTGTGTTTTATAGCCAAGAGTGCAAGAAACCTACACTTAAATTAGATTAAAATCTTTAAATACTCATGTTTGTTAGGTCTGGGTAACAACGGAAAAATTTGTTTCTAAAATCGATTTGTATTTGGGGTTTTTTTTTGTTTCGATATTTAAAATAATTACAAAATTTTCCTTTTAAAAAGTTCGATATTTACGAAATTTCGTAAATGGTAAAAAATTAACGAATCAATTTCCGAAACAATAACGAATCGATTCGTTAATGGCAGACGCGACCGCGAAATACGCTAAAAAACCTCCAGAACCTTCTGAAGCTTCCCTCTCCCTCTGTTGTTGACTGTTGGTGTGATATTATAATTTTTTTTCACTAATTAAACCATAAAACTGGCCCAGACATGCGGAAATAATAACGAAACGACCTCAAAACAATAACGAAATGAATACAATATCGAAATACGAAGCATTTACAAAACGTTTTTGAAAATTCATTTTTTTAATAATTGCTCCAGAATGGTTTGTTATCGTTTTGCAATTGAAAAAATTAACGAATTATTAACGAATTATTAACGAATTACGAATTAACGAAACGAAACCGCCCAGCCCTAATGTTTGTAATATAAACTGCACCACATGTCTTAATAATTGCAACAATATACATAGTCATAGATCACCATTAAAAACTATTTGCAGTTGCAGAATGATCATGGGAATCCCATAAATCCGATGGAAGTTAACACTTTCTGGTTGGCCACTAATGTAGGGTCCTCTCATGTTCAATTAGAATAATTTTACTTAACAGGCCAGTGTGTGTTTATTGAAAGAGTAGATCACATTTCCTTGGATCTTTTTTGTGTTGACAATCATAATTTCAGTTGCAATTAAGTTTTGTTTTGTTTTATTTGTATGTAAACCATTCCATATGTCTTGTATCAAAATCTATCAGAATTTTCAGACATTCCTTATTCTGACTGGTGTGGAAAGACCATGCATAATCACTTGGATGTGGTTTCCCATTCCTCAAAGTTTTCTGGAATTTCAGGATGTAGCGATGCTGTATCTCATGGATCAGCTAGTAGCACCAAGAGTACAGATCTTGTCTTAGGTGAGTGACTTTGTCATAGGTGTGCCCTGTTCTGCTTCTAATACTCTTGATTATTATGAAAAAATGTTAGGTACTTGTGATTATGAACATTTCATATGGAAATATTGCTGTCACTGTTGATTGTACACTTCCCCTAACAACTTCCATAACTTGAAGACTATGACCTTAAAAGAATTTTGCTTGAACTGCAATGTTACATTTGCCAAAGTATAGAATATGATATGTACTTGTGTGGGCCATCTTCACCTTCTGCTCCTCTCCTTATTCAAAACACTCTTTTCTTTGTTTAGGAGAGGCCAGTCATTAGACTTCACACTTTTGTTCACTCTTTCTTTCCTTCCCCTTCTTTCTTTCAGCCTTTGATCTTTAACAGATGCAGGAGGACAAGGAGAAGAAGAAATGTCTGGCCAACCCTTTTGGGCGGGGGGGGGGGGGAGATGTAAATATATCAGATTTTGTAGTTCTGGCCGGCTAATACTGATGTAGCCGCTTTAGTAAATGTATCTATCATTAAATTTCTGTCTCCTAAGGTGTAAAGTCAATACCAGATGATACTCCAGTCTGCCGCATACTACTGAGAAAGGAAGTCTTGCGATTAGTGATCAATTTGAGTAGTTCGGTGGGAACCAAAGGCCATGAAACAGGTTTATTGACGTAAGTAACACTTCCATTAATACTCAAGGATCCTTATTGAAAGAGGCAGTGGAGAAGTGTGTAGTGAAGCTGCCTTAGGTTACAAACAGATCAATCTACCGTAAAACTGTGGAATAAAAGAGATATTGAGGATTCAGATTCTCAGTTGTTTAATTGCTTGTCAAGATGAATATGTTATCAGTTACACTATTCAAAGATTCATAGTAACATCCAACCTATAAGCCAGGCCTCACTTTATGGATGGTTTGAAAAAGTGGGACTATCTTGGATTTTTGCATTTACTAATCCAAAATTATAATCACGTTTGGAGGACTTTGTGAATATGACAGAAGGCTACTTAAAGAGATGGTGTTTATGCCAGTGCTCATTGCATCTTTTGCCTAATTTCCTCAGTAGTTTTCTAGAAAAAACAATAGCATTTTTTATTTATTAAATATAGTTTCAGTAATTTAGTTCTATTATACACCTTTCTGTCTTTTGTCATGGCTTTTGGGAACTCCTAGATAAGATAGCCTTCATGTATCAGAAGTGGGTCTGGAATCATGTATGTGTGTGTAGATATAGATATATTTACATACACACCACAGTTTGACTGCAGCCCCTGATTTTTGTTCACATAACTATTTTTGGGGATCTCAGAAGAGGCCGTTTTTACAACATCAGTTGGAGGGGATTTATCAACTATGGTATTCATGAATTAGTAGAGTGTTATCAGAAGAAGTGTGATCACATTATTGTTCAAAGAGAGTAGACTAATAAGTGACATCAACTATTAGAGAGTGGGAAGTTTGCAAGGTTTTTAAAATAGATGTTTAATGGTAGTAGATAGTATTTAGTGGTGTTGTTTTGGTAGTTTTATATATCTAAAATGCTTGTTTATTGTATTTTATATAAAAATATTATTTTTTAAAAAATTATTTTGAAAAGGGCCTGAAGCAAACTGGAATGAATATAAAGATGGTAAAATTGCCCCACACACCCTAAGAAGTCACATATTTTAATTTAAATGAAATCAAACCTGATTTCATTTAAATTTTTTAGTTATTTATTTGAATTCTATTCTTCTTTCAGTTCTATTTTTTATCTGCTGGTGGGTTTTCCCCATAGATTTCAGGTATATGTTACAGTCTCTTCTTTTTAAACCTTTCATACCTAAAGGTGTAAATGAAGGTTGGGCATCATATGGCTTACAAGATGTTGTTGGACTTGCAATTCCCCACAGTCCTAGCTAGCAAACCTGCCCGCTATTTCCCATTCAATAACTTGAGCTGCTGAACTTGCTGACTGAAAGGTTTGCGGTTCAGATCCAGGGAGCAGGGTGAGCTCTCACTGTTAGGCCCAGCTTCTGCCAACCTAGCAGTCTGAAAACATGCAAATGTGAGTAGATCAATAGATACCGCTTCTATGGGAAGGTAATGGCATTCCATGCAGTCATGCTGGCCACATGACTGCGTGGAGCGCCATTGGAGGTGTCTATGGACAATGCTGGCTCTTCGTCTTAGAAACAGAGATGAGCACCACCCCTCAGAGTTGGATGCGACTAGATTTAATGTTAGGGAAAACTTTACTTTTACCTTAGCATCTGAAATGCCTCTTTATTTCCCTTCCCATATTTCTTAAAATATGCTAAATAAGTTGCTTTCTCATTTGTTCACACTAGGATTAAAGAGAAGTTCCCCCAAGCATTTGATGACATATGCCTTTACTCTGAAGTGTCTTACTTGTTGGCTCACTGTACATTTCGATTACCATCTCGGCGGTTCATACAGGAGCTTTTTCAAGATGTACAGTTTTTACAGGTACGTAGAAGAAAAATCTAGCGAACTCTAAGACAGACTTTCCCTGACTCTTGTCCTATTATGAAGTGCTTCTAATGCTCTCTCCTTCTAGATGCATGAAGAAGCAGAAGCTGTTTTGGCTGCAAATCAACAGACAGTTAGCCTGTCGACAGAATCCTGACCTCTTGTTTTCCACGGTGTGATAAACATGAAGTTGCTGGTAGCCTTGGATAACTATTGATGGATTGGGCAACAGAGAGAAGCATCACCTTCTAAATGGCTGCTGGAGTCCTGGGTACATGTAGTTGGAGTCTGAGCTACAGAACCTGCTCTCCGTGGAACATGGTTTCCCTAGCTGTCTGAGCCAGCCCCATGGGGAATCGTCTAAATGATAAAGTAACAATTATGAAGATATGCAAGAAGAACCAAGCATGAAACACTTGCACAGGTTTTCATTTCACATACTTTAAAATGCAATGTATGGCAGAGGACAGTGTGGAAGGGCACGTTTTACATGGTTGACTTCTGGACAAAAAAAGTGATATCTTGCTTGTTCACCCTGGATCTCAGAGTCAGGGTGTCTTAGGTTGTATACCATTGTTGTCAGTGGAGCATGTTCTAACCGTGGGCATAAGGGCATTAATGATGGGCCTTCCATGGTATTTTTCTTAATTTTTGTGAAACACTACTTGGGGGATTTCTGATCTCAGAGAGAGACTCCTCAGTAACTGAGGATAGTCTTAAAGTTATGTTATGATTACTTATAGCAAAACTTCTAGCTGTTAGCAGCCTGTCCAGCTCTGTTGCAGTTAATTGTAATTACGTGTTTACTGAACTAATTAAGGAATTTCACTACATTGATTTTAAGAGAACAAATCACTTATTCATCTCCTGGAATCAGATTTTCCCTGTAAATGTAATGCATGCCATTTTGGTGGAGTTTCTATGTTAGTGCTCATACAGTATATAAATTGGTTGTCTAAATGTAAACCTTTAACAAGCATGGCTTCAGATTAAGGGGTGCATACTTTATCAAGTAAACCTAGGAAATATATGCCTGTTGCTGCTTTTGATCAAGAAAGATGAAAACAAATTCCACATTCCATGGCTTTAAATTTTCTCCTTATTACTGGACTCCAGGATAATACCAATAATTGTAGTGAAAAGCCTTATACATACAGTGTTGAAGCGGCCACTACTTTGCTTTAATCCAGAGTACTTTTGGATAATTTGCACAGATTGTATAATTGTGACAATGTGTAGATTAGTTCCCCATCCCCTTAAAGTGAAATACATAATTTTTTATAAGTACGGACTTGAAACAAAAGCATCTTGTACTGAGCCTCGGCAATATCAGATAACTGATATATACAAACCTGTACATACATATGCCCAGTTCCTTTAATTAGGCTTTGATGGACTATATTTGTTTCTAATTTTTTGTATATTCAAATCATTCAGCTGGACTGTTTTGAGATTGTTCATCCTCTTTCACACACGCATACCCCCCCCCCCCACTTCAACCTTAAAACAAAAATCAGCATAAGGATTTGCTTGCCAAGGAGGAAACTGCTCAGTTTTGCTTATTCCTCATCTGAACTTAATTAATGCGCTAATGAGATGTTCTTGTGGCATAAATTTGTTCTTAGCGGCATGTACTGTTCTATATAATTGCATTCTTTTCTTTTGAAATGTAGCACTCTTATTACATTTACTGCCATACCAAACAAAAAAGCAAAATTATTTTGCTGCACAGCTCAGGGAGAGAAAAGTAGAAGTAGTCTACTGCTTTTCACCTATCTTCTCCCTTCTCCAAGAAGTGGCAAACAGTTGTGTCTGGCATTCCCCCACCCCCCCCCCACCCCCTCCTAATCACTCCTCTCTTTCACCTGCTACATTGAAGGATAAATGACTACGCCATAAAGTTCTTCCTAGCTTGTCCAAGCTGTGTAGCTGCATGTTTTCTCTCCTCTTACTGCATCATAGTGTGTTGGGGGGCTTACCCACTGCTTTCTCTCTGTCTGGAGAAGATACAAATGGAATTATTGTGAGTACTTTCAACAAGAAAATAAACCACTTTAGTATTTTCAAGAAACTACCCATGCAGGCAGTTTTCCATCCCAAACTCTAGAAATGAGGTCTGGGGTACCTTCTTCTGTACTTTGGAGGTGATTATTTCTCCTGCTTCCCCAGGTGATGGATACTGTACAATCAGGGAAACATTTCCTTAATAGCAAGATAGAGGGGAAAGACACTTTCATGACTTCTTTCCTGACTTATTAAATTTTGGATTAACACCAGATGACATTCCCTAAAGCAGTGGTTCTCAGCCTGTGGGTCCTCGGGTGTTTCAGCCTGCAACTCCCAGAAATCCCAACCCGTTTACCAGCTGTAAGAGTTTCTGGGATTTGAAGGCTAAAACATCTGGGGACCCACAGGTTGAGAATCACTGCCCTAGAGGCAGTCTTCTCCCCACCATATCTATCTATCTATCTCTCTCTCTCTCTCTCTCTCTCTCTCTCTCTGTCTGTCTGTCTGTCTGTCTGTCTCCCCCCCCCCCCCACCCCCAGCTGAGGAGCAAAGGCTTGTCTTTGTGCTGGCACTAAAGGTAATCCATTGAGATTCCAGTTTGCAAGTAAGAACCCCTTCCTGTAGTATCAAATGGCAGAACTGCTTTCATCAAATGATATTCCCTTAACTATCATGTAATTTATGGAGGACCATGGAAAAAAAGATGCTTCTAGCACTAATCAGTAGTCTGTATATTCTTTGAAGTGAATCTTGGAGATTGGGGGTGAGGGCAGGGGAGAGAAAGGAGCTTCATTTGTTTTTATACCAACCCATTAAACATGTAGAGTTGCATAATAATAATCTGTCAGTATTTGGAGACAGATTTTTCAGCCTTTAGTACAGTTCCTTTGCAAAACCAAAATATCAGCCACAATAGACCAAATAGTGGTACACCCTCCAAAGGACTAATGCCATATTCCCATTAAAAACTGAAATACAGTAGTTGCAAATACTACCTCAGTTAAATTAGAATAACATTGGCATCTAGGTAGAATTAATTGATTGGCTTCATATTTCATTTTGTTTTGTATTTTCTTTCTTTGAAGTAAGAACTAAATCAAGGTGCATTCTTAAAAAGATGTAAATCCATAACAAGAAAAAAGTCTCCAAATAGTTAAGCTTCCTGATTACAACTCTTAGAGAAAGGGTGCTAGGAATTATTACAGATCACTAGAAAGGAAACTTGCATATCAGTGTATATGTATTCAGATAGCAGTGCATATGCCATATATTTAAAGTTTTTGCTTTTTTCAAACATCAAGAACTCTGACTTCTATCCAAAATGGACTGACCCCAGCCATTTGAGGAGTGATATCACAAAGAATTCTGCAAAGTAAAAGATATACCCAATGGATTTCTAGCTATGACCATCAGGAAAGGGTGACTTAGGGCCATACAGATGTTGTTGAACTGCAAATTAGAAAGTTCAAAAAAGCAAAGGAGTTTGGAATTGCAGCCCAACAACATCTAGTGTTGCAGTTTCTCACTTCTACTGTAATATCAAAAGTGTTTTTCACTTCCATCTCCTTGATAGGACGTGAATGAACGCACCCTGGAACATGACATGGATAGGTTTTACAGTAGTAAGGTGTGTATTTTGAATTGATTTTTCTCATTGGAAAAGTTCTACCATAGATCAGACTTGCATGGATTTTAAATCATTAACTCAAATGCAGTTAAACAGCCTTTTGTTATGGCTTGAGAATTTCCCTGCCTGGTTTGTGACGATTTCCTACATTTTTGTGCTGCCAGGACAAAGAGCAAAAGGAAGGTGTATTGAGCACTTGGTTGGCTTTTGGACTTGGCTGGTGGGCTGCATTTGGCTAAGAATGACAAGCTTCTGCACTGAAGTTTCTCCTTGAGCACTGAGCCAGAAGCTCTGGAAAAGGTTCCTTAGAAATAACTAGGATACTTCTTAGAAGAGATCTGCACTTGCATCACACAAATGAATTACAAGGGCATGCAGACCGGGTCACTTTTTCCTTTCACTCAGATGGGTCGAGAATTCAATCTGTATTGAAAATCGGAGATGCTGAACAAATTCCTGTGTAGTGTCATCTCTCTCCCATTAAGAAATGCATTGGGTTTTTAAAAAGGACTTCGATACTTCAAAAATAACCCTTCAAGAAGGGTAAGGAACCTTGGTCTCCCAGATGCTATGGGCCATAAGTTTCATAATCCCCGACCTTTGGTGATTCTAGCTGGAGCTTTTGGGAGTTGAAATCCAGAACACCCAAAGAACCAAAGTTTTTTCAGGCTTCCTTACAACATGCTACTAAATCCTGAGGATATGTTGGGACAGATGCTTTGTTTGTGTGGAGGATAGTGGAATGAGACATACACATTTGCACACTCACACTATGGATGGAGGTTATTTGAATCTAGGGCCTTAAATGAGGGCTGCTCCACATCTTTGAATGTCTAAGTGGTGTCCCAAAAGGTTGTATGTGAAAAAACAGTTAAAATTGTTTCCCTTTTGATAGTTACTCAATTGCATTCCAAAATAAAGGAGTTCTGTTTTCTGTAAAAAAATAATTTTAGTGATAAACTAGATGTTATGGCATAGCCACAATTCACATTCACCATCTCCATCACCTTGTATATACTAGCAGCAGAGCAATAACTTGGTTTTATTTGCTGTTAGAGGGGAAATAAACCATGGTTTTTATAGTTCTCAGGACCATAGACTCAGATTCTAGGTTTACCCTTCTGTTTGTTTCCACTAACTTCTTCCTCCTTCCTGAGCCCTCCACACCATTCCTAACTGTCCTCCCACTTCAGGTACAGGCTTTTTGAAGGTGCAAAAATAAGGGGGAGACAGGAAAGACCAATTCTTTGAATGTATTCTGTTCACAACCCTCTATCTCAGTGGTTCTCAACCTGTGGATCCCCAGATGTTTTGGCTTTCAACTCCCAGAAATCCTAACAGCTGGCAAACTGGCAGAAATTTCTGGAAGCTGTAGGCCAAAAGACCAGGGGACCCACAGGTTGAGAACCACTGCCTAGGTCATAATCTGTAACAAAAGATAACATGGCCCTAAAAAAGACAGAAGGAAATACTCATAATTAATACTATCTGCTTAATTTTTAGTATGTAGAAAACTGGCAAGTGAATTCAAGGGTTTCTGGTGGTCTGAATGGACTTAATTCTCACTTTGATCAGGCACATTATGAATGAAAGTGAGTATTATGCCTAGTCTGCCATACACTGATTTTCCAGTGTCTCCCAATGTTTAATTTTCATCTCTTCCACTACTACTGAGAAGGCCTGATGCTAAATACATTATTTCTTTTTAAAGTTGGGAGTGGAAGAGGCAGAAGCGGAATTCACATGCACAAGGACATTGGAGTAAATGATTGAATGCCTTTATCTCTCTGTATATATAGCTTGTCTGGAATAAGCCTACCCTCCCATTTGTTCTTCGATACAGGCTTTCAGGCCATTATTAAGTGATGTAGTAAGGACCCCTTTCCCAATAAAGCCAATATTTTCCATATAAGAGCACACCTTCACAGCCACTTAGCGACTGGAAGAGAGCAGTGGCATGAAAGTAACATCTGGCTGCAATGATAAAAGAGACACTTCCATCCTTCCAGGTCTCCAGTTAAAGATCTGGGAGAATGAGGTCTTATCTTCCATCTGCTGCAGAACTGCATTTGGACATTATCCTGGCCATTGATCAGATGTTGGGACACCCTCTGTTATGGAAGAGGTTGACTGCAGAAAGGGGAGCAGGCTGATACGGGATCTTGACTGTTACGGTCCCATAAATTCAAGATTCAATGCATTCAAATTATTTTCTCAAATATGAAAAAAACATCGGTCATGAAGCAGTTATCCCCAGACTGCTGCCATATAGGTGTTTTGTACTACCATTCCCATCACCCTAGACATCATGCTTGAACATGATGGTTGTCATCTAACTTATCTGTCAGGTGCCAATTTGGAGATTACTGCTTTTACCGCATAAGGTTGAAATGAGAATATCCTTGGAAGTATTTCACTCTGTAGTACTTGCTGTTTCAGTGTTGAAGTCATCCTGGTGAATTGTATATAAGTTGCAGAGGGCTTGAGCCTACCAAAGCAAGGCACTTTCCATTTGGCAAAACTTGACTTTTTTGAGTCTTGCCTTAAACATTTTTATATTGTGATTGAAAAAGATTACTTGCAGTGACGTATCTACTATAATTGTTCTCCGACTTTGGTCCACCTAATATTTAGGACTTTTAGGAGTGAAAACCAACAACATCTGGAGGACCAGAGATGGAAAAGTCCTGAACTGGGATCCACCTTGTTCTCTCCAGATGTTTTGCTCTACAGTCAGCCCCAGATGTTCTGTAAGTCAGAAATCAAAAACTTACAGTGAGCACTAGGTTGTTTCTCCCTGCTCTCTTATCCCTTATTTGTCCTCTCGTTCAGAAAACAAAACAACAATTGTATGTCTTTCTGCCTTTTTCAATTACTGTACCTTAATATTACTTTATGGTTAGAGGTCTGCTAGTGATGATGGGAACATGGTAGAATCCTTTTTACACACTTTGCTTTTCTAGAAATAGAAATAGCCCAGTTCTGAATTTAAATTTAAATTTATCTTCTTAAACTTCCATTTTACTACATATTTTTGTTAACCTTTGTTAAAAAAGATCCATAAAAGAATGTGTTATTTTTTTTCTTTTGACTATTTTTGTAAAATTAGGTGGATAGCAATGCCGCAGAATGCAAAAATTGCACTTTTTTGCTTGACTTCCTTGTAAAATAGACATTATTTAATTTGAAAGAAATAATAATGTAATTTATGCCAAAAAAGGTGTAACTTGCCATTTTCCCACTGCATAGGTTAGATTTAGCACAAAATACAAAGAACTTTGGTTGGGGTAGAATTTTGCAAGCATAATTATGAGATGGGAAAGGAATCTACTTCAAATAGTGGCTACCAATAACCCAAGCAATGTGTGTTAAACTAGAGATGATGTAAATTAGTCATTCTGGGGAGGGGAAGAGATTATGAAAATGTTCAAGACTTGTTTTCCCTGCTCCATGTGGTCATTATTTCTTTTTATATATGTATATATATATATTAGTTGACGAGCTGCTACATATTTGGAAGTTCTATTGTTTGTAGGTCACTGAATGGACATTGAAATCTGATTTATATTGTATACCTGTAACATAGAAAGAAAAAAAGTATTTATATATTTTCTGTATGAATATTTCATTGAGCTGTGTATAATTTTAAAGAGGCTTTGTCCCCAAATGGTTCTGCTCATCTTGATTTTTAGTTTGGTTTTTTAATTTGTTTTGGGTTTTTTTTTCTTTTTGTTGTTTCCTTTTGTATAGTGTGTATTGTTTGTGTCTATGAACAGTAAAAGCCTCCTGGAGCATTATCTTATTAAAGGGATGCATTGTTAATAAAATGAACTTCAAACAGTTATCTTGTTGTGTCAAAAAATCTTCTTTCAAAGCATTTATACACTTTTCAACCTTCCAAGCCTTCCCAAACTTTGTTTTCTATGTGATCATTAGGTGGCAGTGTAACCTAATACTAACCCTTGAACTAGACTGGTGGTTCCCAACCTTTAAGAGACTGCAGACACTGAGGCAAAAATGGGATACATCGTGGACCATTCTGATGAATCAACCCCTCTCTACGCCACCCACACACAAAGAAATAAAATCGTTTTTTCAATAACTAAAATTTATTAATCATCATACTTTTTATCGTGTCAGAAGCGAATTGAGGGTATATTTATAATGTATTTAAAAACACAAAGTTTTTAAAAGGGTTGCTGTGAGTTTTCCAGGCTGTATGGCCATGTTCCAGAAGCAT
This sequence comes from Anolis sagrei, assembly GCF_037176765.1. Classification (NCBI taxonomy): domain Eukaryota; kingdom Metazoa; phylum Chordata; class Lepidosauria; order Squamata; family Anolidae; genus Anolis; species Anolis sagrei. The sequence continues at coordinate 278,061,829 of NC_090022.1, forward strand.
TCTCTCCTGACGTTTCACTCGCATCTGTAGCAGGCATCCTTAGAAGCTATGGGATCATACGGGTCTATGTTTTCCATAATTCTATGCAAAATAAGTCTTTCCAAAACTTTATAAAGATGGCACAACAAGGAGATTGGTCTATAGCTTTTTGTATCATTACGATCTTTGCCTGGTTTCAAGATGGCTATGACTCTTGCTTTTTTTCGAGATTTTAGGGATCTGACAGGAAGCAATGCATTTGGTTCAGCAGCCAGCACCTTGCTTTTAGGCCAAAATTCTTAATTTGTTCCATCCGAACTAATATTTGCATATGCTTTTTATTTTGTGATATAAAACCAAAACACCATAATTAAACTTAATTTAAAAATTAATGTGATTTTTAAACTTGCATTTCTTTCGTTAGGTGGGGAATCCTTAAATTGATACTATTAGTCAATGCCACATTCTGTGTTGTGGCATTAAGTAATAGTAGACCGGCTCTTGATAGTAGATTTCTGGACTGGCTCTTGAAGCCTGAGTACTAATAGTAGTCCAGGCTCCTGTTAGTACTTGGGTTTCAAGGCCAGTCTGAGAGAATGTGCTCCGAGAGCTCCTGTTCCACTGGCCCAGACAAAGGGAAAGAGCACCCACATGCTCCCTTTCCTCCCTCCTTAGGAGCCAGTGATGGAGCTTCCCTTAGCTTCACTGATCTGTTGGCTTCAATTGCCTCCTTTTCACAATCCAGCCTGTGAATGGAGCTTCCTTCCTTGCCTCAAAAGCAGTTAAGAAATTAAAGATCCAAAACCACCATTCTTGCTCCTGATGTAATGGTTTGTAAAAAGCTGCATTTATTTTAGCTTTGTCTTATCGTAAATATGCATGCCAGCCAAATCTCATATCATGTCCCTTTCCTTTAACAACTTTTCCTCTCTCAATATTATCACTGCCTTTAACCATGTCAGACAACAATGGGTTTTCACAATGCTAATCTGAAAACTATTTTCCTTTTTACAGTAGTGTTTAAAGGATTCCTTGAATCTCTCTTAATCTTTTTGTGATCTAATGCATTGTGGGACACAAAACTTTGTGCCGTAATACTTTTGTTAGTGTTTCAGATATTGCAGAAATCCTTGTTCTTTTTGCTGCAATAGATTAAGATGGCTACTTCTCGGTGATTTGTTTTAATCTTAAGAAGGTAACACGTGTGGATCACTGCTATAAAAGAAAGAAGAACCTCTATTTTTGGCCTCGTGTTTTTGCAGATTCTATCATGATGCAGGGTTATCTCCACTTTGAATATCAGAAGAATAATTGTTAACTACCAAAAAGAGTTGCCAATCAATATATCATGATTTCTTTTTTAGCACTCCCTACTCAAAATCTGATTACCTGGCCACATTGAACTTTTGCTATTTATCGAGAACCATTACTGCAGAAAGATTGGGATCATGCAGCTGTAAAATGCATATTTTCATCACATACAAATGACTTCGGTGAAGATTCCATGGGAAACTGGTTTTTGTAATTTGATTGTTGCAAATTTTCAGCAAAACAAGCTGTGTTACTTTGCTGAACCACAAAGGAAGTTATGTTGTTTTGAGAAATATAGCTGAAATTGTTTTGAACTTCTTCCAGTGGAGAGCAGGCAAGTTTGCTTGGAAAAAAGTCTTGAAGTGGCTGGTAGGATGTGAAAGAAGAGTTGGGTTTCTTGCTTGTTACATCTTGCTCTTGTTGATTCGGGCAATAGTTTGGATTCAGGTAGAACTTGTGTCCCAATGTCTTTCCCAAATCAGGTTCATTATCAGATCCAGGCTTCTTCGTCACAAGTAGTTTGTTGGGAGTGACCTCACTGTTGTCTGTTAGTATAGGACTTTTCTGTAGAACATACAGAAAGCAACAGGATTAAAAACTGACTTTGCAAAATGAATATTAAGAGCTTTGATATTCAAGAAATATTTATTAAAGCGCTACTTCTGTGCTTTTTGTTACCAACATAAGATAAACCCATATTTTTTGTTACCAACATAAGATAACCCATATTTTGAAAAGCACAGTGGAAATCACAAATAGTAGATTGTTGTAGGTTTTTTGGGCTATATGGCCATGTTCTAGAAGCATTCTCTCCTGATCTATGTAATTGCCTGCATCTATGGCAGGCACCCTTAGAGGTTGTGAGGTCACAACCTCTGAGGATGCCTGCCATAGATGAAGGGGAAATGTCAGGAGATAATACTTCTAGAACATGGCTATATAGACTGAAAAATCTACAACAACCCAGTGATTCCGGCCACGAAAGCCTTCAACAATACAAGTAACAAATAGATTTTCCTATTTATTTGAGCTATGAAAACTGCCACCAATATTAATTCAGCTAAAATTGTTGCAGAAGACACAAAGAACTATCTTACGTTTTCAAAAGGAGACACATAAGGACGTGGTATTTCAGGGATCAAGCGATTCCATACACTAGAAAAACAAGAGTAAGAAACAGTAATGAAAAAGTATCTCACTGATAAAGAAGTGAAGGGGATGAAAGGTCAAAACAATTTTCCTAGGACTAATTTACACTCATTAAAAAATCAAGGGCATTTGGACATTTATAGTATCCATACAGCCAGGGCTGAAGGAATTCTGGAAGTTTACCATTAAGAAATAAACTTTTCCAAGCTCTAAGAATTAACCTGAACTCACCTTTTTTTTCTAAATTGGGAAACTTAGTTTACTAGCTGTGGAACAAAGTGCAATATAAAGCCAATTTTGAAACATGGTGTAATATGCTGGTTTGTTTGGAAGCTGGTAACCAAAGCTTCTGAGTTCAGATGAAACAGGAAACTGAAGTCAGTTGGAGATCTTAGTTTAACTGTAGCTTTCTTGGTTTGGAACGCAAACACTGAAGAATATCCAGTACTAATAAGAACTGCCCTATGTACATATGTGTGCCTAGAATTTGAAGACATCTGCCCTTGCACTTTGCTACTCTGCTGCTGAGTGCGCATGCCCAGTGTGGAACACATCTCACCATGTTAAAACAGTGGATGTGGTTCTTAATGAGACATGACGTATTATCACAGGATGTCTGCTCCCTACACCACTGGAGAAATTACACTGTTTAGATGGTATCGTACCACCTAACATCCACCAGGAAGTAGCAGCCAATAATGAAAGATCCACGGCAATAACATCTCCGGCCCACCCCCTGTTTAGCCAGCCAGCATGCCAGCACTCCAATGCCTTAAATCAAGAAATAGTTTTCTAAGATCTACAGAGATACTTGCGGAGGAACACCTCAGCAAGCAAGAATCCAAAAGTGACAGGCTAAAACCCAGAACCTCAATCCATATCTGATACCAAATGAGAGACTCCCTCATGGGCACACAGAAGACTGGGAGACTTGGAAGACGCTGAACAGACTGCGTTCTGGCACCACAAGATGCAGAGCCAACCTTAAGAAATAGGGCTACAAAGTGGAGTCCATGACATGCGAGTGTGGAGAAGAACACACCACAGACCACCTATTACAATGCAGTCTGAGCCCTGCCACATACACAATGGAGGACCTTATAGCAACACCAGAGGCACTCCAAGTGACCAGCTACTGGTCAAAGGACATTTAATATAATGCCAAGTTTCTAAACTTTGTGTTTGTTTTTTTAAAATACATTACAACTGTATCCTTGGTTCGCTCCTGATACGATAAATAAATAGTCAAAAGTTCAACCTCAAAAACCTGGTTTGACCTAGTCTTGAGTCAATCTAAATATTGTGTTTTTACTCTAATAAAAAATGAACCATTCCCTTCTTTGAGTAGAGTGGCAATCGCCAAAATCTTAGTCCATTCTGGGAGAACATAGAAGAAGCACTGACTTCCTCTCCTCTCTCTCCCGTGGTGCTGCTTCTGTCTTTTTTAATGTCTAGGAAGGGACATGTCTGCAGCCAAGGGTGGAATTGATGCTTTCCCCTCTCTTCAGAATTACCCTCAACTTATCCATAAGTCATACCAAAATCCACACTTTTGTCTCTAAAACTTGCCCTAAACTTATATAAGAGTATATACTCATATATAAGTTCTTATTTGTCACATGTTTCAGACTGGGTCTCTACATTGGGTACCCAGTCACAATGTGTACCCAACTTAGTGTACCCGTTGTGTACCCAACTTAATGAAAAGCACAAATAACACACTGGCCAGATTTTGTTGCTGACATATACAAGTCAACCTTACTCTTGAATATGTGCATTATAATAGCCTCCCCCTGGCTATTTTATTGGAGAGTGGAAAAAGCATCTGGCTGTGTTGTGAAGACATTTATTATGTATAAAACAGGCTTATTATGGTACCCTCAGAACCCCCGGTGGCCCAATGGGTTAAACCCATGTGCCAACAGGACTGGACTGCTGATGGAAAGATCAGCTATTCAAATTTGGGGAGAGGGGTGAGCTCCTGCCTGTCAGCTCAAGTTTCTCATGTGGGGACATGAGAGAAGCTTCCCAAAGGATGGTAAAACATCTGGGCATCCCCTGGGCAACATCCTTGCAGACAGCCAATTCTCTCACACCAGCAGAAACTTGCACTTTTTCAAACTGCTCCAGACATGGGGAAGAAATAGCACCCCCAAGTCTATTTTTATTGAACCTCCAAGCAAGCTTACTACTCAAACTTACCAGTCACTCTTCCAGAAGCACGTACAGGCTATAAGCAGTAAGGGTACAGCTATAAGTAGCACAAAACGAAGGAAGCCCCAACTTCCTACAAAGGGAAACAATATCTATTATTCAAATCTCCTATTGTGATTGTTAAAAATGTTATGAATGATACATTCTCTCCTAACTTAGATTATTAAAAACAAGGCTGCTTTTCCCCATTGTTTTAGGTGTGTTTTCTGTACTTAAAAGACAGCTAGATAATATTTAAAGAGAATAGGAATTCTGCCTCTGGAACTGACAAGAGAGAAACAATCTATAAGACTTGTGAATTGTTGTTCTGTACTTCTAAGAATGCCTATTCATAAAGTAGCAATACTTTATTCTGTAAAATGCACATGTTTGCCAGAAAATAAAATATTAAAATGATTCTAAAAAGATCAGGAAAGAGATTATTTTGGGCTCTTTTCTAGATGAGGAGTTACGAGATAAATATACTAGCACTAACATACCAATTAGTACATAAATGCTGGTACTGCATTTGAAGTAAAACAGGGTCCATATGCTGACAGAGGGCACATCTACACTGACCATTTAGGATGGTGTGAAACCAGAAGAGGAGGAAGTGATTTCATGATGGAGCTGTGTAGATGAGAAGCCCTAGAACTGGATTGAAGCTTGGATGGTGTCCATATGCACTGCAGAGATTGGCATCATTCCATTTCCAGTTTCATCAGTATCATGGCTGTGGAGGAATATTTTTCACTTCTCCTCACTGCAGTGCATATGAGAGGATCACTAGAGCACCCATCTCTTAATTGGTTTCACAATGTGATTTGGTGATTGCTTGGGTGTGCTGATGTGCATTGGGGGCTCTACTTTGAAATATTACCCAGACTTTCCTCCTCTTCTTCTAAATCCTTTAGTAAGCTTCACTGCACACATTCACAGCTTGTCTCACTTAAAAACTACTGTATTCAAACTGTATTAAGTGGTTATATATCTGGCATAATCTGCAGCAGAGACAGATATATTTCTCATCAACTCCTAACCCATTCTGGTTCAGTATAAAGTAAAAGTTCTTAAACCCAAGGCAAACTGCATGTCCAAAATCATGCCAGCATGTTCAAACTGCCAGAATTCACAAGGTAAGGCTTGTTTATAAAGTAAAAACAAACAACATCCTTGCAAAAAATCTCAGTTAAGACACATGTCAGTTTCGTGGCTTACTTACTCTCAGACTGTGTAGTTACTCATTGAAATTCCAGGCTTTTGTTTCCAGGATTGACACTGTAAGCTTGAACTGCAATCAGGTAAGCTGTGTTGGGCTCCAGGTTTCTCACAGTGTAATTCTTTTGATTCCGATCTTTAATTGTATGTCTGCATACCATGGGATTACCTGTATTCAAAAACAGATGATATGGTAGCAAACAAGGGCTGTAATACCTTATTTATTATTATTTGCATGCCATGTTGACTCCAAACAGCTCAAGGTTGTGTATCTTCATTTTTATCAGCCACCGAATGGTAGTATTGCAAGTGGAGTGGAAAAGGTGAAAATTATCATTGGAATAATTCAAGGGGCCAGATTTAGTCTCCAGGTTTATAACAATATAATTAATTCTTGAGCATTAACTTTTTAACTACATGGCATACCTGTCTTCCATAGCATTCCAGTATAAACCATATATGTAAAAACTGCTCTCAACCAAGGATGTGAAATGCTAGACTAATCCAGGGACAGGCAAAAGGTACAAAAGGTACAGGAGTTTGAGATCTTCCGGGGAGACCCTGCTCTCGATCCCGCCTGCTTCTCAAGCTCGGCTGGCGGGGACGAGAGATAGGGCCTTTTCTGTGGTGGCCCCCCGGCTTTGGAACACCCTCCCCATAGAGGTACGATCAGCCCCTTCGCTGATGGTGTTTCGGAAAAGATTGAAGACATGGATGTTTAAACAAGCATTCGGTTAATCCGTTGTAACGAATTGTGATGACTAAGGATTGGTTATACACGGACGATGAATTTTGGATTACGATTCCAGTTATGAGATGCATAGGATTGTTATTGGTGGCCCAATAATTTGTACTGTATATGTGTTTTATGCTTTTAACTGAATTTTTTTTTTTAAAATGTTGTAAACCGCAATGAGTCGCCGATTTAGGCTGAGATATTAGCGGTATACAAGTGCATTAATAAATAAATAAATAAATAAATAAAAGGTAGACTGGGATATAGTTGAAGAATACTGAATGGGATTTAATGGAATGTGGGCATTTTGAAAAATGCAATAGGAGAAAGGCCTCTGCCCTATCCAAAGATGCTGAAAGCATGAGAGCTCTTTCTCACTTATGACCACAGCATCTCCTGTTTTTAGAACATCTGGATTTTATGTGCCACTTAAAGATATACACTGTATAAACTTGAGTATAAACTGGGGTTTTAGGCCCCTTTTTTAGGCTGAACCCCCCCCCCCCCAGCTTATAAATGAGTCAAGGTTATTTACTTTGTTGTTGTTGCTGCTGCTGCTGTTTTATTGCATGTATTATTTTACTCTCTTTATTATTATTACATTTACATTATTTTACTCTATTATTTTTATTACATTTACATTATTTCACTCTTATTTTTATTACATTTATTACTTTACTCTATTATTATTATATTTACTATTTTACTCTATTGTTATTATTACATTTATTATTTTACTCCATTATTATTGGAAGGATATGTAAGCATATTTACATTGAAGAAGGTTAGAATAATCAGAGTTGGACAGTCTTATCTTAAATTACAGTTTCATGTAAATATTCAGAAGCATGTAACCGACTGGTGCTTCAATTAATGTAATGTTATTGGTATCTATTTATATTTTGAAATTTACCAGTAGCTGCTGCATTTTCCACCCTTGGCTTATACTCGAGTCAATACATTTTCCCAGTTTTTTGTGGTGAAATTAGGTGCCTCAGCTTATATTCGGGTCTACACGGTACATTATTCTGGATATCGTGGATGTCTTACCTGGAAGTTGTTCAAATTCCTTTAATGTGCTGCAGTTCCCATGTTCCATTTTCACATACACATTGTAACCTCTGATAAAACCAGGCAGGGAATTTTCAGGATAAGATCCCCAATGTATTGTTAGCGTATCTGAAGTAATTGCAGATATACTAAAGAGAGGGTCATGAGCTGGCTCTGGAAAGAAGGATGTTGATAAAATTGTTACATGCTTCCTGAACAGCTAATGTTCAGCCTTGACACTACAGTCAGATTTCCATTTATTGTTCTTGAAAAACAGCATTTTGAGAAATGAACATGACCATTTCCAGTCCAGGAAAATTGGAATTGGACCTGAGTGAGAAGGCTCATTGACTTATCTGGAGAACTCTGGAACAAAATAATTTCCTATCACTACAATAAGTTTAAACACTCTCTTCAGTCTAATACATTACTGAACATTGACTCAATGCAGACTGAGTACATACTGCAGCATATTAACACTGCTGACTTCTAAACTGTACTGCTTCTGATGCAAATGATGTCTAAAATGGAGTCTCAGTCTGAACAGTTCCAGAGCTGATCACATGGTCTGCAGTCCCTCCCACAGTCTCAAACAACAGAGTTAAGGAAAAACTGCACATCAAAATATACATACAATCTCAATGTCAATTATATACATATAACTAATATAGAAGGCTTGTAGACTGTTGCAGTTTCCAACAAAATTTGCTTTATTCATGCAAAGAAAATTATGAGATAAAATTATGAGTAAACTAAATGCAGAACCAATCCACAGACCTTACAATACAGAGAGTGATTCAACACATAGAGTTCCACCATTTAACCGACTTACCTTGTTCTTTAAGATATTTAACCTTTTTTTCTAGAAGGTAACTTCTATCTCCTTCCATCCCATATATCCTAAATGTATATTTCACACCAGGACTGAAGTCATCTAAACATTTTTGAAAAGTAGAAAAAGGAAATACACAGGTAAGCATAAAATCTGAATGTGCTTACTACATAAAATAAACTACTTTGTTGAAACAGGTAATTATGAATTATTGCAATGAATGGGAATGAAAATTAGTTAGGGAATACCAAAGGTGTGTGTACTTTTAAGGGTGTAAAATCTCTGTGAAATTGTGTTTGACATTTCTGTTCACTCAGCAGTGTGTGTATGTGTGTGTTCACACCAGGGTTGCCAGGTGTCGAAGATGAAAATAAGGGACACATTCACAGTAACACTCAAGGAAGAGAGGGCCCACCCCCTGCCCCAAGCTCCTCTCTGGCCCATTTCTGCTAAAATGTCCATTTCTGCGGTGCAACAGAAATACGGGGTAACTGACATCCTAGGAAAGAATCTAACAGGATGCAGGCCATTTTTTTTTCAAATACAGGACTGTCCCTTCAAATTTGGGGTGTCTGGCAACCCTGGTTCACACATAAATACACAGTCAGTTTTGTTCAGAAAGAAAACATATCCATGCATCTCATTCAAATGCTGTTCTCGTTAGTACCATATTTCTTTTATTCTTAGATGCCATTGATTGTAAAACACAGACTAATTTCAGTACTGCCAACAGAGTGATGTACAGGGAGCATACAACCCCCCTCTCACATCAGCCCCACTGGCTGCCAGCCTACTGGGCACAATTCAAAGTTCTGGCTTTCTCCTATAAAGCCCTGAACTTTCCGGGTCAACTTACCTATCCGAATGTATCTCTCTCGATGAACCTGCTACAGTGTTAAGATCTTCTGGGGAGCCCCTGCTCTCGATCCCACCTCAGTCAAAAGGCATGATTGGTGGGGATGAGAGACAAGGTCTTCTCAGTGGTGGCCCCTCAGCTGTGGAACTCCCTCCCCAGTGAGATCAGACTGGCCCCCTCCCTCTTGGTCTTTAGAAAAAAGGTGCCAATTCGGTTATGCAATCAGGCAGTTGGGTGGAGTAATATGGATCTGGCATAATGTAGCAACGTAAAGGATGATGGCAGGACTAGGTACTATGTTTTAAAGTTTAATTATATGTATTTGTTTTATTGTTTATATATTGTATTGTTTGTATATTGTTGAATTGTGGCATCGAATTGTGTCAAACTATGTAAGCTGCTCTGAGTCCCCTTTCTGAGTGAGAATAGCGGGATATAAATATAGTAAGTAAGTAAGTAAAGAGGTATCCTATGGTATGTGCCTGCTGAAATCCATTCATTTAATAAAAATTGTTATTACACACAGTTTTTCATATCTCTGTGAGGTCCCAGAATGCATTCCCCCATGGATATAGGGGCTGGATTGTACATGCACACAGACAGAAAATGTACAGTTATGTATCCTAGAGCAAAAACAGCAGAGCACCCACACGCAAGGAACAGAAAGGAAGTCCATGGAGAGACGTTTCCATCAGGACAGAGGAGAGGCATGGACCAGCCAGCTATGGAGGAATGCATCAGGAATATGATGTGCCTTCACTATACCCACATAGATGTTGTGTTAGATCAGTAGTTCTCAACCTGTGGATCCCCAGGTGTTTTGGCCTACAACTCCCCAAAATCCCAGCCATCTTACCAGCTGTTAGGATTACTAGGAGGTGAAGGCAATAACCCACAGGTTAAGAACCACTGTGTTAGATAAATTACCATTACAACAATTGCGTCTTATTAATACAACAATGAAGCTGCATTCTACTTACCAGATGTAATGAGAGTACTAGAGACATTCTTCCTAAATCTTTTCCACTGAAAATCACATGTTTGGGACAATGGATCAACCACACACCAGTCAATCACATAGCCATCATATGTATCCTGAGTCTTCCAAGAAAGATAAATGCCATTTTCTGTATTGTTGGCTGTGCTTTCTTCAGAATAATTCAAATCTTTTAATATAAAAGAATGAAGGAGCATGGCAACATTTAGATCATTGTGAAAAGTTATATCTAAGAGATCAGAGGTTGATTACTATTTTTACATTATTATGGAGATAGCAGTTGGATTTTGTTGGTCTCCAAAAATAAGTGATAAAAATGGGAATGAAACTAATATGACAGAAAAACTACGTTTAACCATGGTACTACTGCTCTAACCTTCACCCCATGACTGGAATAAACACTGGCAAAGTAAAGAAAAATGCAAAAGAGGCATTATTTTATTCTTGAGCAGAGAATCTTGTTGGTGACATATGCAATCCTTGGTAATTCCTTTTCTCCATCAGTGGTCACCTCGATCCACCCAGGAAAATCTCCTATACGTACCCTAGGGAGGTACACCTGGAAGCTACAAGGCGTAGAGCTTTTTTGACCTGTGCTCCAATTCTGTGGAACTCATTGCCTCCATACATTAGAGCAATGTCAGAGTTGCGACCTTTTGTAAAGGCACTCAAGACTTGGCTGTTTGGTTGTGCATTTAAGTAATCAGATCTAATTTGCCAAATAGTCACTGTTGAATGTTTTTATGTTGAATGTTTTTATATTGTGTAAATGCTATTTTAGATTGTAAGTCGCTTGGAGCACCTTGGTGGAGAGCGACTAATTAAGAAATAAAGTGACATGAAGTGAAGTAATGACAATGCAAGCCATTTTAAAATGCCATAGTATATTACACCAAGAGCAAAGATTGTAACCCTGGTACATGAAGGCTAGATAAACATCCATAGCCAATTTGTAGATGTGGGAGATACCGCCGTACCCATGAACCTTTGAATATTATTGTCTTTGTGGAAGGGAAACGAGAAAGAAAGGGTAGACTCCCTCCTCCAGACACAGAAGTAAACCGGCTTCTTGGATCACAACCAAAGGCATAAAGTGAAGTGCATATAAGAACATGAAAAATAAAAACAATGTTCCAAACACAAATATTTCAGTTGGATCAAATAATGAATAAGACAATCATAAAACCTTTTATATATCCATGTTTAAATGTGTAAAATAGTTCATTTATTGCAGACCATGGGAAAGGAAGTTTTTTGGACTACAACTTCCTGCATCTAGTCTGTCAGCTAAAATGATCAGCACCCGTACTGGATAGGAGATTCTGAGAGCCAGAGTATAAAAATAAGATACTTCCAGACTCTGTCTGGTTCATCCTGGGGGAAAATTATACCCATATGCACAGGGAAGGGGCAGGGAATATTTTACTATACACTTTATCATTTTCTGTGCATCAAATGAAGTGACATACTAAGCTTGAAACTAAACATTTCCAGTGAATCAGAAAAATGTAAACATGGGTATAATATTTATATAGCTATACAGTCATGCAGGTGAAGCAATTGAAAGTTAATGAATAAAGAGATTTGGGTGCACAAGCAATTTTAAAATACTCCTCAAAATAGGCTAACTGAACATTATTTCAGGGTAAAACAGTTCTTTGAAGCAATATGTCTACATGTACAAACCATTATTTCCAGTTGTTGAGATGATAATCATAGAGGGAATTGATGCATTCGCAGAGTTTCTTGCTGAGACACTGATTTTGTAAGATTGGCTACCAAGGGAAATTGTGTAATTATTTAATTCAGTTGAATGACACTGACAGTGTACATTAGGTTCTTCTACATTTTTCCAACATATGTCATATGTTTTGATGTTTCCATTAGCTCGAAAGTCTGTCGAGGTCTACAAGGAGGAGAACAAAACTTTTCAAACTCAAGTCTATAGTTTAATGGTACAAAGTGGGTTTTACTAGTTCTTGATAAAGTTGCTTGTGAGGTGAGTTGTAATTTTAAAAATCTGAACGTTATTCCCTTGTCATAAGAAGAACCCAGCTTTATTTACATTTTTATCCTAGAACAGTCAAAGATGCCAGTTGGTAAGAGACTAGAAAGCCATCATTGAGAAGGACTTTCTTGTACAATGGCTTTCAGACTCTTAAACCTGTACTGCGTTCAAAGATCATTTTGTCAGGTTCCAGGGCTGCAGAACTTCTGTTCCCCTCCTTTTTCATTGCAGTAATAATGGGCAAATGAATTAAACTTTTGGCAATAGTACCCTGTCATCTCTTCAATCAGGTGCATTACATAGTACCTCCACCACAGAAAAACAAACAGATATTGCATTTGAACATGTAAACTAGAGTTCAAAATTATCTAAGATGTCAACGTTTTAGGAAAAATATTCGAATGTTCTAGTTGAAACAACTCAATTATTTACTTTCAACTTCATTGGTCTTTCACACAAACATAACTGAATATGCAATTTGTAATGTGCACTACTTAAAACTCCCATCACTGGCAAAAATTACCTTTGCACTTTTGGGACTGTTATTTTTTTAATGTAATTCCTCTCCCAGCATTGATTGGACAACCAGACTTACCTTCCAGAATACAGTTACGTTACATTCCTCCAAACATGGGCTAATATCACTCCAAATATCTAGTTTCCCTGATGGAGCTGAAAAATGAACAATATAAGAAAAAAATATCATGGGGATAAGGCTGCTCTCATCAAAACTATCAGGTGGGCAACTATGAAAGGCTACGGTGACATTCACCACAGTGGTTCTTATGCAATGGTTCTCAGTGTGTATTAAATTTCAGCCCCTGAAAGACCTGACCATCAGCCAAGGTGTCTGGGAGCCTTAGCAATCGAATCAAAAGCATATGAATGATCAAAATTTGGGAACCACTGACTTTGCAGACCTCCGGGTATAACTGCAAGTAGAAATGAATTAGATGGATTTGAGGATGGTGCTGCAAAGAACTTAAAATTAAGATGAGTTGAGGGACATTAACCCATCACAAATTATCATTTATATTATGACTTGATTCTATATTACTGACATTAGAGATTGGACAGAATTCATTGGAATAGTTTCTTCCCTTTAGAATCCTATGCATGCTTACTCAGATCTTAAACCCCAAGAAATTCAACATTTTGGGGGTAAGAAACGGTAGCCTCAAGAATAGCAGAGGGAACTGAAGGTTCTACCACCACTATGATCATAACCCATCATTTTCCCTGACCTTTCCTACTAAACAAGGGTTCAATCCCAGGTTATTGGCCTGACAGCACTCAATCCAACCATTTTGTAAAGCCAAGTTAGAAGCAGAATAGCACAGAACAGTTGACAGAGACTATGGACTTCATCATACAGGTGAAACTGCCTGTCCTACAAGATTTTCACCTCACTCTGGAGATGGAGCCCACCAGATTGCATCAGACAACATAGATCTACTTCTGGCAGGGCTCTGTCCCTGATGTGAGATGAAACTGTCGTAAGAGGCAGCAGCAGGAACATGGGGGATTTTCCATGTTCTCGTTGAGAAGAACGGGGGGAAGCCGGGCTCAGCACTTCCCCCTGTGGGATGAAATTTGGGGTGATGCAGAAAATATGGGGTGTAGAGTTCCACCCACCAGATTTGCTATAATCCATGGAAATCTCCCTGCTATTGCCTGCAATTTTGACCTCAATGTGATGAGGTTCAACTTTATTATTTCAGCATATCTTTAAAAGTGGTGACCCCATAACTAATGATAAATAATGACAGCCAGGTTGTAATAATTCTCACCTGTGCATCTAGCTTTTAATGTGCCCAATATTTTGAATTGTCACTGGAAGATAAGAGTGGAGAACTGATATATATAAAGCACAAGAAAGAATGGCTCTTAGAGAGAGAATCCTAATCATGTTTCTGAGCTCTGATGGGCCACAGATTCACCATTCTTAGGTTACACCTTCACTGTTGAATCGATGTAGTTTCACAAGTTCAATATCTTTCTCTGCAAAACAGTGCTTGGGTCTCACTAAATTACAGTCTCCCAGGATTCCATATTACTAAGGCATGGCAGTTAAAGTGGTGTCAAACTGCATTAATTTGACAGTATAGATGCACCCTTAGACTACATAGAAGCAGACAGTACCCAACAGAAGAGGACTGTAAGACTAAGAAATGCAAACGTATTTCCGGCAGTACAGCTTTCTCACCAGATTCATTTGTTTGGATGGTTATAGTTTTACTCCATTCACTCCATTTCCAGAAGAGATGAGCAGCAGCAGCACAGCGTACTTTTAAAGTATAATTTGTATAAGACTGCAACCCATACAGGTTAATGAGAGGATGTGAACCTGTACTGAACCATACTGTAATGTTATGCTGCAAAACATAAATGAAACTATTATTAAGCAATGGGTGGACTTTTGTTGCTTACCATTTCTATTTTTTTTAAATGAAGATAATATACTAATAATACTGGCACAATATTATTATATCAGATAATATAGTAGTAGTAGTAGTAGTAGTAGTAGTAGTAAAAAACCAAACCATTTCTCTAATGCATAAGTTCTAAATTGTGACCCATAATGAAGCTGTTAAATGCTATCCTGAAATGTATTTCTGCATAAATAACAAAATGTTTTTTCACAAACTTATTTTCAGACTTCTAATTTTTCTTCACTAGATGCACAGCAACAAGCATTCAGGGTGACTTTAAGGGATCCAAATGCTGCTGTGAATAATGCCATTGTTTTGCATCCAGCTATAGGAAAACTGATTGGTCATATTGTTTACATATACTTCTAATGTGTTTAAATTATTGTCCGTTTTACACTGTGTTACCTTTTTATTTAATTGTATACCACCCTGAGATCATTTGATAGAGGATGGTAATAAGTAAAATAAAGATAAATGTGTGCACAAGAACAACCCTTCCCCACATCACTCTCTAAATGGTTTGTTCCATTTCTGGATATGGATACTTTCAGAAGCAATGATTTTTTTTCATAAAGCACATCAATCAAAACCAAAATTGGACATCTAGTCACTTCTGGGTTCTACTTTTGCTTTTAAAATGGCAATTTGGGACACCTCCCAGTATTTCTAGTAAAACCAGGCATATTAGGGTACTGGGGACTAATATTGGAGCTCATACATCAATCAAAGCTGCACATCCCAGAGATATACGACAATAGTTTGTTTGGGGTTTTTTTTGGGGGGGGGGGAATATTTTTGGCAGCTTTTATGAGCTCTTTTTATGAATCTGAAAAAGAAGCAAGGAAAATGCACACGTCTTTGTACTAATTATATATGCTACTCACCTCTTCTTCTTTTGCTTCAGGATGAAAGTCATTCATTACATTAACTTGACACAGAAGCCAAAGTGGATCCCTTGTAGGTCTCATATCCCAGAGTAACTGGATGGTGGTAGCATTTTGATAACTGACAGAGAGCTGATCAGGAGGTGCAAGGTGAACTGGTTTTTTTAAAAAAGGGGAAAAAATCCTGAAAGTGCAGCTCTGCCTGGAAGGGAGTCTCTATCTGTTGAACTATGGAGGCAAATTATATCATTCCATCCTCCTTGCAGACCCAGTCCTATCACCACTCTAACTCAGCAGAAGCTGTGGGCCTTCTCCAGCTGTGAAGTGAGCCAGATGCCTGATAAAATGCAGAGGACAGTGGGAGCAGGTTTGCCACCCAAGGGGGCAACATTTTTAGGGCTACCATGAGGACAAGGGCCTGTCTTCATACCCCTTTGTAGGTAGAATACCTCACATTCATACACACATTTTGCTATTATCCATAGTAAATAATAGACTACTTATCGGGAAGGGAAATGTCAACAGAAGGTGGGCCATGGTCCGCAGGAAGCAGCCATTCCAGATCTAGAGGGAGATGGTTGGGGGCTGGTCACCCCAAAACTGTATCCCATCCCAAAATAATCTGGATAGCCTTGTTAATAATCGCCGTGGAATGAAAATGCTGCTGCTCACTCCTAGATTGGTAAATGGTGAAAACAGCTCCCATTCAGGACTGGATCCTGGATGAACATGTTGACCTGGCCAGTACTACAGAGACCTGGTTGGATGAGGCAGCTCTGCTCACCAGGGTTCTTTGCTTTATGCCTTATTTACAACATATTTCTGTGCCATGTTGTATGATGTAGGTACAAATATACATAAAAGAATGCAAACTTTTCATTGCATCTTTGTGTTTGTTCACTTAAAGAAGGTAGATTTCCTTTCCCCCCTCCCTCTTCCCCTTCCCCTTAGTTTGTGCCCTCTTCACCAGAACCAACCAACTCAAGTTGTTTCACCATTCCAAAATATCATTGTTTCTCTTGCTGGCTTATACCCCTTTCCCTCATTAAACACATACTCAATAAAATTTCCCAATATTTTACAAAAGTCTGTTTGTTTACATATTCCGCTTTTAATTTTAATATTGCAAGTTAGCTTATCATTAATCGCTATATTCCAAATTTCCTTATACCGTTCTTCTAATTCTAAAAAAAGGTAGATTTCCAGGGAGCACCGAGTCATTTTTTAAAAAGGATCAGTAAGCGAAATAAGTTGTGCTCTCGTCGCAGACAGATCACTACTTGATCACATTTAGGTTTGCTGAGACTTAAAGCCTCAGAAGAGGTGGGGGGCCCATTAAGATGGTCCACTCAGGGAGCTCATGGATTTGGATGGATTCCTGATGGGTCTTAGGGAGTTTCCTGCTACCTGGGCAGGTAATCCTTTTGAAGCCCTGGTTGATATCTGCAATGGGGAAATGACCAGGGTCCCTTCTCACAAAGTGGAGCCTCCTGGTTTACAAAGGAGCTGGCAGCAATGAAACACATGTGACAGAGACTAGGCGGACATTGGCAGAAAACTCAAAGCAATTCCAACTGGAAACAGGAAACAGGCTATCTGAAGAACCATGGTAGGATGATAAAAGCAGCAAAAAAAGCATTTTACAGCAATATTATTGCTTTGGCACAGAACCGATCAGCAGAGCTGTTTCAGATGGTTAGGAACCTAATAGAACCTAGGTACATGGAGCATACAACTTCCCTGTTGCATCAGCTCCACTGGCAGCCGATTTGCTACCGAGCCAAATTTAAAGTGCTGGTCTTGGCCTATAATGCCCAACTTACCTGTCTGAATGTATCTCCTTGTATGAGCCTACTAGAACTTTAAGATCATCTGGGGAGACTCTGCTCTTGGTCCCACACTCTTCACAAGCACAATTGGTTGGGACAAGAGACAGAGCCTTCTCAGTGGTGGCCCCTCAACTGTGGAACTCCCTCCCCAGTGACATCAGGCAGGCCTCATCCCTTCTAGTTTTTTAGGAAAAGGTTAAAGAGGGGCTTTCTAAGAAGGTGGTGCTGGGGACTCCTGTTTTACTCCTTGGCTTGTACAGTTCCTCAGGGTTCAGTCCCATGTAGATGTGCTATTTACCATCTACATGGAACTGCTAGAAGAGATCATGTGGAGATTTGGGTTTGGGGTTCACCAATATGCAGATGACACCCAACTCTACTACTCCTTTCCACCTAATTTCAAGAAAGTTGTTCCTGTGCTATACCGGCGTTTGACTTTAAAGTATGAGGGTAAACAAATTAAAGCTTAATCCAAGATAGAGGTGCTGCTGGTCAGTCAAAAGACAGATTTGGGAATAAGGATTCAGCCTGTGTTGGATGGGAGTCACACACTACATGAAAACTCAGGTTTGCAGTTGAGGGGTACTTTGGGTTCAGCCCTGAACTTAGAAGTGCAGGTATCAGCTATGATCAGGATTGCTTTTGCAGCAAAAACGGATTGAAACATTTACTTCAAATGCAATATAAGCATTTCACTGACACCCACATACATACACAAACTTCCCATTCCAGCTAATGTGGGGGCCCAGGGAAGGACCTTCTCTTCTGTGGCATTCTGGTGATTGAGCGCATTCACTTTGAAGGCTTCACTGGTACTACCAATGACTTCATTTAGGTGCCCACTAAAATGTGTCTATCTACAAAAACCTTTGTAGATACTTGTGATTCCTCACTTCTGGGTAGCAGAGCTATTGACTTTCATATGCACAAGTCCCCTTTTGGGACATTGCTTCTTGATCCCAATTTTTTGGGGAAGAGAATTAATGACTTCCATGTGTGCAAGTCCCCTTTTTAATTAATTACTTCTGGACTCTGCTGGTTTTATGATAGAAATACATATCATCACTGTTCACAACTGGAAATTAAATGAAAAGGGAAGTTTTCTTCACTATAGAATTGTCTTCACAGAATACAACAGATATGGCTGCAATTTGATGTATCCTCTACATTTTCATCATGGTCAATTTTGTTGATCATGAAAAGGCCAATGAGCATTGTGAAAAGCAGTAGTTCTCAACCTATGATCTCCCAGATGTTTTGGACTTCGGCTCCCAGAATTCCTGATAGTTGGCCAAAACATCTAGAGGAACAAAGGTTAGGAACTGCTGGTGTAAAGATGAAAAATATATACAGAAAACTTACGCCTTTGGGCTACATCAACCACAGTATCGGTGTGTTCCTGTCCAACACAATTTTGAACTGTCAATCTTAAACTGTAATTCATTTGCTCACTAGAAATGTTGAATCCACAGAGTTTGCAATTTCCATCGCATCTGCAGTATGTTTGGCCATTTGACCTTCAAAGAAAAGATGAGAGAAATGGAAGAAAAAAGTTCTAGTATGAAATAGGGCATGAGAAGATATGAAAACTAAGCAAGAGTGAAAAACAGAAGCAAGTTTCTGAAATGTATATTTCAAGCCTGCTCTTATCCCCACCACCACCACCACCTTCCTTTCCACACCATCTTTTCATCTACACTATTGCAAATCATGGGGAACACTATCCAGGTTCCTCCTTAACCAGGGTTCAAGGATTGTTTTGAAACTTTGGAAAAAATAGGAATGGTTAATATCAAGTGTGCTCAGGACTGGACAATGTGACATTTGCATAGGTTGAAAAATGATGTATGAACAAGTTGGGTGAGTCATGCTGCACTCTTAACTTCAGAGTTAAACACTAGAGTAACAGTTGTTTCCTAGGATAACCCATCATTGGTATCCATTGTCTGTATGTGTTTTCAAGTTATACCTCAACAACCCCATAGAGTTCATAGAATTTCCTATGCATCTGGTATTCACTGGTGGTCTCCTATAACTGTAAATATACTCAATATAATCTTTTATTATTTCTGTAAATTATTATTACCTTGGCTGTTAACAAATATATTGTGTGAAATCCTAGTGAAACAAACACAGAGGAGGAGGAAGCAAGGAAAATGGATTTCCCAATTTATAAATTATCACACTTTCAGGGCAAGCCCTGCCATTGAATAATACTGTAGAAGATACAATAGAATAGTGGTGGTAGCTCCAAAGCTGTCCCTCTTGAACACATTCTTCTGTTTTTGAAGATAACTGGGTGTCACACAACTCATCTTGCACACCTAAATTGTCCTGTCAGTGTTAGATATGGAAGATCCTAAACCCAATGCCAATGTTGAAGGCATCTTCAATTGCACATCTCAGGCTGGATCTTCACTGCCATATAATGCAGTTTCAGAAAGCAGATTGACTGCACTGAATTGGATTATATGGCAATGTAGACTCAAATAATCTAGTTCCAGTTAAACTGTATTATATGAGTCAGCACCAGTGGTTCTCAACCTTCCTAATGTCGCAACCCCCTAATACAGTTTCTCATGTTGTGATGATCACCAACCATACAATTATTTTCGTTGCTACTTCATAAGTCGCCTGTTCGGGCTGAAAAATGCGGTATAGAAATAAAGCAAATAAATAAATAAATAAATAAATAACTGTAATTTTGCTACTGTTAGGAATTGTAATGCAATATCTGATATGCAAGATATGAACCAAATTTGGCACAAATACCTGATACACCCAAATTTGAATACAGGTGGGGTTGGTGGGGGGATAGATTTTGTCATTTGGGAGTTGTAGTTGCTGGGATATATAGTTCACCTACAATCAAAGAGCATTCTGAACTCCACCAATGATGGAATTGAACCAAACTTGGCACACAGAACTCTCATGACCAACAGAAAATACTGGAAGTGTTTGTGGACATTGACCTTGAGTTTTGGAGTTGTAGTTCACCTACATCCAGAGAGTACTGAGAATTCAAACAATGATGGATCTGGACCAAACTTGGCACAAATACTCAATATGCCCACATCTGAACACTTGTGGAATTTGTAGAAAATAGACTTAACATTTGGGAGCTGTAGCTACTGGGATTTATAGTTCACCTACAATCAAAGAGCATTCTGAACCCCATCAAACAATAGAATTGGACCAATCTTCCCACACAGAACCCACATAACCAACAGAAAATACTGTGCTTTCTGATGGTTTTTGGTGACCCCTGTGACAGCCCCTCATGACCTCCCCAGGGGTCTCGGCCCTCAGGTTGAGGAACACTGGTCTATACTGACTATGTAATCCAGCTCAATCTGCATTATAATGACAGTGTAGATGAGGCTTATTTATTTGATGCATTTATTAACCGCCATTCTCAGCCCTTTAGGGCTTCAGTCATCCTTTACATATGAGGGAGGTGTGCCGGTACTTCTTATTCTTTGTCTCAGACCTCAAGTGTTTTGGGACGCTTTTGAGGAAAGCCAACATGACATCTGTCCTGTAGATCTCAAGATAATGAGAGGAATTTTCTCCACTGATGTCCCTTGAATAATTAATTGATATGATCACTCTCCTACAATTTTCAACTTTCTTGAGTACTGCCTTTAAAGCTATCCCACAACGTTGGCAAATATACTGTTAATTCCTCATCATGACCTGAAGCATGTGTGAGATATAAACTATTCCAAGCTTACTTACACATCAGACACAGTGAAATTAGTTGCACATTTATTCTGATGAAGGTTAATATAATTATCTGTTCGACCTGGGTCCCACGTACACTTTAACTTTGTCATGTCTTCTGTTTCACAGTCAAAATCTTTGGGTTTATCAGGCTTGCCTGTTAAAACAAGTCTAGATTACAATGTTTCATTCTTTGAATTTATCCATACAGCCACTTTCCAAACAAGTAAAAGTTGTACTACTGTTAAATAGAACATGAACAGAACTCCATCAGAAAACCTGTCAGCAAACAGTAATCATGCACATTTGGTGTCACCAATCTATTGTATGCATTGTGCCTGCATAGGAGAGGTAGCACACACTCTATCTAGGCAGAAGGAGATGCTAAAGATGATCCAGTGTATTCCATTGGGTCTCACCAGTTCAAATTCAACACTCTAGCCATCACACCACAGAGAATCTCAAGGAAAAATACTATTGTATTTGGTATTTTGTTGTAAACCGCGTTGAGTCGCCAGCTAGGCTGAGAAACAGCGGTATACAAGTACAGTAAATAAATAAATAAATAAAATCTTTAAAATGGCTAATGTAAAATGCAGAAGGCAGAAGAAAAAGTCAATTTGTGAAACAAACAGTTTGAACAGTTGAGTTGGGGTAGTAGCCCTTTGTTTCACTTTGCCCACAGCAGATAAAATCAAATAATAGTTGGGGATTGAGGGGGGGGGGGGGGGGAGAGTGAGAATTGAATGTTTTTTAAAGGATGATAAGACAAATAAATAAATCACAGAAATCTTAACATTTTTGTCACAGTTAATAAAAAGTCCCACTGAGCAAAACCGTCTTCATTTGAGGTTGCAAGCTAACTAAGACATATTATAAATGCATCTCCTATGAGAGAGACTTCTGAAATTGTGGGGCTATTACATTAAAGATAATCCTGGGGATTAAGCATCTCCCCAATTTGGGATGCAAAAAGAATGGGATATCTTTCTATTAAAGAGGAAGAGAAACAAACCTTTATATTTGTCTTAATGTGGTCTGTCTTGATGTAATTTGTTTGTATGTTTTTCCAGTTTTGGCATTGAATGTTTGCCATACATGTTGGAAACCATCCTGAGTCCCTTTGGGGAGATTGGGGGGGGGGTGTCTACAAATAACGTTTTATTATTTATAGAAGCATAGCATTGAAAGAGACCTTGTGGGCCTAGGGGGTTGCAACCCCCTACGAGAAGCAGGAAAATTGCACTCAAATTGTTGTTGTTGTTGTTGTTGTTAGAAACACAACAAGATTGGTACGCTGCAAACAAGATCACTCTGCTGGCTGCTGTATTGGGTCACATGTGGGACACTTCCCAAGTGTCTAGGACTGTGTGATGTATCTGCGAATAATGTGTGCAGATCCAAGTAGGGTGGCCTTTTGCTGCTGACAGTGGTAATTTTGTCAGCGCCAATTGTATTTAACTGAGGGCCAAGGTCTTTAGGCACTGCATATGAACTACTCTTCCAATATTATGCATTAGCATAACTGTCATAATTATTAATCCAAATGTAGAATTGTTCTTCCCAAAATAAACAACAGAAGAGTGAACAATGTATGACCTGTCAGATGCTAGGTTATAATTCCCATTAGCCTGAGGCTAATGAGAGCTATAGCATCTGAAGGGTCAGTAGAAGGAATGAGTCGGAATGCCATTTCACCTTGTTTCCTAATGAACACTTGCACATATTCAGAATGAACAGAACTTCAGATTTAAAAATGGAAACAGACAAAAAAAAAACCCCCAAATTGACTGATTTGCCAATTTGGTCCAGAACTTTGAGTTAAGATTTTACTTCAACCATATTTGTGATGATGAATTAGAATTGCCATCTCTCTCTCTCTCTCTCTCTCTCTCTCTTTTTTCATGAGATGCTTCACATCTTTCAAGTAGTTACACAGTTGTACATTTGAGTTTGACTAGTGTGGAGGGAAAAGGAGTGGGAAATTTCACTTTGATTTGCTTTCTGAGAAATTGTCAAGTTTGCAAATCGTCTTTTCGAGACATAAAAAATATGAGATTTTTTAAAATCGGAGAAAAAAGTAAAATGGACAGATTATCCATCCCAAACCATTGCTTACTGCTCAACAGTAATAGAAAACACACTCTACTTACTCGTCACATAGAGAAGAGTTCCTCGACTGTCACTCGACTGAAAGAAATCACAAAACACATTTATGCCACCAAACAATGAAAGTGGAACATTCGTTTCCGTAAATGTTATTCTTCTTTGTTTTGATTTAAGATGGGGCTTTCTATTAAATACATATCCAATTAAAAACTCGTTATTCTTTGCAATGCAGCAAAAAGTGATACTGGAACCTTTTTCAATGACTTTTTCTGGTGGAAAGATGTAACTCCTACCATCATCCAGGGAATCCATGCCTAAATAAAGACATCAAGGAAAATATTCAGTTTTCCTGCATTGCCTACTAAATTCCACAAAGAACTTATGTCAACTTCCTATTAGTGACATATCTTGAGGGAGAAAGAAATTCACTTGAATCCATCATGCCTTTACTGAGATATAAACACACAATACCGTTACAATGTCTGTGTATACCTGCTAACATACAGGGTTAGTTAAAATGCATAGGCCAATAAGCCATTCAATTGAATGGCTTATTGGCCTATGCATTTTGACTAACCCTGTACATTCTGGTCAAGCCTCCAGAGATGCTGTTCTGGAAGGTGTAAGTGGAATTCTTAGTCATTTTCCTGGTGTGCAAAACATACACTCAGATGCCATTGACTCAGTGAGGAAATAATGTGTAGGCACAGTACTTGCACGAAGAAAATTCTTTAAAAATTAAAAATGTAAAGAATTTTCCTGGGACTGCTAAATAATAATAACAACAACAGGGACTGATCAGTAGGGTGGCCTTTTGCAGCTGGCAGGTGGTAATCTTGTCAGCGCCGATTGTATTTAACTGTGGGCCAGGGTCTTTAGGATTCTGTTTCTGTTTGCAGTAATTTGGCTTTAATCAGAAAGACTGTGGAGAGCCACTTGAACAATGACTTCATTCAATGTAAGGTAGCACTACTTCCAGTATTATGCATTAGCATAACTGTGATAATCATTAATCCAGATGTAGAATTGTTCTTCCCAAAATAAACAACAGAAGGGTGAACAACCTATTATTAGAAAAGTCGATTTACCATCCTTTATTTCCCAAGCACTCCAATCACTCCAAGTTTCAGAAGGAGCTACTCTACTCCGTATTCTTACTCCATGAGGCATACACTCCAAGGGTACAGCTGAACGCCAAGTCAGTTTCAGAGGGTGGTTTGTTTTATTGATTATTGTTGTGTAATTCTTCTAAGTATACAAAACAAAGAGTAAGCAACTGGAAAGGAAGACAGGAATAATGACGTAACATAATCCATATGTCTTTATAGCTTCACTCCTATAAAATGAGCAAAAGATAACGTACCCTGAAGAGATTCAGAACAATTTCATAGTAGATGTTGACTACAGAATTATGCGGATGGGCATGGATTTTTCCATAAGCATATACTGTTTGCAAGAATCTAGTCAGGTGTCACATGTGGACCACAGCTTGGAATTAAACCATTTCACAATCATGATAAAGTCTCCTACCACACATCTAGTTTTACCTACTCTAATTCTATTCATCCTTTTTGGTTCACAAGGCCAAAGTGGCTCAAGTCATTCTTATAGGGTGACGTGTGTGCCATTTGTGCTACACGGAAGCATTAGAATGACTAGTGAGAAAGCTCACCTGGCACTCCCTCTGTTACTGTTTAGGCACTAGGAATCAAGTCAAAGCCCCCTCCTCTTTCACATCCAAAGACAAGAGAGACAAGGGTGGGAAGGGGAGTAGGTTAAACCCTAGCTACTGAAAATGACATGACTCTAACTGCTTGCAACGGTTGTCCTACCTCTACAGACAGCTGTGAATGACAGAATTGAAAACAGAGAAGCACTTCTGAATCACCCTGGGAGCTGTTTCAAAAAGTTACATGGTCACTGGTCATGCTGGTATTTTAAAATTTAAAAATCTGATTCCAACCATGGTTTAAATTCGAAACTCTGGTAAATACCAACCATTCTAGCAAATCTGAATTTAGACATTATTCCAATTAGAAACATCAAAGCCTCAAAAACAAAGATTAAAAATACATTGGGATTATGAGTGTTATGACAAAATAAATGCCATGTGCTTAGGAAAGTAAGTGAATTACTACATATTCCAACTAAGCAGGTTGGTTCTCAAGCAGCACTTCGTATGCCAGCTTTCAACCCTCTTGGGGTCTTCACTCTGTTATTTTGCTTTGTCTATTGCAGGTTCAGAAACACATGTAACACTATAGATGAAGCCGGGAACTCAGAATAAAACTATGCTTTACCTCATTCTGGGAACTTAGAATAATAGAATTGTAGAGTTGGAAGAGACCTTGTGGGCCATCCAGTCCAACCCCCTGCCAAGAAGCAGGAAAATTGCATTCGAAGCACCCTCGACAGATGGCCATCCAGCCTCTGCTTAAAAGCCTCCAAAGAAGGCTTTTGTAAGGAACTTACACATGTGAAGATTCTTGTTTTTGTGGAAAGATACTTACATCGACAACAATATTAGTCTCGTTGCTGCTATAAATCTGGATGTTATAATCCATTTTTACTTCAGAGTTATATGCTTCCACATCATCATTGACATTCAATTCTAGTAACAGTTGCTGAAGAGTACGGTTCATGGAAACATTAAGTTTTACAGGTTGAAATATTTTATTATCTGTGGGAGAAAAGAAGGGAAATTGAAAAACAAAACAAAACATCTCCAGCCAAACTCACAATCAGATTCGTTTTAATATTTTCAACTCTGTAGAACAGGTTTGCATGCTAGCATTACCTAGAAATAGTCCCATAAGCTTTCTTTTTCATATGAGCGGATAGTAATAGGTTCATGTATAGTCTGTCCCTCCACATAGTTTAGAGGGGCAGATTACACATTACAATTACATTAACTTTGGGGCAGGGGAAGAGATACTATTAATCCTCTATCCCCAGCTTCACTCTTAGCCCTTCTCTGTCTGCTATTTCATCATGACAAAATCTCTAATTCAGAGTTGATGAAAGTAACTGTTTGGACTACAATTTCCTACAATTCCCAGGGAAAACATATGCCAACAGAAGGAGCACGGATTCATTAATTCTCTGAGTTTTATTTCTGCTTATTGTTAAGAGCTTGGAAATTAGACATGTGAACAAAATACATTCCTACTGTTCCTACCATTTCTTTCACACAGAAATCTGCTCAAGTGTGCTCCAAGCCTGCCTGCAAGCCCCATCACACACGCACTCTCAGAGAGTGTGACGGGGTTTGTGTAGCAACTGGTGTGGCATACAGGCAGGACCAGAGCTCAGTTGCAGGCATGCTCCGGACCTGCACCCTGTCACATTCTCTTGGAGAGGGTCGAGGGGCATGAGTGGTGGGGCATGCAGGCAGGCCCTGAGCAAGCCTGCAGCTCAGCGCCTCTTACTCTAGAGGAGAAACAGCAAGTGCCAGGTAAGAAGAATGCTGGGAAAGGGAGCCAGTGGATCAGAAGCCACCTCCTCCCCCATAATGGTCTGAATTGGAGAGGCCCGAACCAAAAACAACTCTCCCATTTTCAGAAGGCTCTCAAAAATTGATCAGGGCCCTCTACAATAGCCGAGACATGAAACCAGGCAACGTTTACCCTCAAAGCACAAGCCTATTGAAAATATTATCTTTCAGGATAACAAGTTTCCAAAATTTCCTATTCATCATGATCTGTCCCACACAAATGCGTAATAACTGATCAGTTTAAAATATGTAAGAGAATGGTAGCATGCTGGTATATTTTTCCTTATTGTTCTGCTATTACAGTCTCCCAAGGCTAAAGAAAACACATGTGTCTATACTGTCCTAACACTATCAAATTACAGGCTGTGCAATTAAAAGATAATAGACGGAACAACATACTAGGCCAAAGTATAAGATGAGTGGTTTACACAATTATTATTATTATTTTTTTGTGTCAGGAGCGACCTGAGAAATTGCAAGTCGCTTCTGGTGTGACAGAATTGGCCGTCTGCAAGGACGCTGCCCAGGGGACGCCTGGCTGATTTTTTGATGTTTTATCATCTTTGTGGGAGGCTTCTCTCATGTCCCCACATGAGAAGCTGGAGCTGATAGAGGGAGCTCATCCGCCTCTCCCCGGATTCAAACCTGTGACCTGTCGGTCTTCAGTCCTGCTGGCACAGGGGTTTAACCCACTGCGCCACCGGGGGCTCCATTTACACAATGAATGAATAGCTCTTAGCTAACTGAAATGTGTCCTAAGCATCTTTTCCTTACACTAGAAATTGTTAATTCTTTTTATATGCAGTATTTTCAAATAAGGAAAATAAATATTCAGTTCTTTACCTTCACTCTGAGGCATGGCAAAACAGAACAGTATATTTAAAATTGCTGCTAGAGACACCAAATATCCCATTTCTTTACCTGAAAGAAACATACAAGAGGATAATACATTTCTGCACTGCGCTTTAGCTACATTATCAAATAACTGCAGCAATTGCAGTCATTTTCATATAGCTGTAGGAAGAAAGGCAGATCTAAATAGGTAAATGTTCTCCTCTGGGAGCTAACAAGAAAATAAAATGGAAAGAAAAGGAATTTTTCCCTGCAGTGTTGATGTAAAATATGAATTCTGGATTCAAATGGTCTGTTGTAACTGGCCAAATGAACTCCATTTTGACAATAGCTGACATCTCAGAACAAGGGAATATATAACTGGACAACACACATTTAGGTGCCTCAGATGTTAGACCTGTTTCTGGATATATTTGACCTGCTGATTCCAAAAATGGCACCGGCTTTCTCCTATCATTTTAATTTTTTTAGATAAAGAACATATGCCAGTATAGACTCATATAATTCAGTTTAAAGCAGATAATGTGGATTATCTGCTTTGATCATCCGTATTATATGATAGTGTAGAAGGGGCCTGAATCAGGTAAATCAAGAAAGAGTGAATAACAAATGACTTACAAAACTAGCCTTCAAATGACATTTGTCACCTACATTCTATTTTTATCATTATTTGTTCTTGAAATACCCCTTTTCAAAATACCTTAAGGTAAAGACACACAGTATAGCTGGGATTTGCAGATTGTTGGGCAGTGATCATTCATTTTCATGTGGCAAGTTAAAATGCTCCAGATTGCATGTTTTTTAATGTTGCGATGCTTGGAAGCCATTCTGCAAAGCATACATGAATGCAAAGCCTAATATAAATTTATTCATTTATACATATTTTTTGCAAGAGATTGTGTTTTAAAATACCAACAAATCTTAATATCATTGTTTGTTAATGATAAAAGAGCAACAGTAATAATTAGAAAGAAAGAAAAATAGCCTTAACTACTGGTCCCAGGAAAAACTCCATTGTAATTAATGCAGTCAGGGGTGATTTGAATGCAATATTCCTGCTTCTTGGCAGGGGGTTGGACTGGATGGCCCATGAGGTCTCTTCCAACTCTTTGATTCTATGATTCAATAACTTCACAGCAATCTTCAAATTAGTGGATTTTTCAGCCTTAGTGCAATCATTGTATATGCATTTGATATACCTTTCCTGCCACCTTGTGTCCAAAATTGTGAATTGTATGGTTTGATTTATCAATTAAAAAGTTATTTTATTTTTTAAATACCCTAAGGTCATCAGATTTTATCTGATCTTGGAATCCACTACACGTGAGTTTGGAGAAGAGCAAACTACAAACCACCTGCTCCAATGCAACCTGAGCCCTGCCACATGCACAATGGAGGACCTCCTTGCGGCAACACCAGAAACACTCCAAGTGGCCAGCTACAGGTCAAAGGACATTTAATCAACTACCAAGCTTGCAAACGTTGTGTTTTGTTTGTTTGTCTGTTTGTTTAAAAAATGCAATGTAACTCTTTGGTCTGTTGCTGACACGATAAATAAATAAATCTGATCTTGGAAGCTTGGTTGGAGTTTCCAGTTCCTGTAAGCTATATTTTAGAGGAAGGAACTGTTAAAACAGTCTCTGAGGCCCCTTCTACACTGGCATATAATCCAGATTATCAAAGCAGACAATCTACATTATCTGATTTGAACTGGATTATATGAGTCTACACTGCCAGGTAATCCAGTTCAAAGCAGCCAACTGGATTTTATATTGCCATGTAAAAGGCACATCAGTATGCCTTGCCTAAGAAAACCCTATAAAATTCATGGGCTTCCATAACTTGATAGGTGACTTGAAGGCACATAGATGCACACACAGAATAATGGTTTAATTTATAATGTGTAATTCATCTAATAAAGAATTTTAGCCTAATTACAATGTCTGCTAATAAGATAGTGTGCAAAAGAGAAAGCAGAATAAATGTACAAATGTTCAACATCTTGAGCAGTTAGGAGGAAGATGAACATGGTATTTAGAAATACTATTTCCAAGCTGTTCTTTATAGCATTTCTGCATTTGTTTGACATCTCTACAGAAGAGATAAATGTTTGTTTTTAATTATTAAGCAATTTCCTTGCCAGCTATTTCATTATAGAGATTTACAACACTGTGTTGCAATGAAATCAAGGCACGGGTGCTGATGAAGCCGAGGCCAATAATGGGCTTTAAAAACAGGAGTAGCATGTTCTGTGTACTACTAAGTTGACAAACTGATGCTTGGGACTGCAATTTCCATCATCCTGAAATCTGTTCATGCTGACTGGTGTTCAGAGATGGTATATTCCAGAACATATGGAGAATACCATGTTGTCTATTCCTTGCATAGAGCCCCTTGGCCTAGGATTGCCAAATACCAGAAATGCCTCTTGCATCTTTAATGGTTGTTTATAAGAGGCAATTTCAGCAGGTGTTCTTTGCTACCTTGGTGTTCAACAAGAGCTGAAAATCTGTAAAAAAAAAAAAAAAACGAGCTCTCTCCTGATTTCAGACTGGCATCCAAACAGAGTTTGTGTAAAGTTAGAAAATCCTGCTAAAGAAGTCCAATCTAGGCCACCTTGAAATAAATATTTGCCTCTCCTGAACTACAGACAATCATCTCATGACAGTGGGATTCAAAAGCATATCCATGTTAGTCAGGAATAATAGTATGCAACAAAATATTGTATACTATATACTCCAGTATACTACACTGGAGAAATAATGCAGCTATATTTTAGCAACATCCAAAATGCAATGGATTTACATCCTTGAAACTTCTTGATGCACATGTACAGCAATTCAAATTAACAAAACGATTCTGAGACATCTGCTAAGGATTATGCTTCATGCTAATTTTATGAAGTCACAATGGGATGTATCAGAGAATGCCAGAAATTACTCAAGAAATTCAATCTAGTGGAAATGATTAGAAGAACTTCGTATGAAGAGAATTAGCATGATACGTGCACACTGCCCTTCTTGGACAATTGTGGCAGTTGTACATAACATCAACTCTATGTAACTTTGGCCTCTGCTTATGTTTAGCATTAATCTTGTAGATGACCTCGGAAGCAGGACATTGCTACCTGGACAAAACAGATGTCTCTAATAAGATCCTAATGGCCAAGGATAAAAGATATTTGTGTGTGTGTGTGTGTGTGTGTGTGTGTGTGTGTGTGTCAGGAGTGACTTGAGAAACTGCAAGTTGCTTCTGGTGTGAGAGAATTGGCCATTTGCAAGGACGTTGCCCGGGGGATGCCTGGATGTTTTGATGTTTTATCATCCTTGTGGGAGGCTTCTCTCATGTACCTGCATAGGGAGCTGGAGCTGACAGAGGGAGCTCATCCGCACTCTCCCCAGATTCGAACCTCGGTCTTCAGTCCTGTCGGCACAAGGGTTTAATCCACTGTGCCAAAATTTTAAAATATTTTATCAAATATTATAAAATGATTTATAATCACTGGATGAATAACAGGAAGGGGTCAGGGTAGAAAAATGAGAAATATGCCCACATCTGTAAGACTAACTGGTTCTTAATTCAAGCATGAGTCTTTGTGGATAGAGGCAGTGACAAGCATTATAAAGACCTCAGTTGTAGAATTCCTATGATTCCGTAGCATTGACCCATCACAGTTAAAATGGTGTCAAACTGCATTAATTCTAGATTGCAGACATACCCACTGTGTTCCATGCTGTTGGTCTTGGTTACGTTTAGGCTGGATCTAGGGCTCTTCTACACGGTCCTTATTGCCTAGGATCTCATACCAGATTATTGATTTATCGCAGAATATATGGCAGGGGAGACTCATGTAATCCAATTAGATAGATAACCTGAGATCATATCCTAGGATATAAGGACAGTGCAGAAGAGGGCTGACACTGCCATATAAAATCCAGATTATCTGCTATGAACTCAATTATATGGCAGAGTAATGGTAAATGAAAATGTTTTCCTTGACATTAAGTCTAGTCCACTCTGGGGAATGGATCTCATCTCCATTTGTACAAACAACACCAAAGAGCTGGCGTTGTCTGTAAACGCCTCCAAGATCATCTGGCCGGCATGACTACATGGAGAGCCGTTACCTTCCTGCCAAAACGGTACCTATTGATCTGCTCACATTTGCATGTTTTCATACTACTAGGTTGGCAGATGCTGGGGTTAGCAACAGGAGCTCACCTTGTTCCACGAATTCGATCTACCGATCTTCCGGTCAGCAAGTTCTGGAGCTTAGCGGTTTAACACGCCGTACCACTGCAGCCCATTATATGGCATTGTAGACTCATATAATCCGGTTCAAAGCTTTCATAATTTCATATGGCAGTGTAGAAGGGACCTTGGTTCTTCTTTCCTGAGGTTCCCAAGAGCAAGAGTACAGATGCTGTATGTAGGATTTGCTTTAGATTCAAGATTGGCCCATCACGAGTACATTCTGCCTGTTAGCTGACATATCTGTTAACCATTTTATCCACAATGTGTTTATTGTTTCCAAATCCAAAGAATATCTTGCCTGTGGCAAAATACCACCATAGAAACCTTGCAACTTTTTCAACAACAAAATGAGAAGCAGCTGTTAAAAACTGATGGTGTGATGGGAAGAACTGTGAAGTACAAGAGATACTGGACCGTTCCTGAATAACCATGTCTGAAATTAAACATTCTCTTCTCTCTCCCAAATCCCAAAGTAAAGGAAAAATGTTCAGATACTTTTTCCTTATCACAGTTCTTTTGCATACATTCATTTTTTATTTTATGCCAACTATGGCTGAGGATGATTAATTCTTCTCTGTGCATCCTTGCTTTTTTGAACTACCATTCTTCAAAATCTTCCAGCCTATAATGCTGCTGGTCCTGTTGCCTGGGGGACTCCGGGTATTATAAAGTTTTGA
Source organism: Anolis sagrei (assembly GCF_037176765.1). NCBI lineage: Eukaryota > Metazoa > Chordata > Lepidosauria > Squamata > Anolidae > Anolis > Anolis sagrei. Next base: position 278,094,411 of record NC_090022.1, read on the forward strand.
AAGTGACTTTAATGTAAGCAAGTGAAGGAACTTTTGTGTGAGCAATTTTGTGACCTCCAGAGTAAATATTTCAGCAGTTATTGGAAGGGAATTAAATATCCTTTTCCCTTATGCCACTTCCCTGAACAATACTGAAGTTTGCCCAGCTGCTCTGAAATTGTGTGTGTGTGTCTGTATTTATAATTATTGGGAAGTTTGTTGCAGAGTCACAGGCATCATATCTATTTTGGCTCTTAATTTATTTCCAGATTTTCTGAAATACTTTTGTTGTTCTAACCCTCGCTCTCCATTCCACTTTCTGCTTGTCACTCTTTCTCAAAGGACAGTGCAAAAATGTCCTAGTGTGACATCCAGTATCAGGAAATCTATGACATAGGTAATAGCTTGAGAGCTAATGTCCAGCCCTCCTAGCAGCATGTCTTCTTTTAAGGTCAAGAGATTTAAGACCTATTCTGGAAAATCTGTTAATCCTTTACAGCTCCAAAAGCTTTTTGAATTGATCCTCATTTCCTTCAGAACTTGGAAAATTAGTTTCTGGAAAACAGGTCCCAGGATGCTGAGGTTAGGATGACCAACACTTATCAAAACTCCGCTTTTATTTTTGCAAAAAGGTTATTCTTAATGTTTTTCTACATTTCTGTACATTTTTATTGCTGATATGAATGATCTTAATCATAGATTGAAATCATGCAGTTGCCCAAGTGTTGTTTGTCTGCGAGTCCCAGAGCTCCTCGGTATTGTTCATGATGGGCAGGGCTGCTGGGAGCCACAATCCAACAACATCTGCAGGGCTGTATAATGTTCCTCCTTGATTTAAAGCAACATAAGGATTCTGGGAAATCTGCAAGGTTTACATTTCATATTAAATAAACAACAAGACTAAAATTAAAACAAAAACCATGAAGGATGATTCATGGGCGATTCATGGATCAGTTTCACAACTTGTTTTAGAATTGTTTTAAAATTAAATTGCAGTGCCCAATTCTGGGCTCCGCAATTAAAGGGAGATGTTGACAAACCAGAATGTTCCAGAGGAGGGTGACTAAAATGATCAAGGGTCTGGAGAAGAAGCCCTATAAGGAGAAGCTTCAAGAGCTAGTCATGTTTGCCTTGCAGAAGAGAAGGTTAAGAGGAGAAATGATGATGGCCATGTATAAATATGTGATGGGAAGCCACAGGGAGGAGGGAGCAAGCTTGTTTTCTGCTGCCCTGGAGACTAGGACGTGGAACAATGGCTTCAAACTACAGGAAAGGAGATTTCACCTGAACATTAGGAAGAACTTCCTAATTGTGAGAGCTGTTTAATAGAGGGAACTCTCCACCTCAGAGTGTAGTGGAGGCTCCTTCTTTGGAGGCTTTTAAACAGAAGCTGGATGGCCATCTGTCAGGGGTGCTTTGAATGGTATTTTCCTGCTTCCAGGCAGGGGGTTGGACTGGATGACCCACAAGGTCTCTTCCAACCCTATGATTCTGAGATGTTGCTATCAGAGGAGTGACATAGCTCTTTTTCTGATAGACACTTTTGGGATGGAATACTCCAGAAGCGGATGGATTCTCCTTCATTAGAGTTTTTAAACCAAGCAAGGATGAGCATTTATCAGAGATATTTTAACCATGGATTCTGCATTGGCAAAACATCAATAAAGATAAAGGTTAGGTAGCCTATGTTTCAGTCACCACTTTTTCTACAATTTCACATGCTTTGTTTTAAAATGTTGGGAGATGGTCTCTTGTGAAATATAGCCAAAAGAACTGCATCATATGGAGCCAGCACTTTGGTCAATTCAGCCTACAACCATCTCTTTTGCCTTTGCAGGGACAGATCTTTCCCAGGATGGATCTACACTGCCATATAATCCAGCATCTGATCCCAGATTATCTGCTTTGAACTGGGCTATGTGATGAGAATAATAATAATAAGAATAAGAATAAGAAGAAGAAGAAGAAGGAGAAGGAGAAGGAGAAGGAGAAGGAGAAGGAGAAGGAGAAGGAGAAGGAGAAGGAGAAGGAGAAGGAGAAGGAGAAGGAGAAGGAGAAGAAGAAGAAGAAGAAGAAGAAGACAGCTCTGGCATAAACCAGTACAGGTGGTCCCAGTGGTAATAGGCACGCTGGGTGCCATGCCAAAATATCTCAGTTGGCATTTGGAAACAATAAACATTAACAAAATCATGATCTGTCAACTGCAAAAGGCCACTTTACTTGGATCTGTGTGCATCATTCAAAAATACATCACACAGTCCTAAACGCTTTGGATGTGTTTGACTTGTGAATTTGTGATATAAAATCCAGCATATATATCTCATTTGCTGTGTCATACTGTGTTTTTATGTCAGTCATTATTATTATTATTATTATTATCTGTCAACGGCAAAACAACTGTCATCCAGGATTTAATCTTGGATGAGCGGGCAGATCTGGCGTGCATCACGGAGACCTGGCTGGACGAAGCTGGAGGTGTAAATCTGACCCAGCTTTGTCCACCCGGGTTCTCTGTGCAGCATCAACCGAGATCCGGAGGGCGGGGAGGCGGGGTTGCAGTTGTCTATAGAGATTCTATTCCTCTGACCAGGACCCCCATCCCGCAGTCAACAAATTTTGAATGCGTCCACCTGAGGGTGGGTGACCGGGACAGATTAGGGATTCTGTTAGTGTACCGTCCACCTCGCTGCACTACAGTCTCCCTACCTGAGCTAGCGGGGGTAGTCTCGGACCTGGCATTGGAGTCCCAGCGGCTGCTTGTGCTGGGGGACTTCAATGTCCATGCTGAGGCTGCCCTAACGGGAGCGGCTCAGGACTTCATGTCTACCATGGCGACCATGGGTCTGTCCCAACAAGTATCTGGCCCCACCCACAGTGCTGGACATACATTGGACTTGGTTTTCTGTCAGGGATGGGAGGAAGGTGGCGGTGTCGAGGAGTTATCCATCTCTCCGTTGCCATGGACCGACCACTTCCTGGTCAGCTTTAGACTTACTGCGCCCCCTAACCTCCGCAGAGGTGGAGGACCTATTAAATTGGTCCGCCCCAGGAGGCTTATGGATCCGGAAGGATTCCTGACGGCTCTTGGGGATTTTCCCGCCACCGCGGTTGGTGATCCTGTTGATACCCTGGTCGCTCTCTGGAATGGGGAGATGACCAGGGCAATAGACACGATCGCTCCAGAACGTCCCCTCTCAAGTAGCCGATCTAAACCGGCCCCTTGGTTTACTGAGGAGCTGGCGGTGTTGAAGCGAAAGAAGAGGGAACTAGAGAGCGTGTGGCGTTCGGATCCGAGCGAGTCAAACCGAACACGGTTTGTGGCCTTTTTAAGGTCATATGCCGCGGCAATAAGAGCCGCTAAGAAAACTTTCTTCGCGGCCACTATTGCGTCTGCAAAGAACCGTCCGGCTGAACTGTTCCGAGTTGTCAGAGGCCTTTTGAAACCCACCACTCAGGATGGGTGCCCTGATGACTCGGCTGCTCGCTGTGAAGCTTTTGCTCGGTTCTTCGCAGACAAAGTCGCTTTGATCCGCTCTGGACTGGACGCCGCATTAACGGCAGTCTCTGAGGATGTAACACGAGCATCTGCTTGTCCGATTTTGATGGATTCATTTCAATTGGTTCAAACTGAGGATGTGGACAAGGTGCTTGGAGGAATGAGAGCTACCACATGCATCCTAGACCCCTGCCCATCCTGGCTTCTAAAGGAGGCCAGAGGGGGATTGGCCGAGTGGGTTAAGGTGGTGGTTAATGCCTCCCTTCGGGAAGGCATTTTTCCAGCCAGCTTAAAGCAAGCTGTGATAAAACAGCTGTTGAAGAAGCCATCACTGGACCCCACTCAATTGGTAAACTATCGGCCTGTTTCCAATCTTCCCTTTTTGGGCAAAGTCATGGAACGTGTGGTGGCCTCACAACTCCAGGCATTCTTGGTAGACACGGATTATCTAGATCCGGCACAGTCTGGCTTTAGGCCGGGACATGGTACCGAGACAGCCTTGGTCGCCTTAGTGGATGATCTCCGTCGGGAGCTCGACAGGGGGAGTGTGTCCCTGTTGGTGCTACTCGACCTCTCAGCGGCCTTCGATACCGTCGACCACGGTATCCTTCTGGGACGCCTCGCGGGAATGGGTCTCGGAGGTACTGCTCTGCAGTGGCTCCGGTCATTCCTCGAGGGTCGGTCTCAGAAGGTGTCACTGGGGGACTCCTGCTCTACCCCACAACCTTTGTCTTGTGGGGTTCCTCAGGGTTCAATACTGTCCCCCATGTTGTTTAACATCTACATGAAGCCGCTGGGTGAGATCATCCGGAGTTTCGGGGTGCGGTGTCATCTGTACGCAGATGATGTCCAACTCTGTCACTCCTTTCCACCTGCTACTAAGGAGGCTGTCGAAGTCCTGAACCGGTGCTTAGCCGCTGTGACGGTCTGGATGGGGGCGAACAAATTGAAATTGAATCCAGACAAGACAGAGGTGCTCCTGGTCAGTCGCAAGGCCGAACAGGGTATAGGGTTACAGCCTGTGTTAGACGGGGTCGCACTCCCCCTGAAGACACAGGTTCGCAGTTTGGGTGTGATCCTGGACTCATCGCTGAACCTGGAGCCCCAGGTTTCGGCGGTGACCAGGGGAGCATTCGCACAGTTAAGACTCGTGCGCCAACTGCGACCGTACCTTGGGAAGTCTGACTTGGCCACGGTAGTCCACGCTCTGGTTACATCCCGTCTTGATTACTGCAACGCTCTCTACGTGGGGTTGCCTTTGAAGACGGCCCGGAAGCTCCAACTAGTCCAACGGGCGGCAGCCATGGTATTAACAGGGGCTGGGCGCAGGGAGCACACAACTCCTCTGCTGTACCAGCTTCACTGGCTACCGATTAGCTACCGAGCCCAATTCAAAGTGCTGGTTTTGACCTTTAAAGCCCTAAACGGTTCTGGCCCTACATACCTATCCGAACGTATCTCGGCCTATCAGCCCACCAGGACCCTTAGATCTTCAGGAGAAGCCCTTCTCTCTATCCCACCTGCTTCACAGGTGCGGCTCGTGGGAACGAGAGATAGGGCCTTTTCTGTGGTGGCCCCCCGGCTTTGGAATGCCCTCCCTACTGAATTAAGGTCAGCCACTTCGCTAATGGCATTTAGGAAAAAACTAAAAACCTGGATGTTTGAGCAAGTCTTCAATTGACCTTCGTCGTGATGTTTTATCTGACCATGGATTAGCAATCAAGACAACGAATTGGATGACGATTTTAACTATGAGATGTCCCGATCTGTATTGGTGGCCCAATGCTGCGTATGTTTTTTTGTATGTATTCTTAATTTTAATTTTATATGCTTAAGTGAATTGTATATTTTAACATTGTATATTTTAACATGTTGTAAACCGCAATGAGTCGCCGCATAGGCTGAGATATTAGCGGTATACAAGCATACCAAATAAATAAATAAAATAAATATTATTATTATTATTATTATTATTCTGTGCTGTCTCCCCAAGTGGACTCAGAGGAGATTACAGAATACAAACATGGCAAACATTCAGTGCCATTATACAATTAACAAGATAGACAGTACATAAACAGAGGCAAGGCTACACTGCCATATAATCCAGTTCAAATCAAATAATCGGAGATTAAATAATCTGGCAGTGCAACAGGAGCCCCGGTCTTCCTTTCTCTGCTTCAGGTTAGAAGAACCACCCATAGCATGGGAATTCCATGTGCCAAGGAAACTGTCTCTCCATGAGATCCAGTCCATTCCTTGAAATCTCACATTTCTTACAGGCAAACAGGCTTGATGCCTTCCTGCTTTAATGGAAGCACGATAAAATCAAAACAAAGTGGATGGATTTTCTCTTGTCATTTTTATCGCCATACTAGGAAACGTGTGCACTGCTGAATTTCTCCAAATTAGTCTGCTTTTTGAGAAAGATATACAAACAGAAAGGGGGGCTGGAAAGCAAGGATTAGAAAAATAGAGGTATTTCAGAAAATTTGGTGAATACATACATTCACCAAATTTATATATTCATGTATTATGTATTTTTGCTTCTTGGGCTTGTGGATAGCCCAAGAACCAAAACTGATACAGTGCAGGCTACTCTGTAATCAATTTAGGATTAAGGTAAAGGTTTTCCTCTGACATTAAGTCATGTCCGGCTCTGGGGGTTGGTGCTCATCTCAGTTTCTAAGCCGAAGAGCCATCGTTGGCCGTAGACATTTCCAAGGTCATGTGGCCAGCATGAATGCACAGAGCCCCATTACCTTCCCACTGGAGTGGTACCAATTGATCTACTCACATTTGCAAGTTTTCAAACTGCTAGGTTGGCAGAAGCTGGGGCTAACAGCGGGAGCTCACCGTGCTCCCCTGATTCGAACCTGCAACCTTTCAGTTAGCAAGTTCAACAGCTCAGCGATTTAACCCACTGCACCAGAGGGGGTCCTTATTAAATTTACTAATCACTTAAAAATTCAAAACATTGGAGGGCAATTTCAGCTTTGTTCAGGAAAAGAGCATAAGTGAAATTAGTATATAATTCCTTTCAAAGGATCCCTGAAATAATTACTTTTGGAATACAATTTGTTGGACCCACCAGACAATACAGTGTCACCTACTAGTCACCCTGGCTGGGAAATATGGGAGGAAATAGTGCAGAAAAGCTAATTTCTAACACTGCAATTTTCATTAAAAGTACACTGCTCCAAAGCTTCAAAGGGGAAAACGATACAGGTAATTCTTCATTAACCTCAGTTCAAAAAGCTGTATAGAAGAGTTGACATCCTCCTCAGTCACCTAAACCTCTGATCTGATCAGCACCAATCCCTCCTGCAGACAAATAGATACATCACTGTTCACAATAAATTATTTTCGTTTTATTTTAGAGCGTATATACTATTTCCCCAAGGAAAATCTCCAGAATGACAACTAAATTTATATCAAATTAAATTGAATTCTCCAAGATTTAAAAACAAGCAAAAAAGAGAACTGTTTATAAGAAAAACTTCCAACTAAACAAAAGAACAACATACCAATTCTCTGTGGTTTTTTTCAGCAGTCTTCTGAACTTCCTCAAATGCTCTTCCTTACTATTTCTTTTGTTACCCTGTGAAAGCCAGCTTTTTTATTTCCTGCTTTTTGCCTTTTCTCTGTTTTATTTCCTTTCCTTTCACCATCCTCCAATCCAGCCAGGAAAAATGTTGTTTTTATTGGTTGTTGCTGATCTCACAAATAGTTCATGCTATGATGATAGGAGACCCAATGCCAGGAAAACGGGGTCAAAGAATCAGTAAATAGTCGGATGTGTGCCAATGAAGGAAACCAGATGCAGAGAAAGAAAATGGAAGGTTTCACTAATGAGTGTTTTCATTAATGTTGTTTTGCACTCCCCTTCACCTAGGGAATATAACATAGGAAGTTGCCTTATACCCAGTTGGACCATTGGACCATTTAGTTCAGTGTTTCTCAACCTTCCTCATGCCACGACCCATTAATACAGTTCCTCATGATGTGGTGACCCCAAACCATAACATTATTTTCGTTGCTACTTCACAAGTGTCATTTTGCTACTGTTCTGAATCGTAATGTAAATATCTGATATGCAGGATGTATTTTCATTCACTGGATGAAATTTGGGACAAATACACAATACGCCCAAATTGGAATACTGGTTAGGTTGGGATGGGTGGGGTGGGGATTGATTTTGTCATTTGGAAGTTGTAGTTGCTGGGATTTATTGTAACCTATAATGAAAGAGCATTCTGAACTCTGGGATTTATAGATATATTAAGTTATTCTCAACTCCATCAACTATGGAATTGAACCAAATTTGGCACAGAGAACCCCCATGACCAATAGAAAATACTGGAAAGATTTGGTGGGCATTGACCTTGAGTTTTGGATTTATAGTTCATCTACATCCAGAGAGCACTGTGGCCTCAAACAAAGGTGAATCTGGAACAAACTTGGCATGGATACTCAGTATGCCCAAATGTGAACACTGATGGAGTTTGGGAGGAAATAGACCTTGACATTTGGGAATTGTAGTTACTGGGATTTATAGTTCACCCACAATCAAAGAGCATTCTGAACCCCACCAATGATAGAATTGGGACAAACTTCTCACAAATAACCTCCATGACCAATGGAAAATACCGTGTTTCCTGATGGTCTTTGGCAACCCCTCGGACACCCCCCTCGTGATCCACCTCTCAGGGGTCCTAACCCTCAGGTTGAGAAACACTGATTTAGTTCAATGCTATCTACAGCTGATGTTGAAAGCTGGACCTAAACCTTGTACTTTGTTATAACTAATGAGGACTTTAATGGGTATATGGTAAGTTAACCCTTATAAAAGTTCCTATGATTCATTGGATCTATTCTAATTGGGATTAAACATCAAATTTACACTCTGGCATCCTCTTGAATTGCCAGCATAGTGTAGTGGGCGATCATTCTGGAAACCAGGATACAAATCCACTGTGTAATTTATCTTAGGGAACTGAATCTGTGAGTGTATAGATTTATTTGCAAAGTTTATTTAACCCTTTCAGTTACATTTTTTCTCTTCCCGCAATTGAATCATTCCCCAGAAATGCTCTTATCCCCATTCCGGTAAAGGACATTAATGATTTCCTTATAAGGACTGTCACAATTTGGGGCTGAGGTGGAAAACAACTTAGGGAAGAGTTAATGCAACCTAATGTAAAGTTACCCACCAATGATCTTATCAAATGTGGACATAATACATACCCCTCCAAAGGTTTAAACTTTAATTTGAAGTCATAAGCCTTGGGACATAAAATTATGGCTTTCCCATCTTAAACCTGGAAAATGGAGTGAGAGGAGACCGACAGATCTCTTTGGAACACTTCAATATTGTTTGTGTATGAAATTGCTTTTTGCATGACACCTATGTCTATGTTGTCCAGTGTCAGTTCTAATAGCTGCTCCCCAGATGCTCTGGGAAGTTTGCAAATCTGACAGGGAGGATGCACAATTGAGCCTCCCAGTTGTCCACCCCTCCCCTCCAAAACTCGAATATTTTAACTTCAGATCCTTGTATCTTTATAGCTGTAATTTTGAATGTTTGTGGCTGATTTCCTTCTTATTAGCTTCCACTTTCAGAAAACACTGTGACCTTGACCAATGACAGATCTGGACCACACTTGGCACACAGTATCCCCATGATTAACTAAACATATTGGAGGGTTTGGAGGAACTGATCCATCAGGGTGGGAGTTGTAGTTCACCCTGCATCCAGGGAGCCCTCTGCACTCCACTGATGACAGATCTGGACCACACCTGGCACACAGACACCCCCTCCCGTGACCAACAGAAAACGTTGGAGGTGGTTTTTTTGGAGGGGGGGTTAACTTGGCATGATGGGAGTTGTAGTCCACCCACATCAAGCTATTCAAAATGTTTGTGGCCAATTTCCTATTGTCTCCTACTTCCAGAGAGCCCTCTGAACCCCAGTGACGATGGATTTGGACCAAACTTTGCACGCAGACCTCCCCCCTCCAATGACAGAGGTTTGACAGAGAATGGCCCACTAAGGTGGGAGTTGTAGTTCACTCTGCATTAAGAGAGTACTCTGGACCCCACCAACAATGGAGCTGGACTGGAGGGGTTTGGTAGAACTGACCCACCACAGTTAAATCATAGTTCACTGCATCTGAACTCCACCAATGACGGATCTGGACCACACTTGGCTCACAGACACACACCCTCCTCCACCACCACCAACAGAAAATACAGGAGGGGTTGGGGGGGGGGGGCTGATTCAACAGGATGGGAATTGAAGTTCACTCTGCATCCAGAGAACCACAGTGTAAATCGTAGTTCACTGCATCTGAAGCCCACCAGTAACAGATCTGGACCACACTTGGTACCCATAAGCTGTGGGTTACACTTAAAAATGTACCTGTTTAAATTTACATACAAATTCAGATTAATAATAATAATAGTAATAGTAATAGTAATCCTCTTTATTTATGTTCTACCCTATCTCCCAGTAGGGACTCAGGGAAGATTCCAAACATAAAAGGCAAATATCCAGTGCCCAAACACAACAAAAAATACATCCATACTAATGAAATTTGGCAACCCAACATATAAAAACAAATTATGCCTTAATAACTAAATTTAAATAAGAAACACAATCTGTTATATGAGACATAAGACTAAACATCGAACAGAAGCATCCATTTCCCAGTTCCTTGGAGGCAAATACGTTGATTGATCATTGCTCAAGATATCTATTGAGCTGTGGGGCAAACAGGGCACGGATACAGATGGTAGCTATTAATCAGAGGTATAATGGTAGCATTACTAACTAATCCTCCACCTCCTTCTCATAAGCCAGTGAGCAAACATTTGAATTCAGCTGTTTCTTGAAGCCAGGGAGGGAGGAGGTAATCTTTAACTCCTTAGGAAGGGAGTTCCAAAAGTAGTGGGCAGCAAGGGAGTGTCAGAGGGGTTGCAAAAGACCATCAGAAAACATAGTATTTTATGTTGGTCATGGGGGTTCTGTGTGGGAAGTTTGGCTAAATTCTGTTGTTGGTGAGATTCAGAATGCTCTTTGGTTGTCGAACTATACATCCCAGCAACTACAACTCCAAAATGTCAAGGCCTATTTTCCCCAAACCCCACCAGTGTTCACATTTGGTTTATCTGATTATCTGTGCCACGTTTGGTCCATATCCATCATAGTTTGAGTCCACAGTGCTCTCTGGAGGTAGGTGAACTACAACTCCAAAACTCAAGGTCAATGCCCACCAAACCCTTCCAGTATTTTCTGTTGGTCATGGGAGTTCCGTGTGCCATGTTTGGTTCAATTCCATCATTGGTGGAGTTCAGAATGCCCTTTGATTGTAGGTGAACTACAAATCCCAGCAACTACAACTCCCAAATGACAAAATCAATCCACCTCCCAACCCAACCAGTATTCAAATTTGGGCATATTGGGTATTGTGCCAAATTTGGTCCAGTAAATGAAAATACATCCTGCACATCAGATATTTACATGACGATTCATAACAGTTGCAAAATTGCAGTTATGAAGTTGCAATGCAAATAATTGTATGGTTGGGGGTCACCACAACATGAGGAACTGTATTAAGGGATCGCAGCATTAGGAAGGTTGAGAAACACTACTATAGAACCTATTTTGTCCCTAACTTGTTGACAGCCTGTACAGGAATAACAATAACACATTTCAGCTGAAACAGAGCACAAACATTGCAGAGGTGGTCATTTTGGTGTCACCCCTTTAAGGGTGTCACCTGGAGTGGTTTACACACAGGTCTAGCGGAGGAGAAGCGAAGGAAACAAAGAGTAAAAAGAAGAGTGCATCTACATCGTAGGGTTAATGCAGTTTGACATCACTTTCACTGCCAGGAGTGAAGACGATGAGCTCCTGGGAGGTGTCGTTTTCTAAGCCTTCTCCGCCTAAGTGTGTTGCTACCTCACCAAAGCAGAATTGCTACGATCCCATAGCCTTGAACCATGGCAGGGAAAGTGGCGTCAAACTACATTCCTTGGACCTGGATCCGTACTTACGTCTCCCTGGGACTCTGTCTCCTGAAAGAGCCTGGGTTTCTTTTTCTGGAGAGGGGAGAAAAGAGGCGCCTGGGACAAGTCCCGGCTGCCAGGAGAGAGAGCCTGGCTTGAACCGGGAGATAGATTCAGCCCTCTCCGGCTTACTCCACGGCCTCATTGGATCTCCTCCCACTTTCCTCGGTCGGGGAAGGGAAGAGACCCAGGGCCCATCTACACGCTATAATCGGTTCAGCTTGACCCTGCTTTAACTGCCAAGGCTCAAGGCTATGGAATCATGAGAGTATTAGTCTATAGCTCATTTGGAGGGCTCCTGAAGGGCTTGGGTGTTTTACACCTTGTCTTTCTTCCTTGGAGTCTGCAAACTGGGAAGCCCTGGCCCTTGAGCGCTCCAGCTGGAGGTCAGCTGTGGTCAGCAGTGCTGTAGAATTTGAAGAGGCATGAATGGAGGGCGAAAGAGAGAAATGTGCTAAGCAGGGCAGTAGCCAGAAAAAAAAATTTCGGGGAGGGTTGAAAATTGGGGGGGGGGGGGGTGTTGAAAATTTCCGGGGGGAGGTTGAAAATTTTGGAGGGGTTAGGGTCATGCTGAAGCAAAGAGCACAGCAGGGGGCAGAGCAGCCTTCAATATCCTGCAGCTCCACCCCTGTCAACCACCTCCACCAAGTCTGGCCTCCTTAATGTGAGCATTCAACACCCCCCACCCAACTTGGTTGCTTCGCTACATCGGCTATTGCTGCAAGTAATGACAGTGTGAATAAATTGTCAATATTTGCTTGAGATAGTGCTTGCAATTCTGGAGGGACTCTTAATTTTTGCATCTCATAGACTTAGCATGGGGATTTGGTTAACCAGTTAAAATGCATGCGTAAACCAGGTTTTTTTTTACCTGAAAAATTTCGGGGGGGGGGGGTTGAACCCCTAACCCCCCACCCCCAGCTACAGACCTGGTGCCAAGAGGAAGGCGCATCAAGCCAACCCCGACCAGGACCGCCTTCCACCTGGAAACCAATGCCCTCACTGCGGGAGAACATACATATCAAGAATAGGGCTCCACAGTCACCTATGTACCCACTGCCAATACACCAATCTTGGAGGACAAACCTACTCAGACGAGGGAACACCTAAGGAAAAAAAAAGTCTACAATGTTTAGTCTTCTCTGCCAAAGGGTTCTGGTGCCTCACCAAACAATAACTCCCGGAGCATTGAGACAAAGCAGCTAAGGTGGTGCCAAACTGTTTTCATTCTACAATGTAGATCAGGCATGGGTCTACCCCGTTTGGATATCAGCCAGCATGCCAACACCTTAAATCAATAAATAGTTTTCTAAGATCTTCAGAGATACTCATAGGAATACCTCAGCAAGCAAGAGTCCAAAAGTGGCAGGCTAAAACCCAGCACCTCAATCCACAGCTGATACCAAATGAGGGACTCCCTCCTGGGTACACAGAAGACTGGGCAACTTGGAAGGCGCTGAACTGACTTTGCCTAGCATTACAAGATGCAGAGCCAATCTTAAGAAATGGGGCCATGAAGTGGAGTCCACGACATGCGAGTGTGGAGAAGAGCATACCACAGAACACCTATTACAATGTACCCCGAGCCCTGCCACATGCACAATGGAGGACCTTCTTATAGCAACACCAGAGGCACTCCAAGTGACCAGCTACTGATTCACTCCTGATACAATAAATAAATATGGCCCAACTTGGGCCCTCCAGGTGCTTTGGACTTCAACTTCCACCAGTTGAACTGGGAGTTTTAGACATTAACACCTGCTTAAGCAGCTGAGAAGGAAAAGGAAGGGGCTTGAGGCTGTTAGGAATGGTGGGAGTTGAAGTCCAAAATACCTGGAGGGCCCAAGTTGGCCCATGCCTGATGTAGAGGCACTTCCAGAGAAGGAGAGCACTCAGAAAACTGACAGCTCAAATTTTCATAACCCTAAGGCAGGGTTTATCAATCTAGGAGTCAGGACCTTCAGGGGAGTCGCGAGGAGGTGTCAGGAGTCACCAAAGACCATCAGAAAACACAGTATTTCCTATTGGTCATGGGGGTTCTGTGTGGGAAGTTTTACCCAATTCATTCGTTGTTGGGGTTCAGAGTGCTCTTTAATTGTAGCTGAACTATAAATTCCAGCAACTACAATTCCCAAATTTCACGTTTTATTTTCCCCCAAAGTCTACCACATTTGGGCATATTGAGTATTTTTGCCAAGTTTGGTTCATATCCATCATTGTTTGAGTCCACAGTGCTCTTTGGAGGTAGGTGAACAACATCTCTCAAGGTGTTGCCCACCAAACCCTTCCAACATTTTCGGTTGGTCATGGGGGTTCTGTGTGCCAAGATTGGTTCAATTCCATCATTAGTGGAGTTCAGAATGCTCTTTCATTATAGGTTACAATAAATCCCAGCATCTACAACTTCCAAATGACAAAATCCACCTCCCCCCAACCCCATTCAAATGTGGATGTATCAGGTATTTGTGCCAAGGTTGGTCCATATCCATCACTGTTTGAGTCACAGTGCTCTCTGGAAGTAAGTGAACTACAACTCCAAAACTCAAGGTCAATGCCCACCAAATCCTTCCAGTATTTGCTGTTGCTCATGGGAGTTCTGTGTTCAAGTTTGGTTCAATTCCATCATTGGTGGAGTTCAGAATGCTCTTTGATTGTATGTGAACTATAAATCCCAGCAACTCCCAAATGATCAAATCAATGCCCTGCAACCCAACCAGCATTCACATTTGGGCGTATTGGGGATTTGTGCCAACTTTGGTTCAGTGAATTTGATCCTGCATATCAAATATTTACATTACGATTAATAACAGTAGCAAAATTACAGTTGTGAAGTAGCAACAAAAATAATTTTATGGTTGGGGGGGGGGGGTCACCACAACATGAGGATGTATTAAGGGTTCATGGCATGAGGAAGGTTGAGAAACACTGCCCTAAGGTTCATGAACAACCATGATGATGATGGGTAATGAAAGAAACCCTTGGTGCTTCCAAAGTCTTGGGTTAATGAAATTTGACACCACTTTGGTTGCTAGAGCTCACTGTTATGGAATCCTAGGATTTGTTGTTTTACAAGGTCCTTGTGAAATAGTGACAGCTGGGTAGATAGTGACACCATTACTCCAGAGATGCATCTACATGGTAGAATTAGGTCAGTTGGATACCACTTGAACTGTCATGGCTCAACAGGATTTGCAGTCTGTTACAGCTCCACTGCTTTTTGTCTGAGACTTTCTAAAACTACAACTCTCATGATTCCATAGCCAAATCAAAGCCCCAGCAGTTCAAGTAGTGTCAAATGGCATTCATTCTATCTGCTTAAGTGCCATGGAAATATGTCACCAATGCTTTGGTGTGTGGCCTCCCTGTTTGCCGAGGAAACCTGAGCTGGAGTTCTGGGGAAGCCAGGAAGTACCTAGCCTGCATCTACATGGTGGAATGAATGCAGTTTGATACCACGTTTACTGTCAATGCTTTAGCTTTCTTTGCTCAAGGGCTCCTGCCTCACCGGACTCCATTCCTCAGGACTGCATAGCATTGAGTCATGACAGTTAAAGTGGGCTCAAACTTCATTCATTCTACAGCAGGCATGGGCAAGCTTTGGCCCTCCAGGTGTTTTGGACTTCAACTCCCACAATTCCTAGCTTAAGTGGCTGAGAGGGGAAAGGGCCTGAGGCTGTTAGGAATTGTGGGAGTCGAAGTCCAGAACACCCGGAGGGCCAAAGTTGCCCATGCCTGTTTTACAGTGTAGATGCATCCAAAGGCAAAGCAGGATTTGCTCCCAAAGAAAAAGTTTTCTGTGGAATGCAGAGGAATTCCCCTCCGACTCCACAATTGTCGGGAAATGGCTCTGCTCCCAAACCTCCAAGGACTTTTCTAAGGAAAAACAGCCCCTCCTTTGTCCAAAATACACGGGTAGGATTTTTCCTTCCCAGATTTTGAGATATTTTCACATAGGTCAGGAAATAACTTGGGGGGTGGAACCCAAGTCTAACTAAATACAGAATTCTTATGCCATATATAGTATGCCTGATACCTTATATTTATTTCAGGGGGGTTGGGGGAGAGAGACATGGGGTGCCGTATGGTCATGTGAACATCATATGAACAGTCTGTACTGTTTGCTTTATGGGATTTTAACTTGCCTAATTTATCACTTGTATAATAACAATAATACTTTATTTTTATCCTGCCCTATCTCCCAGATCAATATTTATATTTTGTAGGTTCAAATTGCATTGTTTTCAAAGTTATGGGTCTCAATGAGGACAGAAAAAAAGATATAAAAATTCCAAACACTTCTGGTTCAACTTGTATGAAATGATAATATAATAATAATAATAATAATAATAATAATAAGCTTTATTTCTATACCACCTTATCTCCCCGAGGGGACGGTTTACAACAAAAAATTGGCAAAATTCAATGCCAGCATAACATAACAAACAAATCAAATCATAAACAATAAAATAAACAACATCAGGTGAAATGATCCTAGGGTTGATTATAATCATATGGGTTGTTGTGAGTTTTCCGGGCTGTATGGCCATGTTCCAGAAGCATTCTCTCCTGATGTTTCACCTGCATCTATGGCAGGCATCCTCAGAGGGTGAGAGGTCTGTTGCAAACTAGGAAAAGGGGGTTTATATAGCTGTGGAATGTCCAGGGTGGACATTCCGTTTGAGGTAGGGGTGAATGTTTCAATTGGCCACCTTGATTAGCATTTAATGGCCTAGCAGTTTCAAGGTCTGGCTTCTTACTGCCTGGGAGAATCCTTTGTTGGGATGGGATTAGCTGGCCTTTATTGTTTCTTGTCTGGATTTCCCCTGTTTTTGAGTGGTGTTCTTCATTTACTGTTTTTTTAATACTGGTAGACAGATTTTGTTCATTTTCATAGGTTTCCTCCTTTCTGTTGAAATTGTCCACATGCTTGTGGATTTCAGTGGCTTCTCTGTGTAGTCTGACATGGTGGTTGTGGGAGTGGTCCAGCATTTCTGTGTTCTCAAATAAAATGCTGTGTCCAGGTTGGTTCATCAGGTGCTCTGCTATGGCTGACTTCTCAGGTTTAATTAGTCTGCAGTGCCTTTCCTGTTCCTTGGTTCATGTTCTGGTTGGCACTGCGTTTGGTGGTCCCTATGTAGACTTGTCCACAGCTGCATGTATATGGTAGACTCCTGCAGAGTTGAGAGGATCCCTTTTGTCCTTTGCTGAACGTAGCATTTGTTGGATTTTCTTAGTGGGTCTGTAGATAGTTTGTAGGTTGTGTTTCTTCATCAGCTTCCTTATGCGGTCAGTGGTTCCCTTGATGTATGGAAAAAGCACTTTTCCTTGGGTGGATCTTTGGAGAACATGCTTCTGGAACTTGGCCATACAGCCGGGGAAACTCAAAACAACCCAGTGATTCCAGCCATAAAAGCCTTTGACAATTCTTGTGAAATATGATTATGATTGTTATTGTTGTTATGATTTGCATAGCTTGAAGATAATGTTATACATGTTGAACCATTCTTTTTAAATCTTGTAATACTTTTTTATGTATCTGCATATACATTATGAACATAATGAGATACCTTGAAGATGGATCCAGGTCGAAACCTTAAATTCATGATTCATATCCTGTATACCTTATACACATAGCCCGAAGATCATTTTATACAGGTTGAGTATGCCTTATTCAAAATGCTTGGGACCAAAAATGTTTTATGTTTTGGGGTTTTTTTTCCAGATTTTGGAATATTTGCACATTTGTCATGAAATATCTTGGAGATGGCAGCTGAGTCTAGATATTTACATTTCGTATGCCATACTTCTTTTACACACACACACACACATTGAGTACACTTTATGCAAAATATTTGAAGCCAAAAGTGCTTTGGAATTCTGATTTTTTGGGGGATCTTAGAATACTATATGTATATACAGTATGTATATATTGAGGAATCTTGGAGGTGAGACCCAAGTCGAAAATCAAAATTAATGTTTCACTTTATACAGGTTGAATATCCCTGATTCAAAATACTTGAAACCAGAAGTGTTTTGGATTTCGTATTTTTTGGATCTTAAAATACCTCTATCTGCATATACAGTATGTACATAATGAGATATCTTGGAGGTGGGCCCAAGTCTAAACAAAAGAACTATTTTGTTTCATATACAGTATACCTTATACACATAGTCGAAAGGTAATGTTATACAATACTTGGAATGTATTGTCGAAGGCTTTCATGGCTGGAATCACTCAGTTCTTGTGGAATCACTCAGTTCTTCAGGCGGTCATAGATCCGGTGAGCCTGTGGTGTTTTGAAAGTCCTTTTGGCTGCGAGGAACATAAAAACTCCAACCATCACCCAAGTCAAAAAAGAAGCACCATTAAAGCCTTGGCAGACCGTGCAAAAAGAATCTGTGAACCCCACCTCCTCCAAGATGAACTGAACCACCTCAACTGGGCTCTCCAGGCCAATGGATACTCCACCTCAGACATCAGAAGAGCTGCAAGACCAAGAACAAGCCACGAGAGTAAAGATGAAGATCCACCCAGAGGAAAAGTGTTCCTGCCATACATCAAGGGAACCACTGACCGCATAGGGAAGCTGATGAGGAAACACAACATACAAACAATCTACAAACCCACCAAGAAAATCCAACAAATGCTACGTTCAGCAAAGGACAAGAGGGATCCTCTCACCTCTGCAGGAGTCTACCGTGTACCATGCAGCTGTGGACAAGTCTACATAGGGACCACCAAACGCAGCGCCCAAACAAGAATCCAGGAACATGAAAGGCACTGCAGACTACTCCAACCAGAGAAATCAGCCATAGCAGAGCACCTGATGAACCAACTTGGACACAGCATTTTATTTGAGAACACAAAAATGCTGGACCACTCTCACAACCACCATGTCAGACTACACAGAGAAGCCATTGAAATCCACAAACATGTGGACAATTTCAACAGAAAGGAAGAAACCATGAAAATGAACAAAGTCTGGCTACCAGTATTAAAAAATTCTAAAATTAAAACAGCAGAGAGAAAAACAGGCAGGGACATCTAATCACCTTTCAAGAAGAGTTTGCTCCAGGCACAGTCAGCCCATTGTATGCTAATCAAGGTGGTCAATTGAAAAGATTCACACCTAGCCCACTTACAAAAGCCTTTTGTCTCACCCTGGTCATTCTACAGATATATAAACCCCTCTTTTCCCAGCTCCAGCAGACCTCACCCTCTGAGGATGCTTGCCATAGATGCAGGCGAAACGTCAGGAGAAATGCCTCTAGAACATGGCCATATAGCCCGAAAAAACCCACAAGAACTGAATACTTGGAATAATTGTGGGCATGAAACAAAGTTTGCCTTCACTGATCTATCTGAAAGCAAAGGTGTCACTATCTCAGACAAAAATAATAATACACTTTATTTATATTCTGCTTTATCTCCCTGGAGGGACTCTGCACAGATTACAATACATATGAGGCAAAAATTAAATGTCTTTTTCCACAACAGTGAACTATGGCATACAACACAGACAGAGGTAAATGCCTCCCCCTTTTTCCATCTCCGGTGTCTGGAAGCAATGCTCAACTTTGGACATGGGGAGGTGCCTTTATTCCATTTTCCATGCTAAGGAGCCTTTTGTCCATAAACCTCTCCAACTGTGTTGCTGGCATGTCTGCATATCTGCATCCCCCTCGATGGACTGTCACCTTGTCGTGGTGAGGGGGCTTGCACGTTCCGATGAACCTGTAGGCACAACAACTGGAGTCGTGCACTCCCAGGAGTGGCTGCGGGGGAGGTTCCAGACCAAGCACAGTCCGAAGACCCAAAGACCTCAACGGCGGAGCAGGCGGAGGATAACATGGCACATGTTACAACGGCTGCGAAGGCGGAAGAAGGCTGCAACAGACTGAGAAGCCACGGTCATTGTGTTAAACTACATCACCAGTGGAACCTCACTCTGTGAAGTCTGTGTGTTGATCAGTTGTGCACTGACCTCCACACATTAAAAAAACCCACTCACAGGCGTCTTCCAAAGAAAATAAAAACAAACCAACCAAAGTCCCATGGCGATCAGCGAGTGGCGACGGGGGCAGGACTGTGAAATCTGGAAACCCCTAGTCACAGACTGGCACATGGGCGGTGGGTACGGACTCAGTCGTTCTACCTCAAGGTCCGAGGCAGTTGAGTAGTTCGGCAGCTGTATCCACGACTGAGCAGCCCTTTTTAGGACCCACTCTGCTCACCCCACACGGGGAGGGGGCTAGAAAAGGTGCCCTAAACATAGTCTGCCTCACTTATCCCTGACTGGACTGCAGCGTCCAGTGGGGTCACCACCCTGCGGCCAAAAAAGAAAAATGAACTTCGGTACGTGGAACGTACGGACTCTGATGGACAACAGTGGCAGTGAACGCCCCGAACGCAGAACTGCCATCATTGCAAGGGAGCTGGGACGCTTCAACATCGACATAGCAGCCCTTCAGGAGACCCGGAGAGCAGGAGAGGGACAGCTGAAGGAAGAAAAAGGAGGCTACACCTTCTTCTGGAAGGGACTGCCCGAAAAAGACCAAAGAATGCACGGAGTTGGCTTCGCCATCAGAAATGATCTGATGAAACATCTGCCCGAAGCACCCACTGGCATCAACGAACGACTCTCAACCTTCCGAATCGATCTTGCCAAAAACCAACGGGCAACCATCATAAGTGCCTATGCACCAACACTAGATGCTGATGAAGACATCAAGGAGAAATTCTACTGTCAGCTGGACACCGTCCTATCGGGGATACCTAAGGAGGACAAAATCATCCTCCTGGGGGACTTTAATGCAAGAGTCGGGCGAGACTTCGACCTGTGGCCAGGGACCATTGGAAAAGACGGGGTTGGAAACAGCAACTCAAATGGCATCCTGCTTCTCACCAAATGTGCGGAGCACAACCTTGTCATTACCAACACGCTCTTCCGCCAGAAAAACAAGTTCAAGACATCATGGAAGCACCCCCGGTCAAAGCATTGGCACCTCTTAGACTATGTAATCACACGCGCCAGAGACCGCCGTGACGTGCTCCTCACAAGAGCCATGACAGGTGCTGACGACTGCTGGACTGACCACAGGCTAATTCGATCCTCGATGGCTATCAAGATCGCTCCCAAGCGCAGACTCCAAGGAAGGAAGACAAGGCGCAAAATGAACACCCAAGCCCTTCAGGAGCCCTCCAGACGAGCCCATCTCCAAACAGCACTCAAGAACCATCTACCCACAGTACACCCCGAAAATGTTGAGGAACATTGGAACAAACTGAAGACCTCCATCATCCAAGCCTGCGAAGAAACTATTGGATACCAAGCCAAGAAACATCAAGACTGGTTTGATGAAAATGACATCGAGATCCAACAGCTAATTGACAAGAAAAGGAAAGCCTTCCAAGCATGGCAGAGAGACATCAACTGTGCTGCTAAGAAAAAGATCTATGCCAGTGCAAAAGCTGAGGTCCAAAGAAGGACAAGAGAGCTCAAGAACACCTGGTGGACAAAGAAGGCCGAAGAAATCCAACACCTGGCAGATACCCATAATGCTCAGGGATTTTTCAAAGCCACAAAGGTCATCTACGGACCAAGAAACCATGGCATACAGCCTCTACGCTCATCAGATGGAACCAAACTCCTGAAGGACCAAAACTCAATTGCACTACGTTGGAAAGAACACTACCAAAGCCTCCTGAACCGCAGCTCCAATGTGGCCGAAGAGGTCCTCTCACAAATCCCACAACAACAAACCAGGGATGAGCTTGCAGCACTGCCCAGTTTGGAAGAAGTCAGCAATGCCATCAGCCAACAGAAGAATAACAAAGCCAGTGGACCAGATGGGATCCCTGCTGAAATCTTTAAAGAGGGAGGACCTGAGCTGACACACCAACTCCACCAGCTCATAGAAAAAGTGTGGGTGACCGAGAAAATCCCAGCAGACTTCAAGGATGCCACCATCATCACCCTCTTCAAAAAAGGGGAAAGAACAGACTGCGGAAACTATCGAGGTATCTCCCTTCTAACCTCTGCTGGGAAAATCCTCGCAAGAATCCTTGCAAACCGCCTTCTGCCCCTCTCAGAAGACACCCTCCCAGAATCCCAGAACGGCTTCCGCCCCTCCAGAGGAACCGTGGACATGATCTTCACTGCACGACAGCTCCAAGAAAAATGCAGGGAACAAAACCAACCTCTGTACATGGCATTCATCGACCTTGCAAAGGCATTCGACACAGTGAATCGCAGCGCTCTCTGGACCATCCTCCAAAAAATCGGGTGCCCAAGCAAATTTGTGAACATCCTGCGGCTCCTCCATGATGACATGATGGCAACAGTCTTGGACAGCAGTGGCTCCCAAAGTGACCCATTTAAAGTGGAATCCGGTGTCAAACAGGGATGTGTTATTGCCCCAACTCTATTATCCATCTTCATCGCTATGATACTTCACCTTGTTGATGGGAAGCTTCCCACCGGAGTGGAAATCATCTATCGGACAGATGGCAAGCTATTCAACCTCAGCAGACTGAAAGCCAAAACCAAGGTTACAACAACATCTGTTATAGAACTCCAGTATGCTGATGACAATGTCGTCTGTGCGCATTCAGAAGAAGATCTACAAGCCACTCTAAACACCTTTGCAGAAGCATACGAGAAGCTCGGCCTGTCATTGAACATTGAGAAAACCAAGGTGCTGTTCCAGCAGGCACCAGCCAACCCCTCTCCAATGCCAGTGATACAGCTTAATGGTGTAACATTAAAAAATGTTGATCATTTCCGCTACCTTGGCAGCCACCTCTCCACCAAAGTCAACATCGACGCCGAAATACAACACCGCCTGAGCTCTGCAAGTGCAGCATTTTCCAGAATGAAGCAGAGAGTGTTTGAGGACCGGGACATCTGTAGGGATACCCAGGTGCTTGTTTATAAAGCTATTGTCCTCCCAACCCTGCTATATGCCTGTGAGACGTGGACTGTCTACAGACGTCACATGCAGCTCCTGGGACGTTTCCATCAGCGCTGCCTCCGGAAAATCCTGCAAATCTCCTGGGAAGACAAGCGGACAAACGTCAGTGTGCTGGAAGAAGCAAAGACCACCAGCATTGAAGCGATGGTCCTCCAACATCAACTCCGCTGGGCCGGCCACGTTGTCCGGATGCCTGACCACCGTCTCCCAAAGCAGTTGCTGTACTCCGAACTTAAGAACGGAAAACGGAACGTTGGTGGACAGGAAAAGAGATTTAAAGATGGGCTCAAAGCCAACCTTAAAAACTCCAGCATAGACACTGAGAACTGGGAAGCCCTGGCCCTTGAGCGCTCCAGCTGGAGGTCAGCTGTGACCAGCAGTGCTGCAGAATTTGAGGAGGCACGAGTGGAGGGTGAAAGAGTGAAACGTGCCAGGAGGAAGGTGCGTCAAGCCAACCCCGACGGGGACCACCTTCCACCTGGAAACCAATGCCCTCACTGCGGAAGAAGATGCAGAGCAAGAATAGGGCTCCACAGCCACATACGGACCCACAAGGAAATCCATAATGGAAGACCATCTTACTCGTCCAACGAGGGATCGCCTAAGTAAGTATATCTGCATGCAGAACCCTTTTACCTTCCCGCCGTGGTGATACCTGTTGATCAACTTGCATTGCATGCTTTCAAACTGCTAGGTAGGCAGGAGCTAGGGCTGACAGTTGGAAGCTCATCCCAACTCACGGCTTCGAACTACCAACCTTCCAGTCAGCAGGTTTCTTGCAGCTAATGAGACACCCATGATGACAATTTTAGATTTTGAAATATTTTGGATTTCCAGATAAGGAAATATAATTGCACTAATTGCATGGGAGAGTTTCTGGGAGAAAACAGCAAACAACATGTAAAAGCTTCCTTCCTTTGGCTAATCAACCTATCTGCACTTTGCAAACAGAAATGGATGCTTCAGGTTTCTTTATGCACTGTTTTGGAGTACTGAGATCATATAAAATGCACTGTTGACAATTGTCACAATTTCCAAGCAGAAATACATTCAGTTCTTACTTACGACAATCCACTTGTAGTTTCTTCCATGTTGTTTCCTATTTCTAAAACACTTTAATGCAAGCTCCCTTTACCTCTCAAGCTGTAAAGTGGCCCTTACTACTTTAGCTTCATTGTGGACTTTAATCAGCACTCAGATTTCAAGTGTGATGGAAATCTAAGAGCATAATCCTATGCCTTCCTGGAAGTAAGTTTCCTTTGTAACCACAATAATACACTTTGGAGATATGAAGAAGAATATTTTTGTTGGTGCCTTGGGCCCCCATGTAGGTGATAGCTCTATTGAATAGTTTCCAAGAAAATTAGCTCTTTTAAAGAAATGTATATTTTAAAGTGATTTCTCTGGGATGCTTCCAAACCATATGTTGCATAAAACCAATGTACCATATATACTTGAGTATAAGCCCACCCAAATATAAGCCAAGATACCTAATTTTTCCATAAAAAACTAGGAAAATGTATTGAAATGAGTATAAGCTGAGGTTGAGAAATGCAGCAGCTACTGGTAAATTTCAAAATAACAATAGATACTAATAAAATTGCATTAATTGCGGCATCAGTAGGTTGAAAGTTTTTGAATAGTTACATAAAACTGTAATTTAAGATAAGACTGCCCAACTCTGATTAAACCATTATTCTAATCTTCTTCAATGTAAATGTGCTTATGTATTCTTTCAATAATAATAGAGTCAAATAATAAATGTAACAAAGTAAAATGACTGTGAAAGCTGTTCAGCAGTGGAACTCTCTCCCCCAGAGTGTGGTGGAGGCTCCTTCTTTGGAGGCTTTTATACAGAGGCTGGATGGCCATCTGTCAGGGGTGCATTGAATGTGATTTTCCTGCTTCTTGGCAGGGGGTTGGACTGTATGGTCCAAGAGGTCTCTTCCAACTCTATGATTCTATAATAAAAATGTAAATAATGACAGTAATAATAGAGTAAAATAATGTAAAATTAATAATACCAATAATAAGAGTAAAATAATAAATGTAATAATACCAATAATAAAAAATGAGTAAAATAATAAATGTAATAAAAACAATAATAGAGTAAAACAATAAATGTAATAATAACAATAATAAATAGAAAAAATAAATGTAGTATTGATAATACATAGAGTAAAATAATAAATGTAATAAAATAATACTAATAACAGACAACAAATAATGAATAATCTTGACTCAAGTATAAGCCAAGGTGAGCTTTTTCAGCCTAAAAAAGAGGATGAAAAACTAGGCTTATACGCGAGTATATACAGTAATCCAATAAATATTTGACACCCACAAAACCATTTGAAGTTATGTTTTCATGGTGCAGCTATTGCATCACATTTCCTCAGCACTTAAAGTTTACTAGAATGTCAGACAAAGTGCAGTGTTTCCGTTTCCTCTCATCCCACCCTTTCACTGGAAATCTTGCACTGTCAGATAAATTTCCGTTGTTCAAATATCAGCAGTTTTTACATTAAAAAATGAAAAGGAAGGTGATCCCAGGATCAGCAATAGATGGAAAGGCAGAAGGAGTATGGGCATACCTCAGTTAACAAAGATTTTGATGGAGTATGCATCTATACTATAGATTTAGTACAGTTTAACAACACTTTAACTGCCATTTCCCCAATGCCATGGAATTATGGGAATTGTGAGTTGGTGGCATTAGTACTCTGTATCAGAGAAGGATAAAGACCTTGTAAAACTACGGCTCTCAAGAATCCCTAGCATTTAACCACAGTACTTAAATAGTGTCAAATTTTGCAATACTTCTACAGGAAAAGGCACTCCTTTTCACAAAGACTTTTTATGCCCTCTCAGCCACCCTTTTCCTTCTTGTATGCAAAGCTGGGAGTGTTTCAGCAGCATCAACATTGGGAGGCTGGCAAAGAAGGGCTAAAAAAAACAGAGAGCTTCATGTCTGCATTAAAAAAAATGCAGCAACTGATAAACTGGAAAAATGGGATTTTATTCTAGCAGAATCACCAGCAATAATCTTTGAGAATTCTTGGAGAAAAGTCCCAGCTGGAGGAGGGCAAATGTTGTCCCTATCTTCAAGAAGGGGAAAAAAGAGGACCCAGACAATTACCGTCCAGTCAGCCTGACATCAATACCAGGGAAGATTCTGGAATAGATCATTCAGGAGGCAGTCTGCAATTATTATTATTTATTTATTTATTTATTTATTGCATTTATTGACCGCCCCTCTCAGCCCGAGGGCGACTCGGGGCGGTGAACAGCAACAAAAAAGACAGCGTACAGTAAATCAAGACAATACAAAGGAATGCTGTGATCCGTAAAAGTCAATATGGATTTCTCAAAAACAAGACATGTCAGACTAATCTTATGTCTTTTTTTAATGGAGTTACAAGCTTGGTAAATGCAAGGAATGCTGTGGATGCAGCATATCTCGATTTCAGTAAGGCCTTCAACAAGGTCCTCCATGACCTTCTTGCAAACAAACTAGTCAAATGTGGGCTAGGTAAAACTACAGTTAGGTGGATCTGTATTGGTTAAGCGACCGAACCAAAAGGGTGATCACCAATTATTCCTCTTCATCCTGGAAAGAAGTGACGAGTGGTGTGCCATGCGGTTTGATCCTGGGTCCAGGACTCTTCAACATCTTTATTAATGATTTAATGAAGGTTTAGAGGGCATGCTTATCAAGTTTGCAAATGACTTGGAGGGATAGCTAAAATGCCAGAGGACAGGATCAAAATTCAAAATGATTAGAATACTTCACAGATTAGAGAGCTGGGCCAAAACTAGAAAATGAAACTCAACAAGGACAAATGTAAGATACTACACTTAGGCAAAAAAAAATGAAATGAAATACAGGACCATGTGAGAAAGATCTTGCAGTCTTCATGGACAACAAGTTGAATATGAGCCAACAGTATGATGCAGTAGCTAAAAAGCCAATGGGTTCTAGCACAACTACTCAATATGGCCAAATGTGAACACTGGTGGAGTTTGTGGGCAAATAGACTTTGATGTTTGGGAGTTGTAGTTGCTAGGATTTATAGTTCAGCTACAATCAAAGACCATTCTTAACCCCACCAACAATAGAATTGGGCCAAACTTCCCACACAGAACCCCCATGACCAACAGAAAATACTGTGTTTTCTGATGGTTTTGGTGACCCCATCTGACACCCCCCCCCCACAACCCTTCCAGGGATCCCAACCCCTAGGTTGAGAAACACTGGTCTAAATCAAGGGAGGTCATTGTGCCTTTGTACTCTGCTTTGGTTTGACCTCACCTGAAATACTGTGTCTAATTCTGGGCACCACAATTCAAAAGAGATATTGATGAGCTGGAAGGTGTCCAGAGGAGAGTGACTAAAATGATCAAAGGTCTGGAGACCTTACTTACTTACTTAGGCGATCCCTCGTTGGACGAGTAAGATGGTCTTCCATCATGGGTTTCCTTGTGGGTCCGCATGTGGCTGTGGAGCCCTATTCTTGCTCTGCATCTTCTTCCGCAGTGAGGGCATTGGTTTCCAGGTGGAAGGCGGTCCCGGTCGGGGTTGGCTTGACGCGCCTTCCTCCTGGCACGTTTCTCTCTTTCACCCTCCACTCGTGCCTCCTCGAATTCTGCAGCACTGCTGGTCACAGCTGACCTCCAGCTGGAGCGCTCAAGGGCCAGGGCCTCCCAGTTCTCAGTGTCTATGCCAGAGTTTTTAAGGTTGGCTTTGAGCCCATCTTTAAATCTCTTTTCCTGCCCACCAACATTCCGTTTTCCTTTCTTGAGTTCGGAGTAGAGCAACTGCTTTGGGAGACGGTGGTCAGGCATCCGGACAACGTGGCCTGTCCAGCGGAGTTGATGTTGGAGGACCATCGCTTCAATGCTGGTGGTCTTTGCTTCCTCCAGCACGCTGACGTTTGTCCGGTTGTCTTCCCAGGAGATTTGCAGGATTTTCCGGAGGCAGCGCTGATGGAATCGTTCCAGGAGCTGCATGTGACGTCTGTAGACAGTCCATGTCTCACAGGCATATAGCAGGGTTGGGAGGACAATAGCTTTATAGACAAGCACCTTAGTATCCCTACGGATGTCCCGGTCCTCAAACACTCTCTGCTTCATTCGGGAAAATGCTGCACTTGCAGAGCTCAGGCGGTGTTGTATTTCGGCGTCGATGTTGACTTTGGTGGAGAGGTGGCTGCCAAGGTAGCGGAAATGGTCGACATTTTCTAATGTTACACCATTAAGCTGTATCTCTGGCATTGGAGAGGGGATGGCTGGTGACTGCTGGAACAGCACTTTGGTTTTCTCGATGTTCAGTGACAGGCCAAGCTTTGTGTATGCTTCTGCAAAGGTGTTGAGAGTGGCTTGTAGATCTTCTTCTGAATGCGCACAGACGACATTGTCATCAGCATACTGGAGTTCTATAACAGATGTTGTTGTGACCTTGGTTTTGGCTTTCAGTCTGCTGAGGTTAAATAGCTTGCCGTCTGTCCGATAGATGATTTCCACTCCGGTGGGAAGCTTCCCATCAACAAGGTGAAGTATCATGGCGATGAAGATGGAGAATAAAGTTGGGGCAATAACACATCCCTGTTTGACACCCGATTCCACCTTAAATGGGTCACTTTGGGAGCCATTGCTGTCCAAGACTGTTGCCATCATGTCATCATGGAGGAGCCGCAGGATGTTCACATGCCCTATGAGGAGTGTCTTTAAAAAACTGGGTATATTTACCCTGCAGAAGAGAAGGTTGAGAGGAGTCATGATAGCCATGTATAAATATGTGAAAGGATGTCTAAGGAAGAGAGAGAACAGACTTGTTTTCTGCTGCCCTTGAAACTATGCCTAGAAGCAATGGGTTCAAAGTGAAGAAAAGGAGTTTCCACCTGAACATTAGGAAGAACTTCCTGACTGTAAGAGCTGTCCAGCAGTGGAACTCTCTGCCTTGGAGTGTGGTGGAAGTCCCTTTCTTCTTCACTTTTAAACAGAGGCTAAGTGGCCATCTGCTGGGAGTGCTTTGATTTTGCTTTTTCTGCATGAGAGGGAGGTTGGGCTGGTTGGCCCATGTAGTCTCTTCCAACTCTATTATTCTATGGTGCTATGATCTCATGTGGTCATATGTCCCTGCCTATACAGACAAGGTAAAATAGCCGCTGCCTCCAGAATCTCTTATTGTGCGTACAGGAACTGCAAAAGAGAGAAATGTGGAGAGGCAGCTGCCTCTCTGGGTGCATCTTTACTGTAGAATTAATTCAGCTTGACCCCACATGGACTGCCATGTCTCAATGCCATGGAATCATGAGAGTTGTGGTTTAAACAGGCCTTAGCCTTTTCTGCAAAAGAGTGCTGGTGCTTCATCAAAATCCATTTTCCAGGATTGTATAACTTTGAGCCATACTTACATTTACTTTCACAAGACATTTCTTACCAGATTGTTTTACTTGTGCATGCAGTTTTGAAGAAAAGCTGTGCTGAAGCA
Source organism: Anolis sagrei (assembly GCF_037176765.1). NCBI lineage: Eukaryota > Metazoa > Chordata > Lepidosauria > Squamata > Anolidae > Anolis > Anolis sagrei. The sequence goes on from NC_090022.1 coordinate 278,123,420, forward strand.
TGTTGAACTTATCTTCATTTTCTAGTGTAAGAATCTATCCATATTCTCGTGGTTTCCTGCTTCTAGTATCAAATTTTCTGTTAAGTAAGTAAAACCCCAGACCTCTATCCTACACTGCCATATAATGCATTTTGAAACTGAATTATATGGTCAGTGCAGACTCATATAGTGACAGATAACTATTACATTCATTTGTTTTAAAAAGTAATTTTCCAAGATCTGTTTTCTGATGACGATTCACCAGCTACCTTGTTGATACATTTCCACTGACAGACAAGGTTATCCTTCTTGTTAAAAGCTTTCTTGTGTCTGGCCCCATCTACAGTGCATTATATGAGTCTACAGTGACCACATACTCATAATTTAGTTTCAAACTCTATTATAAGGAAGTATAGATGGGGCTTCAGTTAGGTGGGGTTATTATCTGGAAGTATTCATGTTTACTGCCATTGCCATTGCTATTGATTTTTAAGCATTCCATATTATGCAATTTGATGTACTTTTCTATTGCAGTTTGAAAAATCGCTGATTGCTCTAAGTGCTTTCTGGCATCAAATGGAATCATGCAAGTTATTTCATTACAATATGATGCATCCATAATAGTATATAGTGCTTGGCCAAAAAATGCACTCCCCTTTGACTTTCCAACATTGTGTAATGTTACAACCTAGAATTCAAATGGGTTTAATTAACAATGTTATCACTTCATATAAGGGAGATACTCAGTATTGTAAATGTGTTTTAAACGTTTTTATAGCAGAAGAAGAGATAAATAAGCAATTACAGCATGGCCTCCATATCGCTGAGGGATATGTTCCCAGACTTACCACAGTTAGCAAATTCTATTGAACAAAAACTATAGAGTCATGCTGGAGGACCTAGTGATGCCTACAAAGGTGGCCTCTCAGCATGACTCCCTTTTCCACAAGACTGGTTCTCATAGTTTCATTTGCCTTCATCTGACAGAATATATCCTCTCTAGGCAGTTCATAAGTCCTCCAACCTGACATTACAGTATGTTTTCCCAGATGCTGAGCATAAGAGTTGAGCTGGAGGACTAAGGAAATGCCTAAAGTGGTTATACTTTGTCTGATACAAGTAAATGAAACTTCAGTTCGCACTCCTGGTCCCACTGATACTAGACAATGCCAATAGCATGAAGTACCTACCCTCTTTGTCAGGTATGGAGCCAGGGGGGGGGGCTTGAGGGGCTTCAGCCCCCCCCCAAATTCTCATGGTGGTTCGTGAAAAGGTCTTACTGGTGCATTATTTAAACTGTTATGTTTATTCATATCATGATCTGATCACCATATTCAATATATCCCATATGCACGGGGGTATTGGGGTAACAATACAAAATGTTTGCTAGGGTAGACCCTCTTTCACTCAGCCCCCCCCCCAAAACTCAGCCCTCCCGAACCCCTCCCCCTGAAAAAAACTCAGCCCCCCCCCCCCCGAATCGAAATCCTGGCTACGGGCCTGCTCTTTGTTGTGACCATTACGCTAGAGCATGGGTCCACTTGAAATCCAGTTTCTGCCTCCTGCAAAATTCTGGGGCTTGTAGTGTATGGGAGGGGCTTTTAAACTGCTCAGCCCAGGCAGGTCTTGAGTCTCACTAAACTACAAACTCCAGAATTCTGCAATGGCAGAAACTGGATTTAAAGTTGACCCATGCTCTAGTGTGATGAGGCTGCAGTACCATTAGCTCAGGTGCTCCAAAAGCCATACAGGTTTTTGCAAAGGGTCAATCTGAATGCAGTTCCAGTACCACATAATATTAGATTCTTTATTCCTGTTTTTGAAAGGCCCCAGGACAGCATATCTAAGCAAACAGGACCAAGAAGACTTTATATGAAGAATATTAAATGTCCACTGCAGAGATTTTGCCTTTCATACTCCACAATTATAGCAATGTTTCTACTTGAAGTGCTTTGGCAACATTCTATGAGATTCTGAGATTTGTAGTTTGATGAAAAACTAGAGCTTTCTTTCTGAGAATTCCAAACATGCACACACGCAAGCTGTAAGTCCCAGAATTGTGTAGTCTGTTGTCATAACGGTTAAAGGCAAAGTATCATGCTATAAAGGTGTAGTGTATATCCACTTTGCACTATAATAAGACATTCTCCATGGGTGCATCTTCATTGCAGAATTAATGCAGTTTGGCACCACTTGACTGCCATGGCTCAGTGCTGTGAGATCCTAGGAGTTTAGGTTGGTGAAGCACCAGCACACTTCAACAGATAACTCTGAAGACCTTGTGAAACTCATTGTTGTTGTTTTTCTGTTCAGTCGCTTTCGACTCTTTGTGACCTCATGAACCAGCCCACGTCCGTTGCCACCCACAGCTCCTTCAAGGTCAAGCCAGTCACTTCAAGGATACCATCCATCCATCTTGCTCTTTTTTGTATATATATTTTATTAAGGGTAAAAGGAAAACCAAGGGGTGAGCAAAAAAAAAAACAAAAAAACAAAAAAAAAGAGGGAAGGGGGGTATTTTTCTTGTACAAGTAAAATGGGAGAACAATAAAATGATAGGATAGTAGGAAACCTATAGAGAAATAAAATGAGAGAAAAAAAGTTTATGCAAAAATTATATAAAAAAATTAAAAATGTCTGGTGACTTCCATCTAGCCGTTTGCAGCTTTACCTTTGTCTCTACATAAATGTTCTATATTGAGGATGAACGTTCATAACATTTAAATGAGATAAATTGGCTCTCCTTGTTTCTTCATTAAAAAGTAATGTCTTTGGATATTTCTTTTAATTTCCCATTTTTTCATATTCTTCTATCTTGGACCAGTTTGTGTACTTAATCGGATTTCCTGAATTTTTCTAATAAAAAGGTTAATTTGTCCATATCTTTGATCTCTCACTTTCTGTAACCATTCATCTATATCTGGTATTTCTTTTTTGCTTCCAGTGTTTTGCATAGCTAATTCTGGCAGCTGTAGTCAAATATGTAAACAAAATGTCTTCATTAGAATCTAGTGGTAAATCCAAATCAGTTATGCCTAATAGATAAAATTCTGGTTTCATGGGAAATTTAATCTTAAAAATATGTTGGCATGCTGCATATATCTTCTCCCATATTATTATTATTATTTGCTTCTTTGCATGTCCACCACATATGGAACATGTGGTGGACATCATTAGCCAATTCTCCTTCAGATCCATGGCATATGTGTATTTTAATTTTTTGTTCCAAATTGATTCCTATTCTGAAAGGGTTATTGTTTTTCTCAGATTTTCCGCCCATTTAATCATTCAGGCTTTGACTGTTTCCCCCATCCATCTTGTTCTTGGTCGGCCCCTCTTCCTTCCATTTTTAGCATCATTGTCTTCTTCAAGCTTTCCTGTCTTCTCATTATGTAGCCAAAGTACTTCATCTTTGCTTCTAATATCCTTCCCTCCAGTGAGCAGTCAGGCATTATTTCCTGAAGTATGGACTGGTTGGATCTTCTTGCAGTCCAAGGCACTCTCAGAATTTTCCTTCAGCACCACAGTTCAAAAGCATCTATCTTCCTTCGCGCAGCTATCTTCCTTCGCTCTTCTTTATGGTCCATCTCTCACATCCATAGGTTACTATGGGGAATACCACTGCTTTAACTGTGTGGACCTTCATTGCCAGTGTGATGTCTCTACTCTTCACTATTTTATCGTGATTGGTATTTTTTTTTTGCACCTAGAAATACAAAATCTGTCACTGCCTCTGCATTTTCTCCCTCTATTTGCCAGTTATCAGTCAATCTGGTTGCCATAATCTTGGTTTTTTATGTTTAACTGCAATCCAGCTTTTGTAATTTCTTCTTTCACCTTGGTTATAAGGCTTGCATAATTCCATAGCACTGACCCAGAGCAGTTAAAGTGGTGTCAACTTAATTTCAACCTATAGTGTGGTTGGAACCAAGATCTGTAGCCTTCAATGCCAAAAAGTGCTAATGCTTCACCCCCCAACTTTGGAACGCCCTCCCAAAAGATCTTAGACAGGCCCCTACATTGGCAGTCTTCAGAAAGAATTTGAAAACCTGGCTGTTTCGATGTGCTTTCTCAGATTAGGAACCCCAATACCAAGTCCTAGAAGCACTTTAGTAGAACTAAGATCACTGCACACCGCACACTGCACTTACTTTATAATCCTACATTCCTCCTTCCATTTCAGCACTTTAAATCTTGTACCCACTACTCTGGCCGGCCCAGTTTTAAAGTGTCTTGACGTATTGTTATTGCTGTTGTTTTGCTGCTTAACTGTTTTTAATTTGCTTTAGGTATTGTTTTGTTATACTGTGTTTTGTTGTATTGTGTTTTGGGACTTCGGCCTGTGTAAGCCGCATCGAGTCCTGCGGGAGATGCTAGCGGGGTACAAATAAAGTAATAATAATAATAATAATAATAATAATAATAATAATAACTACAATCCCTATGATTCTGCAGCATTGAGCCATGACAGTTCAACTAGTGTTCAGCCGCATTAATTCTACAGTGTAGATGCACAACACATGATCAAACTTTAACAAATAGTTAAAGTTTGATCATGTGGATAGAGTATGCCCACATGTAGAGAAGTCGTTGTTCTAGATGTAGTACAGAATGAAAGACTGCAAAGATCAGGGTTAGTGCATTCCCTTCATTGTGTGTTGATTCAATGATTTTCTAAAATAGATGACTGATTCTTCAAAGACATATGGTTATAACCAATAGATCCCCTGAAATGAATGAGACTTCCTAGCCACCACTTCTGTATTTCCTTTTCTTTTCAGCAGGCTTCATCGGGACTCACACTGAATATGGCTCCATCTTGTGGCATCATTGCACTGAATGTTTCCATGTTGAGAACATCTAGCAATGGGGAGTGAGGACAATAAAATATTCCCAACATAAGTGAGATGTTTTACAGCATGTTCTGCATTAAGCCATGGGGAATGTTGTTTAAAACCATGCTACATGGGCATTTTATATGTGCTTTATACACCTTTTATAATAAAACAGGTATGCATGTTATGCTGACATACATATTTTACATATTTCAGTATGCATTTCAAGTTTTAAAAAAGTCACCAAAGTCACCAAAGTTGCTGACAAAGAAATTAATTTTTTTAAAGTCATTTTATACCCAAAAGACAGTTAATTGTCTGTTTTAATGTCACTTGCCATGTACATTTTTTAAAAAATCATACACAAGGCATCCTTTTGATGTCCTGGATAACTTGTCTTTGTTTTGAAAATGTACATAACAAGTGACATAAAGACAGACAATTAAAAAACTTTCAGATTATTTATTTATTGTGTCAGAAGCAAATTGAGAATACAGTTGTAATACATTTAAAAACTATAAACAAAATTAAAAGCTTGGCATTGTTTTAAATTTCCTTTGACCAGTAGCTGGCCACTTCATGTGCCTCTGGTGTGGCTGTTAGAAGGCCCTCCATTGAACATATGGCAAGGCTCAGGCTGCATTGTAGTAAGTGGTCTGTGGTTTGCTCTTCTCCACACTTGCATGTCGTGGACTCCACTTTGTAGCCCCATTTCTTAAGGTTAGCTCTGCATCTCGTGGTACCAGAGCGTGGTCTATTCAGTGCCTTCCAAGTCACCCAGTCTTCTGCATGCCTAGGGGGGAGTTTCTCATTCGGTATCAGCCACTGAGTTTTAGGCCACCGAGTTTCAGCCACCGAGTTTTAACCTGCCAGTTTTGGACTCTCCCTTGCTGAGGTGTTCCTGCAAGTCTTTCTGTGGATCTTAGGAAGCTATTTCTTGATTTAAGGCATTGGCTTGCTGGCTAATATCCAAACAGAGAATGGGCTGGAGATGTCAGTGCACTGGTCTTTTCATTATTGGCTGCTATTTCCCAAAAGATAGGATTAGGTTGTGGTGCAGTTGACTAGGAGTCAGCTGCATTAAATCACACTGACCAAAAGATCATGAATTCGAAGTCAGCCCAGGTCGAAGTAAGCTCCTGACCATTTGTCTAACTTGCTGTCGACCTTTGCAGCTCAAAAGACAGTTGCAGCTGTGAAGTAGGAAATTTGGGTACCACTTATGCATGGAGGCTAATTAATAATAATAATAATAATAATAATAATAATAATAAACTTTATTTATACCCCGCTACCATTTCCCAAGGGACTCAGTGTGGCTTACATGAGGCCGAGCCCACAGTACATCAGTAAAAAACAATAACAACAGTAATACATAACAATAAAACAAAACTCATATAACAGAAAATAAACAGCAAACATTAACAGTAACACACTAATTTCACTAATTTACGATGTCATAAAAATCTCCAGTAGCAGGTGAAAGAATGAGGAAGTACTCCATCAAGTACTCAGTGCCACAAGAGGACCATGAAGCGACAGCTCCCCCGGTGGCCAGAGTTTGAACATATCCTCATTAAGCTTAAATTGCCTCTATGTTTATCTATATATGTTGTGTGTCTATGGCACTGAATGTTTGCCATGTATATGTGCACTGTAATCCGCCCTGAGTCCCCTGCATGGTGACTCAGGGTATATTACTTACAGAATATAAATACTGTAAGTAAATAAATAAATAAATAAATAAATATCAGCTGGTGCAATACTGGCTAAATAGTATACTTTCTTCAGCAGCGTCCGGCACAGGCATCCTGTAATGATGCAGAATGTCCAATTAAGAGCCATATCCACTGTTTTAACATAGTGAGATGTATTCCACACTGGGCATGCATATTCAGCAGCAGAGTAACAAAGCACAAGGACAGATGTCATCACTGTATTTGGTTGTGCCAAATATGCAACTTTCAAATGTATATTGCAGTCAACATTATATTATGTAGATTCAGCAATGAAATGTTATTCTGACAAACACTGTGGAGGATTAAAATTTGTGACAAATGTTAACCAATGGTTTCACATAACTATATGTGAGATTCTTTCACTCAGGAATGGATTCCCCGCTACTTAGCATTTGCTGCACATCTTGCTACTAATAAGGCTTATCTTGAAGCAGTTCGAAAGTCAGTGTTCTGTACTAAATGACATCTTGTGGAGGTCTAGAATTCATCCAGTTTTGGAACCCAGCATCCTCCTACATTTCAGAGGGACACTGTGTAGCAAATGTTCATTTTTAATCAGGAGTCAACGTGAACATTCTCATCTGTCCACAAAGATTATAGATCTTTGGTACATTCTTCTCTGCTTAATTTATTTCATCTGTAGAACCCCATTCTCTCTCCGTTTCCTGAACTAGACCTATGAAAAAAATGACTGTTGCTGGTTTTTTGCCACACTGGCTGCAATTATAAAATAGCAACCGCTTGAGCACATTTAGTAACATTGACTATATAGAAACAGAACATTGGATTGGAATGGATTGGATTGGTTGGGGATGGAAAGGGGGAGTCCTGCCATTCCTTCTGTGTATACATTGGAACATGCATAACGCTTAAGCCAAGAGTCCTTGATGCTTTCACATACCACATCACTTTTTGTTTCTTCTTTAAAAAAACGTCCGTGAACTTCTTGAGAGAAAGTGCTTCAAATTTGCAGACTCATGTTAAGAAAACACATGTAGACAAAACATCTGTTAGGATATCAGACAATGAGGACAAGTGGCTTTCATACTAGTGGAACAATGAACCAGCCCCATATTTCCTTATCAACTTTAAGAGAGCTGTCCAAAGTACTGAATTCTATCCACAAAATAGGATAAGTATCTTGGAAAGCTCCTTGAAAGTTTAGATTAAAATTTCAGAACAGATTTATAATGGCACTGCCACTCCTGCCAGATCAATCTGCCAGATTTCAAGACTTTAATAGGCAAACAGAAACAACATATTCAGTTCTACTTCAATCAAAATGGGGGCACAGAGCAAAGCTAGATATTTGATCTTCTGCCAACATTATCCTTTAATCTGGACACTGTGCCCCAAAACCCACTCCTTGAACTATATTTAGAGGTGGCAAGAACCCTGAGTTGCCCTCCCACTGCAATATCCCCATCTGAAACTTTCTCTGGGGCTTATGATGCTTACAGGCTGAATCCAGGATGTTTTGTGGGCTAGATCTGGGATGTTTTGTACCAAAAATTCTAGAAAGCTGGGTTTTTCAACTGGGTTAATTTCACAGTCACATTTTGCATTAGTAAAAACAATTTTTGGAATAAAACTATAAGAAACCCATTTGACATTACTCATCAAACACCATGATTGAACTGCCAGTTGGCCAAAGAAAGTCCTCATTCAGGCCATGATAGAAATAAATGCTCCCTGTTGTTTGATAGTTCGGTGGTAGAGCAGCATCATTGCAGAAGGCCTCAGGTCCAGTTCTTAACATCTCTAATCAAGATGTTCAGCAATGAAAAAGACCCTTATTTGCTTGAGATCCTGAAGAGCCATGGTTGCCATTTGGAGCAGACAGTATTAGGGTTCTACAGCATACAATGCCATCGATTTGTGGAAATGAGGGAGAGAGCCTTTTCCACTGTGGCCCCCAGGCTTTGGAACTCGCTACCTGGTGAGATTATGCAAGCCCCCACCCTAGTAGCCTTTAAGAAAGATCTAAAAACTTGGCTCTTCTGATGTGCCTTTGGAGAGTGACCATATAACCCATTTCTGTCTGTTCCATCTACAGTGCCATCTTCATGATGCACTTTCCCCTGTCCTTAATGGAGGCCTAATCCCAATGTTCCTCCTTCTTGGGTTTTTCCCTTACAAATACACTTTTTCTACTCCTATCCCCTCCAGGGTTTTATCGTTTTATTTTGTGCATTCGGCCCACCCACTGTGTTCAACTTTTATTATGTTATTTTGCACTTTTTATTTTATCTTGTTACTTTATGTATTTTGTTGTGATGTAATTTTTTGTTGTTTTGTATTTTATTTATGTTTATTTTATTTTACGTTAGAGAGAAATGCTAGATAGTAGTAAAAAGGATACATTTAGTCAAAGTCAGGAGTGGAAGTAGATTTATGGAAAATCAGTGTGCAGTCCACACTCTTGTTACATCTCGTATAGACTACTGTAACACACTCTATGTGGGGTTGCCTTTGAAGACTGTTCGAAAGCTTCAAGTAGTCCAATGGGCAGCAGCCAGATTGCTAACTGGAGCGGTATACAGGGAGCACACAACCCTCCTGTTATATCAGCTCCACTGGCTGCTAATTTGCGTCTGAGCACAATTCAAAGTGCTGGCTTTAGCCTATAAAGCCCTGAAGGGTTCCAGCCCAGCTTTGTCTGACTAGATTTTCCCCTATGAACCAGGACAGACATTAAGATCTTCTAGGGAGGCCCTGTTCTGAGTCCCACCTCCTTCGCAGGTGAGACTGGTGGGGACAAGAGACAGGACCTTCTCAGTAGAGGCCCCTCAACTGTGGAACTCCCTTCCTAGTGATGTGAAGTCAGCCTCCTTGGCATGTAGAAAACAAGCAAAATCTTGGCTTTGGAACCAGGCATTCAGAGACTAGGAACAATGCAATAGACAGCTGGGAATCAATGTGACTGTAACTGGAATGGCTCATGGACTCTGATTACGGACTACGAGGTTGTTTTTTATAGCTGTTTTAAATTGTTTTAATTGTATTTTATATGTGATTGTTTTATGCTTAATGATTTAATGTTTAATGTATTTATAACCATTATGTTTGTGTTTGATGTGGCATCGAATTGTGCCAAGGGGGAGAGATAGGATAGGATAGGATAGAAATACGGTACATAAATAAATAAATAAATATGTTGTGCATCTTGGAAGATCGCGAATTTAACATGCATGAAATCCATATGTGAGTATGGAGAAAACCTAAATAATTAAATTTATTTTATATTTAGATGTATGAATTTCTTCATAATTATTCAGTTAGATTCAGTGAATGCCAAGCAATAGAGTGGGCCCTTAGTATCCATTGGAATATGGTTCTAGGACTTACATCCCCATGGATACCAAAAACTATGAGTGTTCAAGTCTCATTATACACAACGGTGAAATAAAATGTGCCTCTTATATAAAACTAGCCATCCCCTGTCACATGTTGCTGTGGCCCAGTCTAGTGATTGGAGAATAAAGTAATGAGAAAGTGTTGGTTTCTAATATATGTAATTTCTTTATGCTTGTGAGTAAACAGCATGTCTTGTTGTTTCTTTGTCAGTGTTGATGTGGAGAGTGTCTGGTTTGCCTACTCTGGAACATGCAACATATAATTGTCCTTCTTTAGGGGTCCCTTTCAAATCTATGATACTACATCTGTGTGTGTATGTGAATCATATCTATCTACCTATAGCTGTGGCTGGATGGCTCTTTGTCAGGAAGGCTTTGATTACGTTTTCTTGCCCTGGTGAAGGGTGTTGGACTGAATGGCCTTAAATTAGCATTTCTGGGGGGGGGGGCACGAGGGGGTATCAGAGGGTTGCCAAAGACCCCATGTTGGTCATGGGGGTTCTGTTTGGGAAGTTTGGTCCAATTTGATAATTGGTGGGGTTCAAAATGCTCTTTGATTGTAGGTGAACTATAAATCCCAGTAACTACAACTCCCAAATGTCAAGGTCTATTTCCCCCACACTCCATCTGTGTTCATGTTTGAGTATATGGAGTATTCGCGCCAAGTTTGGTCTAGATCCTCCAGTGTTTGAGTCCACAGTACTCTCTGAAAGACGAAATGCTGAGCATGAGAATAGTTTTATATGATGTGTTATATACTGATTGTTTTGATTGTTTTAACTGTGATAATTGTTTTAACTATGGTTTTGTACATTATGTGTAATTTGTATAGGCATCGAATTGTGCCTTTTTGTAAGCCACCCTGAGTTCCCCCTCGGGGGTTGAGAAGGGCAGGGTAAAAGTACCCGAAATAAATAAAATAAATAAATAAATAAAATAAATCTCTGGATGCAGGTGAACTACAACTCCAAAACTCGAGGTCAATGCCCACCAAAACCTTTTAGTGTTTTCTGTTGGTCGTGGGAGTCCTGTGTGCCAAGTTTGGTTCAATTCAATCATTGGTGGAGTTCAGAATGCTCATAAAAGGGAAATGACAAAGCAAAATATTGGGTGTGAATGGCAGCAAAAATCCATAGCGTAGCATGTTTCTGGTCAAGGTTCCAGTCAACGATCCATGTCCTTTTCCAGGACACCAGTGATTCCCATCAGGATCTCACTGTTTCTAATATGGGCAGCATCATTGCTTCCTTGGAAATACGCATGTACTTGTAAGAGAAACAATGGTATATACTTATTTTTTTTCCCAAGGAGGAAATTGAGTGAGGTAGGAAGTTAGAATGTCTGGCCATGATGGGTATTGCATCAGAAATTTATCAGAAAGCAGGATTGAACAAATTGTCCCCTACCCTTTAAAATGTTCATTTCACTGAAAGAGGTGACACCAGTTCCTTGAAGAGCTTTTTTTCTGGGCACCGTTCAACAATACTTGTTCTTGCAATACTTCTTCATCTATTTCCTTGTGAATGAATAACAATACATAGAGTATTCAGTGCAGGATCTGATGAACTGCAAGTCTCCAGAACTGTAAGTCTCTCTTCAAGTTATTAAATTATCCATGGTTTGAAAATGATCAAATTTCTGAAAATGCTGGATGTGTTTTCACTAGATCTTTTTCTTTCATTTGCCTTCTCAAAACCACTAGTGCAGAGTTTCTCAACCTGGGGATCAGGACTCCTGGGTGTGTGTGAGAGAGAGAGGGGGGTTTCAGAGGGGTCACCATTAGAAAACACATATTTCTGATGGTCTTAGGGACCCCTTTGGCAGAGAAGACTGAAGATCTCTCCTCCTGTCCTTCTCTTCCTTTTTGAAAGTAGACGGCAAATCCTCCCACCAGAATGCTCTTTGACTGTAGGTGAACAATAAACCCCAGCAACTACAACTCCCAAATGTCAAGGTCTATTTTCCCCAAACTCCACTAGTGTTCACATTTGGGCATATTGAGTATTTATGCTAAGTTTGTTCCAGATCCATCATTGTTTGAGTCCACAATGTTCTCTGGATTTAGGTGAACTACAACTCCAAAACTTAAGATTAATGCCCACCAAACCCTTCCAGGATTTTCTATTAGTCATGGGAGTTCTGTGTGCCAGAATTGTTCAATTCCATCATTGGTGGAGTTCAGAATGCCCTTTGATTGTAGGTGAACTATAAATCCCAGCAACTACAACTCCTAAGTGACAAAATCAATCCCCCCAACCCCACCAGTATTCAAATGTAGGTGTTTTAGGTATTTGTGCCAAATTTGGTCCAGTGAATGAAAATAAATCCTGCATATTGAATATTTACATTATAATTCATTACAGTAGCAAATTACAGTTATGAAATAGCAACAAAAATAATTTTATGGCTGTGGCTCACCACAACACGAGGAAATGTATTAAGGGGTCACAGCATTAGGAAGGTTGAGAACCACTGCACTAGTGGCTTAACTGCAAAGGGATGTGTCAGTCATATAAAATTATTTTTATATGGCTTACATATAAAGCAACCATGAAACAGATGCGACCCTCAATGAAAATACCTTTGACACCCCTGTAATACCTGTTGTATTGCAGCATGCATTGTCACCTGGTGCGTTATAGAAAAGTAAAAGAGGCCGGTTTCTCAGTAACATCTATTCCCACCTGGAGCCATTTGAGGGTCGTAAGAAGGATTCTGGTTACTGCCTGGTTTTGTAGTTTTTCTTCACCGAAAGCAACATAAACTAAACAAGTAAACTAGTTGTAGCATTTTTATCTTTTTAAAAAGAGAAATGTGTTTTTAGAGTTTGGATGTATTTATTCACGAGCCTGTTTTAGTCTCTTGAAGTAGGTTTTACCTTTAACTTTACCCTGAAGAATAAATAAATGTTGATGTGAATATCTTTTAGCTACTAAGGCAGAATTCAGAAGGGCTATATGGTAAAAACGGGTTGAGTGCATAATAATGGTATTAACATGCTTATCATGTAAACCTGTGTAGCTCTTACAACACACCATAATTACTACAAATCAGAGGTATTAGTATAGTAGAATATGCTATAAGGAAAGAGCTTGCTACAGGCTTGCATACTACAATGCATATTACTGCATTATGCTTTTTGATTAATATTTTATGGGTTTTAAATAATAATAATAATAATAATAATAATAATAATAGACTGCCTGGTGGTGCAGTGGGTTAAACCATTGAGCTGCTGAACTTGCAGACCTAAAGGTTGGCAGTTCAAATTCAAGGAGCAGGGTGAGCTCCAGTTGTTAGGCCCAGCTTCTGCCAACCTAGCAGTTCAAAAACATGCAAATGTGAGTAGATCAATAGGTACTGCTTCTGCAGGAATGTAATGACACTCCATGCAGTCATGCTGGCCACATGACCTCGGAGGTGTCTATGGACAGCGCCAGATCTTCGGCTTGGAGACAACTAGACCTAATGTCAGAGGAAACCTCTACCTTTACTTGCTTACTTACTACTACTACTACTACTACTACTAATAATAATAATAATAATAATACACTTTATTTATATTCCACTCTATCTCCCCGAAGGGACTCAGAGCAGATTACAGTATATACATTCCATGTTTTTTATACAGTGAACAACAAATTATGTACAATACACAAAGAAAGGCAAAAGCTTCTCCTTTCAACTCCAGCATCTGGAGGTGGTGCTCAACTCTGGCCATGGGGAGGGGCTCTTGTTCCATTTCCATGCCAAGGAGCCTGTTGTCCACAGACACATTCTGCTTGTGTTGCTGGTATGGTTGCATGAGAGCCTTTTTAAAGGGGCCTAAAGAAGGAATATTACTCCCAAAAAGCAATAATACAAAGCTATAGTGTTTGGTGAAACACTAACATTGCTGGAAAATACAAAATTTGTTTTCTTTTAATGATTAGAACCCCTGGTGAGCTGATCATTTTTTCAAAGTAACATTTAAGAGAATGTGGATTAAACAATTCCCATGGTGTCCACTGGCAATAACCCACCTCTATATCCTGAAACATTTGGTGGATAGTCAGAAAACAGGTTGGTCCATTTTAATATCCATCTTTTTAAGATTGTTGTCTCATTGTATACTGTCTCACATTAATCATAAATGATACACTCAGTACTTTCATAAGGACATGAAGGAACAAAGAATTATTTTCTTTCTGCCAAGAGGCAAAAACACTTTATTTAGAGAAGCCTCTGGATTTTAGGTTGTGGTGGGAGAAGGATCTTTTAATCAGGTATGTTATTCTTTCATCTTTTTAATTATGATTCGTTTTTAATTGTTGCTTTCTCATTGTTTTAAAATGCATGTATCACTTTGATGTGATCTGTTTTGGGTCCCATGCTAAGAGAAAGACAGGATAAAATAAGGCCAACTCTGATCTCTTTAATTGAGGTTGTGAGCAGCTGCAACAGTAGGGGAGTAACATGTATTAACCTCTTGATATGGCTGCATGTATTGCATTCACTTGTGCATGAGCTTTGAAACTGGTATTTGCAGTTGAAGATTGCTTTGGGTTGACTTATGATTTCCCAATGAATGGAGAGGAAAAATGGGAGAGGAAGTCATTCGTTTATACTTAGAAAGTATTGTCATTGAACAGCATTAAACTGGGTTTTCATTCTCCCCAGATATTGTTCCCCAAACTCCACAAATTTACGCATTCACTGCTGAATATATATCTGACACATTGGACGTGGAGTGGTACGATGGCGGTTCAGCTTATCCAGGTGAAACTAAGGTTGTTTGGCAAATTCAGGTCTTACGTCAAAAGCCAGTGCTGCTAGTAAGTTGGGTCCTTTCACTGTCATTCCATTTTTTATCTGTGTAATCCATTTCAAAGATTACTATGAAATCCTGCTCCAAAAAAGGAGACAATCCTTTCACGGAACTAAAGTGTGCATTATATTGGTTGATTCAATAGGAGCTGGCTGATGAAGTTCTTCCCTCGAACTGGAACCAGCAACCTCAGAGAATGCATCCAGGCTGATTGAAAAGTCACAAATTTTGTTCCCATTCTCTCTGATTTTATACTGGGTTAAAATAAACCAACCTGAGAAACTGGTAGAATAATATTTTGGGATAAAAAAACTGTATAGATCTTCCTGAGCTTGCAAGATCTAAGGAAACATTGTATCTTTCAACTAGTTTAGAGAATAAGTTATGTGACTAGCTTAATGGTTGATATCCCATCTGTCCTAAGAGTAGGAAAACTCTTGGCTTGAATGCAGTCTGCATGTGTCAATGTGTGTGTGAGAGAGAGACAGGATAGAGAGAAATGCTATGGCATAGGCTAGTATTTGTATTATTTGTATCAGAAATGTTCTCCTCTCTAGGTGGTAAATAATAACTTTTTTTTGGTACCCCGTCTCCATCTCCCTGAAGGGACTCGGGGCAGTTTACACATGACACAAGGTGCCTTAAAACAACGCATAAAATAAACACAACACATAAAAGTATAATAGCACATAAAACAACAATTAAAAACTCAGAATAATGCCCAATAACCTATGGTGACAACTGTTGTAAGACATGACCAACTGTAAACAAGATAAGGGAATCGGATAGTGCAAATTGTAGCTAATGAACTAGGGCATGGGATGGAATTGCAGTGCTGTGACATTAAATTGCACTAGACATTCTCAAAGGCTTGTCTAAACATCCAAGTCTTCAATTCCTTCTGGAAGGATGACAGGGTGGGGTCCTGCCTAATCTCCCTAGGGAGGTCATTCCAAAGTCAGGGGCCACCACTGAGAAGGCCCTCTCCCTTGTCCCCATCAACCACATTTATGACGGTGGTGGGACCATGAGCAAGACCTCCCAGGTAAATCTTAATGCAAAAATCACAGTCACCAATTCCCCATCTCTTGCCCCATATGATAGTTAAAGCAAGAATTATGATTTGTTCATTAATTTAACCAGACGCTTTTCAAGAGCAAGTTGGCTTGTTTTGAAACTGTACCCAGTTCCTGGACTAGATGAAAAGTTAAACTAAATACTCCCATAATCCATAGTTGTCCTCCAAGATACAAAATGGAGCTTGCACATGCTACGCTTACAGCCAGGTATTCATCTTTGGGAATATGTTGCTAGACCCTGGTTAGGTCTGATGCACGAAGGAATCCAACTGTCCAAAATGGGAAATATATGGTCTGATAGTTGTGCTACCAGAATTTTAAACTTGATTTCTCAGTATCCGTATGAAGCTGAAATTGTATGAAATCACACATCTGAGAAATTATCTGAGCATTTCTTATCAATTTTTAGGAGATATACGAAACAACCTTAACTGGTGATGATAATCTTCTCCATTGGCAATGGATATCAGATCTGCCTTTTAACTGCACAACACACCGTGTCAGAATTCGCACACGTTTTGCTGGAAGTGAGGCATGGAGTAAATGGAGTAGAATTCGGACTATTCCTGGTAAGGCAATGCAGCTGAGTAATCTAGCAATTGGGTTCACTTTTTCTTGAATGAAAATGGCTCAGCTTTTCTCTCTTTTTTTGTGCTTAAAAAAGGCAAGTGAGAAATTGGGAGAGGTGAGTGTGGGAAATAGTATTAGAATTCTTCTGCCTTGTCCTGAGCCAAGGCCAAGGGATGCTTGAGAAGCAGGGAAAGTGTCTTGTGAACTTTTGCAATTCCACGTCAAGGTGATTCCACATCACATTCCTCTTCATAAAAGAATTTGAAACATTTGCTCTTGGCATACATCTACACTGTGTAGAATTAATGCAGTTTGACCCCACTTTAACTGGCATGACTCACACTATGGCAACTTAGAATTTGCTGTTTGGTGAAGCACCAACAATCTTTGGAAGAGAAGACAAAAGACCTTATAAAACTACAATTTCCAGGATTCCATAGCATTGAGCCATGGTAGTTAATAGGTTTGGTTGATCAAAAAAAGGTTCAAAGGTTTTTAGTTCAATCCTGATGAAACTTGCTACAGTGGTAGAACACATGGATCACTGTTTGCTCACCAAATTTCATAACCTTTGACTTATCCATGAATTTTTGGGAAATTTTCAATTTTTTGTAAAAAAACATTTTTAATAAAGAAAATCTGTTCCTGGTTTGAAAGTGCTATTTCCTGTTTCATTGGGTGGTCTTTACTTTGAAAGTAGTTGTTCTACTCCAGAAACTTGGTTTGTGTGGCACAAACCGTGTTAAATTGGTGAACAGAAATCATAGTACAGACCTCATCAAGGGACATCTAGACTGACCCCATTCTTCTGTGCAGAAAGGCATCATCCAAACTCTTCTGACATCCATTTGCTTCCTCTACTGAGTTGGAGGGGACCCTCAAGACATATCCATCCATTTATTCCTATTTGCAGATGCAATCATCATTTTATTTTATCATTACTTACTATAAAGGGCTGGCTGGCTGTGGCTGGCTACTCCAGTGCTTTGTTCATGGCAATCAGGCCAAAGTAAAAGGATTGGTTTTTAAGCAGTTTATATTCGCTTGGCTTTGGAAAAGTTGCTTATTGCTTTGCTGCCTTCTTTAGACCTCTTTGTAGATTCAATCGGTTTATTTTATATTTAGACGAAGACTGCTACAGACAGCTATTTTGGGGTCCTTCAGCCATTTTGGCTAATGAGCAGCCTGTCTGTTTCAGGACTGCTATTTTGGAAGTGTTCTTTCATATAAAGCAGCTTCATTTTGTCACACAGTCTATTTGTTTAGCTTGGCTGATCTTAGGAATAACTCCCAAGAATAACTTCAAGAGAAGTACAGCATGACCCCTGTATCTGCAGGGAATATATTTCAGAATTTACCAACAACAACAACATTTTTATTATGGTCCAAAAACCCTTATTACATTCCAGAACTTACCATAGAAGCAAAAAATCATGTGCCATTGCGAACCCTATTGAAATGAATGACTATAGAATATTACTGGAGGAGCTAGAAAATTCCTAAAGAAGTATCCTGGCTAGAAATTTTCTAGGTCCCCCAGTAAGACTATGTTAATTTTTGGCAGAAACATGCTAAAGAATCACCTGAATTATATTACAGAATGATTTGCCAGCTTTTTAACTCTTCCCTTTTTGACTGCAGGAAAAGAATTTGGAATGTATCCTCTAGACAGAGTGGTGGAAGTAGGTTCCGATGTGACTTTCTGCTGTGTGTGGAAGAAAACAGAGAAGATGACTAACTTTAACTTTGCTGGATGTAAAAATGCACATTGCCAGACTGCAGGACTTACTAGGTTTAGCTCAACGCTCCATGCAAAAAACATTGCTGTTTCCCCCTCATCTGGGTTTAACACATGGTGTCGAGCAGGAAACTCCATATATGGAACTGCTCTGTTTGTAGGCTGTAAGTAATAGTAATAATAGTAATAATAATAGTAATAATAATAATAATAATAATACACTTTATTTATATTCCACTTTATCTCCCTGGAGGGACTTAGAGCAGATTACAATACACTTATGAGGTAAACATTCAATGTCTTTTACACACAGACATACAACACAGAAAAATGCAAAGGCCTTCCCCTTTTTCCATCTCCTGTGTCTGGAGGTAATGCTCAACCCTAGCCATGGGGAGGTGCTCTTATTCCATTTTCCATGCTGAGGAGCTGGTTGTTCATAGACATCTCTGATTGTGTTGCCGGTATGTCTACATATCTGCATGGCCCCCCTTTTACCTTCTTGCTGAGGAGGTACCTATTGATCGACTCACATTGCATGCTTTCAAACTGATAGGTTGGCAGAAGCTAGAGTTGACAGTTGGGAGCTCATCCTAACTCGTGTCTTTGAACTGCCAACCTTTCAGTCAACAGCTTTCCTGCAGCTAGTGGTTTAACTTGCTGTGCTACCGCTACTCCTCGTATATAGAAATAAGTGGATGAACAGAATATAGTTATGGTTGTAAACTTCAGAAATTATCTGTACACTGTCTGTTTGAAAGGTGATGGGTTACACTGGCCAACACACATTTGGGTGCCTCAAATGCCAACCCTGTTTCTGAGTATGATTCCAAAAATGGCTCCAGTTTTCCCCTGTCCGCTCTAGTTTTTAAGATACAGAACATATGCCATATACTCTTCACTCTGCTCACCCACAAAAACATCAGGACATTTTCATGTAATGCATGAAGGAAACATGTTAAAATTAAAAATGTACTACATGAAAATTTACTTATTTTATACCAAAACCACAGATTTATGATACAAACTTTCTAGTCATTCAACACACCATATCTAAGAAACTAGAGCTATCCAGTGCTCATGGATGTGAAAGACCTTACCTTGTATAATCCATCAATTTTCAAACACCCCCAGTTTGAAAACTAACAAATAATTCTAATGATCTTTGGTGTCCAAGACTGGGGTGTTATAGCATGATTGACAACCAGTTCGTTAGAGCCCTGGGAAGTTCTTCAAGAAAGCTGTGAAAAAAGACAGTCCACTGAGGGAAATATGGCCGCAGATGACTGAGGCTCATCCATTGCTGCTCTTCTGTTCTTTCTTTGCTTGGATATAGGACAAAGTATAGGAAGTCATTTTATCTTCCAGTATAAAAGGCTTGTGATTTGTTTTGTCACTGAAAGGTTTGTGACAGCGATTAAGACAAAATTGACAGTGAGGTGTGTGTATTTGTGTGTAACGGGTAGAAAAATCTGATAATTTTAATTGTGATCACTTTCTCATTTCCCTATATTCATTTTCTTCTCTTTCTGCATGTGTTTGATAATCTGGCAAAAAAAAATCCATATGGAAATATGTGTGTGTTTTTGCTTGCATTTCTCCCAGGATGTATTTTTTGCTAGTTTGCATACTTTATTTACTTATTTTCTTGCAAAGTAGCAAAACAAAATAGAGCTGGAGCATGAGAGGCCTGTGCTTTATTTTGTAATTTTGTAAGTAATGTTTCCTAATGTAATTTTCTTGCATTATGTGCATACTATTCTCAAAAGTATGCATTTACACACACATTTCCGAGATCAGACCCACCTCACAAAATTTTGGAAAGTCAAAGTTTCAGTACTCAAATATATTCCAGACTGCATCGGTTCAAAGAATAGACAAATCAGTCTTTTTTCCCATTCATCCCAAAATTTGCTGTGTGAATAACTTGTTTTCTTGGGAAAGGTGATTTCACTGATAGCTGTATAGCTCTTTCATATGCTATGTAGCATATCTGAGCTTTCATATGTGAAATATTTTGCTCTGATCGTCTTCAAAGTCATCTACACCTACCACAAAATCAGTGACCAGACTGGTGTAGCAGTATCCTAAGGCAATCAGAACATATGCAAACTTTGATATACTAAACTCCTGGAGCTCTGTGGCTGTCAGGTGGCAGCAATGGGACAAGAAGGTTAAGGTGATGATCCAGTAGGGCCAAACTGGTTTCTGCCCAGCTGGACCAACTGGATTCTGCCATGCCACTGATCAGAGGTGACCACACATCTCCAAGCAGTGGCACTGCAGCATCCAGTTGGTTCAGCTGGTCCAAAACCAGTTGGGCCACACTGGGGCATTACCTTACTTCTCCTATCTAATTGCTGCTATTGCACAGCCACAGAACTCTCTGGGAGAGCTCCTGGACACTTTTGGGTGCCTTTTCTGATATCAGCATAGGTACCAGGTGATGGCCAGTAGTTCTACAGATCTTTGTGGCTTTGGTCCATGTGGACAGCAGACCAGTTCACACCAGACCTGGTTGAGTAGTCCACACTAACTAAAGTGTGAGGCTGCTTCTGATTTTCACCCAAATCCTGGAGCATTTCCTGAATTTGCTTAAGATGGATCTAAACCGATTTAGCCTGATTTACCCCCACTGAGCCCCCGATGACACAGTGGGTTAAAGCATTGAGCTGCTGAATTTGTTGACCGAAAGTTTGCAGGTTTGAATCTGGGGAGCAGCATGAGCTCTCGCTGTCAGCCCCAGCTTCTCCATGCAGTCATGCTGGCCACATGACCTTGGAGGTGTCTACGGACAACACCAGCTCTTCGGCTTAGAAATGGAGGTGAGCACCACACCCCAAAGTTGGACACGACTGGACTTAATTTCAGGGGAAAACCTTTATCTACCTTTACCTACCCCCACATTAAGAACTGGACTTTGCAGGATGATGTTTGGGCATCTTCTGGTCCACTTCAGCTTTTAGGGTTAGTGGAGACAAGTCCTAACTCACAAATTCACAAGTGTTTTTATTTTTAAAAATTTGCATATATAAGACTTGCTCTACATTTCAAAAGGCTAGAATAGTTTTTCTTCAGGAGGATTTGGCCCAATTTTATGTACTGATTCCAACTCAGAATTGGCTGGCCTTTGGAGTTGCATGTTCTTTGTGTAGTCAGTGCTGTAAATGGATTACCATACAGTTGATTATATGCAAGATTTGTTTAGAAAAAGCAAGTCATACAACTTACTTGTAATTGCAGTACAGCTTTCAACAAAATAAAATGTAATGTTTCAGATCCACCTGATACTCCCCAAAGTTTTTCATGTGAGCCGTTGACTTCTGAGGAAATAAAGTGCCAGTGGAAACTAGGAAGGCCAACTGGATTGTATGGTTCAAGGGGAACACACTACTTCTTAACTGAACGGTAAGTCTATTTTGTCTGTAAATAATTGTAGATTGCAGTTTAGTTATATAGAGTTTTGATACAGTCTCCATAGCAACTGGAGGTCAGTTGAAAAGAAAAGAGAAAGGTATATAAAGTGGGACTGGAGAACACATCTTTGCATGAGCCCTTGTCTTAACCAGTTCGTTATTATTCAGATGCGATGAGAAGTTGCCTAGATCTGTCACATGGGGCAAGAAAAAAATTAATACCGGGGGGGAAATCACCCTTCACTTCCTTTTAGGATAAGCTTGTCTCCCAGGAGTAGAGAGCTGTAATGTACAGCTGCCCAGATTTAGATCGTGAAACTTAGCTGTTGACCACTGGGACAATACATGTGTTCCCATGTCCTTCTGATAATAGAACCAATGTGAAGTACCAGTTTGAGCTTTGAACAGTAGCAGAGCAAACTTTGAATTCCTGTTCAGTCATGGAAACCCAATGGGCAACTTTGTGCCAGTCACATTCCCCCAACCTTAGAGGAAGGCCATGGCAAAATCCCTCTGGATAACCCTTTGATAGAGTTGCCATATGTCAGAGTTGGCTTGAAGGTGCATTACAAAAACTACAACTCTGTTAAAGTAAGAACTTTCAAATCTTAAGGCCCATCAATAAAATAGTACCTCATACATCTTTTTCTCTGGCATAATATGAATGGTTATGTGGCTATGGCAAACTTGGACGGTGCTACTGTTCCTGTATTGACTTCTTTTTCAGCTCAAGTCTCCATGTGTGCGTATGCATACTGATATTTTTGCTTTCCTCCATGAATTAATAATGTGAGTTGGATTGCCCAGAGATTCCATAATAAATACACTGATGCAATGCTAAAATTCTGCATATGTACCTATAATTATGCTCCATGCTATTACAGACCTACCTCAATCAACAATTTTTTGACAATAAATCTGCTTTTTACAAATTCTTAATTTATTCAGGGACTATTTGTCCTCATCCTTTAACTAGCTAGACTATTTTTTATCATGGGGATGTATAGAAGGACTGCAGAAGCAGACTATCAGTTAGAACAGAGTGTCCATAATAAATAATGCAACAAACAAAGCTAGTGCTGGAGAAAATGTGGTTCTGCTTGAACAAATTCTACTATACCCATGTGTGCCCACCTGGAACAGGAAACATAGACAGCAGCTACTCCAGAATCGCTTACTGAGCGTGCCTCCGGTACCAAATTTTCTATTAAAGAAGTAACACCTAGGAATACATCTATCAACTGAGTTATATCTTTATTTGTATTTAGGGTGGCATGATCAAGCAAAAAATAAAAGTAAAAAATATTGAAGAAGGGGGTATTCCTGGCACTGATGTGTTTTATAGTCAGCCCTCCACATTTACTGGAGTTAGAGGCACAGAATCCCTATGGAAGTGAAAAATTACAAATAAAGAAATTGCTATGTTTTTACCTGAAAGAACACCTCTCTAGGATTTTCTAGGTTTCCCAACACAACTCTGTCATTGTCTTCTGCTGGAAGCTGTCCATGAAATCGCATTGGAGGTCTTGGTGATTACTAGAGAGACCTCTCTAGGGATCTTGACACATGCACTGCCAGAATCGGCCAGTATTGTTGTGTCCCAGCAGTGCCTGCCCAGTGAGCATGAGGACCTGTCACCCCATTCTCTGCACCATCCTGGCTTTCCTTCCACATCATCACATGGTGGGAAGTTTTTTAATGCCGGCTCTACCCATTTTTCCTTATGGAAACATGGGGATCATCCTGTTGTCCGCCACCAGCAATTTTTGGGTGGTGGTAGGGGTTTTTTCCCCCAGTTTGGCCACAAAGCCACTCCAGAGGTACTTTTCTGGAGTGTGATGGGAGTTGGGCTCTGTGGCTGAACTGGGGGGATAAAACCCACCACCACCAAAATCAAGCCCGTGTGAAGGAGTCCTAGCACCTGCGGCATGACTAGAGGAAGTTGACCATAGAATCACACTGGAGGATTTATATTTTCTTAGAACATTTTTAGTCAAATCTGTAAATAATCAAATCCACAAAAGCCAAAACTGCAAAGGTGGCTGGATGAGTGTAATACTATCTAGTTGTCAGAAGCAGGTGATTAACCAGCAGATCCCTAAGTTTATACAAATTCATGTATACACAAATTTAAATTGTGCATAAACAAAGCTTTTAACCACCATTTCTCCTTTAATTTTGCAGATTTTCTGGGACTAATATTACATGTACACAAGCCAGACATACTCGTGTGCCTTCTGAGTGTGTTTTTCCCATTCTGAATGACCAGACGAAATATGATTTCACACTCCAAGCTTACAATCATCTTGGCCATGCCAAAGCTTCTATTTTATTCGAAACAGATACATAACTACAGAGCTAATGCTGTTGGTAGCTCAACACATACATAAGTTGTGGAAACAAAATTTATGGGGACACAAAATATCTTAGAAGAGCTCTCATTTATATATTTAAAAATATGTGATTTATTGCTAATTTCACATAGAGTCAAAGATTTCTTGTTATGTTCATATGACACACCTACGTACTCAGCCAACACACAAATGTGTTATGATGAACAGTTTGGATAGATCTGCTCTACCCTGTGGAATCAATAGAGTTTGAGGTTCAAAATTAATAGTTTGTAGAACTAGACCAAAATAAACAAAATGAATTAAAAATGAATGTAACATAGTCCATTTATTCAAGGAAATGAAATAGCAATTGACATCGGGCTTGAATGCAACTACCTGTAAAAGGGATCTAGGATCTAAGTGAACAACAACTGAAACGTGTCAACAATATGATATGATGGTACAAAAAGGGTGGGGGGGGGGTCAATGCACTTAAAGGCTTATCAAGAGGAGTATAGTGCCAAGATTGTAATATGTCATGATATGTACAACTCTATGCTGTTTGCTCAGACCTCAACTGAAACACTGTGTCCAGTTCTGGACAGCACAGCTCAGAAAAGATATCGACAAGCTGGTAAAGCTGTAGACATCAAGCTTTTCAAGAAAGAACTTATTAAAGGTTTCTCCTGACATTAATTCTAGTTGTGTCCAACTCTGGAGGGTGGTGCTCATCTCCATTTCTAAACCAAAGAGCTGGCGTTGTCCATAGACACCTCCAAGGTCATATGGCTGGCATGACTGTATGGAGTGCTGTTACCTTCCCGCAGAAGTGGTACCTATAGATCTACTCACATTTGCTTGTTTTGAGTGGCTAGGTTGGCAGAAGCTGGGGCTAACAGTGGGAGCTCACTCCACTCCCCAGATTCGAACCAACTTTTTGGTCAGCAAGTTCAGCAGTTCAGCAGTTTAACCCATTTCACCACCAGGAGGCGAAAGAGCTTTGAGAGATAGATATGTTCAGTTCAGACAAGAGAAAACCGAAAAATAATATTATAATCATATTTATTAGATGAAGGAATGCCCTGTGGAAAACAGAATAAGTTTGCTTTCTACTGCTTCAAAGACTGGGGCATGAACATTGAATTCAAATTACAAGAAAATAGATTCCACCTAAATATTAGGAAGAATGTCTTGTCTGAAAAAATTGTTTGAGTGGAATAGACTCTTCAAGGGTGATGATCTCTCCATCTATGAATGGAGTTTGGATGGTCCTCTTTAAGGAGTGCTTATGTATATATTCCTGCATGGCAGAGGGATGTTCCTTTCCAGCTCTGATCCTATTATTCTATTCCTAGTAATGTCTTCAGGAAGGCTACTGGAACAGCTGCTGGAAATTGGATTGCGTTTTGAGAAGGATTTTCCCATAACACTTGGATGTTACTATTTCTCTCTCATCTTCAAATCCCCATTTGAAATCTATTTCCCCTACAAAGTATTGTTGAGGTTGCACAGCCCATGTATATGGATAGGATCCCTTCCAAATATCTATTCTGGACTTTTGCTCTTCCTGGCTCATAAAACGGATAGCGTTTGCTGGCTGAGTGAGTACAGGATGCGGTGAACAGAGAATCCTATCATCTCTTTCTTTGGAATCAGTTCATTTAATAACTTTTCTGCATGACATCATTCCAGTTTCAGATTTGTTTACAGATAAGCCTGGCTCGATGCTAGAGCAGACTCATACAAGGGAGATCAACATTGATAAAACTGAATATAATCTGACATCACTAAAACATTTTGCACTGTTCAGAATTCCAGCACATACATTTTGTTGTTTCTTTTGTTCACTGAACTTGGCTTGACACCATAGATACAATTTGTGTGGAATTATGTAACTCCTCTGATGAATAATGTTAGGAATCTGCCCCTCCCATCCGGAACTGTAGCCTGCTTTGAGTCATGAACTGCCTTTGACTGGAGTGAGCAGCAGTTGGCAATTATTCTGATTCTTAGAAAGAATCTTTTCAATGAGTATCTCTCTTTCCTGCCACATAACTCTGTTCTCAGGCATCGTGAGTCATAGATCATAGTCTGAGAGTACAATTTATCTGCAGAGCTACTGGGTTCTTTGGCTCTCTGCATTCTGCAAAGGATTTGCTTGTGTTTATTTCAAATGCCCTGTATCAATGCAAAGTGTGTAACCTTTATGACTACAGCACACATCTGCATTGCAGATGCATACTTCACATTTGTGCACATGTAAATCACACAAAGACTGATGTAGGTGAAGACTTTATCTCTTTCATATAGTAGTTCTGTACTCACAAGGGTTATAGTTAAAAGGGATCACAAAGGCCTTCTAGTCCAATCCCCTGTCAGTGTGGAAACCCACAACTAAAATACTCCTGAGCAGCAGGCCTCCAAAACTCTGTTTAGCGACCTCTAAAAAAAGAAGTGTGTTCCTTCCTTTGAAGTAATCTGTTTTACTGTTGAATGGTTCTTACTAGGCTTGGTTGATCCCTAAAAAAGGTTCAAAACTCATTTTGGATGTAGTTCGATTCTAAAGTCACTTCTGGATTTTTCAAAAGAAAATTCAAAACTTTCTGAAACTTCAAAAATTTCCAAATCAATTTGTTAATATGGACACTCATGCATAGTAGGAAAAAAACAGCACTGGCACTGGGAAAACTTCAGGGGATTCTCCCTCCCTCATTTTTAGACCGCTCCTGATGAAACTTGCTACAGTGGTAGAACACATGGGCCGCTGTTAGCCCACCAAATTTCATAACCTTTGACTTATCCCTGGAGTTTTGGCGAATTTTTATTTTTTATTAAAAAACATTTTTAAATACTAAAGTAAATCTGTTCCTGGTTTGAAAGTGTTATTTCCTGTTTTATTGAGTGATATTTACTTTGAAAGTAGTTGTTCTACCCCAGAAACTTGGTTTGTGTGGCACAAACTGTGTTAAATTGGTGGAGGACAGAAATCATAGCACAGACCCCATCAAGGGACATCTAGATCAACCCCCTTCTTCTGGGCAGAAAGGCACTATCCAAACTCTTCTGACATCCATTTGCTTCCTCTACTGAGTTGGAGGGGACCATCAAGACACATCCATCCGTTTATTCCTTTTTGCAGATGCAATCAATCATTTTATTTTATCATTACTTAATGACTGTAAAGGGCTGGCTGGCTGTGGCTGGCTACCATAGTGCCTTGTTCATAGCAATCAGGCAAAAGTAAAAGGAATGGTTTTTAAGCAGTTTATGTTCTCTTGGCTTTGCAAAAGTTGTTTAGTGCTTTGCTGCCTTCTTTAGAACCTTTGTAGATTCAATCTGATTATTTTATATTTAGATGAAGACTTCCCGGGGAAGTGAGAGAAGCCTCCCACAAGGATGGTAAAACATCAATCATCCAAGTGTCCCCTGGGCAAAGTCCTTGAAGATGGTCAATTATCTCATACCAGAAGCCACTTGCAGTTTCTCAAGTCGCTCCTGACAAGAAAAAAAAATGATTCCAATAATCTAGAAAAATCCAGTTAATTATCTAGTAAACTGTGTACTTTTAAATTGTAGGTATGGCTTTTGGCTGTGCTTCTCGCTAGGAAAAAGATGCCTGCTTTGTGTCTATCATGATAATTATGTGAAAGCCCTATCTTCAAAACCTTTGTATGCTGCCAAAAGACCACACAGATGTGTTCACTTCAGGGTTAGCAATCTAAAGCTAGTGGGGGAAATGCCCCCAGAAACCACTAGATGGCGAAGCAGGTCAATGCTTCAGGAAAGTTACGGATTCTTATTACATTCCTGTAAATTTCCACAAAGCAATAAAAGTTTTGTGCAACTCACGCAATGGGTATCAAACTGATATAAATTAGTACTAAAATATAATTTCTATCACACATGTTCCACACTGCACTTCAAAAACTGCCTCAGGTTGCAACATTTATTTTATAATTCTGTTTATTAAATAATAATACATCCATGACAGATGTTTTGAATAAATTCTGAACACATTCAGTGACAAATGTAGGAAAAATGCTTAAAGACGAGATGATGCCAGAAAAACATGGTGGTTGAGATAGTAGAATAGGGGAACTAGCAAATCAAAGGCAGGGCAGTTTTAATAACTTAGGCGATCCCTCATAGCCTGAGGATGATGGTCCTCCAAGTGCAGAGTCTTAGAGGTATTTTTCCTTTGCCTCCCTCTTCTGAATATAAGACTGCAAGAATGTGACTTTCCAAGGACACACAGTGAATTTCCATTGGCCAGTTGGGATTTGAACTTTGACTTCCTATAGTCCTAGTCCAACACTTAAACCACTACATCATATTGGCTTTCTCTTGTCTAAAGACCAATAGAGAAAACACATAAAAATGCAGTTCACAGAATTAGAAAAGTGGTCAAAAATATCTTTTTTCACCTTTGGCAGTCTAGATGGAGTTTGTCTCTCAAAGAGGTTCAAGTGATGCTGTCATCTTAGATAGTGATTCCAAAATAAACTAGATAAACTAAGTGGAGCACTGATTCAACTTAGATCTCTCATATTACATTATTGTAGCACTTTGATGCCATTTTAATTTCCATGATTCAATCTTATAGAATCCTAGGACTTGTTTTTGGGGAAGTATGAAAACTAGCAGATAATAACAATTTCTTCCTAAACTATAAATCCTATGATTGCACAGGATGAAACTGTGACAGTTGCAATGGAGTTAAAGTATTATAATTATGAAGTGGGTGGGAAACCATAAGGTAAAGTTTCTTCCTAGCTGCATATATACAACAGTGAAGAAATAGGGTGTCAATATTATGTTTCAAGACTTTGTGCGGAGCTTAATATCCAGAGCTAAAAGGGGATTACTGATAATGTATGTAGCACACTCAGAAACTGTTAAAGCAAACTTCACAAAGTAGTGGGTTCATGGTATGAGATGATCTCATAGCCAGGATTTATTTATTGCTGTCATCAAGCATCTAATTTTAGCTTGTGAACTCTGAATGACCAAATTCTTTTGTAAATGACACCTAAAATAAAACAATTGGGGGGTTCAAATGCTATTTTAGAACAAACTGCCTACTTAAGGGAACATGTTTGATATTTTTCTTGAATATTTTCAAGTTTCCTACAGCTCCAGGCTTTTAGACTTCAGCCAAATGTACCAAACACCTTTATTTATCCAGAGACAAGAAAGCCGAGAGACCAAAATTTAAAGACGTGGAGGAATGCCAACCAAGAGCCCAAAAGAAATCTCAAAACTTAGTGCAGAGGAACTCTAAGACCATCATGAAACTATTTTTTTTAAAAAAAAGTTGAAAACACCTGTGCATAATAGGGTTGGATAGACATGTTCGGAATTGATTGAAATTCAGATGAAATCATATGAATTTGGACATCCAAAGCGAGTTTTAAACCATGCAGGAAGGAGGGGGGTGGGTCTGGAATTTGAACCACTTACCCATATTTTTCTGAAAAATTCTGTAATGTTCGGATGTCTCCCAATGTTATTTTAATTTTCACAACCATTGAGCAACTTTGGTAAAGCCAAAAAAAAAAAAAAGCATAAACTAAAGCAAGGGAACTTTTAAAATCTCATTATTTTGGCCAAGCGTTACCAGAAGGGATGCGGTGGGCGTGGCTAATAAGAGCCTCTTAACTGTAGTAGTTTGCGAAGGCCAGGCTCCCAATGGTAGAGACTGCAAAAGGCCCTACTGTTGAACATTTCCCACAATGCATGCCTGCTCAGTATCCAAATGACAGCTGAAGGACCCAAAATAGCTGTCTGTAGCAGTCTTTGTCTAAATATATAATAAACTGATTGAATCTACAAAGAGGTCTAAAGAAATCAGCAAAGCAATAAGCAACTTTTGCAAAGCTAAGAGAACATAACCTGCTTAAAAACCAATCCTTTTACTTTTACCTGATTGCCGTGAACAAGGCACTTGGGTAGCCAGTCACAGTCAGCCAGCACTTTACAGTCAGTAACTAATGATAAAATAAAATGATGATTGCATCTTCAAATAGGAATAAATGGATGGATGTGTCTTGAGGGTCTCCTTCAACTCAGTAGAGGAAGCAAATGGATGTTAGGAGAGTTTGGATGGTGCCTTTCTGCCCAGAAGAAGGGGGTCAGTCTAATATGTCCTTCATGGAATCTGTACTATGATTTCTGTTCTCCACTAATTTAATACAATTTGTGCCACACAAACCAAGTTTCTGGAGTAGAGCAACTACTTTAAAAGTAAAGACCATCCAATAAAACAGGAAATAACACTTTCAAACCAGGAACAGATTTTATTTATTATTTAAAATGTTTTTAATAAAAACTTTGAAAATTTGCCAAAACTCCATGGATAAGTCAAAGGTTATGAAATTTGGTGAGCAAATAGTGATCCATGTGTTCTACCACTGTAGCAAGTTTCATCAGGATTGGTCTAAATATGAGGGAGGAAGAATCCCCTGAATTTTCCCCAGTGCCAGTGCTGTTTTTCCCTACCACGCATGCATACCTGCATTAACAAATCGATTTGGAAGTTTCAGAAGTTTTGGAAAGTTTTGAATTTATTATTTTTTTTAAATGGAAATGATTGTCGAATTGAACTGCCAGTGCCCCCTACTTCTGAACTGAGTTTAGAACCATTTTTTTACCAACCAAGCCTAGTGGATAGCTATTAGCTTGGAAACATTATGTCTTTGAAGTTCTACCCAGCACAAGCAATAGTGGGGTTTAATGTGAATTGTAGTAAAAAATAGTAATGTTACTAAACTCTGAACAAAAATGCCAAAAACAAGAGCTGGAAAAGGTTTACACCACCTTCCTCATCCAGCCAGGTGTCTGTGATACAAGCCAGGTTGCCATCCAGAATCAGATCCTGGAAGGCAGCTGTTTTTGCATTCACTGACCTGGCACTGAGCAGCAGCATTTTGGATCTGAGGAGTCTGCCACTTTGGTTACCTAAACTATTTACATCAGAGACTGACCTATGGTAGCAAGAATCTTCTCGTATTTCCTTGGCTTTATCCTCTTTTTGCATCTCCTTCCACCCTGTAAGACCATGATGGGTGCCCCCCTCCAAATTCATGAAATCCCTCCCTGCCCCTCATGGTGTATCTGCTTACTTCCTATTTTTAATGGCAGTAATGGTAATAATTACAATATAGCACAATTTACACACTTCTCTTTCCTTTCCTTCCTTTTGAAAAATGCAAAATCCTCGATCAACTAAACCATGTCAATACTATAACTAGCTTCTTATTTTTTTTAAAAAGGGACCATCACTTTATTTGAGCAGAGTAGCAAAATAAAGCATTGAGTCCACCAGCTCCCATTACACAACACACAACTGCTTCTGGTGGAGGTCCGTGCTTAAAAGAGGTGGCTACGAGGAGCATGCTGCTGCTGTGGCAATACAGGATACTTCCCACGTTCTGCCAGGAACAATGGGGCAAAGCCCCATTGGAATCACCACAATGCATGGCAATTCTGGAGGCCTTTATGATGAGGTTGTAAAAGAAGCAATAATCACGTCTACTTTCTCCGCCACAGCACCACTTCTGACATTTTGAGTGCCTGGGTGGGAAAATAGTGGCAACTGTCAGGGGGTGATGCTGGAAATGTCCCTTCTTTGTGGAATGACTCTTAAGTTATCCATGGTTCCTATCAAAATCCATACTATTAGCCCCCAAACCTGCCCTTGCCTATATATGCGGTCAACATATACATGAGTATATATGGTAAATTCTCAAAGGTTGGTTTCAAAAGGGAAATGACCAAGAAAGAAAGGTTAGGGACAGATGAAAGAAGAGACAGAATGTTCAACATATAAACTCGTTCTCTGTGTACTTGAAACAGAGAGATTTTGTTTTCTTCAAAGCCATGATGAAAAATCACAAGGCTGAAAAAATAACAAGGTCAAAAGGCATTGAACCAAACTGCATTCCAACTGGACTCAGCAGAAAAGGCACACGGTAAAAGGATGCATGGAGAGAAAACAGTAGATATTTACATAGGGAAAGTACTTGCAAATAGAAAAATAGCTGAATGCACTGAAAAAGATATGGTACGCAAAAGGATAATATTCAATTATTTTAAAATAAAATATGGACTGTATATATAATGTCAGTATATACTCTTACACGCATGAGATATTTGGTTCGGAAACTGTTACTTCTCTGGCTGATTTTTGTTCCACTGCAGCAAATATGTAGCTTTACTCCGTGAGGAATGAACCTTATTAAATGTCAAGTCTCCTTGTAAAAGATATTTTACAAGAACAAAGAATGTTAAAAACTAACAGCAAAATGACCTTCAATGGACTAAAATCCACTTTACCAGAAGGACATCTTCATTTTATTTACACATTGGATACAAAAAGAGGACAATAATATATACAATGGGCTAATTGTATATCATGATATGCAAAAACCACAAGTCTGAATCAGATGTTCGGCACACTTGTGTTCCAAATATATAAAGGGGAAGGAGCAAGATCAAATGGTTAGATCCAAATTTCTGTGGCAGGTGGTAGGTGAAATGAGACAATTTATGTGAGAAATTACTGTATGTATATGTGTGTGTGTGTGTGTGTGTGTGTGTGTGTGTGTATATATCTTCTCTGGAGATTCTGTCACGATAATAAGAAAACTGAACAGATTCCCGCCAGTTCATGAATGCATCTACATTTCAGAATCAGTCTTCAGGGTAACTGTCAAAAATTAATAATTACAGCAAGGATCTTCAAAACTAAATGTGTTTTCCATCCCTACTTAACACCCACATGATTTTTTTCCGTGTCAGGAGCAACCTGAGAAACTGCACGTCACTTCTTGTGTGAGAGTATTGGCCATATGCAGGGGATGTCCAGATATTTTGATGTTTTACCATCCTTGTGGAAGACGTCTCTCGTGTCCCTGCATGGGGAGCTGGAGGTGACAGCAGGAGCTCATCTGCATAATCTACCACAACTGCTGCAACAGTCCACTAATATGTGAGTGTGTGTGCGCGCACATGTGTGCACTTTGCTCCACTAAGATTTAATGGAAGCAAATTGGCCCGCTGGGGTCCTGGAGGCCTCTCAAGGCAGAGCTGATGGTGCTTTGCGAAAGAACACTTGGCATTATTTTAAACTCCCCAAAGAAATCCTTCACAGTTTGTGTCCATAGGTGGGTACTGGCTTCATATGTAATGAGTTTTCTGGCTTTACATCTTAGAGCATTCCTGCCAACCTTAAAAAAAGGGCATCAATCTTAAGGTTAAAAACAACCATAAATCAACATGGCAGGCTATAATCTAAAAACAAGTACATTATCCTTTCCTGTCACAGGGAACCTCAGCTAAATACAGCATAACCAGGAAAGGTCATGGGGTAAGTTCTGCCAAGGGAGGTTTAATATAGGAGAAAGCCAGGCTTTTAGTACTTTCCCAGGCAGCATAATGGCACCACTGGAGCAGTGTGTAATCATATGCTGAGGACAGGCCCTGCCCTTTGGTCAGCGCAGGCTTCTGTTGATGGAGGCAGAATGCCAGGACTCAACATCTTCAGGAAGAAGCCAATGTCCCAATCCACTCAGAGTCTTTATATAACATGGATGGAAATATGTGAGTGGTTAATAACTAATGGTCAAGCTGTTTCAGAAAAGGTGAGCACACACCCACGACTTCACTAATCATATGAGGAGTAAACTATTACTTATCTGTCACCATTTTAGACATGATGGTGAAATCATGAAGTTGGGTGTGCCTTGCATTCCCTTTCTCCAGGACTCCTGCCAGTAAAAGAGGGATAGGAATTTAGCATTCCAGATGTCATTGCACATGAGTTCCCAGTATTCCTAACCATTAGATCTGGGAAACAGAACTGCTGGGAATTTGGAGGACAGCATGAATCTCACCTAAGGTCTATAATAAGGAAGGTGTTTGAACAAAGGAAGCCAGTTTCAGAGATGTTTACCTGGTCTTCATTTTTCCACATACCTAGATGACAAGACTTCTAGGACTATTAATGTAAAAGTGAAAGTTGATAGCTTTGTGCCATACATTGCCTAATTCCACCCATGGAACAGAAGTGAGTCCCATTTTAGTAGGAATCAAGAGGCAGATATAATTTGGCCAAATTTTGTATGGCTGGTCAATAGTGGCAATCACATCTTTGGGTGGAGCTTCCTTCTTTGGAGGCTTTTAAACAGAGGCTGGATGGCCATCTGTTGAGGGTGCTTTGAATGTGATTTTCCTGCTTCTTGGCAGGGGGCTGGATGGCCCTCATGGTCTCTTCCAACTCAAGGATTCTGTGATTCTATGATTCTAATAATTCTGAAACCTTAAATTGTATATCACAATAGTTGAGAGTTATGCCAGTCTGCTCCTCATTTTGCCTTGTGACGGAATTTTTGCCACCATTGGAACTGCTGTTTTGTGGAGGCATATATAGCTATTCCTCAGTGTGCCTGAAATTATACTGTACTTTTGGCTTGGAGGGGGGGGGGGGGGAGGAGGGAGAAGATACTGCTTGAAATTATGCAAAGCAGCAAAATAACTTTTAAAAAACTGTGGAAATACTGTCTGGACTTCAGTATTCTGCAGTCCAAAACCAGAAATAGTGGGGTTATCCCGCATCTTCCAAGAAGGCGTGGAATAAACACACTATCTAATTAATTCGCTACAAACCAGGGTTTTCCTGGTTTGTAGCAAATTAATTCAGGACTGTTCAGAATGTTGTCTGGACAGTCCCTCCTTTATTGCTATAAAGGCACTGTTGGGATGAACCCTGGGTTATCTGAGCCCACACTGTCATACATCCCAATTCAAAGCAGAAAATATGGGATTTTATTGACCTGTGTGGAAGGGGCCTCAGATGTGATCCCTGCATTCAACCCAAAGCAATTGGTTTAATGTTTATAAAGTTGGTGCTACACCTTTGATAGGTTTTAATCATCTGATAGATTATTTATAATTGATATGTGTATATGTTTTTACAGTTTTATAATATTGTGTTTACTGCTATTGTTATTGTCTGAATCCGGCACTGAATTATCGCCATAGTTTGTAAGCTGCCCTGAGTCCCCCTTCGGGGGTGAGAAGAGCGGGGCATAAGTACAGTAAATAAATAAACAAAATTTGGGAATAGCATTCAGTACCTTGTATTGCTCCTTTAAAGTTCAGACTAAAACCCAGAATCCCTTCATTGTGCTATGGGCATTGAAGGCAGCAGCTGCTAGTTGCCCCATGAAATTCTAATTTTAGGCATTTTAATGTCAGTCCTAGAAAAATGCAGACCAAAAATAACACATTTTGCCATAAAATATGTTGCTGTGCTGAGAAGTGAGTACAACAACTCAACTACAGAGCAAGTAAACACTCGATTCCTTATATAAGACACTAGAGGAAGACCACATTTGGAACAGGGTGTTCAGCTGTGGTCAACAGTTTTCAGGAAGATGAAGCCAAGTTGGATCTAGTTCACAGCAGAGCATTTAGGGTGGCTAAGGGAATATGAAGTGGAGACTTGAAATTGTTTAGTCTAGAGGAGTATAAGCTGAAGGTGGATACTCATGGTCTTCATAAATAGAATTATGGCATGATCTTAGTGTGTAAGTGAAAAGGTGCTTCTATTGAAGGACAATTGTTGGCATGAGGCCAGGTGCACACAAACAGGACATGAGTAAATTTAGATAGGAAAATAAGAACTTTTTTAGCTGCTGGAAGAATGGAGCGCTGGAAAAGGCAATCAGGGGAAGTAATGACTGGATTAATAAAGGTGCCAAAGATGGAATTGAACTATTTTGTGTAAGATATTAGGCAATGTGGTTTCACATCCAGTTGTCAAATAAAACCAAACTTCTGCTTTCTGGCCAGAATTTCCTCAGATTTATTTGTATACATTTATGAATGGTACCACAATTATTATTTGTTGCTGTTTTTTTCTAGAGGGGAATCCTGAATGTGAATATCTAAACTTAAACCAAAATAAATATATATTGGCTTAGATCCAGACTCAGGCCCCATCTACACTACCATATAATGCAGTTTAACTGCATTGAACTGGATTATATGACTCTACACTACCATATAATACAGTTCAGTGCAGGTAAACTACATTCTGAAACTGCATTATATGGCAGTGTACATGGAGCCTTTGTTATGCTTCCAGATCCATTGAAATATATGGGATGCCCATAAGAGAAACTGCATTGATTTCAGTGAGTTTACTCTTTGCATAAGTGAGTTTGAATGTATCTGTCTGTTGAAGCTTTGGTGGAAACACATTCCTAGAACTATAACCTGCCCTTATAAAATTCTCGTTTTTGTTACAACCATTTCCCCTTCCTTTTCTTTACTTCATTACACCATTATTTGATTATGCATAGATGCTGTAAAAAAAACCAAACCTTTTCTTACTTTCATTGTTGGATCCTGTGTGTATATACGGGAAACATGGGACTGGTTATTGCTCATCTTCTGCCTTGCCAGTTTGATTTCTCAATTAGAGAGAGTCACTGTCACTTTATCTGTATCATATCGGTATACTCTGCCTATATGATACAGGCTTTTAACCACTGTATATTAGTAATCTTATACAACCTGGTTGCGGTTGTATATATATTTTAATTTACGATATTTCTATCCCACCTTTCTCAGTCCACAGGCAACACAAGGCGGCTTACAAAATGGCAGCAATTCAATGCCATAACAATCTAAAAAATACAATTACAAAAATTTAAAACAACATTATAAAATCCATACACAAAAACCATTAAAACATATAATAGCCAATGTCTTCCTGTTAATCACATTATCTGAATCATTCCATGTTTCAGTCCTACACAATTCTGTGTTTATATATTACACTGCATGCCCAAAGGCTTGTTCAAAGAGCCAGGTTTTTACTTTTTCCAGAAGGTCAGGAGGGAGGGGGCTGATTTAATATCCCTAGAAAGGGAGTTCCACAGCTAAGGGGCCACCTCTCAGAAGGCCCTGTCTCTCGTTCCCGCCAGATGCACCTGCGAAAAAGGCGGGATCAAGAGCAGGGCCTCCCCAGATGATCTTAAAATAGCAATTCAAACATCAGAAATATTTACTGTCTGGTTAAACAACAGCAGTTTGTTGCTGCTTTATATTTATCTCTCTAATGTCTGTCATTGTGTGCATTGTTATACAGTCTTGAAATACAACATACATCTCCCCATCAGATATTTAGTAAACAAACCAGAAGCATATCTAACCCTAATCCAGAATTCTGTTCCAAGAGAGGTAGCTCTATGCTTTTGAGGAGGCCACATGCAGAAAGTGAGCACTAAACACACCCCTATTGTGTTTATAAACACCTGGTATTCAGAGGGACACTGCCTCTAATCCAGGGGTATTATGGAGCTTGCATGTATAGTAGTTATTGATAGCCTTAGGAGAGTTAGGTGGCATTGGTGTCATTGGGGATATATCGATCCATTCAGTCTGAATCCTAAATGAGCTTTCTATGGTGCTGAATGAACCTGTTTGGTGAAGCTGTTCACCACCTTGGGTCCATGCCTCCCACTATCGTTGCAACTCGACCTAACCTCCTTAAGTCTTTTATGGATTTCAGAGAAGGGAGCAACACATGAGGATCTTTATTGTTCCTGCTCATGCTAACATTTTTTTTTACAGTCATTGCTGAAACGGTTGTACGAGTAGAAATGATCTTATAGGGACTAATAAGTGAAAGACAGCTTGGCAGGTGGACCTTCCACAGCATAGAGATTAGTGGGCTAAGATAAAGTCCCAGCTGATTCCACTTCATAAACAGGGTCAGAGAGCAAAAAGCGGATCCTTGATCTCCTGCCAATGCTGTCCTTTAATCTAGATGTCTTTGACTTCAACCCTCTCCCTACCTCAAATATATTTAGAAATGGCAGTGACCCAGGACCTGCCCTCCCACTCCAAGATTGCTATCTGAGCTTTCTTCAAGGTTTGTGGGTTTGTGTGGGCTTTTTCCAAGATGTCTTGTACCATGGCTTTGAAAAAACTAGCATTTTTACTGCTTGCTCCTACATTTACAGAGGCCGATGAACTGTCTAAGACTGCCAGGATAAGAGCAGTGCCAACTGCCTTTGAAATTTTAACTCTCATTTCAATAGGAGCGTCAAATAAGATCTACTTTTCTATGAATTTCCTCCAAGAGGCTAATAAAATCTTAGCATCCATCCTTTTTTACAGCAGGTTGGGCTGCTTCCTTTCTAAGCAAGGCACTTTTAAATATAATGCCCAAATTTACTTTCAATGTTTTTACCACAAAATGTAATACAATGTGAACTTTCAGCATTCACTAAGCTTATGTTCAAAAGTAAAGCAATGATGGACAAGTTTTCCATAGGACACTTAAGAATCTCAAACTAGAATTAATAATAATAATAATAATAATAATAATAATAATAATAATAATTGTGCGGTTTTCTGGCATTGTATATTTCTGCCGCTTCTGTGATTATTCATTTGTATTTTGATTCTGTAGCCCACTTGTTGATAGATGTCCAGAATCAGCAGCATCCACCATGGTCCTTTTTATCCTGGGCGTCGAGTGAGCCAGTATAGACTTCGTTTGGGTTTATTTCTCCATAGTGCTAATGGGTTAGGTGCTCTTAGTTCCACTCCTCATCTGAGACCTCTCTGACTTGATTGGACCTTTTGGTAGTTACACTACCACCAGCACAGCTCTCAGCATCCTTGGAGCAGTTAAGCCCCCAACCACGACAAGGTGGCACCCATTGGGAGGTTATCTCAGCCGTCATCAGACATCACAATCAAACTGCAAATGTCTGGCATAAACCAGTACAAGTGGTCCCAGTGGTAATCGGCACACTGGGTGCCATGCCAAAAGATCTCAGCCAGCATTTGGAAACAATAAACATTGACAAAATCACAATCTGTCAATTGCAAAAGCTCACCTTACTTGGATCTGTGTGCATCATTCAAAAATACATGACACAGTCCTAAACACTTGAGAAGTGTTAGACTTGTGATTTTTTTATACAAAATCCAGCATATATATCTCATTTGCTGTGACATACTGTGTTTTTTGTGTCAGTAAAATAATAATAATAATAATAATAATAATAATAATAATAATAATAACTTTATTTTTATACCCTGCCTCCATCTCCTTGAAGGAACTCGGGGCGGCTTACATGGGGCCACACTCAACAGAACAGTTAAAACATAATACAGTAAAATACATATCAACAAAAGCAATATAACAAAATAAATGGCAATATAGAGTATACAACCGCAATGTGAAATATTGCTGTATATGCAACTCCTCTTCTGCTGCTGTCAACCTAATATGTTTGTTGCTCTGTAGTGAATCATTTGTCCCACTTTCTCATGTCCCTGCCACCACTGCTGCCCTGAACCAACTCCATCCAAACTCCTGGCCACCATGGCCACTTTTGCTTGCATCAGAATGGGAAGCCAGTATGATCAGCAAAAGGAGGAGGGAAATGTCTCCGCTCCAAGTAATATGGTCATCCCATTCTGACATCAGTAAGGGCACCTGCACCACCAAGAAAAGGGAGATGATATCCCCCCTCCTTCTTGCTGGTTGTGTGGTTCTCTGTTCCAATGTCAGCACAGGCACCCATAACATCAAGAAGCTTGGACAGAGCTTGGAGCAGTGGCACCATAGAGCCGATGAGATGCAGGCTGCCCAGTGGAATGTGTGTTCCCAGACAGTTTGAACAATGGTCCTGGATTTGGCATGACAGTGCCAGATCTGGGGCTGCTTCAGGGCATATTTACATCAGACTAAAGTTTTCTGTGGCTTTCAGGGATGAAAGTGACATAGTAGCCTGTCTGGTGCAGTGATTAAAATGATGCCCTCTTACTGAAGACAACCGGGTTCAAATCCCAGCTCCACCATGACACTCCACCATGAAGGAAGTACAAATAAAGTATCATCATTCTCCAAATAGTGTGCAGTCAGATTGGTCTCTTATATAGGCAGAGCCTTCTCATGTTGCTGCTCCAGGAAGTATGGAGTATTCCTTCTTGTCCTGAACATCTGATTCTATTCCTTTTTCCCAGATTCTTCCAGCAAAATTTGGACCGTCTTGAACTGCAAGTTCCTAGGTTGCCTGATGCTGCTTTTTTGTTGACAATTGTTTTTCCAGACAATTTATTTTATAAAATATCTACAACCCACCCTGAATCTAAAGACATCTAAGCAACATGAGGTAAAATCAACTTGGCCAACTTAAAATAATGTAAACAATTTTTTTTAAAAGATGCAAGTATATTAAACAAGGCACAGCAGATTAAACTGCTGAGATGCTGAACTTGCTGAATGAATAAACAACAACAACACCTCCAGAGTTGGACACGACTAGACTTAATGTCAAGGGGATTTCTATGGAGGAACTATCCAAGGTGCTGGACCTATTTTTGGAATATGATTGAGCACCTTGGAAAAGAAATTTGAAGTCCGAACATAAACTGGGACTGGATTGCCTACACACTCACACAGAAACTCTCAAACACCCCTGGCATGATATAAATATCATAAAAGTATTAAAACATAACATGGTTGGTTGAGACAGGAGGTAATTCCACCCAAGAATTTGCTCTCAGTACCGAACCAATCTCACAAGTCCTTTCATGCAACATGCACACTGTCCTGATTTCCCCAAACCCCTTTTGGGGGGGGGGATAGTTAGGAGGATTAATTGTCTGTGACAGTGTTCCCCCAATGGTTTTGAATAGCAAGCCCCATAATCTCCAACCATTGGTTGGAGTGATAGGATTGTAGTCTAAGCATTAGGAAGGCGGTTTTTGGTAGAGACGTGTTTTAAGGGCAATTACTATCACCTCTAACTATTGACTGCTAGGGTTGATTGAAATTGTAGTTCAAACCAATTAGAAAATACTACTATACGGAAGGCTGCCAT
This sequence comes from Anolis sagrei, assembly GCF_037176765.1. Lineage (NCBI taxonomy): Eukaryota > Metazoa > Chordata > Lepidosauria > Squamata > Anolidae > Anolis > Anolis sagrei. Next base: position 278,164,185 of record NC_090022.1, read on the forward strand.
GCATTCAACTATGTTGAGTAATTTCTTGACAATTGGAAGAGCCCCATGGCAAATCAAACAGACTGCCTTGTCTTCAAATTTGTAATCAGATTTTACCATCCTTAAATAAACTTTTCAGTACAAAACATTCTTGCTCCAGCAAATATTTCCCACTCGTTGTCCTGGTATTCTTCATTCACTTTGCCGAAGGCACATTACTACATACCTTTCCATCAGCCTACTTGATCTGGTTTTTCCCCACTGCAAGCTGACATTAGACAAGTCTCTTCCCAGCAGTAATAATTTCATTTACGATAAATTATTTTATTTCCTATGCCTTGGAGACATCTTAATGCTTTTATGTCAGGAAAGGCCACTTCTTCTTAAAGACTTGAAACCCCATCTTCAATATATTTTCCTTTTTTAAAAAAATGCAAAGGCCATTGAATGAGAGAATTAGACTTTGAAAGAAAAAGCAGGAAGGGTGTATTTGTAACACACTTGAGCAGAGGAAAGGAAACCATTGTTATGAGATGACTTTATACGTGTTGATCTTTACAACACAGGAGACACTTTTGTTTTGGCTAATAAAAGAACTATCCTTCTTTAGACACATGATTTGTTTTCTTATGGATTTTGTTAGATGTTCTCCAGTTTTTCTCTTTTTATTTTCCCTATTTATTTATCGTATCAGGAGCGAACAAAATAGTTGTATTTTATTAAAGAAAAAACACAAAGTTTGCAAACTTGGCATTCTATTAAATGTCCTTTGACTAGTAGCTGGCCACTTGGAGTGCCTCTGGTGTTGCTGTAAGAAGGTCCTCCCTTGTGCATGTGGCAGGGCTCAGGTTGCATTGCAGCAGGTGGTCAGTGGTTTGCTCTTCTCCACACACGCATGTTGTGGATTCCACTTTGTAGCCCCATTTCTTAAGGTTGGCTCTGCATCTTGTGGTGCCAGAGTGCAGTCTATTCAGCGCCTTCCAAGTCACCCAGTTTTCTGTGTGCACAGGAGGGAGTCTCTCATTTGGTATCAGACATTGGTTGAGGTTCTGGGTTTGAGCCTACCACTTTTGGACTCTCGCTTGCTGGGGTGTTCCAGTGAGTGTCTCTGTAGATCTTAGAAAACTATTTCTTGATTTAAGTTGTTGGCATGCTGGCTGATATCTGAACAGGGGATGGACCGGAGATGTCACTGCCTTGGTCCTTTCACTATTGGCTGCTATGTCCCGGTGGATGTCAGGTGGTGCAATATTGGCTAAACAGTGTAATTTCTTGAGTGGTGTAGGGCACGGACACTCAGTGATAATGTGGCATGTCTCATTAAGAGCCACATCCACTGTTTTAGAGTGGTGGGATGTGTTCCACACTGGGCATTTTCCCTTACAGAACAAGGCACTATTTAATCTCTGTTTCCAGGAATAGAATGTCCAGAGTTGGCACTTCTATTTCCACTTCTGGACATTAATTGATGGCTTCAGAAAGGTACTTTCTTTGTGATGTTTTCAGCACCAGGAGAGGCAGGTGCAATGAGGGAACCTGTTACCAGGAGACAAAAAACTTACTCTTGGTTTTACATTCCTCCTCCAGCTGCTCCCTTTTTTGCTGTGTTAGAAGGTGAAGGACTTCTCACTTGGATTGCATTTTCTTGAATCAATGAATTTCCTGCTCTCTGACATGAATTACCAATAATCCCCACCCCACTCCTGGTACGAAACCCCTACCAAATCCTTATCAGGAAGAGGGCCCTGCACGTGTATGGCTTCTATACAACATGAGGCATCTTATGCCAAATGTCAAGCATGCCCCCACATGCCTATCATCACATCTGGGCCACTCTGGGCCAAGAGAGTCCCATTTGTTTTTACAATGGGCAGTAATCGCAAAGTGATTCTTTATATTTCCTGTTTATTTAAAAAGTGAGGAGAATTGAAGCCAAACTCTTTTATTTCTGGAAATTACTGCAAATTACAAAATTAGCCCTTGGGGACATATTTTGCCTACTCCTGATCTGGACCCAAAGTTATTACACTTCTGCATTATTATTGCTGCCTTAAGGCTAGAGGTAGGCCATGTATGATTCCCACTAGATCAATGCTTCCCAAGCTGTAGGTCCCCAGATGTTTTGGCCTTCAACTCCCAGAAATCCCAGCCATTGTTCTGCATCCTAGTCTCCAGGGCAGCAGAAAACAACCCTCCTCCCTCCTCCTTATGATTTCCTCTCACATATTTATACATGGCCATCATCATGTCTCCTCTCAGCCTTCTCTTCTTTAGGCTAAACATGCCCAGCTCTTTAAGCCACTCCTCATAGGGCTTGTTCTCCAGACCCTTGATCATTTTAGTCACCCTCCTCTGGACACATTTCAGCTTCTCAATATCTCTCTTCAATTGGACACAGAATTCCAGGTGTGGTCTGACCAAGGCAGAATAGAGGAGTAGCATGACTTCCCTGGATCTAGACACTATATTCCTATTGATGCAGGCCAAAATCCTGTTGGTGTTTTTTGCTGCTGCATCACATTGTTGGTTCATGTTTAACTTTTTGTCCACGAGGACCCCAAGATCTTTTTCACATGTACTGCTATCGAGCCATACGTCCCCCATTCTGTATCTTTGCATTTCATTTTTTCTGTCCCTTTTTCATCACACTCTGCCAAGAAATTGGTGACTGTTTCAGAACTGTTATTGCTGGGTTGTGTAGATGGCTATGTCTGCAATACAGTTAAAACAGTTAGAAACCATTATGTCACAGATTCACCCTACAGAAACCTGTAATTTGCAGTTGGGGGTGGGTTCTCTGCTAAAGAACTGCAGTCCATTCCCCTGAGCTCCCCTTGAGCTCCCTAGCAAGGAATTCCATAAATCTCAGGATTATACAAAGAGGAACACACACACACACACAAACACACACCTTGAGACTTGGGCTGTATCCGCATCACATGCTTATGGCAGTTTGATACCACATTAATTGCCATGGCTTGATGTTATGGAATTTTGGGATTTATAGTATTGTGTGATATTTATTTACCCGTTTCTGTAGGAAAGCCTTGGGGCCACAACAAATTACAAATCCTAGGATTCCATAAGATGGAGCCAAGGGAGGTAAAGTAGTGTCAAACTGCTACAATTCTGCAGCATGAATAGTCTCTCAGTGTACATCTGCATTGTATAAATATTATAATAATGCAGTTTGACACCACTTTAACTGCCAGTTAAACTTTAACTGCTCAGTGCTATGGAATTATAGGAATTATAGTTTGATGAGGCACTAGTCTTATTTGGCAGAGAAGGCTAAAGACGTTGCAAAACTACACCTCCCATGGCTGTTAAAGTAATGTCAAACGGCATCATTTCTACAGTGTTAATGTACCCTCACTCACTCTTTTACATCTGATTCATTGGGTTTTCCCATTTCCCCCCTTTTGAAACTTCAAGCATCCTTCTCATAACCTTTGCTCCTTCCCTCCACAAGCTGATTCAAAGCAGTAGCAGCAGATGCATGTTTTGGTCTAGCTGTCCTGATACATTTTTCCCCCACCCCCAATAATGTTCTTTGAAGAGAGAGAGAGATTGGAAACCTACTAAATACTTGAGAGCTGTTATAGATCTTGAGAAATGGCCACATGTGACTTGTTTCTTTTAAGGGACTTTTAGACAAGATCACATTAGTTACTGAAGCTGTGACCAAAGGAAAGGTCACACTGATTTTCCAGTAACAACAATTCTCCTTTTCCCAGATGCTGTGTTTCAGAGCAAGCCAACTTATTAGCTGTCACAGGAGTTCACTAGCTTGCATGACCTCTGGTTCTCTGGAGAAGGAAAGGCAATTAATGAGATCCCCGTCAAAGCCAGTGAAACACAATCTCATTTCCATTTTCTTCTTTTCCATTATAAAATTACAGCTAGGCTCCATCTCCACTGACTATTTAATACAATTGGTAGTTTCAAACTGCAGCAATGAGACAACAAACACTCACAAACATGAAGTCTTTAACGTACATCACTGTTCTGTGGTTTTTGCAATGGACATCTGAGTCTCAAACTGGTTCCAAGGTTTACTATGTAAAGCCCTAAACGGTTCCGGCCCAACTTACCTATCCAAATATGTCTCCCCCTATGAACCCTCCAGGAATTTAAGATCATCTGGGGAGGCCCTGCTTTCAGTCCTGCCTGCCTCACAGGCACGCTTGGTGGGGACAAAAGACAGGGTCTTCTCAGTGGCGGCCCTTCAGCTGTGGAACTCCCTTCCTGGGGAGATTAGATCGCCCCTTCCCTCCTGACCTTTTGGAAAAAAGTGAAAACCTGGCTCTTCGAGCAAGCTTTTGGAACCTCGTTGTAAACAGATAACTTAGTATTATAAACGAACATGGAATGGCTTAACGATGCAAATGGACATGGATTTTAACCCGGAAGTCATTGATTTTTATAGTTTTAAACTGTTTTTATGAATTTTATTATGCGATTTAATCTGTTTTAAATGATGTATTAATGTGTGTCCGGCATCTAATGTTGCCAGTCTGTACACCACCCTGAGTCGCCTTTGGACTGAAAAGGCTGGGATAAAAGTGTAGTAAATAAATAAATAAATATGTAATCATCTGCACAATAAAAACACTTTATTCAATACTGCTTTGAAACTGCATTAAATAACTACAGTGGACCCTTGGAATTCACTACAGTTTGGTTCCAGGATTCCTTGTGGACACTAAAATCTCATGCCATCCTTCACCCATGATCATTGGCTTCCATCTCAGCAAGACAGAGGCTGTGTCTACATAGCCAAAATAATGTGGAATCACTGCTCAGGCCTGATGTACACTGCCATATAACCCAGTTTCTGAATGCTGATTATCTGCTTTAAACTGAATTATATGGAAGTGTACACTCACATTATCCAGTGAAAAGCAGATAAATAGCATTCAGAAACTGGATTATATGGCAGCTGTGGTGAATTCACATGATGTATAAGCAAGATGTGTAGTACACTTGCTGCATCCAGTTGATACTTACTCCATGATGGGAGAATATGAGATTTACATCAGTTTCCTGGAAGCTCCATAGTCTTGGAGATGTGAGCAGCTGGATTGTGGTGGATCTAGCCTGATCTGCTGTCTAAACCACCAACTTGCTACCAGTAAGCAGCTCTCTCCTAGAGACTTACTCATGATATCACATTTCTGGGGAGGTCATGCCAGGCACCAAGCAATGTGTCCAGAAATGTGACATTGTGGCCCATGTTTGGCCACATTGTTGCAGCTTTGGAGCCCTTTAAACTGTAGTTTCCCCATAAGGGTATACATAGCCAGAGAGTCCATGACACATTTGAATATGAATTTTGAAAAGCATCCCAAGGTCCTGAACCCTTTCCTCTAAACAGATTGATCGCATTGGATAGTCTCTTTAATGTTAAGACTAACAACTGGAGCACAGCCATTGCTCTGCTGATATAAACACTGCCAATCATTACTGAATGAGGATAATGGAAGAGTGGGCTCAAAAGCAAAACTAGTCAAATACTTCAACAGAACAATAATGTGGCACTTAAACAAATTACCTCCCTAGTCAGTTATATAGTACAATGCAAATGGAGGTGAGGGAGATTCCAGGATACGGAGAATCTGAAAATTTCCACGTGAGTCAGAGAGCCTTCTGGTGCCTCCTTTGGTGCTCTGTGGATAGTACCTTTTTGTGTAGCTTCTTCCTCTTATTGTTCCATGGATCTAAATTTGATGCAGAGGATATAGGGGAGGGAAGATGTGAATCTCAAGGGCAGGTAGCAATGTTCTGAATAGTTCCTTGCCAGAGTGCATGGCAAACAAAAGTGGAAAATAAGCAAAATTGCTTAACTTCATACAGACCTAAAATCCACATTAAAACTGCAGCTTCTATGGAATTACAGTACTCAATTATGCAAACCAAGAAAATTATTTACCACACATACCTGCTTCTTGTATGATAATTCCATTAAGTTCAATGGGCTTTTCCTCCAGAACGCTGGGAATACTTCATTAATTACGCTTAATCAAAATTGTAGATATGTATAGTGTAAATACTTGTAATAACTGCTGCTATGGTACCATATTAGACAATGGCCAACATACGGTTAGTGTCTTATACATGTTGATTCCACTATGGAAGCAGGTAGATGTTTATGTCCAGTGACGGAGGTCTGCACTGCGGTCAGTTCAAGATTGAAGAAGCAGTGTTTACTTGCTTTACTAACAGTATTTATATCCCACCCTTCTCACCCCACAGGGGACTCAGGACGGATCACATAGACACACAACATATATAGACAGAGACACAGAGGCTATTTAACTTTCCAGCTTTCATGAGGGTATGCTTTTTGAATTCTGGCCACCAGGGGACCTGTCACTTCACCATCCACTTGTGACACCGAAGGAGTACTTCCTCATTCTTTTGCAGCTGCTGGAGAGTTTTTATGGCATCATAAATTAGTTAAATTAGCCTCCCCGCATAAGCAGTACCTAAATTTCCTACTTGACAGATGCAACTGTCTTTCAGGCTGCAAAAGTTGACAGAAAGCTAGACAAATGGCCAGAAGCTCGCTCTGGCCCGAGCTGGCTTTGAATTCATGACCTCTTAGTCAGTAATGATTTTTATGCAGCTGCCTCCCAACCAGCTGCACCACAACCCGGTCCCACAACCCCGTGTTGCACGTCTGATGCATGGCACATGAGAAGTGACAGCACATGGGGTGCAGCTGGGCGGGTGCATGCAGAAGCACATATAGTATAAATTCACATGAAATGAATTTAAGATTAATTAATGCATTAAGTTGTACAATGCTGCAGTTCAGTCTAAAGACTATGTGATCCACATAACGCTTTGTAACTCCTCATGCAGATCACAGCCCTTATGCTTTTAATATTTTATTTGGATTACCAACACCATCACCAGTTTCCTAATTTAGTTTTTCAGGCTATATGGCCATGTTCTAGAAGTAATCTCTCCTGATGTTTCGCCTGCATCTATGGCAAGCATCCTCAGAGGTTGTGAGGTCAGAGGTTGTGAGGATGCTTGCCATAGATGCAGGCAAAACGTCAGGGGAAAATGCTTCTAGAACATGGCCATATAGCCCGAAAAACCTACAACAACACAGTGATTCCAGCCATGAAAGCCTTCAACAATACATTAAATCTTTTACTGTTGCCATTTTTTATGATCCCAGCATTGAACTAAAGCATGGGTCCCCAAACCAAGGCCTGTGGGCTGGATGCAGCTCTCCAAGGACATTTACTCAGCTTCCACCCTAAAGTTTAGACTTAGGTTTGCCCTAATGGCTTGAAGACAGAACAACAATCCTAATTAACTTGTGTATTGCATCAACCTAGGCCCATAGTCAGGATTTTGATTTAGGGGGAGCTGAGTTTGATTTTGTGGGGGGTGGGCTGAGAATCTACCCTTTTGTATCATTATCCCAATTCCCCCCTGCATATTCTCTCGCAGACCACCCGGAGAATTTCAGGGGGGGGGGGCTGAAGCCTCTCAAGCCCCCCCCCCCCCCGCTACATGCTTGCATCAGCCAAAAACAGGCCCACACTTCCCACTGAAATATTGGTAAGTTTATGTTGGTTGAAATTGTTCTTAATTTTAAGTATTATATCGTTCCTTCAGAGTTTTTTTCTTTTTTGTACTACAAATAAGATATGTGCAGTGTGCACAGAAATTCATTCATTTATTTTCAAACTATAGTCCATCACCACCCCCCACCCGGAACAGTCTGGGGGACCATGAACCAGTCCTCTGCTTTAAAAGTTTGAGGACCCCTGAGCTAAAGGGACCCCATTTGTGGTTGGTACCTACACTTTAAGAAGCAGTTTTCCAGATAACAGTGCCTAAACTGCAAATCCATTCCAAAGGATGGGACTGTGGCAGTTAAAGTAGAATCATAGCCAAACATTGTTTGAAAACTGTTTTTTCCAGTGCACTTTCACAAAACATGTGCAATTAAAATATCTCATTCCTTATCAAGGACGATTAGTCATTGGGTTTTATTGGCGGAGAGTGTTATGGTTTGTTAAGGTTGCGACAGCCGTCTTCACTGCCACATTCATCAGGGCGCTGGCACTGGAAAGAAAACAAAGGGTAAGTCATTCCTGCCATAGCACAGACATAAACAATCTGTCATGCTGTCTGGTTAACCTCATGTGCTTTACTTCCTGGAAGAGAAGAAGCCAACCTCTCAGGTCTGGTGTCAGACGTGTGTCTTGGATGGCAAATCAGGCTGGCCAGCTTGCCAAAAATGGGTAGACTTGTGGCATGTAGAAAGGACTCAATGACCTCACAAGGAAGATTTCCACAAGCTGAGAATGTAGCATATTGAGGACCTTGATATTTGGAAATGTGACTTCTTTTCAGTTTCGCTCCAGGAATCTCCCAGAACTCCCCCCCCCCCCAAAAAATAACTCTTAATGTTTTTTATTTCATACTATAAAACTGGATTAGCCTAGAGACCAGCAGGTGCTAGTCCATGAAGACGTAATCCTTTTTTAGCTATCTGTGTATCTCTTTTGGACTTGCATACCTAAGCTCAGAAACTGGGGCCAATCTCTCTCCTCTGCCATGTGATCAGACAGAAACAAAGTCTTTGTAAAACTATCCAGTGAAGAGTTGCTGCTAAATGTGAGCGTTCATCATGACCTTCCCCTTTTTCTAATATGAGGCACCAAGAACAATCTGGCAAATAACAGCAACAACTGGCAAGAAGACACCCTCACCTTTCCATTGCATAGTATGTAGAGATCAGTGCTTGGAAAAAATATTCCTCCCTAACTGACAGTTGATCTGTAAGGTGAGACACAATTATTCAGTTTGGAATAATGAGGACAAATTCAAGGTCAGTCTAAAAATATAAAGGGAATGCAACAGAGGGTGTATGTCATTTACCACGGCTAACCCCTTTGAATCCTTTCCAGGGCAGTAACCCAGCTTACATCAGACTTGGGGCAACGTCTGATGATACAGGACACAGACAACAACTTTACTGTATTGTCGAAGGTTTTCATGGCCAGAATCACTGGGTTGCTGTGTGTTTTTCAGGCTGTATGGCCATTTTCCAGCAGCATTCTCTCCTAACATTTTGTGTCTGTGGCTGGCATCTTCAGAGGTTCTGTTGGCAGTGAAGCAAGTGGAGTGTACATGTTGTTGTTGTTCATTCATTCAGTCGTCTCCGACTCTTTGTGACCTCATGGACCAGCCCACGCCAGAGCTTCCTGTTGGCCGTCACCACCCCCAGCTCCTTCAAGGTCAGTCCAGTCACTTCAAGGATGCCATCCATCCATCTTGCCCTTGGTCGGCCTCTCTTCCTTTTGCCTTCCACTTTCCCCAGCATAATTGTCTTCTCTAGGCTTTGCTGTCTCCTCATGATGTGGCCAAAGTACTTCAACTTTGTCTCTAGTATCCTTCCCTCCAGTGAGCAGCCGGGCTTTATTTCCTGGAGGATGGACTGGTTGGATCTTCTCGCAGTCCAAGGCACTCTCAGAACTTTCCTCCAACACCACAGCTCAAAAGCATCGATCTTTATACCTGTGGAATGCCCAAGGCGGGAGAAAGAACCCTTGTTTGTTTAAAGCAAGTGTAAATGTTGTTGTTAGCAAGCTTGAATTAGCATTTGGGTAGCCATGACGTTTGCAAAGTCAATCAGTGAGAGTATCTGCATAAAGGTACCCTGGTCTTTGTTGCTTGGAAGCATCCTCTGTTTGGGAGATGTTAACTGGCCCTTGATGGCTGGTTGTCTGGAGTGTTCTGTCTCTGAGTGGTTTTCATTATTTATTGTCTTGATTCTGGTGTTTTTTAATACTGGTAACCAGATTTTGTTCATTTTCATAGTTTCTTCCTACCTGTTGAAATTTTCCACATGCTTGCGGATTTCAATGGCTTCTCTGTGTAGTCTGACATGGTGGTTGTCAGAGTGATCCAGCATTTCCCAAATAATATTCTGTGTCCAGGTTGGTTCAGCAACTGCTCTGCTGTAGCTAACTTCTCTGGTTGAATTAGTCTGTAGTATCTTTCATGTTCTTTGATTCGTGTCTGGGTGCTGTGTTTTGTGGTCCCTATGTAGACCTGTCCACAGATACACTGTTAGAGCAGGCATGGGCAAACTTTGACCCTCCAGGTTTTTTGGACTTCAACACCCACAATTCCTAACAGTCTACCGAAGTTTGCCCATGCTTGGGTTAGAGGATCCCTCTTATCCTTATCTAATTTTATTTCAGCTGAATTTATGAACAAATTTGTTAATTTTGGAATGTTTTTATTGGCTTGTACTACAGGTTCCAGAATTCTCCAGTCATCATGTCTGTAACAAGCAGGATATTCTAGAAGTTGCTGTTTTTTTAAAAAAAAAAAATACTGAGCTCTGGTTATAGAAGCACATTAAAGATTGGACCAGTAGCTTTCTCTCCACTAGTAAGTTGTCACATTGCAAGACTGACCGCAGTCATTAGGCAGAGTGAGGCAGTTGTCTTCTGAAACAGATCTGTGTGTCATTAAAGTCCAGGAAATTGTTATTAGATTTATTATACACTTGTATTTTTACTGCAACAAAAACTGCTGGTGGGATTTTCCATCTCAGATGTCTGAGGTATCCAAGATGGCCATGACTTTGAGATGACAGCAACCATGACTTTGAGATAATACCAGGAATATGATTTGCTGATCAGCTTCAGACAGCAAACAGCCACGGGGAAGCCGTGCCACACTAGTACTGTAAAATCTCAGACCAACAGCAGTAATATGAAAATACGTCAATTGTCATTGAGTTCTGTAAAGCCTTGAGAAAAATAAAATAAATCAAACCCCACCGAGTCTTACTCTAAATTTGATCTTCTCTGTGTCACAGTTTAGCCAGACTACAACCACCTCTGATACCATCTTTTACTACAAACCAAGTGTGTTAAGCTCTTTAAATCCCATTGTTTTCCAAAAAGAAAAAGGACAGAGCAAAACAGCATGGAGAGATTGTCACATAACTGGTTTTCAGCAACTGTTTCAGAGAAGAACATTTGGATGTCACCCCAGTGAACTATCCTTGGCATATTAGTGGTGCAAAGGACTTTAAAAATATCTTTTCCCTTAGGACTTGCCTGGTCAAGCAAAAACAGATGGATTTCAAGGTCTGTGAATGTAAGTGAAGCCTCTGCAAAACAACGCTGGCCACTCAGACTCTCCAAAGAGATGTTGAAAAATTGTTATGTGTGGAATTGAGTTTTCAAACAAAAACATCTCCTACCCGAACGGACAGGCTGGGTGGCCTTTGAAGAGAATGTGAGCTGGAAATCATTAGGAAAAAATGGTATTAACTGGCTTGATATGATGGAGCGGCTGAAAGCTTTTGAGATGGATAACTTTAATTAAAATATGCCTTTATACATGGAAGCAGTTACTTTTAAAAATATTACTTTTTCTAAATCAGTGGTTCCCAACCTCTGGGTCTCCAGGTGTTTTGGACTTCAACTCCCAGTAATCCCAGTCATTTTACCAGCTGTTAGGAACTGTGGCAGCTGAAGTCCAAAACACCAGGAGGCCCAAAGGTTGGAAACCATTGTTCTAAACCAACAAGATGTCAGAGCTAATGATGGGTGAATCACTATTTTAACCCTGGATGATCTAGTTAGTTCTCAGAGCCAATTAAAGACAATTTGCTAAAATGGCAATATGGTGTGTTTATCCAAATTCCACATATACATTTTTAATAATGGGAGTGAAATAGCACCAATTAGGCCAATTTAAAGGAATAGGACAAGTGCTACAGTGCATCTAGTTTTGTCAAACAAATGTACACGCACACAACAGAAGGGAATGCCAAGCGGAACAATCAAGGGACTACCATTGTTGTTTCTAGGTCTCTGACAGCAGAGTAGAATCCTAGGAAAGAGGCAAGTAGGAAAGCAGAGAGGAAAGAGTTATCTGGCTGAACAAAAATAGGAGCAACAGAAGTATGCAGGTCTCTTCAGTAAGGTCTCTCAGGGCAGTTCCAAATTGTGAGCTTTAGTCAGGGGCAAAAAATCCCGGGACCTGAGAAGATGTCCAGATACAGACCTGTTGGTACTGGGATTTCTGCCTCTATCATCCACACTTGCTCCTTTGTCACATGATTTTGCAACCCCCAAGATGGCCACCATAAGACTGGATATTTCAACTTTAAAAAAAACTTAAGATGCAAATATGCAAAGATGTGAATCATTGCATAAGTTCTGTTCCTGGGTTATATAAGTCGCAGGGCCATCTGTGCAGAGAGAGTGTTATTCCTGGGTTATACATGTATGTTCCTGGTTGCCATTATTGTGAAAAGATATACTACGTTGATTAGAGAACCTCAACTTTGTCCTGGCCAGAGAAAATGTGCCCTCCACACATTTTATGAAGTTTCTGGCACACAAACAAAGTTTTCACATTCTACTCACAGTCTTTTTAGGAACCAACCAATCAGGACCAAACATTTAAAACCTGGGAACAACCTCACATAAAAATCCCATGTTTTCCAAGTGCAGGGACATACAGATATTCGAAGATGCAGATTTTCAGATCAAAACTGGGATATTCCCGCACAGGAAAATCTCGTGTTTTTTGCCATTCCGCATTTACAGGGAATGTGTTTGGCCACCTTCTAGTTTGCTGTGGGAGCTCCTGGAATAAAGTTAATGTATGGAACGGCCCTCCGATGTTAGGGCCTGGAGATTTAGGTGGAAAAGGAATTTTTGGAACTACAACTTTCAGACCCCATGCCACCTTGGATTTCTGGAAATTGTACTACATACAGTAATTTTTTTATGCTGTGGTTACACCAATTGATTCTTTGAGCCCCTTGGAGAAATGGCATGATAAGGATTTTTTTAAGCACTCAAAGGAGGTAATCTAGTGTAAAAAAATTAATTAACTCTACATTCACAATGAAATAAAACAGCAACATTCAAATCCATTCAAAATCACAATGAATGTTGGGAGAAAATGCACACTTTAAAACCAATCCCTTATATATATGACCCTGAAATAATGCTCCAGTTAGCTGAAGAACTTTTTGTTCCCAGACACAATCTAGAGTCATACTGGAATACTAATGAGCAGAGAGTGCCCTTCAAAAATAAAGTCAGGAAAGTGTTTTTTTTTCTGGCACAGTGTACTCAGAAATTGATACTTGGTGGGAGGCAGGAAGAGGAGGGAAAGGTGGCCAAATCCAAATGGAATCGAGCATGCTTAAACCTGCTCAAATCCAAGGGATTATGTGTGCCTAACTCACTGTGTTGGACTGTGACCAGCTTGAAAGAAAGGATTGAGTGTTGTCTTAGGGTCAGGGCCAGAAGTCACTTTTCCCATTATATAACTGATTGTAACCTCTACAGTAAAAGCATTATAACGATCAAAAGTTTTCTTTAAACCTGGTATAACCACCTTTCTGCATTGTTTACCATGCACTCAAAACAATAAAATATCTTTAAAATCTCTGTCTATCAGCATCTGTTGTGAAGTTGTACAAAGTTATACCTCGGCCATTAAGGAAACTGCATTCACCAGAGGCTGATTAATGAGTTCTAGGCACGCACATCCACGTTTGCCCAAGCTTAGCCTTTGTAAATATAAAACCAGTGTTTGCTTGGGTGTCTACTGTCTAGGCAGAGCTGTGACCTGTGCCCTATCCCTCAGCTCGAAAAATGCTCTGTGCTTTTAGCATGGGGACTTTCTCTTTGAATACAGGCAGTTTTGGAAACAGAGGCCCCTTCCACACAGCTGTATAAAATCCACATTGGACTGGATTATATGGCAGCGTAGACTCAGATAATCCAGTTCAAAACAGATTGTGGATTATCTGCCTTGATATTCTGGGTTATATGGCTATGTAGAAGGGCCCAAAGAGCAATCCTAAACAGGAGGCAAGAGAAGATCCACACCAAGAAGAACCACTTACAAAGGATACAGGACACATGCCTCATTCCAGATGTCACCACTGGTCCATCTAATGCAATAATAAGACTTTAGTTATATTCCACCCTATCTCTCCAAGGGGACTCAGAACAGATTCCAACAAATAAAAAGGCAAACATTCAATGCCCAACATATAAAAGCAAATTATAACATAACAACAAATAACATAACCTATCAGGTAAATCATAACTAACATAAAACATAACACATGAAACATAAACATCAAAATCAAGATCCGTGAGACTGTTTACACTGGCAGCAGTTGTCTAGTTGCTAAGATGGAATTCCTATTTAGTACCTCATCCCATAAGGAGTGGAAAGCAGAGGGAAATCATCATCTTACTGTAGTGTTTTGTTCTGTTGTGTTTGTAATGAAAACTGATAATGTATTGTCGAACACTTTCATGGCCGGAATCACTAGGTTGTTGTAGGTTTTTTTGGGCTATATGGCCATGTTCTAGAGGCATTCTCTCCTGATGTTTCACCTGCATCTATGGCAAGAATCCTCAGAGGTAGTGGAGATGCTTGCCATAATGCAGGCGAAACGTCATGAGAGAATGCCTCTAGAACATGGCCATATAGCCCGAAAAAACCTACAACAACCCAACACTGATAATATATTCACTCCATCACATGCAATGTACTTTTGTCTAGTTCTATAGTGATTCTCCACATTCTGGGCTTTCACACTGGTGAGTGTATCTCCACCCATACTGCTTTCTTTTCTTTTCTTTTAAATTAAAAATGATGAAACCTCAGAATTGCGGGAGTCTGAAATCTAGGTCTAAAAAATGGGAAAATTAAGGGGTGATATACTGAAATTGTGCAATTCCTGACAAACAAATTAATTTTAAAAATTCCCATAAAAGACTCATGCAAGAGGATTACTGGCAAGATAAGGAACATTGATACTTGTCTGGAAACTGCCCAAAGGAATATCCACTCTTCAATGTCACTAAAGCAATCTAACATGGGCAAATCTGACAGATCTTTGTTTCTTATGCCAAGTTAAGCACCTTCAGCCATTTCTTTACAAATTGGGAGCTCTTAAGATGATTATTCCTTGACACCATAATCCTCCGTTTCTACAAACTTTTGAAAAAAATGTACATATGGAGTTCCACGGGCTACTGGCGGAAGTAGTTTTGTGTTGTATGATGGACTCCATGAGACTCTGTCTGTAAAAGGTGTGTAGAAATGAAGGCAGGGAGGGGAAATTGGACCCTGTGTCTAAAGAAGTCCCTTGATGCAGGAATGGCTTTTGCTGGTGACCTGTTGGCTTGTACTAGTGATCACTTTCTCCTTACAGACTCCAGAGCAAAAGACAATAGTAGTTCAGCTCTCAACCTGCCAGTTTCTAGGTCTATTCTTTTCCTCTATATTCCACCATTTCAATCAATACTCTGAGTGAAGTCCTTATGTAGCAGACCTTTTTGCCCAAATAGGGCCCCTCTGCCAAAGCTTATCTTGTAACCTTCAAAGCGAGCGCAGGCAGGAGTCAAAAGGGACAGACAACTTGATTCATCCAAGGGAAAAGCAGTTTATTAAGTTTCAAAAGCAGCTGCCTGGCCGCCTCCCACGCAACGAGGCGTTTTTGTAGAGGCGACCCCTTTCTGGTGGACTGAACTCTATATATACCTTTTGAAAAATGAAAGTTTCCCATTTCCCTTAAATCAGGTGATTTCCAGGAAATCACGTGATGGTCTGCACCCCGCACCCCAGCTTTTGCACAAAGCCCCTCACTCATCTTTTGCACACGGGACACCCCCCCTTCACCTTCCTTATTTGGCAGCACATCCCTTATTCCCATTTCCACAACAATAAGGCTGCCTCATTTCTCCATTTTCTTTTTTTGCTAAGCGTTTTACAAAAGCGAAAGCAAATCAGCAAAGGTTATTATGGGTCTCTCCAACTTTTCTTCTGGATGAGGCCTATCTTTTTCATTGGCGTTACCGGCATTATATATTTTTGGCAGGCTTGAAGCATAATTGGAAAACAACATATTAACAATAGAAAAGTAAAACTGCATAATATGATTATAAGCATCAACTCTTTGAGCCATGTTATTGAAGGAAGCCAGGAAGTCAACCACGAGAAAGGTTTCCACCCATCTTCTTTTACGTTATGATTTACCAATTCTTGTAATTTTTCTAAATCATCTTCAATTGTTTGGTTGAGATTATGAAATTGAACTATACAACGGCCCTTTATTATGGAACAAAATCCTCCTTTTGCTGCCAGCAGATAATCCAGGGCCAACTTGTGCTGTAATAACATCTGACTCAGCTCTTCAATTTCGGATTGTAATTGTTTAACTATCTTTCCAGTGGCATTTATGCTTTTTTCTAACCTACACGTGAGCCCTAGAATACTTCTTCTATTCTCTTGGGCGATTATACCTGGGTAGGATCCGAGGGTCAGGACTCCTGTTATCAATCCCCCCCCCCCACCCGTGAGCCCTCAGTGTCAGACAAGGCAGAGTTTATGATCACTTCGTCTGAACACTCGGGTCCCAAAGGCACCACTGGTTGTAGGGACCTTCGAAGCCTTGTGAGGGTTTTGGGGTGTCTGAGAACTCTCACAGGGAATGTTAAATATCCTACCCCAACACACTGGTATCTTCCCGGATGGTAATTGGTGGCCCATTTGTCAAAGAAAAACCACATATTAGGATCTCTAATTTGCCATCCTGAACAAATACTACCACCACTATTCAAGGTAGTGTAATTTGAATCAAACATTGGATATTCGGGGTACAATTCTTTCCAATCTGTGTCTGCCAAATTTTGTCTATTAGTATAGGTGGAGTTATGGGTACCATGTAAATAAAACCAATCTGTGCAGTAAGTATAATTTTTTAACCCTATTAGGAAGGCTTTTCTGCGTTCCCAATCCCTCCACTTTTGATTCCATGTACCCTTATTTCCACAACAAAAACACATTCCTCGCGTAGTGGCAGTGTATCTTATTCGTCTAAACCTAGCTTGATTTAGTCCATCAGGAACCTGGGAAAACATAGTGGGATTTTGAATACTTCCTTGTAATCCCCCAAGTACCACCTGAGGGTCTTCTATTAGGGCTGGGAGGAAAGATAAGTCACCTATTTTTTCTGGATGTTCATATATAAGAGACACATCTTTACCATGTTGGGCAAACATAAGTCTTGCATGTTCTTTTAACCAATTTCCCTGTATCACAGTGATCATATTTATGAGCATTAGGAACCCAAATATAGTCCGAACTCCTGTTGGTTTTCTGGTGTCTCCTCCTCCCCTTCCCATCATAATGTCTTTCCACCACTTCCAGGACAGTGCTTTTGTTGGGCCACACTGCGACATACTTGACCTTCGACGTTCTATTGTGCCCGATGGGGTCAGCTTCATGGCCTTGTTGACCCCGTAGGGGGTTGCCGGACGATCCTGAGTCTCAGGTCACTCTGATCCGCTCTTTCCACTTTCCACACGGAGGGCGCCAACTTGGCACGGGTGTAATGTATCCAAGGCTTGACTTCCTTCACTTTGATGGCGGTAGGGGTTGATAACAGCACAGTATAGGGTCCTCTCCACTTTGGTCCAAGCGGGTCAATCTTCCACTCCTTGATGAGCACCTCGTCACCTGGCGAAAAACAATGCAAAGGTGTGGTAGGATAAGGTGGATTCAGCTCTGAAGTATATTGAGCAATTTGTTCTATCTGTCCAGCCAGAGCTTGCACTTGTTGAATTGTCTGTTTATCTCCTATCACATGCTGGTCTCCCCCTTTGTTTATTATTGACCTCAAATTTAGTGGTGGCCTTCCATACAGTCTCTCATAGGGGGTCAAACCTGTTCTTTTGTGGGGGGTGCATCTTATTTTCAATAGCACCATGGGCAGCACTACAGTCCATCCCAGCCCTGTCTCTTGGCAGGTTTTTGATATAGCATTCTTTATAGTCCGATTCATTCTTTCAACTTTTGCCGATGACTGGGGTCTATAGGCACAATGCAACTTCCACTTGGTGCCCAATATTTGGCACAATCCCTGAACTATCTTGTGTACATAAGCTGGACCGTTATCAGATCCTATTTCCAATGGTATTCCAAACCTTGGGATTATGTCTCTCAAGAGTGCCCTAGAAACTTCTACCGCCTTTTCAGTACGGGTCGGGTATGCCTCTACCCACCCAGTGTAAGTGTCCACAAAAACAAGCAAATATTTGTAGCCCTTTTGCGAAGGCAGTTCAGTGAAATCAGTCAAAATTGCCTCGAACGGGGTGTTGCCTATATGTTGAACTCCTGGGGGCTTTAAGGGTCCTTCTCGAGGGTTATTTTTGGCGCAGGTCCAGCACCTGCGTGCAGCCGCTGCTGTTAAGCTATGGAGCCCATCGATGTATATCTGTCGTCCCAACAATGTTGCCAGGGCCGTCTTACCCAGGTGTGTAGTGTAGTGCATGTGTCGGACTATGTGCCACGCCATGTCTTTAGGGACGTAGACGCGGTTATCTGGCATCACAATGACCTCTCCCTTCCATTTTCCTTTTTCCCCCAAGGCCCAATTTTCCTCCTCCTGTGTATATGCAAACTTTTCTAATGGGGGGTCCTCTAATGCAGTTGCAGTGAGCAGGCACTGCTTATGGTGGGGGTGTTTGGCTGCCTCCCTCGCGGTCAAATCAGCTAACCTATTTCCTTGCGTAACTGGATCCTCTCCCCTCTGGTGTCCCTTACAATGCATTACAGCAACCCGATCCGGCTCCCAAACCGCCTCCAGAAGGGCCACAATCTCAGCTGCATTCTTAACGCCCTTTCCAGCCGACGTAAGGAGTCCCCGCTCCTTGTACAAAGCTCCATGGGCATGAAGCGTAGTGAAAGCGTACTTTGAATCCGTGTAGACATTGACCCGCTTTCCTTTTGCCAACTGCAGTGCCCTGGTGAGAGCTATTAACTCGGCCCGCTGAGCGGAGGTTCCCGGAGGGAGCGACTCTGCTTCCAGAATCTCTCCCCCCCCCCCCGCACCACCGCATATCCTGCACGTCTCTCACCATTCTCCACGAAGCTACTGCCATCAGTGAATAGGGTCATGTCTATGTTGGATATTGGTACGTCTTTTAAATCGGGTCGGCTGGAGTATACCTGTTCCATCACCTGAATGCACTGGTGGACCATTTCCTCCCCCGGGGCAGGCAACAAGGTAGCCGGATTCAGGGTGGCGCAAGTTTCTAGGGTTACCATCGGGTTGTCACATAACACCCCCTCATATTTTGTCAGTCTCTCGTTTGTGAGCCAGCGTGGTCCCTTGGTGTCTAACAACGCCTTCACATGGTGTGGTACCTTTACGACCAGTGGCTGCCCTAAAGTCAATTTGCTTGCTTCTTTTATTAAATCTACTGCTGCTGCCACAGCCCGCAGGCATGGTGGCATTCCCTGCGCTACTGTGTCTAGTTGTCTTGACAAGTATGCCACTGGTCTTTGCCATGACCCTAAAGCCTGGGTAAGTACACCCACTGCTACTCCTTCTCGCTCCGATACGAACAGAATGAAGGGTTTTTCCATATCAGGTAGGCCTAGGGCTGGTGATGACATCAGGGCCTCTTTTAAAGCCTCAAAGGCTTGTTGGCTTTTTTCTGTCCACTGGAATGGATCTTCTCTATTCCCTCGGGTGGCCTGGTATAAAGGCTTGGCCAATATAGCATAACCTGGGATCCACTGCCGACAATACCCTGTTGAACCCAGGAATTCCCTAACCTGCCTCCTGCTGGACGGGGTTGGTATTGCACAAATAACTTTTTTCCTTTCAACTCCCAGTGACCGATGTCCCTCAGTTATTTCAAATCCCAGATATTTTACGCTTCTTTGGCACAATTGAGCCTTCTTTTTGGACACTTTGTATCCTTTTTCCTCTAATGCTTCCAACATTTTCAGGGTGTAGTGCCTACACCCAACCTCTGTCCTACAGGCTATTAATAAATCATCCACGTATTGAAGCCACACCCCTTCACTCTCCGGAATTTCAAATTCTTCCATGTCTTTTGCCAGTGCCTGTCCGAATATCGTGGGGCTACTGTGATAGCCCATAGGGATACGGGTCCACATAAATTGGGTCCTTTGGCCGGCTTGCTGGGTGTCCCACTGGAACGCAAAAATCGGCTGGGACACCGGAGCCAACCGGATACAAAAGAACGCATCTTTAATATCCAATACCGTAAACCACGCCGTCCATGCGGGTATTAAACTCATCATGATATGTGGATTTGGCACTACCGGGGTCAAAGGAACAGTGACTTGATTTACTGCTCTTAAGTCCTGAGCAGGGCGAAATTCGCCTCCTGGCTTTTTGATTGGCAACAGGGGAGAGTTCCAGGGTGAGCTGCAAGGTATAATTAATCCATGTTCCAGTAGCCTGTCAATATGTTTTTGTATTCCTATTGATGCTTCCCGACTGACAGGGTATTGGGGCCTCTTTACCGGCCCCATTCCTTTCTTTACTTCCACCACTACTGGGGGCACATATTTAGCCAGGCCGGGTGGGTTATCTTCTGCCCATACCAAAGGCGTCTTTTCCCACGGCCACTGGGCTTTCGGTGGTTCTGATGTTTCCTGCCTTATGAGAAACAACCTCCATTCCTCTTCCATTGGAATAGTCAGTTCCATCTGGCCAGTGTTAATAAATTGAATCTGTGCCCTTAATTTAGAGAGAATGTCTCGCCCCAAGAGGGGAACAGGACAATCTGGGAGATATAATAATTTGTGACTCACATTATGTCCAGCCAAATTACAAGTCCTTTCCTGGAGTAAGGGGCATTTTTGGACTTTTCCTGAAACCCCTATAACTCGAGTGGTTTCAGCACTTGGTGGGCTCGTTAGCTTGTTTGTTACTGATCTTTCAGCCCCTGTATCCACCAAAAAGTCAATTTGTTGGTCCCCGATTTCCATAGTGACCATAGGCTCCCCGGGGTCCAACAAAACAAGAGCCTGGCTCCTTCATTCACCATCTTCTATGTCCTCCCATCCTTCTTCCTCCACCACTGCAGCCACTATTGCCTCCTTTTCCTGGTACGGTGTATAACTTCCTCGTCCTCTGCCACGTCCCCGGCCTCTTCCTCTACCATTTTCTTGACCTCCTCGATCACTAGTTACTTGCTCTGTACATTGGCCCCGCCAGTGCCCAAATTTCCTGCATTTCGCACATTGATTCCATTCTAATCTTCCAGTTCCTCCTCTTCCTCTACCATTTCCTCTTCCACGTCCTCTGCCCCTCTTTTCTCCTGTTCTACCATCCATCATGGATAGGAGAGTCTTGTATCCTTCCTTTCTATCCTTCTTCTTCTTTTCTTCTTCTACCTGGTTCCTAGCCATATAGACCTGGTCAGCTATGGCTAACAACTCATTCATGGTTTTTCCTAAAAACCCAGGTTGTTTTTGGATTTTCCTTCTTATGTCATCTGCTGCCTGTGTAATGAAAGACTGTGCCAGTGCCCTCTTTCCATTGTCATCTCCCAAGTTGTAGGGGCTATATTTTCTATAGGCATCCTCTAACCTTTCCAAGAATGCTGTAGGGGATTCTGTTTTTTCTTGTTTAACACTCTGTATTTTGAGTATGTTTGCAGGGCGTGGTGGACCGTGTCTTATAGCGTCCACCAAAAGGCCCTGAAATACTTTCAAGTCCACCCTATGTTGTGGATTGTTGGGGTCCCATTGGGGATCCACCTCCATCGGGAGACGTTGGGCCCCCCAAGCCACTGCATCTGTCCCCGCCGGGGGCTGTGCCTGAGCCAGTAGTATCGCCTGATTGATCACCTGTCTCCTTTCCTCAGTAGTAAACAAAACCTGGAGCAATTGTTTGCAATCCTGCCAGGTGGGATTATGGGTTGCCATAATACTTTCCAATAAGTTAGCCATTGCTTGGGGCTGTTCCGAGTATGGAGGGGTGGAATTTTTCCAGTTCAACAGATCGCTACTGGTAAATGGGACCACTTGGTATGTTCTCACTATCTGATCCTGGCTATTGAGGATTGGAACTTCCCGGATGGGCATCTCAACCAGTGGGGCATTTATAGGTGACCCAAACGACGGGGCCAAATTGCCCCGGCTCCTGGTTTGGGCCGGGCTTGCATCACTCGGCATTCTGCTGGACTTTTTCTCAATCTGTCCTCCTTCTCCAACTTGAAGGGCCGACAAGTCTGGGTATCTCAAAGATGAATTTTTATTTCCCCCCTGTGCCTGATAAGGTGGGGGTGATGGTGGTGGTAATGGAGGAGCGACTGGCAGTGAAGGGGCATTAGGCACTGCAGGGGCTGCTGGTCTTCTAACAATTCTCCCTGCTGCCTCGGGTTGGTCCTCCTCTTGTGACCAAACCTTCCCTTTTTCCTTGCCTCCTCTCTTCTTGACTGCCATACACTGTCCTTGTTTACATTTTCTTATCCAGTCTGGATTTTCTGAGACCACAATGTCCCAAGTTGCAATATATATGTGTTGATCTGGATGTTTGCTTGCACAATATTCCTCTACCTGTCTAATCTTCTTCAGATCCCAAGTTCCCTCTTCGGGCCAATCAAAAGGAAAAGTGGGCCACTCGCCTGTACACAAATTTCTTAACCTGTAATCCTTAAAGTCTCCTGGATCTGCTTGACTAGATGCTGCCACAAATTTGTCAAAATGTTGTAACATGCACTGCAATGGGGAAATTGGCTTTGAACTCCCCCCTCCCATGGCTTCTAGGTGGGATTTGGCTCTGGCCTGGACGTCTGGACACTCGACAGTACGTGTCAGAAAACGCAGAGCTTCCTCCTTTCCTCCCACTAACCCAATGGGAGACTTAGTGGTTCCCTTCCCCGGCGCCGGTATGTATGTTTCCCTCAGTGTCTTTACTCAACCACTATACTTGCCAGACTATTGTAGACGTCGGAACAACCTTCGCCTTCTGGACTCCTTCCTCCTCCTGTGTATCCCTCCTGGCCTTCCCGTCTGCTTTTCTCTGGTGATTTATGTCGTTGCGATTACCTTGATCCAGCGACGTGGACAGAAGAGAGAAGTACCGCAACCGGTCAGCTGGGGCCCCTCATACTCGGCTCACGGTGGTTATCTCCAGTCCTCGCTGCTGATCAGGAATCGTCCTGGCAACAGGATCTGCCCCCTTGATCCTTGGCTCGTCTGAATCCGAGTCACGGCACCAGAAATGTAGCAGACCTTTTTGCCCAAATAGGGCCCCTCTGCCAAAGCTTATCTTGTAACCTTCAAAGCGAGCGCAGGCAGGAGTCAAAAGGGACAGACAACTTGATTCATCCAAGGGAAAAGCAGTTTATTAAGTTTCAAAAGCAGCTGCCTGGCCGCCTCCCACGCAATGAGGCGTTTTTGTAGAGGCGACCCCTTTCTGGTGGACTGAACTCTATATATACCTTTTGAAAAATGAAAGTTTCCCATTTCCCTTAAATCAGGTGATTTCCAGGAAATCACGTGATGGTCTGCACCCCGCACCCCAGCTTTTGCACAAAGCCCCTCACTCATCTTTTGCACACGGGACACCCCCCCTTCACCTTCCTTATTTGGCAGCACATCCCTTATTCCCATTTCCACAACAATAAGGCTGCCTCACTTACACATTCTTATGCTCCAGTTGTAAGGTGTCTTCCCTTCCAGTGTATAGCTACAAGATGGTGGTGGAATAAGGGCATTGTGATGGTACTGAACTGCTGACCTGAAGATTGGCAGTTTGAATCCTCCTCAGAGCCAGAGATGAGCTCCGCCTCCAGAAGCCTGAAATGAAAAGGGAAGCTTCTGCCTTTGTTTGTGCTTATGTGTCTCATTGTATATGATTGTAAAAGCACTGAATGTTTCCCTATGTATGTAAATGCTCCCCTAGGGGAGAAGGGTGGAATATAAATAAAATGTATTATTATTATAAAGGGTATTATTGCTTCACCAAATAAGAATATTGCCCTTTTATGAAATTTTCCTTCAATTTCTAGCATTACAGCGAATGAGACAGCAAAAATGTCCTAGTTTTCCACATGGAAGGCCTTAGAAGTGGAGCTGTGTGCATATTTATTCAAATATTCCATAAATATATTTATTGATTGAAATATTTATATCCTTCCCTATATGCAAAGAGTGCAAGCAGCACAGAACAGAATCCATTTAAAAAAAGTTAAAGCCATGTAATATTTAAAACAATTTCCTGCTGTTTAAAATATTAAATTGTTTTAAATGCTTTAAATTGGTTTTGTTCCCACACTCTTTGCATTTAGGGCAGGATATAAATATTTCAATCAATCAATATATGCACTGAATGTCTGAATAAATATTTGGAACTAATTATGCTGCAGTATGTGCATATAGCTCCCTCTCCCAGGCTTTCCATGCAGAAAGCAAAATGTGCTTGTTTTGGTCTGGCTGTAATGATAAAGGAACCTTAATAGCAGTTAATTCTCACAAGGAAATCTTGGAAATGTCTTTAATGCTAGGTTACTATACATACATCAAAGTTGTGAATGAAGAAAACGTGGGGAAGCTATACATGTGGAAGACACCAATAAGATTCTGACCAATCAATACATTACAAGGTACTGTAGTACTCTGAAAACTTAAGCATCCAAAAGAAGTTAAGGTACATAAATTAAAAAAGAAACTTGAGTGGAATTGAATCTCAATCAGTTATTCTTCTAGTGTATAAAAGACAATTCCCAGCTCTGTTAATAGTTAATCAAGAAGTTGAAAAAAATTCATTTGCGGGGGGGGGGGGGGAGCAGAGAGACTAATTAAAAATTAACAGCTAGACATAATGGCCCTTTCATAGTTTCTTATTAACTTTAAATAATATTTTACTTTCAAGGAGATGTGTTAATTGTTCTTTGCTGATGCAAAGCCATTCAAGTGGATTATTTACATAATGACACTGTTTCAGCAACCATTGTTTAATAGCTGCCTGACATGAAGAATAAGTAGTACCTGCCCTTTCATTGATTTAAAAAGAAATGTATGCTGTCTTTCAAAACAAAACCTTCCCAAGTCAGAACAATACCTGAGAAATCATTAGGAAAAAATCAATAAAACCCTAATTCAAATATGAAAAATATTACAATAATCCACTCCTTACCATGTTAGAAAACGCTGTTTAAAATATCCCAGTTTGCATGATCTGTTAAATAATTATTTCCAATAATATAGGAATATAGGAAAATTTGAAAATGCAAAAACTAGAGAGCACGAAGTTGAATCTACATATTCAGTTTTCAGTACTTTGGAAAACTCTTAGGTTGTGCACTGTCTGGCTAAAAAGGTAAGGTTTTTAAGGGGGTAGCACCATCAAATGTAGCAATTGCCAACAGAGCTCTTCTCTCCATGCCAACTGCCTGTGCCCATCTCTGCTACAGAATAAGGGGAAAATGCTTTGCATCCCGGTGTTCTTCTGACTAAACTTATACAAGATTCCTTCCATCAGGGAACAGAGTGAACTCCATTGATGACAAAATCTGATGCCATCTGACTGTACGCCACACTGAGACCTTTACCCTTGCTGCCTTTGCCCTATATACACTTTCCCACTTTGGCTTAGCCAATTCTCACTGGGCACTGAAGCCTAAAGGCACTGAAGGGGAAGTGTTTGTTAGCTGGAATACAAATGCAGGGGTTGGAAGTTCTTTAACTAGTTGTCAAGAAGGTGCTTTGGGAGGGTCAAAAGGGGATGCTGTTAGCTTTGGGGCAAGGGTAGGAGTATTTATACTGCTTTAAAAACTAATGCTTTATCTTTGGGTCTCTATACAGTACCCTCATGCCGTTTTATAAACAACATATTGTATTTATTCCAACATTTCAATGATCTCTCCTTTATTTAAGCTTCCTGCTAATCAGGGAAGTAGGAAATACAAATGAATGTTCATAAAATCAGTCCTGTGCATTCTTTTGCTGGGGAGGTTTAGCACTGTATTAAAACAACTGAGGAAAAACCCCTGGCACATGTATCTGCATGCACTAATCACTATTCTAAAATTAAATAGGCAGGACCAAGAAGTGAGGGTGAAAAATAGATTAACTTTCCTAACTGGTTTATATAATTGTGATTCATTTAATGATAAAAAATACCAATAACAACAAAAATAAAATAAAATTAGAGATTATTAACACCTTGTATTGGAACTACCAAAGTGCTCTTACATTTTAGTGGGCTTGACAATGGGCACTACCCTATAATGTTATTTTTTTAATGCTAATACTTTTTGATATAAAGATCTGCATATTTTGTTGGCTGAAGCTATGTTGTTGTTCATTCATTCAGTTGCTTCCGACTCTTCATGACTTCATGAACCAGCCCATGCCAGAGCTCCCTGTCAGCTGTCACCACCCTCAGTTCCTTCAAGGTCAAGCCAGTCACTTCAAGGATGCCATCCAACTATCTTGCCCTTGGTCAGCCCCTCTTCCTGTTTCCTTCCATTTCCCCCAGCATCATTGTTTGCTCTAAGCTTTCCTGACTTCTCATTATGTGGCCAAAATGCTTTATCTTTGCCTCTAATAATGGGGCTTAGCACACCTCCAGCTCAGTTAGACCTGTTCCATCTACTCTAACGGAACAAGGTGGGCAGCAAACACTTTTTAGGAACTGAGAGCATTATCCCTCACTGACGCCACTTTGAAAACATCAGTGCCAGTTTAAAGACTCTCCTTTGTTTTGTTTTGTTTTTGTTTGTTTTTAAACTTGAAAACAAATCTTTACTACTCTTTTACATGTCTTGGTTTCACAGCTATAGATTGATTTCTCAACTTCTTGACCTCTGGAAGGGCTTAGAGTAGCATTTCTCAACCTGGGGGGGGGGGTCACGAGGGGGATGTCAGAGGGTTCACCAAAGTCCATCAGAAAACACAGTATTTTCTGTGGGTTATAAGGGTTCTGTGTGCCAAGTTTGGTTCAATTCCATCAATGGTGGCATTCACAATGCTCTTTGATTGTAGGCTAACTATAAATCCCAGAAACTACAACTCCCAAATAACAAAATCAGTTACAAAAAAGGATTTGACAGGCAAGGGGAAAACTGGTGGAGGGGTGCATGACTTTTACCTAATGGAGAGATACAGGCAGGTTTACACATGCAATCCTAACACAGCATTGAAACTAATGCATCACTGAATCAAATGTGACCCCAATTTTGGCTATGTAATTTATCCAAAAAAAGATTTGTTGGACTCAAGTAAATATGGTATTTCCTTGGCCAGAGTGTAAGATGCCATCTGTTTCTCTGACTCAGTCAGAAAAATGTATTGGGCTAGACTTTTTTTGTCCACAACATAAGATGAAGTCTTAGAACAGAAATGAACAATTGCTAAATGCCTGGGGGCACTTTCTATTTCCTGAGAATCCCTAGAGTGCAGGATTATATATACATATATATACACATAATAAAAGTGACAAATGCATATCTGTGTATGTGGCCAAGGTGTCTACTGACACAGACATCCTCCCACCTCCACAAACAGGCTATAGTTCCAGGTGCTGAGAAGCCTTCAAAGGCACTCCCTCAATTGACATTGCAGGCTATAGTGAGCACCAGGAACATGTAGCCCAAATGCTCTAATGTCCTCCCCAAACACTAACCATTCAAGGAATGCATTCATTCGGGGACAATTTCATCCTAGATTTGATGTGCTTCCTCCACCACAGGCATCCCAGGGTTCCTTGTGTGGAATTTGCATGACCTCACTGGCTCTCTCTTAACCCTTTCTTCCTATTTCCTATGGCACACAGCAAACACAGGGGGATTGATCAGCAACTGAACAGACTGGAGGGGTTTGAGGGATTGACTCAACAGGATGGAAGTTGTAGTTCACCATGCATCAAGGCAGAACACTATGAATCCCTTCAATAATAGACCTGAAGCCCATTTGGTATGCAGAACCCCCATGATGAGGTTTGGGGAAATTGACCTTGATGTATAGGAGTTGTTCAGCTACATTCAGAGAGCACTGTGAACCCAGCCAACAATGGATTTGGACCAAACTTGGCACACAGACCCAACATGGAAAACTGTGCATACTGGCAGGGTTTGGGAATGATTGCCCTGGGAATCAAGGAGTTGTAGTTCAACCTTATCCATACACCACTGAAGCCAGCTGACGACAGATCTGTGAACTTTGCACACAGAACCAAAATGGGCAACTGTGATTACTGGCTGGGTTTATGGCTGATTGCTCTGAGATCTGGGAGTTGTAGTTCTCCCTTATATAGATATCACTGAACCTAGCTGATATCGGATCTCCACTACACTTGGCACACAGACCCAACATGGCAAACTTTGAATAATGCATACAACAAAAACACCACTTGTATAACATAAACAATAATATAATTCAACAACAGTACATAAACTTGCTGCACTGTTAACCTCACAGCAGCAACAAACAATATGGTGCAAATTTTTAGTACAGTCGTATCTTCTTATAAGTAGCTTGTGGATCAGCCGACCACGATCGGTTTCGGCCTACCTCAGGCCTTCCTCTGGTGGACTGAAATACTTTGAATAATGGCAGGGTTTGGGAAGGATTGACTCATGATTTTAGGAACTGTAGTTCACCCACATCCTTATACATTTTCTATTGAGAGCATTCATTAAAAAAAAAAAGGAAAGACTGGCTTTTTTCTAATAAATAGCATTATACATTACCAAACTGATATAACTAAACTTCAAAAAACAAACAAGGCCTTTCTCTACCCGAGCACCGCCAGGTCCCCAAGCTAATAGATTTAAAAAAAAAAAAACAATTCCAAAGGAGTAGAAGTCCCCTTCTGGTTCTGAAAATGGATATTTTATGGCATAATGTAAGTGGGGTGTTAAACAATGCATGGAAAACTTTTGACCTATTTGAAAGCTGTATTGTGATTTTAGGAGCAAGGATTCATTGGTCTGCAAGTGGGGAGGCCCACAAAAGCATTTTTGGAGAATGCCTGTGTAGTTCGAGAGCTGCACTGTGTTAGACAGTAAAGTAGTTAGGGGCAGGTGTAGTAATGCTGGACTTGCAACAAGTATGAGCTCATCCATTACTTTTACAAAAGCCCATGTAGCCTCTTTGACGGAAATTCTTCAGTAGCAGTTTGTTTACTTATGAATAAACATGTTTAGGCTTAAGAACCCACATTTCATGCCCATGCTTGCAGTCATTAACTGGAATATGTTTAAAGGAAAGGGTGTTTTTAAAGCAATGAAATATTGTGGGAAACAGAAATGTCACTTTCTGGAAAAAAAAGTCATCAAGATCTATTAGAGTGCAATTCTGTCCCTTGAACACATTATTAACCGCTGACAGTGGAATGTGGCACTGGAACTGAATAATGGAAAGTCTTTTGAATACAAATGAACAATTAGGCATCAATCTTAAGATGTCGACTGAATTTTCATTCCCACTGGAAGTGTAAGAAATTCACTTAAGAGTCATTGGCTTAAGAGTCATTAGGAGAGAGACTGCCTTAACATCAATATTATTAGCATTTCTCTAAGTGTGAGTATATAGTCATCTAGTTCATTAGAAAAAGCTGGTAGTGCAGGCAGAAGCAAGACAATCCTACATATCTTATAGACCAGTGTTTCTCAAGCTTCTTATGCCACAACTCCTTAATACAGTTCCTCATGTTGTGGTGACCCCCCAACCATAATATTATTTTCGTTGCTACTTCATAACTATAATTATGCTACTGTTAGGAATCATAATGTAAATATCTGATACGCAGGGTGTATTTTCACTGGAATAAATTTGGCACAAATACCCGATATGCCCAAATTTGAATACTAGTGGGGTTGCGGGAGGGGATTGATTTTGTCATTTGGGAGTTGAAGTTGCTGAGATTTATAGTTAACCTACAATCAAAGAGCATTTTGAACTCCATCAATGATGAAATTGAACCAAACTTGGCACACACGACCAACAGAAAATACTGGAAGGGTTTGGTGGGCATTGAACTTGAGTCTGGGAGCTGTAGTTCACCTACATCCAGAGAGCACTGTGGACTCAAGCAATGATGGATCTGGACCAAACTTGGTATAAATACTCAACATGCCCAAATGTGAGCACTGGTGGATTTTGATATTTTGACATAAAATGGGGTCAAATTTCTCACACCGAACTGTTTTCTTATGGCCCATGGCAATCCTTCTGACACCCCCTCACGACCCCCCCATGGGTCCCAACCCTCAGGTTGAGAAATGTTGTTATAGACCAACACGACCTTTTGAAGCATAAATAATGGTGACTAGTTCAACTACACCAAGTGTCTTTGGAAAGTGCATCAGAGTTGATTCGTTCTCTGCCATTTTGCCGAATAGCCTAATAGGCCAAAGCAGGTTGGTTGTCAGTGCCATGGAAGGACCATGAAGGAGACTTTTAACATCCTGTATGTAAAATTCTGGGAGTTGCATTTCAAAAAAGTTAAAATTTCCAAGCCCCAGGCAATAATTTTGTGCTATGTCGAGTGGAGAAAGAAGCTGCCATAAACAAAATGAGAAAGACTATGCCCCTTTTTCTCTCTGCGAGGCTTGTTGTTGTGCCTTTCATGGGTAGTCAGCCTCTCCTCTCCCAACATCCCAATTGATTTGGGTTTCATGAGACCAGTTGCTCTCATTGCAACAGTCTAGTAATAGTGAGGCCAGAAACCATATTTTAGTTCTGGGGATCACTGGTGGTCCACAGACCAGGGGTTGGGAACCACTGGTTTAGGGAGATTCAAAGTATCAAGAGCCAGAAAAGCTGTTGTGGAGGGAGGGACATGTCACTGCACTTTGCATTGGTGTCCAAGAGCAAAAGTCAGAAGCCTGTCATTACTTCCCTAAACATGCGTCACTTCATACTACCTAACAGTAGGGTTCTCATGAATGTCATGATACACATATTAAGTGCACAGTGCATACATATGCAGACTGTGAGGACTGTATGTAAGTAGGGTGTACAAGGCAGTACACACATTCCAATAGAAGCAGGACCCCATCCATCAGTCATGTGTCTGCCATCTTGCTTCCTGCTAGCCTGACTTCTAACATGTGTGAGATAATCCACCCAATCCTAGGCCAATATTTCAAGAACCTTTACATGTCCCCATCCTCTTGACCTCTGTGCTATTTCTACAACAGAGCCATTTTCAAGTAAACAAGAACTTGGCCTCTCTGTGTAAATGAAAACATGCATTATTCTTCATTTAGCTCTCTAAGCATTTCCTGTTTGTCCAGAATGACACTTCTAGAAGGAAAATTGCCAGCTCTCATTTGGCACAGATGATACATAAACATATTTAGGAGGGGAAATTGTCACTTGCATTTTTTTCAAGAAGTAAAAGATTGAAAGGACGTGAAATTTCTCAGCTTGAAATTCAGTTCCACTTTGGCCACCCAAAACTGACTGTAAACAACAGATGAAATGTTCTCGGTTGTTCTTAATTGGCCATGACCTTGGAATGCCAAGTTTCATATTGCAAGCAGGATTGGCTTGCTCTGTGTTGTTTTTAATGTCATGAAATGAAGAAAACAAAGGGAACAGAAAGAGTCATAATGAGTAAGCTTTCTTTAAAAAAAACAGTGGAGGCACCTAAAATGACAAATAAAATTGTATATATTCCAATTTCTATGTATGGTTGTGAAAATATGAGTTGATAGGAAGCAAATCTCCTCATTTGGACAAAAGTTTGCAGATACCATGGACAGCCAAAAAGGCAAATAAATAGTTCCTAGAATAAACCTGAACACTTCTTAGAAGCCAAGATTATTAAACTCAGATTGTTTTACTTTGGACACATCGTGAGTAGACATGACTCACTAGATGGAAGGCAGCAGGAAAAGTGGAAGACTACATTACAGATAGACTCAAGTAAGGAAATCATGACCCTGAATTTGCAGAATCTGAGCAAGGCTGTTTATTGCTCAGTGTCTTCTGGGACTCTCATTCACTGAACAGACTGCGCTGTGGTACCATGAAATGCAGAGCCAACCTTAAGAGATGGAGTCACAAAGTGGAGTCCACGAGGTGCAAGTGTGAAGAAGAGTAAACCACAGACCACCTATTACAATGCAGTCTGAGCCCTGCCACGTGCACAATAGCAGACCTTCTTATAGCAACACCAGAGACACTTCAAGTGGCCAGCTACTTGTCAAAAGTTTGCAGATACCATGGACAGCCAAGTATAATGCCAAGTTTTAAACTTTGTGTTTTTAAATACATCACAAATGTACCCTCAATACGATAAAATAAAACTGTAAACTGGCATTAACTTGATGGCAATTGCTCACAGCAAATTTCAAATGGACTTGCAAGTGTAAAGCCAAACATAGTACATTGAGGCTCTTCAAAATCAAAGCTGCTTCAATGGACCAGATATATTCCTGCATATTACTATCATCTAGTCACACTTTCTGGTTTTCTCACTATGTCTACATCTACTTCTATCCTTTGTCAGCTCTTAGAAATATGGTAAGCTTTTATGTAGAATCCCAAAAGTGCAGCATGTGTTTCCTTCTTTAAATCCATTGCTTTTTCACTACTTTTTCTTGTAACAGCTGGTTGAAAAAAGGAAGATCAAGAGATCCTTGTCACAAAGGTTTAATTGGTGATGATCACCTATTATACTGCTGCCCAGTAGCTATTTGGCACATTTTGTCTGGCTCCTCAGCAAAAACCTGCTTGACATGGGAGACCCTACTAACAGAGCAGCTACTTTTAGCATACCTCCTTACTTCACATTAGCACATCATCCCAACTCCACAGGGAGATAATGCTATGATGAACTAAGCACATTACGTTTCTATTCCAAAATAGCCTGCCACACTCCTTTTTTGCCAGCTGCAACTGCAAAACAGCTATATCAGCTGGCTCATTTATCAGACTGAATACATACACCCATTTCGCATATGCCACTGTTGACCATAAATTCAGCCCTCTCCCTCCCCTTTTGTGGAGAGTCTGGCCAAGTTCACACAAACAGCATCAGAAAAGGCAAAAAGGTTGCTGGATTTCTTCTTTTCAGAATGCAGGGTAAAGGAAAATCACATGGCTGAGTACTTTCCCATATGGTGAATTGCTGAAACATAAAAAAGCAAAGGTATGTTCTAAAAGTTAGGTCAAAGTTTATCTATTTTAAGCTAGTTTTCTATGCACAGGGGATATTTACACAAGAGCTCAAGCCAATGTTAGTCCCGCCTTGAATAAATGCATCAAAATAAATGGGTCTCCTTTTAATTTTCATCAACCTTCCTTTTTCCCCACTGCTACTAGAAATAATCAATGCTGGGTTGTTGTAGGTTTTTTTCGGGCTATATGGCCATGGTCTAGAGGCATTCTCTCCTGATGTTTCGCCTGCATATATGGCAAGCATTCTCAGAGGTAGTGAGGTCACCTGAAAGCCTTCGACAATACATCAATACTGTTTTTACCTTATATGTAAGTGTGAATGTGTGTTTATACCTTTTTTATCCTTGTCTATTGCAGCCATACAAAACATGACACAGTCTTAAAAGCAGATTAGAGTTGTCATGTCTTTGGCTGGTTAGTTGTCTGTTATTGCTGTATTCCTTTAAGTTTAATCCAGCTTATGGCAATCCTAAGTCTATATCATAATGTTTTCAGGGGGTAAAAGTTAAGTGTCTCACCCTACATCACAAGGAAGTTCCCATGACTGAATAGGGAATCGAACTCTGGTTTCCAGAGTCACAGTCAAATGCTCAAAGCACTATGCTATTCTGGGTCTCTAGTCAGTCACGACTGAAGTGTGAACGTTCACAAAATAGGTACAATTTTTCATCTTGTCTAACTGTAAAACATTTGAACATGACTTTGATAGTCTTTAGCAGGGATGGGACTCCTGTGGCCCTCCAGATTTTGTTGAATTGCCATTGCCAGAACTCTTAATTATTGGTTATGCTGATTGTGGCTCCTCGAAATTACTTTCCTCGGAATTACTTTCCAATAATTCACAGAAGAAAACTGGGACAAGCAAAATCAGAGTTTTGTCAAGATGCTAAAAGTGATTGCCAAGCAAGAACTAGGAGAAGCTAGGAAAGGCTAGAGCAGTGATATTGCTGGTAAAGTGGCTGGGATTTCAGGGAGTTGTAGGCCAAAACACCTGGGGACCCACAGGTTGAGAACCACTGGGCTGGAGCAATTTGCTTTTTGCCTGAACATACTGGGAAGGATGCGATTCTGTCTCTTCTCTTTCCTCTAAATGAACTGAAATGCAAACTACTTTTGCATTGTGAACTCAAGTTTTTTTTAGTAATTGAAATAAGCTGAAAACCAAGAGGGGAAACAGGAGGCAGAAAGACAAACTGGGTCATTTCAAAAGCAGATGGAAAAGTTGAATAATAGAGGATTAATCAAGACCATCTCTGCCATATCAGGATAGTAGTAAAATGTGAATGCTACACATTTCCTATATTCATCTCTCCCATGCAGCAGACAGGCGGCAGCTCCCTACTCTCTCTACACAAGGCTTGTGGTTCTGCTGCGATCGCTCCCTTGGATAGTCATTCTATGGCTGTTGGAGCATAGGACAGGGTCAAAGAAGCATCAAGCTATGTCCCATAGCCAGAAACAACCCAACTACTGAGATCTACTGGGTTCTCACAGCAATGAATTCATCAATCTGCATCTGGCTATGGGGAAGTTGCTTGATACTCCTTTGACCCCTCCATCATCTGTGTATTGGATGACTAGGGAAACTATGGCAGAAAACCATGAGTCTTGGGAATAGTTTGGTTGTTGCAGATGGTAGAGAATGGCAGCCATGCAACAACTTTACACTTGTAGCATTTCATTATAAAATGTGGCATTTCATTATAAAACGTGGTACACTGTGTGGACAAATGCTAAAGATGATTACTTCTCCATATGGTAGTATATGTATACTCCAGCATGTGCTTATAATTAGCTATCCAGTTTGTTTATTGGTTGGTTGCTTTCCTAAAATATTTAAATCCTGGCCCAAAGCCAAAAATCCCAGGGCAGTGTACTACAAAATCAAATTCAAATTTTAAAAGACTGGAAGTGTAAACAATAATTTCCTGTCCAAAAGCATACAAGTTAAACGGAACGCAAGTTTCCAAAAATAAATAAAATATTCCTGACATTTCATGGAAATCCCCAATCCTTCCATCTCAGGACCGTTAAAACATATAAAGAAGAAATGTTTATAGTCCTTACTTTTTGTCACACATTTGCCTTTTCCTGTTTCCAGATGTATGCTCCTCACTTCATAATTCATCCTCTCCAAGTTATATTTGCTTCAAATTATGTCTCCCACCTTCTTTGTTCTGCTGTGTGTGGTTCCATTTCTGATGGTAGATCTGGAATTGACAAGACCAGAGGCCCTTTCATACTATGCAGTAATAGCACTATGATTCCACTTTAACTGACATAGCAATAGCCTATGGAACCCTGGGACTTGCAGTTGAGGGGATGTTCCTTATCAACTATAAAACCATAAGATTCAGCCATACAATTTAAAGTGAAATTATAGAGTGTAACTGTGTAATGTGATAGCACCACAGGAAGAAAACAACAAAAGCTAAATCAGGTTCTTTCCATACTCTTTGCTGTTGAGCCAGTTGTCAGAACTTCACAAGCAAAGTCCACGATCAACAGCCGCCACCCCCACCCTCTTTTTTGTTTTCTTTTAGTGATGGTGGAATATTTGAGTTACTGTGTGCAGCAGCTGCAGAAGCCATGTATTTATTTGGTATGCATCAGAAGTGGGAATTAACCAGCCTTCCAGATGTTGTTGGATTGCAACGCTGATCATCCCCCAGGCAGTATAGCAAATGGCAAGGAATGTTGGAAGCTGTAGCCCAGCAACATCTGGAAGGACACAATATTCCTACCCCTGATTGAACTGAGGAAACTCAAACAAAATAACTTTTCATTACCCATTCACAAGTTAGATATTTTAATAGAGAAAGCAAGCATTTAAAGAAATTCATTGGGGAGGACCCCCACAACAGATCAGTGTTCATGAGTGCTGGGAGAAGAGGAATGGAAATCCAAGTAGGAGACATAATGAGGTTTTTTTTTTTTCGTGTCAGGAGTGACTTGAGAAACTGCAAGTTGCTTCTGGTGTGAGATAATTATCTATCTGCAAGGACGTTGCCCAGAGATGTCCAGATGTTTTTGTTGTTTTACCATCCTTGTGGGAGGCTTCTTTCATGTCCCTGCATGGGGAGCTGGAGCTGACAGAGGGAGCTCAACCTGCTCTCCCCGGATTTGAACCACTGGCCTATTGGTCAGGAGTCCTGCCAGCACAAGGATTTAACCCATTGCACCACAAGGGACTCCTACATAATGAAATCATATGAAGGAGAATATAGTTAGCTGGCTGATTGACTGAAGCAACGATAAGGGGCACTCCATACAGTAGCATTGTGTTGCATTTTTCCGTGCCCATGCATTGCAAACCTAACATATGATGATTATCTTTGAGACTACCATTTTTCCATCTATCTGGTTTGTATTATAACCTTTGTATTTAATGGACCCTTCCAGATGGCCCTTTTTCTCATAGATCTGAAAGAACAGTCATTGGAAAATACCAAATGAAAGAAAAATCTGGATGTACTCAGACCTCACAGGGGGGAAAATCAAATGGAGAGAACCAGAAATAGAAGAAGGAATTCTGGAGAAAAGACAGCATCGCATTTCAGCATAATTGAAAAACATAGTCAATTAGAAT
Source organism: Anolis sagrei (assembly GCF_037176765.1). Taxonomy (NCBI): domain Eukaryota; kingdom Metazoa; phylum Chordata; class Lepidosauria; order Squamata; family Anolidae; genus Anolis; species Anolis sagrei. Next base: position 278,200,759 of record NC_090022.1, read on the forward strand.
GAAAATAAAGCCCCATAAATGATTTCTGCTGTTAGGACTGGGAGGGGCCTGCTGTAGCTCTGTAATTCAAGGCATACCAAAAATGGGCTTCTACAGAATGGTTTGCAGCATGCCCTTATGCCAGTCTCATGGGGTGATAATAATGGGTTTTATGCACTAGCATAGCCCTTTACTGGAATATATCATCTTTATAATGCCAGTAACTCATGTATTTTTCCCCACTAGCTTGCGGTATCCCTGAAAAAATGAGGACACAGGATACCAAAAGCAGGCGAAAAATGTGAGAGAATGTGGTCACCTGCAGAATGTGACCATATGGGTATCATGCTCTGGTTTTGAACACAACGTGGTCTCTGTGGCATTGAAGGGTGTGGTCAGCTATAGTGGTCATGAATGTTTTCAATATAAAGAAGAAATCATGTGATATTTTGTTTCCAGTTTAAACCTATTCTCCCCCCTCCCCCACATTTGCATGTCCCCTCTTTCCTATAACCACAACAGCACCACAACCACAACATCTACAGGGTTGTTGTTTTTTTAATCTGCTGCCAGCGACATGATTGGAAAATTGCAGGTCAGAATGGCAGTCATCAAATCTTTTCATCATAATAACCACAAAATTAGCCGGTAGTGGTCCCCAGCTTTGGAACTCCCTCCCTAGGGAGATCAGACAGGCTCCCACCTTGTCCTGGGTTAAACAGTAGTCTTATTCACCAGAAAGTACAGTACATTAAAAATGGCTGGTGTTGGTGTTCATTTGAAATGTAATGTAGTAGCCATATAGTATAAGTGGGACTAGCCAGCATTCCAAGTAGTTAAAGTGGCTTATTCCTCCTCCTCTCCATACACTAAAGCACATAGGTGCTTCTTAAGAAGTTTCCTAAAGGAGAAGAGGGTCAGGCTGTTTCTTCATCTTTAGGGAGGGAGTTTATATGTTCTATCTTGTTAATCATTTTTGACATCTTAACCATATTCTGATATTGCTTTGCCACATATGTCCTGTATCCATCTGAGAACTGTTGAAAGAAGGAGGTTCACAGTCCCATTTTGAATCTTCCTAGCCATTAGTGTATAATGGGTTAAATAAGGAAGTATTTTATGGACCTTCATCCTTTTTTTTCTTTTTGTCCCAAGCTTCACTCTATTAATATCTTTATTAAACACACACACAACACAACACAAAAACATTTTGACAATATAAAACACATATAAAGGTTAGAATTGATATAACATATGCTATCTTATCCTATACTACATAAACCATATTTAAAAACTCATCAAAAATCAAAACAAATTAAATAGCAAACAATATCTCTAGCTGGGGTTTAGTTTCCCAATGTCCCAGCTAGAGGTATTGTTTGCTTCCAAGACCTACTTCCTCTAATGCCAACCATATTACTTCGTGTAATTTATCAAACTATAAATCAAACTGTAGATAACATTATATGTACTTAACATGATTTATATTATATGTCAAACAGTATCTTATGATCTGGTCCCATTTTCTCTTAAGTATGTCACAACCAGTTGCCATTCTTTCTTAATATTCTCTGTTTCCTTATCCTGGATTGAAATTGTCAGTCCAGTTAAGTCATATATCTCCAACAAGCAATTTTCCATTGACTGGGTCTCCTTAATCGTCCACTTTTGTGCATAGAAGACTTGCATATCTGGCCTCATAGAAATTCAGCTTCTATCCATGCATGTCACACACTGCCATGTAGTAGATCCATCTCATCACTGGGCAAACCATTCTGGATCAGACAAAAAAATCTTTGTAGTGTAGCATTCAATTCACACTGCAGCTAACCTATGTAGCAATGAGAAGCCCAGAATTAATTAATTAATTAATTAATTGTTCATTGAGCCAATACAATTATACCCACTTTTCTCCAATCAAGAGATTCAAATTGGCTTGCAAATTTTAAAAGAGAAGTCGTCTAAAATGTACATTAGATAGAGAAAAAACTTTTACAGGGTTCCTGTGCTGCATTCTATTCAAATGCTGAGGACCACTTTTATTGTTGTTAAACAATAACAACAATAAGGTGGAGCTTTGCATTTGCATAGAATGCTGCACATGAACCCCACAAAGGTGGAAAAAATGTGAGTACTGTAAACTGTGGGTAGGAGGTCCCAGTTTGCAGTGAGCATGAAGATTGCACATCTAGCTACCTAGCCTCACAGCTACTGTCTCCCTCTCAAAGCCCAGGGCCATGCAATTCTGCACATCATTGTTGACGTCAGGAGGTAGAAGGAAATCATCACTGTTGCCACTGTGTTTACATCCTGAAGTTGGGGCTTCCTTTTGAACATCCATACATCAGTCCTGTCCTCAGTTGTTTGGGGTGGGGGAGGGGGGTCATTACAACTACTGCATCTCCTTACCAAAGATTGGGCTTCCTTCTGAACATCAGCCCCATTCACAGGAGGTCATCAGAAGTAGTAGACACCTCTGGTGGTGCAGTGGGTTAAACCCCTGTGCCGTCAGGACTGAAGACTGACAGGTTGCAGGTTTGAATCCAAGGAGAGCACAAATGAGCTCCCTCTACCAGCTCCAGCTCCTCATGCGGGGACATGAGAGAAGCCTCCCACAAGGATGGTAAAAACATCAAAACATCCAGGTGTCCCCTGGGCAACGTCCTTGCAAACGGCCAATTCTCTTACATCAGAAGCAACTTGCAGTTTCTCAAGTGACTCCTGACACGACAAAAAAAAAAATCAGAAATGGTGAGGGATCACTGCCACTGCCACACCACCTCCTGCGGATGAGTTAGCGGATGTGTGAATGTTCAAAAGGCAGCCCCATATTTCAGAGACAGGGATGGGCTCCTATATAAATAATAATAATAATAATAATAATAATAATAATAATAATAATAATCACCATCATCTTTATTTATAACCCACCCTCTCTCCCCAAAGGGACAGAAGGCAGGGAAGAAGGAAAGGGGTGGTACTAAGCCATTTAAAGAGCAGATATAAACTTGCAAATAATCAAAAGCATGAATGTAAAACTCACAGAGGTCAAGGGCTGACAGTGCTATTTAATTCAAATAGTTAAAAAACAGTTTAACGTACATGTAAAAGTAAAAGATGAGTGCAACAGAAGAGTACAGTTGCAGTCACCTCCTAACTTTGAGCTTCCCATGAGCAAGTGGTTTGAGCCAGTGTTTTTATGTTCTTTGTTTGATAGGGTAAAAAGAGGTCAAACAACTTGCCTCATTGCAAACATCAGCACATTGATGGGATCATCCATGCTGATTTGCCAGCCTCCCTGGCAAATTATGGGGGCAGCAGGGCAATCCTGATACCCCGCATCTCTCCCAACTGACAGGCACTTCACCATCCCGCATGGGGAAGCGTCTCCACATGGCTTGTCCTTGCTTTAGCCCCACTATTCCAAATGGCTCCCATATTGGCAGCACTGCCATCCCAGTTGAGCCACAGAACCCTGCCAGAAGTAAGGCTATGTTGTATGATGGGTGGCATGGGGCTCTGTGGCTCAACTGGGAAGGCAGCATCCTAAGATGCTAAAAATTCCTCATCTGATGAGGCCAAATAAACTGAACAGATTCATGGACTGACCTGATTTTCAGAAAACGCGAAGATCTCTCAGCACTCTTGGTACTCCGCGCCCCCCCCCCCCCCAGACCCCACTAATATTAGATTATAACAAACCTGCAATGATAAACTACTAATTTTGCCCACTTAAAAAGCATGGTTTAAAAAAAGAACAAGAATTTAACAAACATTTGATATTATAAATACTTAACTGCTAATAAAAAGCCTACGAGATGTTATCTTGTTGGTGCCACTCTGTCTGCAGAGATAATAAGAAGCCAGTATAATGAGGCAGAGAATGGTTGAGGGGAGCAAAAGAAGAGTGCATCCTTGGGTTTCGGAACCATAACTTATAATTTCTTTTCTGGACATGAAGGCTTAGAAAAAAGTCACTGTAATGACAAGCTGAGTTCCCAGAGCACTGCTTACTTATATATGTCTGCAGCAGGCTCTTATAGTATTTATTCATAAAATTTACTTCCCCATCCTGTATCTCATAGGGGAAGGGATTTATTTGTGACTGTAGATTAAGGTATTCTTTGAGGTTCTTCCGGACTTGTTTAAAGAAGCATGAGTTTTTGCATTATAGTCCTTCAGGTTTTGCCAGGTTTTGTTGGCTGTTGTTGTCTCTGGTGTAGACCTCTGAGGTCCATTGTGGAGTATGTATGGCCCCTTGCATCTCCTAAAATTGTCCTAATTTAAAACTGTGAAAGATATTTTGGAAGTGAAGGGCATCAAACCTTGCATAGAGCAATTAGGACAATGGAAGTTCTACAGAGCATGCATGTTTCTTTCTTTATTTCTTTCTCTGATATGTGTAAAACCTTTTTGCCTATAGAAATCACTCTCCCTCTCTTCCAAAAGTTAATTTATGTCCCTAGGTCTAGGAAGAGGAGGGTTCATGAGATTTCTGCCTGATTATGTTGAATGTTTTTATATTGTGTAAATGCTATTTTAAATTGTAAGTCGCTCAGAGCACCTTGGTGGAGAGTGACTAATTAAGAAATAAAGTGAAGGGAAGTGAAGTGAAAATAGAATATATCCACATGCGAGATCCTGTTTTTTGCCTGTTTTCTCTTCAATCTAAAAAGAATTTCCTGAAACAATAAATGCATGTTTTACCTTTTTAACTTACAAGAGCATCCTGCGTTTTTCTTTCCTGGTTTTCTACCACTAGTTTGTATTGCACTTGCTATGATGCATTCAGCTTGATATTGGGCTCTTCTACACAGGCACTAAAATCCAGTTTGAAACCATCTTAAGGTCAGGTGCTTACAAAATGTACACCCCCAATGCATGCTACAACACACATCCAGCCAAAAATAATGTCTTAAGGAAACTTGCCAGAAATGCTGGATTAAACTATAAATTTCACTGAAACTGACCAGAATATATACCATTCAGAGCAGGGCCTCGATACCCAGATGCAGCAAGCTTATGTGGACTGGGATAACACTGAAGCATTTTAAAAAAGAAACTAGATACATAGCTTGGCTGGAAAGTAAACAAACACCTGCCCCTGGAGAGGAACCACAGTGTTCCTATTATATGAATGCTCACTTTCCTTTTCATCTTTGCCTTGAATTGCTCTAGTCAAGTCCAGTCAACTTTATTTATACCCCATCCCATCTCCCCTTGGGACTTGAGATGGCTTATTGGCATCAGATAGGGTTCTTCTTATCAACACATCTTGCTGGAGGAAGTAGGAAAAAATATTCCTTGGATTGGATCAATCCTCACACAAAGGATCTTTGTGGCCACTATCCCAGCTTCCAGCCAGTTCCAGGGTTACCTGTGTGGGCATTCTGCAGCAAACTTGGTCTCTTAAATCCACATCCTGATCCAAATAAGCAGCCCTTGCCCCACATTATGCACTCTTGACTTCCCAAGTAGAATAGCTTTCTAGGAAAGCTTCCCACAATCTTGTTTGGAAATAAGGTCCATGTTGCCCATGCATATTGTTTAAAGGTCAATCACAGTCACTTCTACTATTGTTGCACCACCAGATTTAACAATATGGTAGCAAAAATGGGATGGCAAAAATGAACATGGTTTTGAATAGACCACCCATAATCCAGACTTCTTAGAAGTGTTGTAAGATCTATTTTCCTTTAATAGATTAATTTATTGGATTGCACATTGACAGAATGCACATATTATGTGGTTTTAGCATGTTGCCTTCCTACCCACACATTATTAATTTATAGCATAGCTCAATTTTTACTCCATTAAATAAAAACTGAAAGGGTCTGATCTTGGAAGTTAAGCAGAATCATCCCTGGTTACTGCTTCAATGTGAGACTCCTAACAACTATCAGTTGCTATAAACTACATTTGAGAGAAAAGTAGTGCCAAAATATTCTTTGCCTAGGAAAACACTATGAAATATATGTAGTCACTGTAAGCCAACAGGCAACTTAAAGGCACATATACAGAATCTTTTCACAGCAGAGGGCAGAATTTATTCCCTTTTTTCAAGTTTGTAATCTTGATTTTGTTTATATAATCTTTATGTGACAATATCATCTTTGCCTTGGCTTAGGAAAGAAACTCTAGTCAGGTGAACTGGAAGGGTTGGGGAGAGCTGCCACGTCCTCAGTTGTCATGTTCCCTTTCTGTGGCTGCTTTCCAAGCTTAAGCCTGGGGCTACCACTGAGCTGCTTTGAAACTAGTTTGATCTCCAATAACTGAGTTACTTCTTGAAAAGGTCATTTGTACCACCAATTAAGAATTCACAGGAGAAACTAGAACAATCTTCCCTGAACTGGGGCTCTCCAGATGTGTTGATTACAACCCCTATTATATACACAGCAATCTTTTAGTTTCTTTTTGCACTCCTGCTTATTTATTTATCTATGTACAGGCATACCTCTGTTAATAAAATTAATGTGTTCCTGAGCATTACTTTGTTCACAAAAAAAAAAAATGGGAGCAGAGACAGAAATAACATGAAAGGAACATGGAAAAGAAATAAACCACAAATAAGAAGAGCACAGAATCATAGAGTTGGAAGAGACCTCATGGGACATCCAGTCAACTCACTGCCATGCAGGAAAAGCACAATCAAAATACCCCTGACAGATGGTCATCCAGCTTCTGTTTAAAAGCCTCCAAGGAAGGAGCTTCCACCACACACTGAGGCAGAGAGTTCCACTGTCGAACAGCTCATAGGGTCAGGAAGTTCTCTCTTCCAGTAATTTGAATTCATTGCTTGAAGTCCTGATCTCCAAAGCAGCAGAAAACAAGCCTCTTTTTTATGACAAAATTTCAGATATTTGAGCATGGGGTTTATGTCTCCTCTCAACCTTCTCCTTTGCAGGCTAAACACGCACCGCTTTTTAAGCCATTCTTCATGAAGCATGGTCTCCTGGTTGAGTGCATTCCTTCCAACACTACATAGCCGAAAACCTACGACATGTGACCAAGCAATATCACTTGTGGCACAAAGTATTGAGGAAAAACACATTAGCAAGGAGAGACTGCAGCAGTTTGTTTTTGCCTGAATCTACTTGGGGTGGGGGGGGGGAAGGGCACCATTCCCCCTCCTTCTCTTCTTTCACACTGAGTTAATTGGGTGCAAGCTACTTTTACACTTTGAACTCACTTTCCAGCAGCCAAAGTAATCTGAAGACAAAGGGGGAAAGTGAAAGGAGAAGATAAAAAGGGATACCTTAAAAGTAGCTCAAAATGTGAGTCAACAGGTGGATAACTGGAACCATTTCTTTAAAAATGGGACAGTATATAATAGGGAGAAGGGATTGTCTCTTGATGTGAACTAAAGAATGAAATCAGGCAAATGTTCAATGGTGGATTTGGGATGACAGCAACTGTATGACCCCACCCACTCACTCACTAGAGACTTCATCCCACTGAGCATGTCAAGTCTTTGGAAGAGTAGGTTTACCATACAGCTCAGGCATACTCGGTTTTCAAATTAAATGGATGATTTTCCTACCTCCACCACACACTAGCAAACTATCCATTTTATTCAGTTGATTTCTCAGTTGAGTTCTCAGTTGATTTGCCATCACAACGTAGAGAGTTGTTCCCACCCACTGTCCCTCCCCTGATTTCTTTGTGAAAAGATACACTTCCTTCCTGGACTATGATTTTTGTTCCTGGGTTATCAATGTCATTTCCTAATTGGCTCAGTCATAAACACACGGGGAATTTTTTTTATTAAACTGCAAAAAACTTTGTTTTTGCAGGAGGGACATCCTGCTATAGCACATTTTTCTTATTTAATTTGAGTTGTTAAGTCATCATTGGTCTTTATATGTTGGGTTGCCAAATTTCATTACTATGGGTATATTGTTGTTATGTTCAGGCATTGAATGTTTGCTTTTATGTTTGGAATCCGCCCTGAGTCCCTCCAAAGAGATAGGGCGGAACATAAATAAAGTTTTATTATTATTTATTATTATTTTGCTCTAGTTTCTCAATGATCATCCCCCCCCCCCTTTCCTTCCTCATGCTGGAAGAAAGAAAGAGGAAGGGAAAGAAGGAGAGGAGGAGGAGGTAACATATGGCACACAACACACGGAAGGAAGGAAGGGAGGAAGGAAGGAAGGGCCTTAGAAAGTGTATGAGACAGAAAGGAACACAACATATTGCTGATCTTCCCTCCTCTGTGAGCAAAAGGTAATGGCGGAGCTTTTTCTCAAAGGGGCATTTCAGCTCCTCCCACAAATTGCGTAACTGTATTATTTTAAAGCTGAGAATGATGAATACCATCACATGACAGAATTAGGCATTTTGCCCATCTCTATCTGGATAATTTGCAAAAAAAAAAGTCACTTGCCAACCAGTTTAGAAAGCGTCTGAAAAGATAACCCTTTGCAACCCTGTTTACGCACCAAGATATCTCTACCCTACACTTGAAGCCTACATCATGTGCCATTTCTTAAGTAGGTGGCTCAGAAGTATTTAATCAATGTGATAAAGTGGGAAAAGACTTAAGGAACTATGAAGGAGCAAATAAACTTCTATAGCCCAAAATTTCACCAAGGTCCAAACCCACACTAGGTAACCATGGGTGAGTGCACATAAGATCTGTGTTCCAGCCCTGGATTGAATCCTTATGTACTTTACAAAGTTGTGTCTCCTACAATAACCAACTGAGATGAATAACAAAGAGTTTTATTATGCAGTAATTTGTAGAAAAATTATTTCCCCAATCTCTTTCTTCTGATCAGCAATCAGAGTAACAAGAAGCAGAAATGCCCAGGTTCAAATGACAAACTGTACCAGATGAAAGTATTTGGAGATGACGGCGTATCCTTGGTGCAGGGTAATTGGATCTGTGAAAGCATACAGCCTTGGGCACAAATAAGTCCACTGAACTGCATGGAAACTGGTTTTGCAGCTGGCAAAGTGAGCATCTGGCTGGAACAGAACAGCACTGAGGGTGGAGGTGCCTGCTAGGCTTCAGGATCACTCGGCTCTCATCATCCTACCCACTTTGTCACAACATATAGCTAGCTCACTGTTCTGGGCTCTGCAGCTGCATGGGGACACAACTGTGTGTGTTCAGCAACCCCCTATCAACCTAAATTCTGGCCTCTAACAATAATATCCAAATTCTATGATCAGATTAAATAAACATTGTTTTACATGAAGCAGAATTCTGAGCAAGTGTTCACATTTTTTGCCATGTAAATCCAGATTGGGAACACAGCAGAGCAGAGGGATGCTCAAACTGTACAGCAGAGAAGAGGGATGCTCATACTGTACAGGGCTGTCAGGACCCAGCTTTCAGGGCCTGGATTCTGGCGCCCGAAACCAGGGCCACTGACAATAAACACTGATAAGGCACCTGCAGCATCTGACCCTGAGAGGAAACGGCTGATGGATTTGGCAGGTGAATTTAGCGGGGTCTCACTCTTGGCAGGGATTGTTCCTTTGAGAGTGGGGGGAGGGTATAAAAGGGAGTGCAGGCTGCTGCCTGGCACTCTCGGCTTCTCGTATGTCAATGTGTACTATAGTAAAAGTTTCCAGTGATACCAGAGCGTGTCATTTGGGAGCGGCTATAGTGAACTGACACAGGGCTATTACATATCTCCTTCTACATATCTCCTTCTACGATCCACCTTGGAGCTTACACTCATCTGGGGAGACCCTGCTCTTGATTCCACAACCCTCGCAAGCACGACTGGCGGGGATGAAGGACAGGGCCTTCTTGTTGGTGGCTCCCTGCCTATGGAACACATCCCCAATGAAATCAGGGCAATTCCCTCTCTTCTTTCCTTTAGAAAAAAACCCCCCTCAAATCAAGTCTTTGGGACCAAGCATTCGGGCAGGTGACCAAGCAGTAGCTGCAATTGACCTACGTGAACTAATAGACATCGGACTGGAACTCTGGACTCTGATTTGGATTTGGGATTTGGGCTTGCCGTTGTTTTGATTTTTTTAATTTTAATGTTTTAATTTGAATGTATTTTTGTACTTATGTGTTTATCTAATGTCAATTTGCTTTGTAAGATGACTGTTCTCAACTCACTAAAATACAGTCCCAAGAAATCCAGAAAATGTTGCCATTGCAATTAAAGTGTTATAGTAAAGTGTTACTGTAGTGTGATATGGTGGAATTAAACATTATAGCTGCTACCACTTTGACCTGAATCTAATTGTTTAATTCAATGGATTTAAACAAATAGATTAAATCAATTGAATTAATGGGAATTTGATAACAGTTATACAAGTCATACTGGTTTAGGTGCTGTGGTCTATTCATGCCCAACTCTTGGATTGGGCCCTTACTATCTAGAGAACAATATAAAAATAAAGCAAATCTAATACATCAAATACGTGGTTTCGCCTGTTTTGCACATGTTGTTCTACTTTTTTAGTACATTATATGCTTTGTTCTGACTACTAGTTGTCTGGGAGAGTAGCAAGAATCTATGGAAGGCACTGAAGTATTAAAGAGTGCAGATCATGGCCGGAATCAATGTGCAAAGGATCACTTTGGGGAGAAAAAAAAGAAAAGAAAGAATTCTGATAGTCTTAGAAAAGTTTTCAGCTTTTTTACTTCTCTGAAGAATTGCAACATTATTGTAGCTCTGGACCAGCAATGATTTACCTGTGCAGTAATTGCCATCGTTGATTTCTTATGGCAAAATTTAATTGAATATCACTTTATTAGCCAGTTTTTTTATTAATTTGTTGATTTTAGATTCAAATTCATTTAGTTCAAACTGTCAGCATATTTTAATGCCAGTCCATGGAGTAGTTAGGTAACTTTAGTACTTATCCTCTTTCAATCGTAATGATACTTCCAGATGAAGCAAGGCAACCCTGCTGTGTTTGGTACTCCTTCCTGCTCAATCCCTTGAGCCTCACCTAATGACAGCAGTGCTGTCAGAAACCTAATAGTGATGTCTGCAGTTTCCTTTTGTTTTCCTGTTTTACTTTACACCCAGAAAGAATTGATAATCTCATTATAGTTAATCCTGTTTACTCTCATTGCATAACTACCTTGCTATGACCCAGTTACTCCGTGCTCTTTTTTCTTTTCCATCTGTGAACTCAGCAGAGGTAGCCTTCATTTGGTTCAGTAGCTGTTGCTTTTCTGACTTTACCAAGGGTAATAAAGTGTTCTGTAGCACTTTATTACCAGCCCTGCCCTTACAGCTGTATTGCACTAGCCCTTGCCCCACCCTCCTAGATTTGAACATGCCCACTGTTCTCAGCCACTGGTTGATGGTTATTGATGTTCTTATGTCTGTTGCATGGTTTTATTGTTTTAATTTTTGCAACGTAATGTATTTTAAAAACAGGAGGTATATTTTCCTCCTGTTTTTGCTGGGGACATGTAAGTTGTCCCAAGTCCCATCGCGGAGATAGTGGTGGGATACAAGAATAAAGTTGTTGTTGTTATTATTATTATTATTATTATTATTATTATTATTATTATTATTTGAAACACAACAAGATTAGTACACAGCAAACAAGATCACTATGCTGGTTGTTGTATTGGATCACATATTGGACACTTCCTAAGCAGGGCCGTAGCCAGAAAAAAATTTCGGGGAGGGTTGACAATTTCAGGGGGGGGGTGTTTGACAATTTCGGGGAGGGTTGAAAATTTGGGGTGGGGGTGGGGTTGAAACCTGCCTCCTAGCTCACGCTGAAGCCAAGAGCACAGCAGGGGGCAGAGCAACCTTCAATAGCCTGCAGCTCCACCCCTGTCAACCACCTCCACCAAGTCTGGCCTCCTTAATGAGAGCATTCAACACACACACACACAACTTGGTTGCTTCACTACATCGGCCATTTCTGCAAGTAATGACAGTGTGAATAAATTGTCAATATTTGCTTGAGATTGTGCTTGCAGTTCTGGAGGGACTCTTAATTTTTTGCATCTCATCGACTTAGCATGGGGATTTGGTTAACCCAGTAAACTAGGTTTTTTAAAAAAATCTGAAACATTTCGGGGGGGGGGTTGAACCCCTAAAACCACCCCCTCGCTACAGGCCTGTTCCCAAGTGTCTAGGACTGTGTGATGTATCAGTGAATAATGCATGCAGATCTGAGTGGGTGGCCTTTTGCAGCTGACAGATGCTAATTTTGTCAGCACCGATTGTTTTTAGGTACAGGTCAAGGTATTTCGGCACTGCACCCAGTGTGCCGATCACCACTGGGACCACCTTGACTGGCTTGTACCAGTCTTGGCATTGTTGTTGTTGTTGTTGTTGTTGTTGTTGTTGTACCTGCATTTGTATATACATACATAATGAGTGTCGCACAGTGGGTTAAACCACTAGCTGCAGGAAATCTGCTGCTAGCGGAAAGTGCAGGCCAAGGCCTTTAGGCATTGCACCCAGTGTGCCAATCACCACTGGGACCACCTTGACTGGCTTGTGTCAGAGTCTTTGAAGTTCGATCTTTAAATCCTCATATTGTGTCAGCTTTTCCAGTTGTTTCTCTTCAATCCTGCTGTCACCTGGGATTGCAACATCAACAATCCGTACTTGGTTTTTTAACACGATTGTGACGTCAGGAGTATTGTTCTCCAAAACTCTGTCAGTCTGAATTCAGAAGCCCCATGTGTTCATTTTCTGTAACTTTTTCAGGCTTGTGATCCCACCAGTTCTTTGTCACAGGCAAATGGTATTTATGGCAAAAGTTCCAATGAATTATCTGAGCAACAGTATTATGCTTCTGCTTATAGCCTGTCTGTGTGATCTTCTTGCAGCAGCTGGGGATGTGATCTATCATTTTGTCTGCTTCCTTACAAAGTCTACACTTGGAATCTGCCGGCGAATTTTCAATTCTGGCTTTGTTGGCATTTGTTCTATTTACCTGTTCCTGAGCTGCAAGAATCAGGCCCTCTGTCTCCTTTTTCAAAGTTCCATTTGTGAACCACATCCATGCTTTTTCTTTGTCAATTTTGCTCTCAATTTTCCCCAGGAACTATCCATGGAAAGTCTTCTTTTGCCATTACTATTATTATTATTATTCATCTACACCAGTGGTTATTAACCTGTGAGCCACGGACCACCAGTGGGCCGTGAGGACAAAAATCTGGTCTGCGAGTCTCCTTCCTCTTTATTTATTTATTTTATTTTATTTTATTTTATTTCTCCTCCTTTCATGCTGCCTGCCACTCCTTCCCTGTTGCTGACCATGGCATATGTTCTGTATCAGAAACTAGAGCTGATGTGGTCTATCCAATGCAATTTTATGAATCAGCACCCCAAAACGAATCTAAAGTTGACCAAAAACTGATTTTTAATCCTTTTGGTACTAATGTTGGAGAGTGGTCCCTGGTCAAAGTGGTCCCTGGTCAAAAAAAGGTTGGGAACCACTGATCTACACTGTAGAATTAATGCAGTTTAATGCTAACTTAACCGCCATGGCTGAATTCTATGGAAACTTTAGTCTTCTCTGCCTAAGTGGGCTTGTGTCTCACCAAATTACAATACCAGGATTCTACAGCACTGAACCATGGCAATGGAAGTGGTATCAAACTGCATTAAATCTGCAGTGCATATACATCCAAGTCCTGTCTATCCTTCCTTTTGTTGGATCTTTTCCTGATCACTCAATGACCAGTAATCACTAAATAAAGAAAAACAATCAATGAGCCACCTTGTTAAGCAAGGTCATACAGGGGACATTTAAGTGTGCTGCATTACTACTCCCACCATCCATTGCTAGAATGCACATTTACCCTTATTTTTAATACACAGGCAGGTATATAAATAAGGATTAAGACTGGAATCATTTCAGAAGCAGACAATGTCACAAAGCCTCATGTCCTAGATCCCAAGGATTTCAAATCTGACTCCAATATATGTTCAATTTTACATATTTCACATGACCTTCTGGACAAAATAGATGTGATATTGCATTCTGAAACTTTTCCCATGATCAGCTGTTGATGCTGCTATTGCTGCAGTTTTAATGAAAAACAGCCTTTGAAAGGTTTTGGTAGGGAGGGCAAGCAGGCCTACATTTGTAGTTGGGGAGCATTGAATCCACTATAGATTTTAGTACAGTGGTTTCCAACCTTTGGTTTTCCAGGTGTTTTGCACTACAGCTCCTCAGTTCTTAACAGCTAGTAAACTGGTTGGGGTTTCTGGGAGTTAAAGTCCAAAACACCTGAAGGCCCAAATGTTGGGAACCACTGTTTTAGTATGATTTAAAAGAGCTATCCAAGATCCTCAATTCTATCTGAAAGTCACTTCAGCACACTGGATTGCTCCTTTAAAGTTCAGGTTCAAGTACAGAATGGATTCATTGCCTTGCTGACATCAAAATCATCAACTAGCATTGGAAGGAAATCCTTTTCCTCTTCCCATTCAATCAGCCTCCTGCTCAAGGCTGTAACTGGGTGTCCACCTGTAGGCAAAAGATATGGACTTTCACACATTTGGGGAGAAAAGTAACAGGTGAAGAGGTGTATTTTTTGTCTGACAAATGCCAAGAAAGGAAAGAGTTACATATATACTCCCATTCCTAATTCATTTGCCTCCTACAATTCTGTTTTTCATTAAAATGCTATTAAAAATGCTAAGGTCTGGCTCACTTTCTCATCTATGATATAAAAAAAACCCAACCCAGGCAAGAGGGTCTGCTGTTTTAGTCCAGTTTAATCAGCAACTGGGATTGTTACTTTCATCCATCAACAATGCTTTCCATAGTACAAAGAAGTACTCTTATTGTCATTTACATAAAGAAAAGTAGGAAATCAACAGAATCTAGAGAAGGTTTCTTCTTAACTTTTGGCCATGCTGGTTGGGGGAATTCTGGGAGTTGTCGTTCAAAAAAAAAGGAACATCCCCATCCAAGGTTGAATGGTGGTTGATAGGCTTGGTTGATCCCTCCCAAAAAAGAAGGTTCAAAACTCATTTTGGATGTAGAGGGCACTGGTGGTTTGATTCGGAATTGAATTCCAATTTTTTCTTTAAAAACTTTTTGGAACTTAACAAAATTTCCAAAATTTCTGAATCAGTTCATCAATGGCAGACGCGATTGCGCAATACGCAATAAGCAAGACTTGAAAGTATGGGATTTGTAGTGTCTTTTTAGGCAACATACAGCAAAGAAAGGAAATAACAAAAAGCCAGCTCTGAGACCTTTTGGGGCCTTGTAAGCTGATTTCACAAGTTCGGTAAGGAGAGACTTGAAAGTATGGGATTTGTAGTATCTTTTTAAGCAACTCACAGCAAACAAAGAAAATAACAAACAGCTCTGCCCTTTTTGCCTTAGAAGCTGATTTCACAACTTTAGGAAGGAGAGTTTGTGTTCAAAGAGTGGCTTGAATTGATGGGAGAGCTAGTTTTTTTGAGGCAATGTGGCTAGTGGTTTAGCTATAGGATTGTTTAGTTGTAGATTCGTTATATAAAATGACAAACAAATGCTGGAGGGAGCCTGAGGATCTGTAAAATGGCAGGGGGCTATAGTAGGGTATGCCTATTCATCACTGCAATGTTCAATACATAGCAAAATCAAGTTTTGCTTTTTGGATTTTCCCTCAAACCATTTTGAGCTATGGTTGGTTGAATCTGAGGGTGCAGAACTTGTTGATACAGAGAGCTGTCTGTACTCTAAAAAATCACATTTACCTTTGCACTGCAGTTTGATTCCTGAAGAAGAGAAGGCTGAGAGGAGATATGATAGCCATGTATAAATATGTGAGAGGAAGCCACAGGGAGGAGGGAGCAAGCTTGTTTTCTGCTTCCTTGGAGACTAGGACGCGGAACAATGGCTTCAAACTACAAGAGAGGAGATTCCATCTGAACATGAGGAAGAACTTCCTGACTGTGAGAGCTGTTCAGCAGTGGAACTCTCTGCCCCGGAGTGTGGTGGAGGCTCCCTCTTTGGAAGCTTTTAAACAGGGGCTGGATGGCCATCTGTCAGGGGTGATTTGAATGCGATGTTCCTGCTTCTTGGCAGGGGGTTGGACTGGATGGCCCATGAGGTCTCTTCCAACTCTTTGATTCTATGATTCTATTTAAATTAAGTATTAAATTCAATACCAACAATTAGAATCTATGGCCTCATTGTGATGTCCCCAATTGTTTGCATGTTATAATTGAACTTTGCGCTTTATCCTGACAAATCTTTGTATTATAGCTCTAACAACCTCATCAAACTTAGAGTATGGATTCACTTTAAATCCAGTTCCTGCCTCTTGCAGAATTCTGGGGCTTATAGTTTAGGGTGGGGATTTTTAAACTGCTCAGCCAGACAGGTCCTGGGCTTCACTAAACTCCAAATCCCAGAATTCAGCACAAGGCGGAAACCGGATTTAAAGTGAATCCATGCTCTAGTGTGATGAGGCTGCTAGTTTGAAATTCAAAAGCTGATCTTGTTACAAGTCATCTTGTCTATACTTAACAGAGTGGACCTGAATTTACATGTATGAGTCGTGCTCCAAGAAATCATCTTGGGATGCATTCTGTTATCCAGGATTGCACTTTTCTAACTAAGTGGTTCCACAATACATTCCTAGGCTTTCTCTATATCTAGGCTAAAGAAAACATCTGAGAGTAACAGCAATATGGTTCTCTGGGTTGTTGTAAGTTTTTCAGGCTATATGGCCGTGTTCCAGAAGCATTCTCTCCTGATGTTTTGCCTGCATTTATGGCAGGCATCCTCAGAGGTTGTGAAGACCTCACAAACTCTGAGGATACCTGCCATAGATGCAGGAAAAACATCAGGAGAGAATGCTTCTGGAACACGACCATGCAGCCCGAAAACTTATAACAACCCAGTGATTCCAGCCATGAAAGCCTTTGACAAAACTATATGATTATCCCTTTGTTGGATGTACCTGGGGTCACCTATCCAAAAGTCAGAGCTTAGTTTAGCAAAAGTACTTTTGGGGACTACAACTCCCATGATTTTCCAGCTAGCATCGCAACTCACCTTCTTTCCTGGGGATGCTAGAAGTTTATTATAGTCTGCACTAACGATGGAAAGGATGTATTATGCAACAGATTACCTTAAATATTTTGGCATAGATTCTATGCTATGTTAATAAAATGGAAGAAAGCCCTTTACCTCTCCAGATACCTGTATCCCATCCCATGTTGTTCAGAACTGGCTTCTGATACACACAGTAAAGTCTTCTGGGAATTCAGGTGACTGAAGAACTAAGAAAACAATAAACTTTCCTTTGTGATAATTTCATGAGTTAACTTGTCTGGACATTCAATTTACATCTACAAGCAGCATGAAAATTGCTTCAGGTGGCAAAAACTAGGTGAGGTTTTATTTTTTTATCACTTTTTTGGCCAATGATATCTTGAATGTTAAAAAGAAAGGCTTAACACAAAGTGTACTTTGCTCCTTGCTGACAGACGAGATCAGTGTGGTTTCTCCATAGGAGTCAATATTTCTTATCTGCTATACAGCAATGATACATTTATGAAGCTGCCACACTGTAATAATGGTATTTGTTGAATATGTCATCAAACTGCTCTGCCAAACAGTTTTTCTTTCATTTTAAGGTTCACAATAATCTTTGAGTAAGTATCTGTGTGGGTTTATTCTGTTGGATATGTCCTTTCCGAGACCCTATTTTCTATGTGTATTATAACAAATCTCATCCACTCTCACATTTGCAACTGTACTTCTCAGTTTTCCTACTGCACATTTTCACACCTGCACATTGTTTGCCCACCTACACAAAAACAAACACATAGAAAGGGAGCTAAAAACAAAAATAATGTTTTTGCTATTACATAGTCAATCAGTGTAAGAAGAAAAAAATGGTGACTGGTGCCTTTGCAAAATAAATAAAAAATGAAGTGAGGAATAGTCCCTGATGTATCAGGATGGGTTCTTGACTTGCCCGTTCCACTTCTTAAATTAGTGACACCATAATCCAATGCAACTGGTGTCAGTGGAATAGAGAATCCTCTTTAAAGTATCTATCCAAAGCACCCTCAAACATATTCAGTGCCTTGGAAAGCTTTAGAGCAATTTCATAGCCCCAAAGACATTGAGGCCACTTCACAGCCAATATTGCAAAAGGCACAATCCCACTCAGTAATCACACAATATAAATAAATAGTGACATCTAGTAGATCCAAACACAAACACAGAATTACACACTCAGAGTTGGAAGTGACCACAAAGGCCATCTAGTCCATACTCCTGTCATGCAATAATATACAACTAAAGCAATGCTAAAAGATGCCATGCTAACCTATGTTTAAAGCACCTCATAGAATCATAGAATAATTTAGTTGGAAGAGACCGCATGGGCCATCCAATCCAACCCCCTGCCAAGAAGCAGAAGAATCGCATTCAAAGCACCCCGGACAGATGGCCATCCAGCCTCTGCTTAAAAGCCTCCAAAGAAGGAGCCTCCACCACACTCAGGAGCAGAGAGTTCCACTGCTGAACAGCTCTCACAGTTTGGAAGTTCTTCCTAATGTTCAGGTGGAATCTCCTTTCCTGTAGTTTGAAGCCATTGTTCCACATCCTAGTCTCCAGGGCAGCAGGAAAAAAAACTTTCTCCCTCTTCTATATGGCTTCCCCTCACATATTTATTCATGGCTCTCATCATGTCTCCCCTCAACCTTCTCTTCTGCAGGCTAAACATGCTCAGCTCTTTAAGCCGCTCCTCATAGGGCTTGTTCTCCAGACTCTTGACCATTTAGTCACCCTCCTCTGGACGTATTCCAGCTTGTCAACATCTTTTTGACATGTACTGCTGTTGAGCCAAATGTCCCCCATTCTGTATCTTTGCCAGGCCCGTAGCCAGGATTTCGTTTTGGGGGGGGGGTGGCTAATTTTTTTTCAGGGGGGTTTTGGGGGGGTGAGTTTCGGGGGGGGGGGTGTGAGTCTGAGTGAAAGAGGGTCTAGCCTAGCAAACCTTTTGTATCGTTACCCCCATGCATATGGGATATATTGAGTATGGTGATCAGATCATGATATGAATAAACATAACAGTTTAAATAATCCACCAGTAAGGCCTTTTCGCGAACCATGATGAGAATTTGGGGGGGGGGGGGGCTGAAGCCCCTCAAGACCCCCCCCCCCCCGGGCTACATGCCTGATCTTTGCATTTCATTTTTTTCTGCCTAAGTGGAGTATCTTGCATTTGTCACTGTTGAACTTCATTTTGTTAGTTTTGACCCATCAAGATTGTTTTGAATTCTGCTCCTGTCATCTGGAGTATTAGCTATCCCTCCCAATTTGGTGTCATCTGCAAACTTGATGATAATATCTTCTAACCCTTCATCTAAGTCATTAATAAAGATGTTGAACAGAACCAGGTCCAGGACAGAACCCTGCAGCACTCCACTCAAAAGAAAGTCTGAGACATATCATTCCATTGTTGAACTACCCTTCCAGTAAAGAGCTTCTTTCTAATATTCGTGGAATGTCTTTTTGTGTATTTTGAATCCATTGGCTAGTGTTCTAACCTTTGAGGCACCAAAAAAAAAAAAAAAGCTTTCTCCATCTTTGGGGCATTGTCATGAGGGAACTGCCATATGTAAATATGGAAATGTTGGAAATTATAACCAAGTAACTGTCAAAGAAAGAAATGTTATCTTTGTAGCTGCCTCCTTAGTCAGTAAAATGTAGAGTTTGCAACTCAATCCAGAAGTTAAACACTGTAGAAGTATATGGCATGAAGTGAGCTATCCCGCTGAGGGTCCTTCCAGACAGGCCCTATATCCCAGGATTTGATCCCAGGTTTTCTGTTTATCCCAGATTATCTGGCAGTGTAGACTCATATAATCCAGTTTAAAGCAGAAAACCTGGGATCAGATCTTGGGATATAGGGCCTGTCTGGAAGGGCCCTGAGGTTACAGGGAAGCCATCTGTTGTTTGTTCCAGGACTGAACTGTAGCCGCCATGCAATGTAAACTTTAACTGGCAATTTAAAAAAATCGCATTTCTGGAATTGAAAAACATTTTAGGGTGAGTCACTAGACCAAAATGTAGGATCAAAGGTGACCACGATGTTTGTGTAGTCTACCAAACAATCTGAACACTACGGCTCGAACCTTTAATTTGTTACTAGCTTTGCAAAATTAGCCTTCCAGTATGGTTTATGCATTGAGCTTTAACTCCTCTGAGGCTTTTCTCTCCTACAAAGGATAAATGCAGTGTGCATATAGCACTGTGTAATTGAATTTCTTAGCTTTCTACTTTGTCCCATTTTGAGTTCATGGCTGGTAACATGAGCCTGTGCCGAAGCTTATGCAATTAAAGGCATCACATATTGCTCTCCTGCTAATGCTGCCTAAATGTTATTTCTCTCCATCTGCTGTTTCCCCCATCTAGAGTAAGATTCCTTGTTTTGGTTTTAAATGAGAGCTAGGAGCTCTACATCTCTCCAGATGTTGTTGAACTCCAACTCACAGCTTGGTTGACTGTTGGCTGCATTGTTTGGTTCTGACATGACATGGAATTCAGCGACATCTGGAAGGATGCATATTAATCTTCTGTTGAAATGTTTGTTTGTTGAAATCACTGACTATTCTGGGAATTCTTTGGGGTTGGATAAGGGGAAAGAATTATATTACAAAAAATAAGAATAAGAAAACTGCTAGTTCTTCCTAGAACAGACCCATTAAATCAATGGGATTTGTGGAAGTGTTGACTTGGCATTGAACAACAGTTGATTCAGTAACAGGCCTGCTCTAGCTAGGACTAGCAAATGTGTTGTTCTCTCTCTCTCACACACACACACACACAGGCAAACACATTCATTCTGTGCATTCATAAATTTAATGACTTTTAATTTATATATATATATATATATATATATATATATATATATATATATAGTGTGTTTTTATAAAATTGTGAGTGTGTGTTTACCCAGCCAGTTTTAAGCATGCTTTTTAAACTCACACCTTTAATCTCTGTCCTGTGCATTTAATATGTATTTTCTGAAAATATATATTAATATGTATCTTTTATAGAACTATATTTTAATGTGGTTTTAGGAATTTTGCAATATTTTTGTGTCTGATTGTGCTGTGCCAAAAGAGAAGCAGGTAAAAAAAGGAGAAAAAGTTGCTTATTATCATTATTGTTGTTGTGGCTCAGCATCTTGACAGTGAAGCTGCTACCGGTTGTAGGAGAAGGAGGAGTGATGCTGAGTCAGAGATGGATCAGCGTCAGCTGAAGTGTATTCAAGATATATTCTTGGCACCTAGCGACATGGAAGATTTTGCAGGGTTTGGACCCGTAGATCTGGAAGAAGGGGATTACCGGGGAGTAAAGCGGGTTGCCAATGAGTCTGATAGTGATGAGGAAACTTTGAGTAAATGGCTTAAAGATACAGCTGACAATTCCAGTGCAGATGAACTGGAAGCCAGTAATGAGGAGATGGAGGAGGAATTGGACTGGACTCGGGTTAGGGAAATTCAGGACATATACGATCAACCCACGTCCAGTGACGAGTTTGAGGGATTCCAAAATACATGGCAGGAAGGTACATCTTGGCAGGATCCTGGATTAGATCAACGATGGCAGCGTTGGCGAGGTAACGAGCCAGCAGCTGAGGGAGATGACCCAGATGATAGCGGTGATAGCCAATCAAGCGATAGTGACTGCTAATAAAAATGGGAGCTCTGGGATGTGTAGCTTTGCAGAGGACAAAGTGTTTTATCCGGTGTTTGTGATGCCTAACCTCTGTTTGGGTCCTGGGTTTCCAGTTATTGTGTCTTCTTGTGCCTTGACTTCGGATTGGACTATGTGAGTGACTTCTCCTTGCCCCTGACTTTGGAAATGTTCCTGGACCATGCAACTGCTTTCTGGACTTTGTTTACCGCTCTTGCCTGTGTATGACCAAGGACCGTTTGACTCCGTGTTTATCAATGCCAGCCAGCGTTTGCTCCTGCTTTCCTTTTTCCCTTAGTTTGAGTCCTGGGATAATCTGGCCTTTCTCCCTCCTTTGTTTACTTGCCTGAAGGCCTTTTGTTTTGTTAACTAGCACTGCTGTTCAAGTGCTGTTAGTCTACCAGAGACTCATTAAAGACTTTTGTTAACCCTTAAACTGCTGTGTGAGACAATCTTTGGTGCCCAGTCACAACAATTATTCATGAAAGTTTTCATATGTTTTTATTTGTTCATATTTTAATTTTCTTTAGGTCACCTAGAGGTTCATAATATTGGGGGAAAGGCAGGAAAAAGGAAGAGGAGGAGGAGGAAGAAGATAATTGCAGGCTCAATGGAAATCTCTAAATATATACTGTATATATACACTATGCTGATAGTTGGAGAGGATTCTCTGCTGCTGTATTGGCCTTCAATAGCAGGGGGAGCATTAGGCTTGGGTCCAAATCAGGTTGAAAGAAAATGATTTGTAATATTTGGTGGTCCATTTTATATAATCTCTGAAAACAGAATGGGGAGGAGAGAACCGCAAAGCCCGGCAAAATGGAGTAAGGTAGCCGGATTTTATTGACTCTTGGAGAGGATGGGGTTAATTCTGCAATATACTTGAGGCAGGGGTCTGCCGTGGGGCTCCTGGAGAAGATGGGATTATTGCAGCGTCTTTTTCTCCTTCCCCACCAGCAGTAGCATCCATCCATTTTTATAGTTTCCTAGGCTCCTCCTCCAGAGAGAGGGCCCTGCTGGGAACTCACTTTCCCAGCAGCACTTGCATGGGGTGGGCATTAAAAAGTCTCTGGGTTCCTCTTGAAGCATGATGGAAGTTGAAGTTTCTCTCTCTCCCTATTTCTCTGCCAATAAAAGCCTGGTTGTGTCCATGCTCTGATTGGCTGAGAATGGATACAACTGGCGACTACAATTCCCAGAACTCTCTCTTGTAGTTTGTTTTATTTTTTAAAATGTTATGGTTAAAACTTAAAATAATTCTAAAAAAATCAGTAGATTGGCAAATTGTTTGGAAACTTGGTAGGCCTGGAGTTGTAAATGGGGTTTATAACTGATGTTGGTTTCATGTAACTAGGACTTAAAATGAATGAGGACTGAGTCTTTATAAAGTTTTGCATTGTAGCCAATGGGCCAAATCTTTGCAGAATGAAAATGGCAACACCCCTTCCCGATTTGAGTAACTTCCCGGTAAACAAACTGAGGGGCTAGCCAACAATGAACCCCAAAACGGCATGTCTTTTGGGCAAATTGCACACCCCTAGAAAGCTCCACTCTTGGAAAATACCTTTTTTACCATGTTGGTTGTGAAATGAGCTCTAAATATGGCCACAATGACTACAAAACTTTGGCACATCTTGTCCAAAATGTAACTGTTGCAAGCTCTACTCCCCTTGCTCCCATGGTCTTGGGCATCCCATTATATTAAAAAATCTTTGAGGAGATTTTCAAAAATGGATTAAATCTGTCTTTGGATTTGATTGCTCCAAAGTTAATCTATTTTCCTATACCTTTAATAGGGTATGGGGCAATTTATTCCTACAAACAAACCTGCTGTGCCAGGGACAATGGGGGTGGAATACTTTCTCCTCATCTTTGGTCTTTTTTGAAGTAATACATTTATTTAGGGCTCTTTTACCCCACATACCACTTTTATTCTACTAACTGGAATGGGTAGATCCTATGGAATCCTAGGATTTGTAGTTTTAACACTTAGGCCCAGTACTCCTCTCCAAACTGCAGATCTCGGGATTCCATAAGGTGTTGCCATGACAAAGAAAGCATAATACTGTAATTGGCAGTGCAAAAGGGTCTTTGGTTTCTCTCCCACCATACCAGGTACCACGTCTGACTTCTCTGTAAGCAATTATCATTTGGAAAACCAGCATCTCCTAAGCCATTTAGAAGTGTGTCCCTTTTTGGAGGTTAATCGGAATTCATATTATTTGGAATAATCATAACCTTTTGAAAAAGCATGACCTTCATGAGAAGAGTTAAAAATTTGCTTGAGTCAGCCTTCTCTTTAGTGGTAAATATTCACTAGCATTCATGCAAGGCAAATTAGGCTTCTCAGAT
Organism: Anolis sagrei; assembly: GCF_037176765.1. Taxonomy (NCBI): domain Eukaryota; kingdom Metazoa; phylum Chordata; class Lepidosauria; order Squamata; family Anolidae; genus Anolis; species Anolis sagrei. Next base: position 278,224,717 of record NC_090022.1, read on the forward strand.
GTTAAACTGATATCCCTGGTTATCTCTTTGAACTGTTAGGAACAAAGATATGCCAATGCAAAAAAAAATTCTATAGCAGATCTTCAGAAGTGTTACTTCAGTTGCCCCAAAAAATCTACTCTCCCATAAAATATATTGCTTTTAAATCATGCTCTCAAGAGACCAAAAATAAGAAGTCTCTGTTAAAAGTTAACATAGTTGATTTACTTACAAACTCCATGTATTCATCATACAGGTACATTGCTTATTGGTTGAGAGTTTAAACAGTAAGTCCTTGAAGCATTCTGTTTCAGTCTCTTCTGTGTTGCATACAGACAAACACTCTCTTCAGTCTAAAACATTACTGAGCATTGACTCAATATAAACTGATTACTCACTGCAGCATACTGTACTATACTCAACTGACTTCTTATATCAACATCAACTATACTTCTAATGCAAACTGACTCATACTGTCTTCTAAAATGGAGTCTCCATCTGAAAGTCCCAGATCTGGGTCACATGGTCTGTAGCCCCTCCCACAACCTCAAACGACATAGAGTTAAGGGAAAACTTCATACCAATATATACATGCAATATAGTAAGTAATCCCAATTATATACATAAAAATAACTAGTGTAGGAGGCTTGTAGAAGGTTTCTATTTCCAACATTCCTAACCTTGGATCCTTCAAATGTTTTGGACCACAGCTTCCAGAATTCCTGTTGGCCATGTTGGATGGGGCCTCTTGAAAATGAAGTCCAAAACATGAGGTGCAACAAATTTTAAGAACTGCTACTGTAAAGTATTTCTGCAACTACAGTAATAGTTAGCAAAAACAAGTTGACTTTCACAAGCAACTAAAGGATGTAGAAATGGAGGAGATCAGGTACACTGGAAATCCCCGCTCCAGACTCTTGGATCTTTCTTGGATCAGAGGAACAGATATTTGCAATAGCAGCCAAGTCTGAAAATATTTCATGTTATTCTGTTAAACAACCCTCTTTGGTGGATTCCAACAATCCTTGGAAATGCCTAGGGGGATTTCCAGTGAGAGTTAGGATGTATTTCTGATTGAAGATCTACAGGATGTTTACTTGTATCACATAATAAATAAATAAGCAAAGATCAAAGGAGCTCAAACAAAAGCAAAGTAGAAAATTTTCACTTATAAAAGACCTTTATTGTACACACATCTTCATCACGGTTCCTGTCTGCCAGGTAATATTTTTAATGCCAACCTTTCCTGTAACGGTTCTTTACATTTTGTTTCTGGAGCCGTGTTAATATTTTATTCAATGGCAAACAGAAACAAAAAGAATCAGTTTGTTAATCAAACCATATAGATTTTCTTTTTAAAATAAGCAATTCTGTATATTACAGACATGTCCCAACTGATATAAAGCACATTTAAATCCTTATTGATTTAGAAAGGAAAGATTTAAGCATGTATTTCAATGGCCCACTGAAATCCAGTGGGATTTAAAAAGCACTTTATTTTACCTGGAATCTGCCTTTGTTATTTATTATGTAATTGCACATAGTACACCCAAGACTGTAATGTTTTAAAACTAAAGTTTTCCCAAAAAAATAATCCTGAATGCAGGGTCAATGAGTGAAATATTAAATCTTAAGATGTCTCAAAGCCCACAGCACCTCAAGAGTCTGCTTGGGCACATCAGGAACAACATACTCGACTAAATAGGCCTTTGGTTTGAGCCAACAGGGCTCTTTTAACATTCTTAAGTTGTTCAGAGACTCTTGAACTTAGATAGCTGCAAGCTGGCTACAAAGATGTGTGGGATGTTGTGGCACCAAGCCAATCTTGTCATTAGAAGAGATGAGCAAGCCATTTAAATCCCTTCCTAAAACCACACACAATAAAGTGAAGGAGCAAATCTTGAATGATGGATTCAAATAGAGAAGTAGTTGCTATGTTGATGACAAAGGAATGGCACCAAAGAGGGTGAACCCTTTGAGGTGAATTGTGAGGGCTGTGACTTCCATTTATATTCATTCAGGGCCTTCTGAAGGTTTGTATTGGTTCCCTATTTCTGCCTCGACTTCTGATAGTCATTAGAGATGTTCGAAGCCAGATACGAATGGTAGGCAATGGGAGTAATAATGACCAGTGGGAGATATGCCCTTTGAAAAGCTAAGAAAAACAGTTCATTTTATTGATGGTTTAATTACATTTGTAATGTTTATATGAAATGAATATTTTAAACTATGTTTGTATTAGTGGTTGTAAGATGCATTGAATTTCAAACTGGGAAGAATGTAGGATAAGAGAAGAAGAAGATGAGGAGGAGGAGGAGGCATGGAGTACATTCGTGCCTATTCCCATATCTGGATATCTTCCAGCTGGGCAGCTATCAGAATGTCCTCACATCAGCCTATGATTATTGACTGGCAGGACCATTGATAAGCATATCTCTATCACACAAAGAACTAATTTGCCTTCTCAAGATCTAGATGTTGAGTTCAGATCTACCCACTTGGGCTTTGTACAGCTTTAGACTTGAGGGTCAGGAGGGCAGATTTAATAGTCTCTCAAAGTTTTTCCCTCTCTAGCCTTCCTGTCTTGTGAGTCCCAACCTGCATTGTCTCTGTCTCTCATGTTACTGGACTTGCCTGGGACAGATGAGCAATTCCTTTGGTCTAGCACACATCCTTCTGCCCAACAGGTTTTTTTTCTGAGCTAATGGAGTGCATCTGAGATTTGGTGATGACATCACCCAGGACATTGATTTCTGCATGACTTCATTTTCCACACTGATTTGCAAGGCAGCTCACAATTTCATGGCTGCCATCAAAAACATGGAGCAGGAAAACAACATCTCGATTATGATCTTGAGTACTGAGCAGAAGGAAGGAAGTCCATAGACCCCATTATTATTGTTACATCACATTCTATTGATGTTAAGAATAGGTGATCTGTTAGGATGTTTTAAAAAAAAGTACCTAAAGAAGGATGCAATTTAATGGATTCCTGAGGGATTTGGGGATGTTACCACTGGTGAGCATTGAATTGTGACTCTGGAGGCTAGGTTTTATTCCCTTGCTTGGCCATGAACCCCACTGGATGACCTGGAATGAGTAATGCACTCTCAACCCCAGAAAATCCTGTGATAGGTTGCCGTAAGTCCAAAATGACTTATAGCCACACAACAACAACAACAACAACAACAACAACAACAACAACAACAGCAACATTTTCAAAACCGTGGTCTCGCAAGAACATGCAGAGATGACCAGGAGAGTTAGCACAGTAGTTCCTTAGTGTCTTCTTCCTTTAGGTAATATCAGTTCAGCACAGTGGAACTGAGGGCAATGTAGCAAAAAGGAAGGTAGTTTGAACCTAGATGAATGCAGATTCATGCTGAACATGCCCTAACACAGGCCGTAGCTGATTATGATTACTGTAGCTGTGCTGATGCAAGTATTTCTATTCTAACATTGTAGCATCTTTACTGTGTCACCATGCAAAGCTTTAACCTGATGATTCAAGGTCTTTCTACAAAATGATCATAAGAAAGATATCATTTAGTCATTGTTGTGATCACTTGCAGGGTAGTTTGAAAATAAAGTAACAAAATGTTCAGCTCAAATAATTAGTGACTTTATTCACTGGGGGATCCTGGGAATACAAGTCCAAAAAACTAACATTTCCAAACTCTAATTTGGAAATGATTTGGACTGAATATAAATAATGCAAGAAGACACCCTTGGTATATTGTAGTTGTATCTGCATTTTCCTTTAGCACTGAGCACTTGTAAACAAAATAAAAACAAAGCATTAATATGGGAACTACAACTGGCCTACCATATCCATGGATTCTGCATTCACTGATTCCACCATAAGTAGATTGGAAATATTTTTTTAATCCAAAAACACTTATTTTTGCCATTTAACATAAGGGATGCCATTTTTACTCCACCACTGAATATAACAGAATTGGAAATTCCATGAATTTTGGTATCCATAGTGTTTGTGTGCGTGCATTTGAATCAAATCCCAGCAGATACCAAGGGCCTGCTGTACCTTTGCATTTTTGTTGGTATTACTAGCTCAAAACTTTGTTAGCAGTTTTTGGTTTGTGACTTTCCTCTATTAACTTGTCTTTCATCTTACCTGGAATGTATAACAACTAAATAACTAAATGTAGAAGAAGACCAACCAAAATAGAACACTGTGTACACTGATAAAGATGAACATGTATCGCCGGAAATGTTCCCACAGAGCAATAATACCAAATGTTCAAGTGTAGGCTTAACCAAGAACTTTTTTCTTAACATAGCTTGTTAATCAACAAAAATGTGCTTGTTTAATGAAGAAACTGTTCTATCTTATCTACAGAAGGTCCTACAATGATATTAAGTAAGACCAGAGCTTTAAGTTATTGCCTGCATATTTAACAGTTGTGCAAGTTAAAAATTATACAAAGCAAATATTGAATGCCTCTAATTATTAACACAGTTTCAGAAACATAACTATCTTATCTGTTTAAATCAGATGTTGTAGTTCAGTTGTGAAAGACCACAGGCAATACACTTGTAGTGTGGATAACTTGCTAATTCCAGTTAACATGTGGCAACTCTACAAATATGTCCACAAATAATTATATGTGAGACATGCATATAGCCTTCAAGAGTGAGCTTGCTGCAGACTTACTAAAACTACCTATGTAACAACAACAACAACAACAACAACAACAACAACAACAACATCTTACTCGCCTCTCCTCATGGCTTGAGGATACATAGATACATATGAAAACATATTTCTATAAAGTGCATTAAATACACAGGACAGAGATTAAACATGGGACACAAGTTTAAAATGAATGTTTAAAATTGGATGGACAGGCCTTCTAGAAGAAATGGGTAGTTTTTAAGATGTATCCAGCTTGAGAAGTAGCTGTGCTACCATTTCAGGAACTTGGGCGGATTACAATGTACATATACAGGCAAACATTCAATGTCTTAGACCAGGGGTTCTCAAACTTTTTAAACAGAGGGCCAGGTTACAGTCCCTCAAACTGCTGGAAGGCTGTATTATAATTCGGAAAAAATGAATGAATTCCTATGCACACTGCACATATCTTATTTGTAGTGCAAAAACACTTAAAAACAATACAATAATTAAAATGAAGATTTTTTTTAACAAATATAAACTTATCAGTATTTCAATGGGAAGTGTAGGCCTGCTTTTGGCTAATGAGATAGGATTGTTGTTGTTGTTGTTGTTGTTGTGTGCTTTCAAGTCATTTCAGACTTAGGTTGACCCTGAGCAAGGGCCGGGTAAATGACCTTGGAGGGCTGTATCCGGCCCCCGGCCCATAGTTTGAGGACCCCTGCCTTAGACACACAACACATATAGACAGACAGGGGAGCTGTCGCTTCACCATCCATCTGCAACACTGATGAAGTACTTCCTCATTCCCCACATGCTCGCTGATCTTTATGGCCTCATAAATTAGTTAAATTTGCCTCCCCACAAAGTGGTACCTAAATTTCCTACTTGACAGATGCAACTGTCTTTTGGGCTGCAAAGGTTGACAACAAGCTACACAAATTTGGTTGGAATACCTGGCCTGGCTTCGAACTCATGACCTTTCGGTCAGTAGTGATCTTAATGCAGCTAACATCCAACCAGCTGCGCCAAAGTCCCGGTGCAACAGATCTTGGAAAGATATGTTTTCAGGGTGAATCTAGTTATAAGGACATAAGCAGATGCTTTTTCAATTCCCACTCCAGAAACAATGGAAAGGTCATGATAAGGGTGCTATCACAGTGAAACAGTTGAACCTTGGATGTGGTAACACAGCAGAGTTTTGCATGCAGGACCCCTACCTACACATGGCCATGAACGATCCCATGCCATGTATAAGACAAAACGAAAAACTGGAAAAATAAATCTCAAATAATAATGGGATCTTTCAGCAACCCTCCTCTTTCACTTTTCACTTCAAGAATTAATTTATATTCCATATTTCAGATCTTCCTAATTCTTTGGTGAGCATAAAAGTTAACCTAAAATAACTAACTTCATCTTTTTTTTTTAAGAGAATGTCACATTCTGTTGATCTGGTAAATGATAACAAAGGGAAAAGAATCCATTAATATCAGAGCTAATCACTACCTCTGCTGAGTGGAAATGGCTAATGTATCATCCATATGCTTTAGCATCTCTTGTGTGCTTATGCCTGATTACACACATTAACTGTGTTTGCAAACCGGATATTGGAGCATCCTCTTTAAAACAAACTAATTGACCTATCCAAGCAGCAATCAAGCCAATAAAGGAGAGTATGAGATGAATGCGAAGTGATTCAGGGTGGAAAAAAATCACAGCTCAATTTTTCTAAAGTAAAGCTCTCTCACCTCAGTTCCATTTATCCCTTTATGCAAAATGGGATTTTAAAGACCAAATGCCATGATTTTGCTTGTTCTAGGACTTGTACATTCTAATTAGTCAGTTAGCCTCCACTCTGTTATTCTAGGGTATACAGTATCTAGTACATTTGATTTGTTTTCATTTTTTTTTAAAAAAATAGGGGAGTAATGCATACAATGCATATTTCCATTGGTAAAATTATTTCACTCTTGTAATGCAAACTGTACTTCAGGGAATGAGAAATATAAGTATACTAGTTTCGCTACCCAGTGGTGCTCAAGTTATTTGAAAAAGGTATTGTTTGTTTTGGGGCGTCAAGTAATATCATTTAGTTAATTAGTAATAATTAGTATAAGGAAAAAGCCAGGCTTCGATTTCATTTTTGATAAATGCTCCCATTAGAAAACACATAATGATGTGGGTGAACTACAGTTCCCAGGATCATGGGTCAATCCTCCCCAAACCAGGCCTGTATGCACAGTTGGCCATGTTGGGTGCGTCTGCCAAGCTTGATCCAGATCTGTCGTCAACTGGGTTCAGTGCTCTCTGGATAAGGGTAAACCACAACTCCCATATGCCAAGGGCAGTCACCCCCAAATCCTGCAAGTATTTACACTTGGCCTCAGCCTCCCAAACCCCTCCAATCTGTTCAGTTGTTGATCAATTCCTTTGTGTTTGCTATGCTATAGGAAAGGGTAGGAAAGAGTTACGGGACAGTGGGCGGGGTCATGCAAATTCCACACAAGGAACCCTGGGATGCCTGCCTGTGGTGGAGGAAACATGTCAAATCTAGGTTGAAATTCTCCCCAAATGAAACCATTTGTTGAGAGGTGGGCCATAGTGCTTGGGGAGGACATTGGCAAGAGTTGGGCTACATGTTCATGATGCTCACTGTAACCTGCAATGTGATTGGCGGGACTGCCTTTGGAAGCTTTTTAGCACTTAGAACTACAACCTGTTTGTGGGGGACAGGCTGTCTATGTAAGCAGACACCTTCGCCACATACGCACATAACACATTTTTCACTTTTATTATGTGTATAGATTTTTCAAGGATAATGTCTTTAAACTACCATAGTGCTTCACAGCTGTGAGTCATGGCCACCAATAGCTAGCGCCTTTCATGGAATAGAGGCAATGAATCCACTTAGGTCTTAATTCTCTCCTATTGTAAACCTGCATAATCTACCCCATACACTAAGGTCCTCTGTGGGCCATTTAGGTTATTCAACCAGGAGTAGGTAATCAAGTGTCACCTAAAGGACTTTTTCTTCAGCTGCCCCTAGACTGGAACCTCCTTTTGAGGGACATTAGAAAGATGAACATGCTCTCTGAATTAAAAATATCAATACAGACCAGTCTCTTCTTGCAGGTCTATTCAGATGATTTTTAAATTATACATTTAAAATTAGAATTTTTAAAATACAAATTGATTTTTTAAAAATATGTATTAGTCTTGCATGTTCTTTTAAACTGATGATATGTATTTTAATAAGTGTATATGTGTTGCCTGATGTGTTTTAATCTATTGTTTCTCTCCACTTTGATCTATAGAGAAATTCAAATAAGAAATAAATGTTGCTGCTTTTGTTGTTAAATGAGCTATCCAAGTGCTGAACACAACCCCCCAATAGGTTCAGTACATTGGATAGCTATTATGAAGGCCAAAACAAAGAAAGTTCACAGTGAAGTTCCCATACCATTGACATGGAAGCCCTCAGCCACTGCTGACTTCAGTTATAGTCACTTTGTGTATAAGAGCCATTAAAAAAAGATGTCATACCAGATCATGAGAGAACATGATTTGGAAATCTTGTGTCTCCAATATTTCAAGAATTTTTTGAGAGAAATGAGACCCTGAAAAGCCATTGTCCAAGCAAAGCATGGAAAAACTATATTATTTGGACTAAAACACCTAGAGTCCCTTGGCCAGTATGGCTTCTAATGGTGATAGCTTGAGTATTGTTCAAGGTGTAGTCTAACAAAGTACATTTTCAAAGTTCTGGATTTGAGTTGAGATGACCAAATATGCTGATGTGTTGACATTGGGAATCAAGTTGGCTCTGCCATTAAAACATGTGATGAAGTTATCTCAGGAAGCTCATCCTGGAGAGTAGCAGCAAGAGGTGACAGGAGATTATCACATCACAGACTACCTATCTCATGTCCAGCTAGGCTGTCCCTTATAGGTATAGACAGAGGATGTTTAGGTGCTATTGCCCATACTGAAAGAGAAATCAGTGGTTGGTCCAGTTGGATGTTGTACATAGAATTGAAAGGGGTCCCATTTTTTTACTTTGTCTCAGGAAGTCAATATAAGGGGTCAGTTCAATTCGCTCTGCTTAAGAAAGAGGTCTGAGACTTCACAAAAGGCAGAGGCATACTGAATCCCAAGAGGAGTTACTTTACTGCTGCTAATGGACTTTACATCTTATTGTCCTTTGTCTTGGTCCCCACAAGGCCAAGAGAAAGTGGCCTTTGCCCACATTGAGATCCCTCCAGAAGAACTGATACAAAATGTTAGGCTGTGATTCTACCACAATCACATTTATTTTCTCGTGTATGATTTTGTAATGTCTATTCCCTGATAAAGTTAATAGAGCTCCTAACATTTAAAATTTTGTGCATTTTGGTTGGCCAATAAAGGAATCTCCTTTTTTGTGGATTTTGTTTATTTTGCTGGGTGCCCAACAAAGCTACTCCTGAATATGTTATGCATGCTCATCAGCTATCTCTCTACCTCATTTCTCTTACATTCAAAATCTCGGGTAAACATTTTATTATGCTTTGATTAAAATTTGATAGGTCTACTAGAGCAGACAGAATTGCTCTTATGGCTCCATATGGCCATCAGTTTGCTATTAATGCTGCAGCGCGGAATGCATGATAGAGAAAGTTAAGCAAAACTACGTATTATTGTGAGAAGTAGGTATCAGTAAATATTAGTAGATTCATGCATACGAATAGAAAGCAGTATAGTGAGACAGATACAACCCTGGGTTCTATTGTGTTATCCTAACTGAATAGATTTACTGAGTTGGAATTAATAATGGCTCACTACTATGGAATCTTAGGAATTACAGTTTTACAAGATCTTTAGCTAACGTGCTGATGTCTCACCAAACTACAAATCTCAGGATTCCATAGCATTATGCCATGACAGTTAAAGTGCTGTCAAACTGCATTAATTCTGCAGTGTGGGTGCACCCAAAGCCCTTAGAGAAAAATCTGTAAGAAGATAAAATTTATTTATTTATTTATTTATTTAAAAGTTTTATATACCGGCCTTCTCACCTCTCTTGAGGGACTCAGACCAGTTTCCAACCATAATATCACATACAGTTAATAAAAACATAATTCATTTTACACTAAAACATTAAAACAGCAATTACATTCAATAACTACAATGGTCAGTCGTCACACTAACTCGTTGTTCATCATCCTCCATCCATATCTGGCTCACTCGTCGAATGCCTGTCTCCATACCCAAGTAAATAGGGTAAATAGGAAACTCCTGTATTGTGGCATTGCCAGTTTTCTCAGTTAACCAAGCAGCCTGCTGCGGAAGAAGCAAGATCTTTTGTATCTTCATTTTATTTGAAGGCGTACACAATGTACACAGACTATGTTTCATTGCACAAAATTGCTGTAAAATATTGCATAAAATTACTTTCAGGCTGTGTTCATAATGTGTATATGAGACATAGGTGAACTTTGAGTTAAGATTTGGGCCCCATCTCAATAATAATAATAATAATAATAATAATACCCTTTATTTATATTCCGCTTTATCTCCCTGGAGGGACTCAGAGCGGATTATAATACACATATGAGGTGAACTTTTTGCACACAGAGAAAAATGACATCTAACACAGAAAAAGGTAAAGGCATTCCCCTTTTTTCCATCTCTGTTGCCTGGAGGTGATGCTCAACTCCAGCCATGGGGAGGTGCACTTGTTCAATTTTTCCGTGCCGAGGAGCCTATTGTCCATAGACATCTCCGACTGTGTAGCCAGCATGTCTGCATAACTGTATGGGGCGCCTTTTTACCTTTCCACCAAGGCAGTACCTACTGATCTACTTGCGTTGCATGATTTTGAACTGTTAGGTTGGCAGAAGCTCACCCCGACTCGCAGCTTTGAACTGTCAGCCTTCTAGTCAGCAGATTTCCTGTAGCTAGCGGTTTTATTCGCTGTCCTACCATCATTATGTATGTACATGCAGGAATTCAATAACAATAACAATAACAACAACAACAACAACAAGACTCTGGTACAAGCCAGTAAAGGTGGTCCCAGTGGTGATCAGCACACTGGGTGCAATGCCTAAAGACCTTGGCCTGCACTTAAAAACAATTAGCACTGACAAAATTACCATCTGTCAGCTGCAAAAGGCCACCCTACTTGGATCTGCATGCATTATTCGCCGATATATCATACAGTCCTAGACACTTGGGAAGTGTCCAATGTGTGATCAAATACAAAAGCCAGCACAGTGATCTTGTTTGCTGTGTACTAATCTTGCTGTGCGTCAATTAATAAGGCCGATATGCAAGATGTCTCTGGCCCCAAGCATTTTGGATGAGAAATATTCAACTTGCAGCCATTTGCAGTTGCTAACAGGAAATAAACACAATTCAAGCAAGCAAGGCAATAGCTGAGACATTTTAACACTCACTGGAGAATTAGACAGACAAAGGGCTACTCAGTGGGTGACAGTGTTAACTGTAGGGCTTTGTTACAGCTCAAGTGTGTCCTAACAGCAGCTGTTTTACTTCCACCTACAAAAAAACGAAGAATTGCTGGAGAAAATTGGTGTTCAGAAATGTTTGTTTACAGGATTATAATTGCCAGAGACCACAACCAGACCATATTGTAAATGCTTATTAGTCCAATAAGTAAACATTCCAACTTCTGGAAAAAACAAAACAGAATATTGAGCATTTTCCTAATATTTACAACACAGTCTAAGTAGGAATGAATGGAATTGTTACAAATGTGGCCTTGGCTTTTAAAAATGAGAACAAATTGCTTATTAGGAAAAGGCAAACAAATGCTTCCAAAACTGGGTAAGTTGCCTTTAAAGAAGTCCTTACTTTTATGTTGGGGCCCATAATGATGGTGGTGGTGGTAGTGATGATGATCCCCAACATAAAAGCAAGGACGACTTGGATCAAACATTGCATTTGCCCATATGAATGCCAAATAGCACAATTGAAGTACTAGTCAATGTGTTTCTTTGGAAAAGAGTCAGCTGCATAGTAGACATTCCATGCATTTGAAAAGCAGGGGCGGTGGGTGGGAGGAAAAGAAGTCCTGCCAAACAAACATTAGCAAACGGACAGAAAACTGTGGAGACAATAAAAAGAGGCAGAAGAGATAAGCAGGGTGAGGCAGAGCTGTAAAGAACTTTAAAGGTGAAGGTCTGAACTTAAGATGATAAATCAAGAGGAGTCCGTGTAGTGGACAGGCATTCTGGTTTCTTCCCCTGTAGTAAGCGAACCAGCAGAGGGGTGGGGAAAGAACTGTGTGTTGACACTAGGACATCCGTCAGTTTTGAAATGCAAGGCATGCAGCTTTCCTACACAATAGACAGCACAGACTAACCTTATTTATTTATTTATTTACAACATTTCTACACACACTCGGGGGCGGGGGGGGGGGGGACTCAGAGCGGCTAACACAGCAACAATTTGATGCCACAATATCAAAACAACAATATAAGATCATAAATACATAATAAATTAAAACAATAACAGTTATATAATCACATAATCACATGGCCATTCCAATTATCATAATAGTTGAATGATCCAGTTGAATATCCAAAGTGTTTCTGTGCCCGCTAACCGAAAGCCTGGTTCCAAAACCACAATTTTTTTTCCTAAAGGAAAAGAGGGAGGATGCTGATCTAATCTCGTTGAAGAGTGAATTCCACAAGCGGGGCGTCACCACTGAGAAGGCCCTGTCCCTCATCCCCACCAGACGCGTTTGCGAGGCCGGTGGGACCGAGAGCAGGACCTTCTTTTTCTCATTGATTTATATGGGTGAGAACCAGAGTGCTACAGTGAGACACACAATTCAAATCCTCACTCAACCTTGAAACCCACTGGATGACCTTGGACATTTCAGACTCTCACAGCCTCAGAGGAAGACAATGGTTCAAGTTGTTGTGACAATGATTTGGGTTTGCATTGGCTCAGTTGGAAGTGCCTGAATTAATAATGAGTTGCTTTTAGGACAGTCAAAAATCGGTTATGTCTCTTTTCTTTTTCACCTTCTTTTTATAGAATAGAATCATAGAATCATAGAGTTGGAAGAGACCTCATGGACCACCCAGTCCAACCCCCTGATAAGAAACAGGAAAATTGCATTCAAAGAACCCCCAACAGATGGCCATCCAGCCTCTGTTTTGCAGGAAAAGAGTTTGTTACTCTGGAAGGACTGATAATAAGCCAACTAATGAAAGGGGGTTTGGAGTGCTATGTTGTATTGTTATGCTTTTCAATTCTTTTTTTAAACTCCATTTAAAATATGAAAAATAGTTGCAATATGCTTTAATGTTTTAATTTTTATGGGCTTTCCTGAGTCCCAGGCTTTTAGGAATAAAGACCATATGTGTGTGTGTGTGTGTGTGTGTGTGTGTGTGTGTGTATGTATTCCCACAAATAAACAAATGATGCATTTGTGGTGAGTGATTGAAATGAGAACTTTCCTAAACTAATATTAAGAGAGAAGGCATGATTTAAGTGTGTTATTGAAGGCAATCAACACTCAGAAAACTGGGGAATTCCAGTCAGGACCACCAAATACCTCCCAAAAAAAGGTCTCCCCCAGGAAGGAAGCATCCGGGCTTTGAAGCTGCAAGGCCATTCAATACTAATCAAGGCAGTCAATTGCAACATTCACACTTGCCTCAAGCAGACAAGAGTTCTTTCTCCCACCCTGGATATTCCACAGATATATAAACCCATTTGCCTAGTTTCCAGCAGACCTCACAACCTCTGAGTGTGCCTGCCAGGGAAATGTCAAAAGAGAATACTCCTGGAACATGGCCATACAGCCCAGAAAACTCTCAGCAACACATGATTTAAATTTCAGAAAAGGAAAAAAGAAGAATATAGGAATAGTACCGGGAATTCTCCTCCATTCCCTTAAATCTACACAATTTCTCATTAAGGAATCATTACTGCTCCCCAATCTTTCCAAAGAAAATGTTTTTATTTACTTAATTATTTCTAAGGAAGTTGTGGAGGCATGGCAGAAGGAGGGGGTTGGAAGACTCCTTTTGATCATGCTGTCTATCCTATTGCAATCTTTGGCAGGACAAGGTGAAATTTGATGAACAAACTGTTCCATGTCCTTTTCAAATGTTCACTTTAACACTAGAGCTCCCTGGAGATAAATGTGATCTTGCAGAAGTTCCCTCCGGACCCAGCCTGACAACCTTGGCTGTTTCCAGTGATTCAACACCCCTGAGGCAGAAGCCGTTTCCTCGTGAATGAAGCACAACATATGTCAGATCCAGCATCGGATTTGCTGAACTGTAAGTCTTCAAAATCTTAAGTCTTTTCTTCTAAATGTTATCCAGTCATCATCAATAGTTTTGAAAATGGTTAGGTTATGGTGCTGCAAAAAAGGGATGTGCATGCATCATTACCAGCACATCTTGAGCACATACTTTTCTTCAATGTTGCAATGTGATTTAGCGGCAAAATATGCTCTTGTGTAACAATATTAAGCTTAGAAATATTTCTCGCTTGCGGAAGTGTTCAGGGAAAAACTATTGAATGCAGATTGAGTATCTTTTACTCAGAATTCTGAAATACAAATCCCCCAAAATAGTGATATGTTAGCTTTCTGGTGGTTAAGTGAACACAAACATTGTTTCATGCACAACATTATTAAGACTATTGTGTATAAATTCCCTTTTGGCTTTGTGTACAAGGTGTGTATGTGACATATAAATGTTGTGTCTAGACTTGATATCCAAATATCTCTTTATGTTCATATATACTAATATACTATTATATTACTATTGTTATTGTGCATTATTTTGTATTATTTCTGATGTTGTTTGTACTTTGTAAGGCACAGAATGTTTGCCCGTCTCTATGTAAACCGCCCTGAGTTCCCTTCGAAAGAAAGGGTGGTCTAGAAATATATTATTATTATTATTATTATTATTATTATTATTACCTCATTGTGTATATGTAAGTGTTCCAAAATAAAAATTTAAAAAACTCCAAGCTCCAACACAAATGTTCTGAAACATTTTGGATTAGGGATACTCAATGTGTAACACACTCATAGAACTGTGTTTGTATCAAAACTCCCTTTTTCTTTATTGCCTATAACTGGAAAGAATTTAGGTCTGAAAACTGATGTTTCTAATCTGTTGTTGATTGCAAAATTGTAAGCCCAGTTGATATAAGAACAGTGTATGCTAAGGTTGTTTTCAGTCCTACCCTTCTGGGAATAATTTACACTCTTAATAATCTTCAAAAGTCAAGGTACCCGATTGAAAAAAAAGAATCAGTGAAAGCTTACACTTGGCAAAGGACAAGAGAGATCCTTTCAACTTTGCAGGAGTCTACCATATACCATGTAGCTGTGGATACATAGGGATCACCAAACGTAGCACACAAACACGAATCAAGGAAGATGGAAGGCACTGCAGACTACTTCAACCAGAGAAGTCTGCCATAGCAGAGCACTTGATGAATCAACCTGGATATGGCATATTATTTGAGAACACAGAAATGTTGGACCACTCTAATAACCACTATGTCAGGCTACACAGAGAAGCCACTGAATTCCACAAGCATGTGGACAATTTCAACAGAAAGGAGGAAACCATCACAATGAACAAAATCTGACTACCAGTATATAAAACATGCAACAACCAGGACAGTAAATAAAAAGCAACACACAAAATGCAGGGGAATTCAAGACAAGAATCAACTGGGCCAGCTTACACCTTCCAACAAAGGATTTCCCCAGGCAGCAACCAACCAGGCTTTGAAGCTGCAGGGCCATTCAATGCTAATCAAAGTGGCCAATTACAACATATACTGTTTTGGTGAAAGTGAAGCAATGTACCCTGCCTGCATCCTGTTGAGGGAATCCCCACACTGACTGAAGGGAGTTGAACAAAAGCAGTCTGATTTTGCAATAAATTTTCATTTCCATAGGCTTCAGCACAAGGACTTTCCAACGGATTGGCCCCTTTGTGTCTTTAAAATGCTCACAGGAAACAGAGAAGTCGGCACACAACAGGATTTGTTACTGAAGAATAGCTTTCCTATATCCTTCATTATCTCGAGGAAAGGAGGCACCAAGTCAAAACTGCGGAAATGGAAAACAATTACGGTCAGGAAAGGTCTCACACCATGAAAGCATCCGCTTGCCCCTCCTCCCCTGTTCCAAATAAATTTTAAGCCCACATGCCTAAGCAAAGACAAAATGTCTCTAGGGAATTCTCTAGGGAATTAAAAATATCTCATGCTTCTCACTTTCACCTGAAATGAAACCAAAACGTTTTCTCTGACTCTCAAAATACTTTTAATATACTCTTAACACGCAGTAAGAGTCTA
Organism: Anolis sagrei; assembly: GCF_037176765.1. Classification (NCBI taxonomy): domain Eukaryota; kingdom Metazoa; phylum Chordata; class Lepidosauria; order Squamata; family Anolidae; genus Anolis; species Anolis sagrei. The sequence continues at coordinate 278,240,690 of NC_090022.1, forward strand.
AGCCATGTGGGTCCATCTTAGACCTGCAAAACAGGGCTAAGTATGATATTTTGACTCTATCTTTTCTCTTTATTATGGCTGACCAAATAGAATGGATAACAGGCCTTTGGTACAGGCTATCACTCTGAATGGATGTTTAGCAGGTGCAGCTTTCGTAATTCCTAAGTATCTAGCTGCAATGTCCACAAATCTATTTTTTGCATCAGTGTAGATTGGTGATAGATTAATGCTGTCAAGTTTAGGTCCAAGTCAGCCTATCATGAAGGGCTACAAAGTAGACTCTAGAGCAGGCATGGGCAAACTTCAGCCCTCCAGGTGTTTTGGACTTCAACTCCCACAATTCCTAACAGCCTACCGGCTGTTAGGAATTGTGGAAGTTGAAGTCCAAAACACCTGGAGGGCCAAAGTTTGCCCATGCCTCTCTATACTTTTATTGCATGCAGGAGGCAAGCAAGTCAGTGTTGAAGCAGTGCCATTCCTATTGCACAGCACTGTGCACATCCCATTGCTAGTCTACCTCCTCATGATTAATCTGACCCGCACTACTGATGTGCAAAGCCCATCAATAACTGCAAATCACACCACATTCCTATCACTTACTTGGTGCAATAAGGCCATTTCACTTATGGGTCAGCATGCTGGCACTAAAATTATGTCAAGGGACAGGATTCCACTCCTCATCTGCTCACACTCTGTCATTCCCAGGCCACATATTTTTTAAATGTTGACTTGTATTTGAATTTTGTATTAACCATGCTTGTAATTGTAAAATTGCTTTAAAATTTCAAAAATGAACAGCTAGAGTACAGTAGGAGGATTGGGGGACACAGATTGGCACATTAAAGAAAGGCAGACACATGAAAGAGCAATCATGCCGATATGTACTTGTTATCAGTGATCGCAGGACTGCATGGAATAGCATCTCCATGCTATTCTTGGGGACCTCTAGAAAGATAGCATTGGGAACGATTCATTCTTGAAACAACAGGTAGATGCTTCCACTCAGAAAATCTATCTACGGCAGTGGTTCCCAACCTTTTTTTGACCATGGACCACTTTGACCAGGGACCACTTGACCAGGGACCACTCTCCAGCACAGGCCCGTAGCCAGGATTTTGATTCAGGGGAGGGGGGCTGAGTTTGGTTCGGGGGGGGGGGGGCTGAGTCTGAGTGAAAGAGGGTCTATCCTAGCAAACCTTTTGTATTGTTACCCTAATACCCCCATACATATGGGATATATTGAGCATGGTGATCAGATCATGATATGAATAAACATAACAGTTTAAATAATGTTCCAGTAAGGCCTTCTCGCGGACCACCATGAGAATTTGGGGGGGGGGGGGAGGCTGAAGCCCCTCAAGCCCCCCCCCCCTTCCCGGCTACATGCCTGCTCCAGCATTAGTACCAAAAGAGTTACGAATCAGGTTTTGGTCAACTTTACATTTGGTTTGCTTATTTGGGGTGCTGATTCAGAAAACTGCATTGGGTAGACCACATCAGCTCTAGTTTCTGATACAGAACATATGCCATCCAGTAGTTGCCATCTGCTCACCCACAGAAAACCATATTTAATAATCTAGAACGGATGTAGTCATAGTAATCTTTCATAAGTAGTCAGCCTCTCTTCTCCCAACATCCCCATTGCCTCAGAACTCCAAGAGGGTTTTGCGAGACCAGTTGCTCTCGTTGCTGCATGGTTTTGAGGCAATGGTGTAGTAATGGTGAGGCCGTGGACCATATTTTTGTTCTTGGGGACCACTGGTTGGGAATCACTGATCTATGGCATATAAAAGTCCAAATACATTTATTTATATGTATGTTTGATCCACAAAGACTCCTACATGGTTTGATGTTCCTGGACAAAACCTGGCATGCATACACCTCACAATCCAATGCAAAAAACAAACAAAAAAATCTGAGGGATTTTGGGGGGAGGGGTGATAGGTGATAATGGGAATTGTAGTCCACCCACCGCCAGAGAGCTGTGTAAATCCCACCCACAATGGTTCTTGACCAAACTTGATACATATACCCATCATGGCCCATTCAAATACCTAACCCAAGCATGCCAGGTACATAAGAGACTACCCTATATACTAATATATAAGTCTAGAAATGCTAATCAAAAATCAAGGCAAAAACCTGAGTCAACATATCCATGAATCAATGTGAATAAAAAAGGTAAAGGTTTCCCTTGACATTAAGTCTAGTTGTGTCCTACTCTGGGGGGTTTGTGCTTATCCCCATTTCTAAGCCAAAGAGCTGACGTTGTTTGTAGCCGCTTCCAAGGTCATGTGGCCAGCATGACTCCATGAACGCTATTAACTTCCTGCCAAAGTGGTACCTATTGATCTACTCACATGTGCATGTTTTTGGTTGGCAGAATCTGGGCCTAACAATGGGAGCTCACCCCACTCCCTGGATTCAAACCACCAGTCATCACTTTCCCTGCATAGAGTTGCAAAAGGCATGAGCTTAGTCCATCCTGGGAAAACCTAAAAGAAGCACCAACCCCCTCTACCCCTTCTGATATATTGCCATTTTTGGCTTCTTCTCTTTTTAATGCCGTGGTGGAGAAATGGTAAGAGGTCGGGGAAGCCGACTCCCTACGTTGGCATTGCTGCTTTCCCCTCTCCATAGAAGAACCCTCGACTTATCCATGGGTTGTATAAAATCCAAAACTTGCTCTTGACTTATACATGAAGTTAACTAGTATACGAATATATACAGTACTGAACTTTTGGGGTGTGTTCTCTATTTTTAGTGAAGCTTCTGGATGCTTTCTGGATTTTTGTTTCCTTTCTGGCAATGACAACCTCCCTCATCTCCAATGACCAAGAGGAAGGTGTGAGTTGTAATCCCACCCTTCTGAAAGCTTCTGTATATCATGTGTATCTCTCATAGTCAAAATATGTTTTTTATTGTCCCAGTGCTCTGTGGCAGCCAAACCTGCAATTATCTCAGGCTTAAGATAAAGCGCTGAGTCTTTCTCCCCACACCCTTCGCATGGCTCAAGGCAAAAGGCAGCACTCACAGACCAGCTTGCTTTCATTGTGGTTGCTGGGAGCTTTTATGATAGGAGAGATGGGATAATAAAGACAGGATGCAAAGGGGAGAATAATGGGAGAGCTTATTTGTTAAAGCTCATGCATAGATAAGCGGAACCTTGTCATTTGGGCTGTGCCTTATGGCATCAGGAGGCCTTTTCATTGTCTTCTCTATCCTATGTTTTACAAGCCTTTCTCTACAACAAAACCACCCTGTTTGGTACTGCTCTGGAAACTAGGAAACGGAGCAATAGGTTGAAACTACAGGAAAGGCAATTCCACCTGAACATTAAGAACTATTCAACAGTGGAACTCTCTACCTTGGTCTGTAGTGGAATCTCCTTCCTCAGAGGCTTTCAAGTATCTTTTGTGGATACTTTGTGCTTTTCCTGCATGACAGGGGGTTGGACTTGATGGCCTATATGTCATCAGTTGGGGACCCCTCCCCCCAGCACCAACTGCTGCTCTGGGCCAGAGTGAAGGGGGGAGGCAGAGGACAGTTCCACCTTGTCTCCTGTGCTATTCTAATAATATAATATAATGTAATGTAATATAATATATTGTATATACATATAATATTTATAATGGTGTAGTATTATATTGTAATATTATTAGATAAAGGTTTTTCCTTGACATTAAGTCCAGTCGTGTCCAACTCTGGGGTGTGGTGCTCATCTCCATTTCTAAGCTGAAGAGCCAGCGTTGTCCGTAGACATCTCCAAGGTCATGTGGCTGGCATGACTACATGGAGTGCCGTTACCTTCCCGCCAGAGCGGTACCTATTGACCTACTCATATTTGCATGTTTTTGAACTGCTAGGTTGGCAGAAGCTGGGGCTGACAGCAGGAGCTCACGCCACTCCCCGGATTTGAACTTGCGACCTTTCGGTCAACAAGATCAGCAGCTCAGTGCTTTAACCCACTGTGCCACCGGGGGCTCCTTTATAGTACAATATAGTAATATTTAATATTGATATTGTACTATGCTAATAATATACATTGTATATATATATAACTTGTAAGCCACTCTGAATCCCCTTTGGGGTGAGAAGGGTGGCATATAAATGTCATAAATAAATAAATAAATATGATTCTATAGTATCTAGAGTGTTGGTACTGGAATTACATTAAGTCATATATAAAGCTCTTAAATGTGTCCCCCAAGAACTACATTTGAATAAGGACAACTGTGACTTATACAAAACACAGTACAGGTATGCCACGCTCATAAAATAGAGCCTATAAAATAGAGTCTCCTTGTGGAGCGAAAAGGCAGGGTAGAAATAAACACGCTTTGGTTATATTCTGTTTAGATTACTGCAACACTCTCTATGTGGGGATGCCTCTGAAGACTGCCCGGAAGCTTCAATTAGTCCAACGAGCGGCAGCCAGACTACTAACAAGAGCGGGGTACAGGGAGCATACTACTCCTCTGTTGCACCAGCTCCACTGGCTGCCAATTAGCTTCCAAGCACAATTCAAAGTGCTGGTGTTAACCTATAAAGCCCTAAACGACTCCGGCCCAGTTTATCTGTCCGAACGTATTCTCCCCTATGAACCATCAAGACTGTTAAGATCGTCTGGAGGGGCCCTGCTCTCGGTCCCACCAGCCTCACAAGCGCGTCTGGTGGGGACGAGGGACAGGGCCTTCTCAGTGGTGGCCCCTTGGCTCTGGAACTCTCTCCCACTGAAGATCAGAACTGCCCCTTCTATCTTGATGTTCAGAAAACAGGTGAAAACTTGGCTCTGGAAACTGGCATTTGACAAGTGAGTCAATATCCTGCAATATGGATGGATGATGACGAACAATGATTTTATTGTGACGACTGACCATTGTAATTATATGACTGCATTTTGCTATTTTAATGTTTTAGTCTAATATGGAATTTGATGTTTTTAATGATTGTTTGTAATATTGTTGTTGAGTCCCTCGATGGTAAATAAATACATAAAATAATATTAGTAGTAGTAGTAGCAAGGTATGAGTGCTCTATGACGTCGTGCTGGCCACATGACCTTGGAGGTGTCTACGGACAATGCCGGCTCCTTGGCTTAGAAATGGAGATGAGCACCAACTCCCAGAGTCCGACGTGACTGGACTTAATGTCAGGGGAAAACCTTTACCTGTAGTAACAATAACAACAACAACGTGTTACCAGCCAGTACTTCTTGAATATAGAGTTTGATAACAGAGGCATTCTGATCCTGATGACTGTGTAATTGAAATAACTGGGGCCTTTCTCCTTTTGTTAATCCTCTTCCATAGAGAAAATGTACAGTTACAGCAAAGGGTGACAAGAGAAGAAAGAAATGTGGTGTTTTGCCCTTGAAATGTCTGTTTACTCCATTCCGGAATACTCATTTTCGGGGCCATGAACTTGTGCTTGAACCACTTCAAGATGTTTGTGATTATGATAAGAGTCCTTTGGCACTTAGGGCTGCATTTTTATTGGAGATTTAATGCAGTTTGAGACCACCTAAACTGCCCTAGCTCAATGTAGTTTGGTGGGGCACTCATTCTTTATGGCAGAGAAGGCCAAAGACCTTGTAAAACTACAGCTCCCAGAACTCCAAATTGAGCCATGTAATGTGTACAAAGGAAACAAAAGCAGATTTCCTAGTTTGTGACTTTATGCCTAATCGAACATTTCTCTGAGGAAGAAGAGAGAAAAGAAGAGGAAGAAGAAGAGGAAGAGGGGAAAGAAAAGGAAGAAGAAAAGGGGGAAGAAGAAGAAGAGGGGAAAGAGGAGGAGGAAGAAGAAGAGGGGAAAGAAGAGGAGGAAGAAGAAGAGGGGAAAGAAGAGGAGGAAGAAGAAGAGGGCAAGAAGAGGAGGAAGATGGGAAAGAAGAGGAAGAAGAAAAGGGGGAAGAAGAAGAAGAGGGGAAAGGGGAGAAGGAAGAAGAAGAAGAGGGAAAGAAGAGGATGAAGAGGGGAAAGAGGAGGAAGAAGAGGGAAAGAGTAGGAGGAAGAAAAGGGAGAAGAAGAAGAGGGGAAAGAGGAGGAAGAAGAGGGAAAAATGAGGAAGAAGAGGAGGAGGAAGAAGAAGAAGAGGAAGATGGGAAAGAAGAGGAAGGAGAAAACGGGGAAGAAGGAGAAGTAGGGGAAAGAGGAGGAAGAAGCAGAGGGAAAAGAGGAGGAGGAAGAAGAAGAGGGGAAAGAAGACAAGGAAGAAGAGGGGATAGAGGAAGAGGAGAAAGAAGAGGGAAAAGGAGAAGAGGAAGGGAGAGGAGGAAGGAGAAGAGGTGAAAGGAGGGAAAGAGGAAGAAGAAGGAAACAAAAGAGAAGAAGAAAAGGGAAAGAGGAGGAGGAAGTAGAGGGCGAAGAGGGGGAGGAGGAAGGGGAAGTGGAAGAGGAAGAAGTGATTAAATACCATGGGTGGCAACCCTGTTCCTAAAAAAAATATTCTCCTCCTTTCTCATGGAAGGGATGCTGCCTCTTTTAGGACAATAACACAAAATAAAGAAAGTACTCTACTTATCTAACTAGTTTGAGTTCTCCATAATGAACGCCTGCACTAACCATAGGCATTCCTGGCGTGCATCTCCTTCGCAGCCTAGGTGCAGTGTGACTTACAGCCTTGGCGCACAGCCGTCGCCTCCTCGAACTACAACTCCCAGCATCCCACAGCATTGAGCCGGGGCAGCCCCCTCCCCGGGAGTGGCGCGAAACTGCGTCCATTCGACAGTGTAGACGCCCGGGCGGGCGACACAAGCAGGCGCTTGTTGCTCCTGGGCTCCTCCTCCTCTCTCCTCTCCTCCTCCTCCTCTTCCCAGAGGAGGCTTTCTCTCCCAGAGGCGGCCGCATTTTCCTTTCGGAAGCCGCAGCAGCAACAGCAAGGCCAGGGACAGAGCCTCTCTGCCTGGGACGCGGAGGAGTTTCCCCGCCAGACCCCCAAAGGAGGCTGCTTTGGGCTCGAAGCCAAGGCTCGGGGTTGTTTTCCAGGGCTGCCAACCTGCCCCATCCGCTGCCCTCCCGGCCGCCTTCTCCGGCCCCAGGAAGGAGGCCAGGCCCACCTGGCAAGGCAGCGGGCGTCGGGAAAGGCCATGGGCGCCGCAGGATGGAGGCCACGCAGGAGGAGGAGGCGGTGAGGAGGGGGAAGGAGGGGAGTTGGGGGGGGGAGGCATTGAGAGAGCTTCCCATGGAGTGGAGTGTGTGTGTGCTTTCACATCACACACACAGTTGTGAGCGACGATTCAACCAGAAAGATTTTTTGTTTTGTGTCAGGAGCGACTTGAGAAACTGCAAAGTCGCCTCTGGTGTGAAAGAATTGGCCGTCTGCAAGGACGTTGCCCAGGGGACACCTGGATGTTTTGGTGTTTGACCATCTTGTGGGAGGCTTCTCTCACGTCCCAGCAATGGGGAGCTGGAGCTGACAGAGGGAGCTCATCCACGCCTTCCCCGAATTCGAACCTCAGACCTGTCGGTCTTCAGTCCAGCCGGTACAAGGGTTTAACCCATTGGTTGTTGGCTGCGCCACTCTTTGTGCGGCACCTAGACCTTAGAAAGAATGCAGTTTGGCACCTGGGAGTTGTAGTTTGGGGAGGCACCAGCGCTCTTTGGCACAGAAGACCCTTGGAAAGCTACAGGAGACCCCATAGCATTGAGCCAGAGCAGCTAAAGTAGGCTCAGACGATTATTCCTACCCAGGCCAAGGATTCTAATCACTCCTTTCCAAACTACAGATCCCAGAATCCAATAGGATGGAGCCACTGCTCTTTAAAGTGGAATCCTAGTAGTCTTAACTAGGGTGCTTCTACACTTCTACTTGGGCCCTCCCTCCTGGTATTTTGGACTTCAACTCCTAACAGCCTCAGGCTCTTTCTTTTCCCCCCTTAGCTGCTTAAGGAAAGAGCCTGAGGCTGTTAGGGCCTGAGGCTGTTCGGTCAGCAAGTTCAGCAACTCAGTAGTTGAAGTAGTTTAGCCCCCCCCCCCATATATATAGAGAGAGAGGGGGGGGATTGCTAATTCAAAAATATAAACAATAGTAAACTGTAAGAGACCATTTTATTTTTGGAAACCAAATCTACCATATGATGTTTTTACTTACTTGATTTCTGTTTGAAAAGTTTTCTCCTACTTTTTAAAAAAATTCAGAGTCTTTTAGAGGGGGAGTCCCTTTGCGGGGGGGGGGCATGGTTCAGTTTTGCACCATATGGTTCATGACAAATGGGAGAGTCCTGTGGAGTCCCTTGTTCCCTCAATACCTTCCAAGAGAATCTCAATTCCATTTTAAATTGCAGTTTTCTCTCTGGTGTTGAAAGTGTTCCTCTACAGCTGGTATGGGCAAACTTCAGCCTCTCAGTTGTCACAGTTCCTACCAGCCTACCTACTCTGGGCAGCGCAGGGAATTAAATCACTGCGCTGATGAACTTGCTTACCGAAAGGTCAGTGATTCGAATCCAGGGAGCAGGGTGATCTCCCACTCTTAGGGTCAGCTTCTGCCAACCTAGCAATTCGAAAACATGCAAATATGAGTAGATAAGGGGGGAAGGTAATGGTGCTCCATGCAGTCATGCTGGCCCCATGACCTTGGAGGTGTCTACGGACAACGCCGGCTCTTTGGCTTAGAAATGGAGATGAGCACCACCCCCCAGAATCAGACATGACTAGACTTAATATCAAGGGAAACCTTTATATTTACCTTTACCAGCCAAAGTTTTCCCATGCCTACTTTGTAGCCACACACAGTAGCAAATCTCTCTTGTAATTTGGCAAAAACTTCTGTATTGTAAGAATCTTTAATCCTGTTCAGGACGGATACATCCTGTATTTTCCTTGGAGGAACAAGTGACTTTTCCTGCCCACCCACTCAGATTTAATGCTGCTCCACCCACTCAAGAACTTGGCAGGAGGAGAGGAACAGAGACAGCCCATTCCCAACGTTTTTGCCCCCCTTTACTGGCCCTAAATGTCAAGCAGCTGAAACCTTGGCACTGATGCCTCTTTGACGGTTGCCACTCAGCTGGGAGAAGGACAGACCGCCCCCTCATCTCATAATTCACCCCAATGTGGAGTATGAGTGCTAATCTGATTCCCTTAAATATGTATGTTTGAGCTGAGGTGAGGGAGACAGGCCCCTTCCACACAGCTGAATAAAACTCCAGGTGTTTTGGACTACAACTCCCACAATTCCTAACAGCTAGGAATTGTGGGATGTGTAGTCTAAAACACCTGGAGGACTGAAGTTTGCCCATGCCTACTTTTCTGCTCCCTCAGATATATATTGATAGAAAGGCTTCCATTCTTTAAGAATGTCTCCAATGATTTGCCCTTCAACAAAACAGTTTTTCCTTTCTATTATTCCCACGTCTTCACTGTTCCGTCTTCTATTCTTCTGTAGTTGGTACGTAACGTTGTTTCCTTGAAAACAATATTGGGAGAATTTTTGAGTGAGGTTAGTTGTGGGTTGCAGCTGGGCCGTGACACGTTTGCTGGGGGAGAAGGCGAAGAATGACTCAGGCCTTGCTCTTTTCCTCCCCCTGAGTCCCACCCCCTCTGAGAAATCCTGCGGAGGAGGAGGTGGCGTTGGCAGAACGTCCAGTGAAAGCGATCCCAGGGTCATTGCCAGTGGCATTTGGCTCCGGCAGGGGCTTCAGAGATGATCCTGTGTGGTTTCTGGTTATCAATGAGCCTTTTCTTTAATGATTTTTAAAAACAAGCATTAACCGATGGGGTCAGGACACTCAGGTCTTTGGAAGTAAGTTTTCTTAAGTTGTTTTTGTTTTGAACTGAGCATGTTATAGAACTGGAAAACCATCTTGGAACAGATTTGGGGAGAACAAATGTTTTCCAGATTATAGTTTCCAGGATACCCCTTGATTAGTGAATTATGGGAGATGTGGTCAAAAAAACAAGTCTTCCAATCTCTGGCATTTCATGTCTTGTGCAGAATGTAGCCAAACATGAACGCAATTCATGTAGGAAAGAATATTGATATGAATTCCCAGTGCATATGAGTTTTACCTTTATGTTATTCAGCAAAGGTTATTATTTGTCATAGGTTTTGTTTACAGTTCTAGTGTGGAGAGTCAGACAAAGGGTTTTTGAATTGTCAAAATGATTTCTTGTCAAATGCTAAAACCGAAGTAAAAGGGAAACACTTGATAGTCACAAGGGAAAAAGAAATGTATCTCAAAGAATGATTGTGCCCCAGATATTTTGGAACTGACAGTCTTTCTTCCAGTGGCTTCTAGAAGCAAAAGAGAACATATGAAATGATAAACTCAGAAACATAAAACATTGAATACTTTTGTAGGAAACCTAAGATTATATCCAAACGTTTTCTTAGTAAAGTAAAGGTAAAGGTTTTCCCTGACATTAAGTCTAGTCATATCCAACTCTGGGGGGTGGTGCTCATCTCCATTTCTAAGCCAAAGAGCCGGCATTGTCCATATTCGCCTCCAAGGTCATGACTGCATGGAGCGCCGTTATCTTCCCGCAGAAGCAGCACCTAGTGATCTACTTAGATTTCCATATTTTCAAACTGCTAGGTTGGCAGAAGCTGGAGCTAACACCCCGCTCCCTGGCTTCGAACTACCGACCTTTCAGTCAGCAAGTTCAGCAGCTCAGTGGTTTAGCCACCAGTTGCTTATCCTTGGTGAGCTCTTTGAAAGAAACAATTATAGCCAAATATATGAGTGCCTGTCCCAAATATATGAGTGCCTGTCCCTATCATGTTGGACACACTGGAAGAAAATAACTGTGGATCATCCACTTCAGATAACACTGTCGTAGGCAATTTAAACATGAAATCCAGCATGCTGAATTTCATTTGGAAATAGTCTATACTTAGGTTCCTCCTTGTTTCCATCCACCCCTAAGAATGCTGTCCAGATGGAACATTTTCTTAGAACAAAGAAAATTGCAAATGTGCATAAAACCTTTATGAACATAATATGCCTTGGCTATACAATTTCTACAAACCTATATAAGTGGACTCCTGGTATCTGCTGGGGTTTGGTTGCAGATCCCTTGTGGATACATCATCAAGACCCACTATATACAATGGTGTAGGAAAACAGTGTCCCTTTTGTAAAATGGCAAAATTAAGGTTCCATATTTGAATTTAAAAAATAATAAAGCTGTGGATGAAGGGTAGATGGATACAGTTGACTGATTATATCCTTATGATTGCAAGGAAAACTTCTTTGAAAAGAAAGCACCTCTTTTCTTAATCTATAACCCACAAATGTATAAATCAGTTTTGAATTAGTATTTTCTCATATCCTCTTTTATTTCTAGGAGGCATTACAAAAAGGAATAATAATTCTGAAATATAGTGGGCATGATACATATGTCAAACTATTTGAAAGCAGTTCTTCCGGGGGGGGGGGGGGTGTGTCAGAGGGTCGCCAAACACCATTAGAAAACACAGTAATTTTTGTTAGTCATGGGGGTTCTGTGTGGGAAGTTGGGCCCAATTCTATCATTGGTGGGGTTCAGAATGCTCTTTGATTGTAGGTGGACTATAAATCCCAGCAACTACAACTCCCAAATGTCAATGCCTATTTCCCCCAAACTTCACCAGTGTTCACACTTGGTCATATTGAGTATTTGTGGGTGGGAAAATACCTCAAGTTACAAGTCTTTATTTTCAAGGTGTTCTAAAGAAAACAAATGTGATACTGGCTTAGGGATCATATCCACATGCATGCAGCCTGTTTCCTCTTTGGATACTCTCTCCATTTCCCCTTCCAGCATGGGAAAAATGATATGCATGAATATCTCTGAGGGAATGAAGACTGTTCTCAGCATCTTCCTTCAAAGATCTTCATGATGATTAGAAACTTATTTGGATTTCCTTCCATAAAGATCTTGATATAGATTGGTCTTTTATGAATGCTATCAGCAACAGCAAATAGTTGATCTGTATGAAATCAGCAAGAGACAAGTTTGGTGATGATAAATGGAGTAAAACATTAGTGGTTGGGTAGTGGATAGAGGAGAGTGTGCACTCTTTTACTAGATTATGTAGTGCTACATACTGGGCAGTCAGTCTCATTGGTGCGCAGATAGTTATGCTGTTAAGAACCAAGGCTAGTTCTTCTTGTTGTTAATGACTTTAAAATAATTTCCCTATGAGAGACCTGCAAGCTACCTATCATCAATAATCCTGTTCATGTCCTAAAGACTCAGGGTCATTGCTTTTGCGTGACGCTATCCATCTGGAATGCTGTCTTTCTCCATTTCTTATGATATCCCCAAAGTATAATAGTCTTATAAGAAAGTATAACAAAGTATAAAAGTCATCTTTTCTCTTAAAGAGAATTCAAGTCTGATTTGTTCTAGGATCCTTCTTTACATATATATTTAGCAGTCCATGGACTCTTCTCCAGTACCGCATCTCAAATGAGTTCATTTAATTCATTTGTAGGGCCTCCATTTTCTGAGCCCAGCTCTGTCCTGTGGTACTAACAAGTGTTAAACCAAGACCTTTCCCTTAAGCACCAGAGCAAAGTGCTTGCATATCAGTTCAGAATGTGCCAGCTTATATAACAGTTTAGGAGATCTCTATAAATAACTGCAAATTAGGGGTAACTGCCTCCTGTTAATAATTCGCTCAGTTGCAAGAAGTGTAAAAGAAAAGTTTGGGTTTATTTTGTTTTAATCACCAATGGGTTGAGGAGTACATTTTGTGACCTTCATTTTTATACAAAGGAGGCACAAACAACAAGCAAAAACAACTATCCTAACAACAAAAATAATCCCAAATATAAAAGGAGTAGTTAAATGGAACCTAAAAGGATCTGACAACAGAAAGTGTATTGGAACCATGCTGCCTCCTCTCTGCTTAAAAGCAGGGAGTGGTTAGACCAGCCATTTCTCTCAAGGAGAAGCTGCTCCATAATGGAAAAACATTACCACCATCATATTATCTGTGAAGAAGAGAATTGATTGCGGAAGCAAAACACCCAACAGGTTTGTTTGGGCTGAAACCAAAAGCTGATATTGATAAAAGCATCTGTTAATATTGAAATGTTACAAAGGTGCTAAAAAGCTACAAAAGTAGTTAAAACAAATTGAGTATGCGATTCATTAGACTTGGTTCAAAAATAGTGGAGAAGGAAAGAAAAATCTGTCTGGATACATTGCAGGTGCAAGATATTACCAGCTTTCACATTGCTGGAATTTATAGTTAATGGTTTCTCTCCATCTACAAAAAGTTGCACAGTGACCTAAAACTGCTTCCCTATTAAAAAAAACTCTCAGGCTCTTTAGATGCCTGGAGGGGAGAGATAATATGGGATGCAGTGATTTCTTAGAAATATTCCTCTGAAATACAGCCTACAGCACTTGGTATTTGTTGATGCTCTCACATTTAAGTACTAACCGGAGCTGCCCCTGCTAAGCTCCCAGAGTCAGATAGGATCTCATACCTTTAGGGCAATGGTTCTCAACCTGTGGGTCCCCAGGTGTTTTGGCCTACAACTCCCAGAAATCCCAGCCAGTTTACCAGCTGTTGGGATTTCTGGGAATTGAAGGCCAAACCATTTGGGGACACACAGGTTGAGAACCACTGCTTTAGGGTATTTAAACCAAAAATATCTGGAAGGGCATCACTACCCGTATGTACTATAGATCAGTGAAAGTGTTGATCCATGTCTTATTGAGCCACCAGTTGCTGATCCTTGGTGAGTTCCTGGAAAGAAACAATTACAGCCAAATATATGAGTGCCTGTCCCTATCATGTTGGACACACTGGAAGAAAATAACTGTAGATCCCCCACTTCAGATAACACTGTCGTGGGCAATTTAAATATGAAATCCAGCATGTTGAATTTCATTTGGAAATAGTCTATACTTAAGTTCCTTCTTGTTTCCATCCACCCCTAAGAATGCTGCCCAGATAGAACAAAAATCAATATTGTAAATTAATGTAACTGTATTCCGTGGCTTCCCTATGCAAATAAATGAAATAGAGTTTCATTAGTGTACTATTCTTGATGTTTACTTCCTGCTCATGTTATTTTATACATATCTAAACATAGTCTTAAAATTTGCCTCAGAGCCAGTTGTTTTTCCCCACTTTCCATAATTCTTCTTTGACTCGGGGGAAGGGAGTCAAACTTTTAAAGCAGTGAGATGGTTCCTTAGACTGGTCCCTTAGACTGTTGGGGAGGCCGGATTATCGTTTGGAAAAAAGTGAACTCCTATGCACACTGCATATACCTTATTTGTAGTGCCAAAAAAATTGAAATAACAATACAATACTTAAAACAAAGTAGTTTAAACCAACATAAACTTACCAGTATTTCAGTGAGAAGTGTGGGCCTACTTTTGTCTGATGAAATAGCCAAGTTAATTTGGATTGTTGTGTGCTTTCAAGTTGTTTCGGACTTAGAAATACCTTAAGTCTCAAGTTTAGGGTGGGGACCAGGTAAATGACCTTGGAAGGCTGTATTCAGCCCATAGGCCTTAGTTTGGGGACTCCTGGAATATTGGATCTTAACTGGAAAGACAGGTTCAAATTCTTCTCTGTCATGAATCCCACGAACCTAAACCTTGAGTCTCAAGTCACACTCCCTCCGTCAGCCTCAGAGAAAGGCAATGGCAAAGTCTTTGAACAAATCTTGCCAAAAAAGCCCTGTGATAGGTTTTTCTTATGATTGCCATTTGTGAAGCCACACAACAAATACAAATAAAATTTACATAATGTAGGTAAAGGTTTTCCCCTGACATGAAGTCCAGTTGTGCCCAACTCTGGGGTGTACTGCTCATCTCCATTTCTAAGCCGAAGAGCCGGCGTTGGCCGTAGACACCTCCAAGATCATGTGGCCGGCATGACTGCATGGAGCGCTGTTACCTTCCCGCTGGAGCTGTACCTATTGATCTACTCACATTTTCATGTTTTCGAACGGCTAGGTTGGCAGAAGCTGGGGCTGACAGCAGAAGCTCACGCCGCTCCCCGGATTCGAACCTGCAACCTTTCGGTCAACAAGCTAAGCAGCTCAGCACTTTAACCCACTACGCCAATGGGAGCTCCTTACATAATGTAGTGCCCTCCTATTTGGACTATAATTCTGTGCTTCTTCTAGGTAATGATTGTAATTATAATCCAGTGTATTTAAAAGTCATCAGTTTGAAGAAGGCTTGTTTGCTTTAACTGAGAGAAAACTAGCCTAATCCTAAAGGTAAAGTTAAAAAGGAGCTTGACTTAAGGAACTCAATGTATAATTTCCATCACTCATTTCCCTGCCCCCCCCCCCAATAAACATTTTCTGATTAAACAATTTTTCCCAAGGAGTGTAAACATCTGCTTAGACTCTACAACCTTAATTTTTTGTGTTTTTATACTGACTTAACAAACTTGAATCAATATGTCTGAAAATTAAATGTTTCTTATTAGTCTACTGGTGAAGAATTCAAAACAAAAACTTTCACCATGTGTGTCCCAATTCTTTCCATTAGTGGTATGGATGAAGACACTATTGAACTGCAATTTCTGTAAGTCCTAGGGTGATTCTACGCTGTAGAATTAAGGCAGTTTGACAACACTTTGAAAGTCATGGTTAAATGTTATAGAATCATAAGAGCTGTAGTTTTACAAGGTCTTCAGCCTTCAGCCTGTCAAAGAGTGGTGGTAGATGGAAATATAGGCTGGGCTAAAAATAATCATTTTGTCTGGAAGTCTTCTGGGGCACTATGCTATAGTTGCACAAGCAGTTGTGCTTTCCGTGGGATTGCATACGTGTGGTCCTTAGGATGGTCCAATACTCTGTAAGGACACATAACTTTCTTTTTTGCATCAAGGTGGGGAGCTAGTAAATAGTTGCATAAAACATGTTCTCAAGGTTGTGGTATCCCTTGTGCATTCCGTTGCAAAAGTGGGAAATCCATTATTGCTTCACTAGCGTGTATTTATGCTTTGCTTAAAGTGTGTGGAATCGTGATGTAATTCTGATTTATAACAAAAAGATAAGATGAAATCAGTATTTCTTTTTAACTTGTGAGTAATGGCAAAAGTAAGAATTCTTCTGTTTAGGACCCCCCTCCGCCCACAGCCAATATGTATGATTGGAGTAGCTTCCTTGTTGCTAATTCATATAAGGTTTTGATAATGTTGCCCACTTGTATGTACTTCTTTTTGTTATTTTAACATCCCCCAATATAGCTACAAACTAATTTTCAGATTGTTACAATACTTAAGAAATCTGTTAGTTTCCTTTAACATGGTGATGGCTTCAGTACAAATTAAAATTTGTGTTCTATCAGTATTTCTTGTTAGGGACAGTCTATCTTGTTTGATACTGTCTGCGTGACAAGTGAAAATGATACAGCTAAGGGGAAGCCACATCTGGAGCCCCAACATAATGCCACCAGCCTCAACCACATCTGGAGGCCAACATGATCTCAAGCCTGTATCAGCTGGAAGTGGTGGGCAGCCTTGGGCAGGGGTATATTCCAGTCCTTTGTCAATATTGTAAAGACTGAACTATTTTCATGTGAACGCTATATTCTTGATCATTCTATTTTTAAAATCATTTTTATTGCTTGCTGGTTTCCTTGGTTGTGTTGCGAGCTGCCTTATGATTATATTGCTGAAGACTTTCATGGCTGGAATTACTGGGTTGTTGTGAATTTTCTGGGCTGTATGGCCATGTTCCAGAAGCATTCTCTCCTGACGTTTCGCCCACATCTATGGCAGGCATCCTCAGAGGTTGTGAGGTCTGTTGGAAACTAGGAAAATGGGGTTTATATATCTGTGGAATGTCCAGGGTGGGAGAAAGAACTCTTGTCTGTTGGAGGTAGGTGTGAATGTTTCAGTTGGCCACCTTGATTAGCATTTAATTGCCTAGCAGTTTCAAGGTCTGGCTTCTTACTACCTTATGATTCTTTTGCAAAAAAATTAAGCAGTATATAAACTAGAATATACATTCCTGCTCTGTCAGCTGCACCGCATCCATCCTTTTGTTTCTCTCAAGCCTGGAAATTGTTAATGGAATTTTAATCTATTTTTACATTGCAGAAAATGGCTCCAAAGCAAATCAGTTATAATTGTTCAATTACCATTTGCCTTTACATGGAAAACAAATTTGAGGCTTGTTTGTATAGCTTTTATGGGCTTTGCACATCCTCATTTGTTCAGCTGGGTTTTCTTGAAGTTTTACTATTTCCTTAAACGTAGAAGATCAGTCTTCCTGAAGCTTGAAACTTTTCAGACAGCTCAATGTACAATTCCATAATCTCCAGTGAGCACATTATAATGACCCAATCCATCTATGGGGCATCAGGTTGCAGAAGGCAGAGGTAGATTACCTGCCTATAAAATCTTTATGCCATAGTAACATTTTTATGAGCAATGTACCACCTGCATTTTGGTCAATGCCAATTCTTTCTGTGGAGAACAGTTGCAAATCTCCATGAAATAGAACCCTAGAATAAAACAGAACTTTTAAATTCACAATTAATCTGTTGCAAAAATTTACAAATGCACAATAATATCAAATAAACAATCTCACATTATAAAAGTTTAAATACCCACCTTAAATAAAAACAAAAGGCTTAACCATTACCCTAGAACAGGAAGAAGTAGACATTGTAAGGGGTCCAGATGATGCTGGGTTGCAATTTCTATCAGACCTATGAAGTAGAATCAGTGATGAGGAATGCTAGGAGTTGCAATGGGATGAAAGGCTGGGTAGTGCCACAAAATTCCTATTGGTGAAGACAGCTGATCTACCTAAATTTGACCAAAAGGGGAAAAATTATAGAAATCCATGGCCTTACCTGAAAAAGTGTTGTTGTTTTTTTGTTGAGGTCAACCTTATCTACTGTGGATCTATGTACCCACAGATTCAACCATACAGGCCTTTGATGTATTTCCCCTCTCCATGCAAAATCTAAAAAGCAAACCTTGACGTTGCCATTTCATAAAAGGGATACCATTTACAATGTCATTATATATGGGACTTGGGTATCTTTGGGTTTTGGTATCCACAGGAGGTCCTTGAATCAAACCCCATCAGTGTAGTGTCTATAACAATGTTTCTCAACCAGGGGGACGGGACCCTGGGGAGGGGCAGTCACAGGGGGGGTTTCAGAGGGGTCACCAAAGACCTGCAGAAAACACAGTATTTTCTCTTGGTCATGAGGGTTCTGTGTGGGATGTTTGGCCCAATTCTATTGTTGGTGGGGTTCAGAATACTCTTTTGATTGTAGGTGAATTATAAATCCCAGCAACTACAACTTCCAAATGTCAAGGTCTATTTTCCGCAAACTCCACCAGTTTTCACATTTGGGCACATTAAGGTTTTGTGCCAAGTTTGGTCCAGATCCATTATTATTTGAGTCCACAGTGCTGTCTGGATGTAGGTGAACTACAGCTCCAAAAACTGAAGGTCAATGCCCACCAAACACTCCAGTATTTTCTGTTGGTCATGGGAATTCTGTGTACCAAGTTTGGTTCAATTCCATCATTGGTGGAGTTCAGAATGCTCTTTGATTGTAGGTTAACTATAAATCTCAGCAACTCCCAAATGACAAAATCAATCTTCCCAATGAAAATAATTGGGGGCACCACAATATGAGGAACTGTATTAAGGGATTGCGGCATTAGGAAGGTTGAGACTCACTGGTCTACAACAATACTCATTGTAGTGTCCTATTGTGTTTATTGCAATCAGGTACCTGTCATTCGTCTGTTGGTGATGCTTTTCAATACTTAGCAAAACAAAAAGCAACCTTTTAAAAGTGTTCGAACAGTTTTACAGATAGCATTTTAGTAATTTTTGTAAGGCTGCTGGCATTATCCCCAAATTGTGTGTATGTGTGTTGTGTGGTAATTTGAGACGTATGGCTTGGGCTACGTGATGGATTTGTAGTGGGGAGAAACTTGCATCTGTGTTGCTTCTAGAGCTTTTTGGAATACTTCAAGTGGATATGACTCTGTCAGCAGTTCCCTCATTCTGTTGGAAAGGAAGGAGAGGGCTGCAGTTGCTGCCTTGTCCTTTGTGTTGTTGCTACCCACACTCTCCTTCACCTGTTTGCTCTCAAGAGTCAGACAGTTCAAGGAGTTGACAGTGGCCCGTTGTCTGAGGCACAGACCTTGGCAGGAGCATTTTATTGCCAACACGGATCTGAACGGAGGAAATTCTGCTTAACAGCTGACTCATATAGTCAAAATGATAGCCTCCCACTCACTAGAAAAAAGAGTTTCTTTGACTGCAACAGTCTTTTTTATGGATTGTTCTGCATGTGGATTATCTTTTTTTTTTTAGAAAAAAAACCCACTAAACTTTTAACTAACAGTTAATGCTTGCCATAACATAGCATGCTATACAGCAATGAAATGGCTGCTTCAAAGCACCCAGTGATGACTGGTACAATGTGCTGAATTGTTTGTGTACAGGGCTGACCATGTCAGTCTAACAGCATTGTCTGTACCACTGCAGTGGAGACAACTAAATAAACATTCTGGGATAGGAAATTAAGGTAATTACTAGGGTTGTCTGGTTAGCAACTGTTACATGACAAGATTTTCAATGATGTGTTATTAAGTAACCTCTATGTGACAGCGGTCTTGGTTTATTTTCCAAGGCTACCCACTGAACTGGATGGTAGATAATCGTTTGAACTCAAGTCTATATTTACTGTTTTCTGTCCAACTAACGGCAATTAACAGAGAACACTGAAAACAGCACTTAATGTTCCCTTGTCTGCAAATGTCAGTTTGTGAATTTGTTGTTGCTGAATGTTTTCAAATCATTTCCAATTTATTATCAACAAATTGAGTTTTGTTGATTTTTTATAATCATGTCAGAAGCAACTTGGGAAACTGCAAGTTGCTTCTGGTGTGAGGGAATTGGCCGTCTGCAAGGACGTTGCCCAGGGGATGCCCGGATGTTTTACCATCCTGTTGGAGGCTTTTCTGATGTGCCTGCAAGGGAAACTGGAGCTGACAGACGGGAGCTCGCCCTGTCTCACGGATTCGAACCATCGACCTCAGGTCCGCCATTCAGCTGGCACAAGGGTTTAACCAATTGTGCCACCACCGCTCCTTGAGTTTTGTTGGTAGGATTTGTTGATGGGGATTTGCCATTATCTTTCTGTGAAGCTGAAATTGTGTGTCTTCCCCAAGATCACCCAGTGGGTTTCCATGACAGAGCGGTGATTTGAGCCCTAGTCTCCAGAGTGCTTGCATTACATTTAGGGATGTTGGATGTGTAAATTTCACTTTACTGTTTATTTATATTCACAGTGTTCTTTTATATAATCACAGAATACATAAAATGCAATGTTTGCGATGAAATTTGGAGAAGTCTTACCAAAGTTTTTAGTAGGACACACCTTTTAATTTGCAGTTCTGTAGATTAATAGAGGGTACAATATGTTGTGACTAATTCTGCTGCAGTTTTTGATATACGTTCAGGCAGTCTCTGAGTTACAAACATCCGACTTACAAATGACTCCTAGTTAAGAATGGGGGTGGGACAAAAGGAAGTGAGAGAAATTTACTCCTCGGAAGGGAAATGCACTCCTGGAAGAGTTATTATCATGGGAGGAAAGTGTCTCTACTGCCAAGCCTTGTTTTTACAAGCCATTTTTTTCAAAATCCAATTCTCCGAGGGACAGAAAGTGAGAAATCTTCTTAACAGGGGCACAGACATGTTACTGGAGACCAGCTCTCATAATCTCTTATCATTGGTTGTGTTATCTAGGGCTGATGTGACTTGCAGACCAACAACATTTGGAGGGCCATAAGTTCTCCCATCTGTTTGTTAGATAGGGGAAGGCATTATGTTGCTAGCTCTTCTCCTCTACATTTTGTAAGACATTTTCTGCAATCAGTATATTGCTTTAAGTAAGTGGCTACTGTATGGTTTCTTTTTAACAGAGACCAAATATGTGCAAGACAAGATGCAAAGCAACCAAGCAGTATTCCTTACCATGAGCTGTTTGGACTTGAACTAAAGTTGAATTAGTACAAGTATAGAGCATTGCTTCCTTTGCTTTGTGGTTGCCTGCAACTTGTCAACAATGAAAGGCATGTTATGTTGTGTTGTGTACAAAAGCTGATTGTTGCATTTTTGTGTTCTCTTCTAACATGCTTAAAGATGGCATGCTGGAGGGAAAGACCAGGTTTTGTGGCACGCTTAGTTCTGACCTCAGAGAGAAAGAAAAGCCCAGATGTCTTGAAAGGAATAGGTGGAAGATGCATCCACTACCTGAGAGAGTCAACATTGGTCTGCTTAATAGAAGAGATGGTCTTCAATCCATGGCCACATTCCCTCTACAGAAAGGAAGGAAAAATTTAATGCACTTATTAACCGCCATTCTCAGCCCATAAGCAGATTATGTTACATATTCAAATCTGATCAGCTTGGTAGCCTTTTCAGCTTTCAGTTACTACATCACTATCATTAACCAGAAGACATTATGAAGAAAATTGCACCAAAGGAGTGGCTGCAGGGTGGTGCAGTTGTTGAAATGTATATCCATCACTGTCACCGTATAGTTGTGGCCTTGTGCACACGCACACACACACACAAAGAGAGACAAGTTTGTTCCTTGTAGCATCCTTATTTAAACGTGGGCCAGACTTTTGTGAGCTAAGGGCAAATATATTAGATCAACGAAGTTGGATGTATTTATTTATTATGTTCTTGTTTTCATTTCAGTTTCTGTTGGGTGACATAACTGGCCCATAAAGAGCCACCCAAGACACAAGAAGTCTAGGAAATTTGTTCTGGGCATCCACATCTGCCATGAGCTGCTCTTGTCTTTGGGGTGCTATTTTGCCTGGCAGTGGAAAAATGCAGAAAGACTTGTTTTATACTTTTAAGAGACTTTGAGTATAGTCCTAGGAATATGTAATCAGAAACAAGTTGCATTAAGATTTAATTCTCTTCGTATATTTTTTTCCACTGACTGATCAGATCAAAATAAGTTATACCTATAGTCCCTTGATTTTTTCCCATACAAATGATTTTATTTTAGCATGCAGTTAAGTTTCTTTGGGTGTTCTGAGATTGGGAGGGTGGGGATGGAGGCATTTTACCCTCCAGAATCACCATGACAATCTTGCTTTATATGGACTTTTAACCTTGCTGAAAAGCTGATGTTGTTGCCAGAGGGCAGAAATTTGGGAGTTACTCATTGTTGGATTAAAAATAACCTTTTCTGTGGAAGGAGAGGAGGAGGAATGAATGCCAACACCCACTTTATTATGCAATGAGTTATAAAATAATCTTGAAAACCATCTTCTAGCTAGGAAGCTGAGCAGGATTGTTCCTAATGTTTTAGTACCAAAGCCAAAAATGGACCCCCCCCCCCCCCCCACAAAAAAAAAGCAAATTCAGGGAAAAACTTTTTGTAGCAAGAGGCAGTGTAGCCAGCGAGGTATGTAGCTGACTTCAGAGCTGTAAAGGAGTAGGATAATAACCACTTTTGTTTCTGGGAGCCTGGGAATCTCCCCACCGTCTGCTGTTTCGGTATCTTTCCTTCCCAGAATTTTTGGTATGAAAGGAACACAGAGTTGGCATATGATGAACTTGGCTCTGAGGATACTAAATGCAGTTTTGTTCTCACAGAGTTCCATGCTTTCTCTTTCCCTCTGGCCAAGGTTATAGTTCTGCCAAAGTACAAAAAAGAGAGGTAAATTATGACTAATTTTACTGAAATGAACAACACATCCTTTAAAGGTATTCTAACACATTTCGTACAATAATTGTAATAGTTATATAATCATTTATATTTTTCCATTTCTTATAATTAAATATGTCTGTGTTTTCTGATTTCATACTCTTTATGCATTCTATTTAATTCTGTTTAATATTATATATTTTTTAAAAACCATTATATTATAATGCTATAATATCATAAATAGTAATATTTCTTTAGCGATTACCCTTCTGACCCAAGAAATTCTTAACTTTGTGATAAATCCACATTTTAAATTGTTATAGCTTAATTTTTACAGCATGAAAAATACTGTTTCGAGGTCCATTCCATATTGTATGTTAAGCCAGTGACAATGTGATGATAAATCAACTCTGGGTTTTAGTTTGAAATGTAATGGAGCACTTTTTCTGCTTATCTGTATCCCCAAAATAGCTATTACTCAAAGCTACTTGTTTGTTCCATGCTACATTTTTGGGACTGCTGCCATCATATTCATAACCAAAAGGACCATAACTATATCTTGATTGTTGTAGCCTGGTCAGATTTGGAGTGCTCAGAAGATGAAGAAGGGGATGCTGGGATAGATTGGGAAGGCCCAAAGGAGGATAGAAGTGACCTGGAGAGAGTTGTTTTGGAATATTCTGGCAAATTCCATGAGATTGGAGAAAGTGATATCAGTTCTCATGAGAATCTGCCAGAAGTGCAGGCTGAGAGACGGATGTTTGCCCATATCAAGGCACTTGGAGCTTTGGAGCCGGAGCATACAGTTTTCCCCAGCAGCTTAGAGATAAGGAGAGGAAAAGCAGGTGTGTGAGGAATGATGTCATGGGAGGGATTTAGGCCCTTAAAGTGGCTTTTTGCTGAAACAGTCCTTTATGAGAGAAAAATTATATTGAGATGAACAGCTCTCGATTCCTGGTCCAATGTTTTTGGATGCATGTATTTGACTTTCTAAGTTTGTTCCTGTTTTTAGTTTCATGTGGAGCATAGGTTGCCTTGGATTCGTGCTATCATGTTTATGGCTATATCTGTGAATTGACTCTTGAGACTGTATTTGAAAGGATTTTGGAATCTGGGCTATCTTGGAAATAACTATTTGAACTTTGATTCTCCTTTTTACATTTTGTAAATATACTTTTCTCTTAATAAACTTTTACTTACTGGATTACCTGGACAGAGTGGGGTTTGTGGTGAAAATGTGTTGCAGGGCTCTAGTGCAACATTGATGTGGATTTTTTAAACTGTAGTCAAAAACATTTGGGCTTAAATTGTTTAGAATAAGTAAATTATCTTAAATACTGTAATATTAAAAGCACATACACACCCATTGTTCTTTGTTGTTGCTGAGTGTCTTCAAATGATTTCTAACTTATGGAAAACCTAAGGTGAACTTATCATGGAGTTTTCATGACAGAATTTGTTCAGAGAAACTTTGCACTTGAGGGTGAGAGAATGTAACTTGCCAGAAATCTTCTAGTAGATTTCCAAGTTACTAGGTATAATAAAAATCAGTGGTGTGGTGGTGTCCTCTGATATTTGAATCTAAATATAAAGTCGTCATTACATTTAGATCTCATTTGTTAATGTTTGTTATTTTAGGACTGTTTGCTCTTACTTTTATCATTTCTTTGCAGATAATGTCTTTTTGAAATGTAACATCAAAAGAGAAAAGAATTACAGGCATAAGGTGTAATTAAAACAATTTGATCCCATTAGATGTGCTAGCATTGAAATCAGTGTACGTCAACTTTTCAACAAAGAAGTCTGACAAAACATGTTAGGGATTAAAGTTTTGTGTATTGATTTAAAAAGTACCTGAGGTGTTAAATATTGCCACCTAGTGCTGCAAGCTTGTCAAGTAGGAATCCTTAGTTAAACAAAATATTGCTCAATAATTTAAGGCAGTTTTAGGACTATGTCCTTTGACCAGTAGCTGGCCTTTTGGAGGGCCTCTGGTGTTGCCATAAGAAGGTCCTCCATTGTGCATGTGGCAGGGCTCAGGTTGGTCAAAGGACATTTAATAGACTGCCAAAATTGCAGACTTTGTGTGTGTGTGTGTATGTGTGTGTGTGTGATTTTTAAAAATACATTACAACTGTTTGGTTTGCTCCTGACATGATAAATAAATAAATAAATAAATAAAGGACTATGTCAAAGTCAACAAATCAGTACAGTAATGTAGCTAGATACAACAGAAATGGGCAGGCCAAGCTTTGAAAAGATATAGCCCAGTTTGGTATGATGTGCCTTGCTCTCCCAAAGGTCAGGCTCTGGAAAAAACAAACAATTGTTTGAGTTTGCAGCACATAGCTATGAACACCAGTGCTTTGTGTGTATGTGTCAAGAATTGTGAGAATTGGCCATCCAGATGTTTTACCATCCTATGGGAGACTTCTCTCATGTCCCTGCATGGGAAGCTGGAGCTAACAGATGGGAGCTCACCCTGCTCCCTGGATTCAAACCATCAACCTTTTGGTCAGCAGTTCTGCTGGCACAAGGGTTTAATCCATTGCGCCACCGGGGGCTCCTATAACACCAGTGTTGATTTGCTAATACTCATAGTGGGATTACCCAGGCTTCCCAGTAAATTTGCAACTTCTTTCTGCTTTTTTTGGTATGGTGTATATATTCCTAAATTAACAAAATGTACACCTAAAATTCAGTTAAGAAAATAAAAGAAGAAAGGCAGGCAATCCCATCAGATGGGTAACTTCTCTTTTACAGGCTTTTATCAGCCTTCTTTCTTTAGAGGAATGCTTGGAATAATTTTCAGGTCTCAGGAAATCTCTCCATAGAAATTATCTGTGCAATTCTAGGCTGCATCAATAGTTGCATAGTGTCCAGCTAGGCCTGTACAACCTGTGACTCTCCAGGTGTTTGTGCCTCTAAATCCCAGAAGCCCTATCCAGCTTGCCCAATGATCAGGAATTCTGGGAGCTAAATTCCAAAACACCTGAAGAGCCACAGGTTGTGCAGGCCTGCTAGATCAAGGGAAGTAATAGTTCCAGTCTATTCTGCTTTGGTCAGTTCTCTGAAATCGTGCGTCCAATTCTGGGTACCACAGTTCAAGAAGGATGTTGACAAGCTAGAACATGTCCAGAGGAGCGAATCCAAAATAATCAAAGGCTTAAAGTCAAGCCCTGTGTGGAGGAGCTGGATTTATTTAGCTTGGAGAAGAGGTTAAGATGAGACATGATAGCCATGTTAAAATATTAGAAAGGATATCATATTGAGGATGGAGCAAGCTTGTTTTCTGCTGATCTAAAGACTAGAAGACAGAACAGTATGATTAAAACCGCAGTGAAAGGAATTCCACTTGAACATTAGGAAAAACTTCCTATGGTAAAAGTTATTGGCAGTGGAATATACTGCCTTGGTGGGTGCTAGAATCTTCTTTGGCTTTTTAAAAACAAAATGTTTTGATGGCCATCTGGTTGGAAGTGCTTTTATTGTGTATTCGTACAAGGCAGTGGGTTGGTCTGGATGGCCTTATGGTTTCTTCCAACTCTGTGATTCTATTATATATAGAGATCACAGAGTAGCTGGACGTGGTTATAGGAGTTATATGGATGAAAACCAGGACCACCATGTTTTTTCTGCCAGTTGAGGTAGCTACTTTCAAAGCAACCACCCCCAGTATTTCTTACTAGGGTCTAGATAACAATTTCTAGGGATTGTGTAGTTGCAGTACAATTCTACTCATGTCTTGCTGGCAGGTTTCATAGAATCATAGAGTTGAAAGAGACTACAAAGGCCATCCAGTCCAACCACCTGCTGTGTAGGAAAATACAATCAAAGCACTCCCAACTGATCGCCTTTCTACAGGTCACCTGTAGGCTTTCTGCTCTGCTGCTGTTTGAATCGGTTTTGGGGCTACATAAGCCATTGGCTTGATTCAACATTAGTGTTATTATTTCTTATATTTATTTATATCCTACCTCTTCCAGTTTTAGACTAATTGTGACTTAGAACAGTAAAAACAAATACAGAAACAAAATTAAGAACATGCATACAAAAGTTTATAAGCAAATGAATTTGGAACTTGTTAAATCAACAACAACCATACCAATGAACATTAAAGGTTTGGCACATTCTCAGAGGCCTGCCAGATAATAATAATAATAATAATAATAATAATAATAATAATAATAATAATAGATACTAAGATGCCAGGCTAGCCTCTCTGCTTCTTTTGAAAGTAACTTAAATTTCAATATAAATGTCAACTGTCTGCTTTAGAAGTGGTCTGCAATATCCTTTAATAACGTTAATTGCATGTATTTCAATAAAATAATTTTAAAGTAAAAAAAATTACATAGTGCTGATATGATAGGACTTTCTTATCTTCTCCATCCTGCAGTCCTCTATACTGACTGCAAACCTGTTAGTGGGGGAAACATAGGGATTGAGAGCATGTAGGAAATGAGGATGGAACAGTAGTGGGGCGTTCAACCTTTTGTTTCTATTGACAATTGTTAAATCAGCAGAATGAAATCTATCTTAGGAAATCAGTGTATTTAAAAGTAGGTTAGAGTAGTGAGAACCTTGCTCGATTTACTAATTTTCCATATGCTGTAGTTTTAGATGTATGTGGATCATCCAAATATTTGACTTATCCAATCGGCATTCTAAGTGAACACTGTTCCAGAAAAGATGTTGTGCAGTAGTTGTAGCTTGGCTGTTAATTCTAAATTCCTGTCATTTCAAGCCTATTCCCTGTGCTTCTGTCCTTTATAGATAAGGGGAACATGATTCTTCCTAATAGTCTTATTCTCAATGGAGAACGATGATGTGTTTATCAGTGCCCTCTGGTCATGATGGCTAATGGCTGTATATTAGTTCCAATATCTCTCTAAACACCAGCTGCCTGGGAACATAAGTATGAATTTTCTTTTGTGCTCGTGCGGATTTTCCCTAGGCATTTGGTTTGACATAGTTGGAACAGAATTCTGGACTCGAGGTGCATTTGCTCTGATTAAGAACGATTCCTATGATATTATGTCTCGTTCATGATTTCTGTTTTGCAACAAGTATTTTGGATCTTCTACTGGGAATTTAATATCACATTATCATCAGTTGCTGTTGGTGGCTTTCATGTCAATGGGGTGGTGAATCTACACCGGGTTCTAGCACGAATATTCAATGTGCTATCCATGGTGCTGAACTTCTTTGGGAGCTAGGGTTCAGCATCCTGGAGAGCTCCTTTGAGGTTTTGATTACAATCCAGAGTAGATTTACTACCTCACTAAGAGGGAAGCCATCAGCTGTTTTTAGTAACCACCCTGAGGAATATGGCTCCAACAGTGTTGAAGATTGCAAATGGACTATTTTAAAGGAGTAGCAGTGAAGGATAGTGCAGAAGATTAGATTCATTCCTTTTATTATAGTGCTTCCTTATTTTAAAGGCATTTGGGCACTAACAGCCTATTGATATGATACAAATACTCAAAATTATTATACATGTGTTACATTTTTTAAATAATTTATTGTGAATAGGGCATTGTGGTCATGGAATATCCTGTTAGCTGAAAGTGGTTTTTAGAGTCACATTAAGGAATGAGAGCCATTTACAGGAATTACATTGATTTCTTAGTATTCTACAGATTCCTGAAAGCATAGATCTATACTTTCTCCTAAATTACCACTGGCTTAATCTTTTCTGTAACCCTCTCTGTATGTTTACCTGCTCTTGGATTTGAAAGAACAGGGTTTAAACTTGACAGGATCAATGACCCTGTACAATTAATTCTTACATGGCTATTGATTATCTAACTAAAGCAGTGTATTTCAAAATAATGGAGCTGTTCCTCCCCCTAAAAGTAGTGGGGTGAAAGAACCAGCAAATTCCAGGAAGTCAGAGGCTTCTGCTGTGGGAAGAGCTACATATGATCTTTGGTCTCAATAGACAAAGGATTAACTTTAACAAAACTCCTCCAGGAACCGCAGATGCTGCAGAAAGGTAGGGTATATTCTTGGATTTTTGGATAGGGCAGCTTCTTCCTTATCTGTCTGCAGGTGTCATGATAGATTGAGACACTGTTTTATTCCCCTTTTAATGTCAGAGGTGGGTTAATGATGCAAATCATGTGTATCTACATAGTGTTGTAGGACCTGCGAATCCATGATCCCTTTTCAAAAGAGGGTCCAAGTTACAAAAAAAGTTTGGAGAAACCAGGAACTCGGCATCAATGGCTTATTGTTCATTGCTTGTGGAAATATTTTCATTTTAATCTTCCTTGTTCCCCTTTATTTGCTCTTTTCTCCCCCTCTACCTAATAAAAAGCTATACAGAATATAAACTTCAGTTCTTGCTTGTGGTTTAATGACTCTCTTGGTTTTCAGCAGCTTTTGACTGCAGTGTTTGTTAACTTCAGGAGAACAAAAGTAGCTATTTACCTCATGCCAGGCACTCTGCTAACAGCCAGTCTCTCAAGTTTGTTCTCTGAACAGTTGTGCCAACAAGCCTTTTTACCAGCTTAAGCAAATCATAAAGGGAGTCATCTCACAATAGCTGTAAGTTCTAGTTTCCTATGATTTTTAAAATGGCGTTTCTTGCTTTATTTGCCCAAATTGATTGATGTGGTCAATTTTCTTGTAACAAAAACAAAAATATTTTGAATCTTGTGGCACTTTAAAGACTAAGGCTGGAATTGCATTTGTGCCTTTTGTCAGCATAACATGGACAGCAGGAGAAAAGAAGGCAGGGCCCATTGTGTAAAGGAGATAAAGCCGTCACCATTGTTTTGGGAGTCGAAAGCAGTTGGCTTGGAACAACTTATTTCTCCAGCGTCTGTTGCCTGGATGGGTCCTCAGAACCAGGGTGTCCTGGTAAGACTCTACTGGGAATTTACTTGCTTTCTGGCTCAAATTATTTTTAAAGTGAGCTTTCCAAAAAGCAACCTGGCTTTGAAGCCAGGCATTGCAGAGATAGATTTCTTCAAGCTGCCAGTATTCTTCTCCTATTAATTACAGAAACAGTTTTGCCTGAATTCCATCAGTGCTGCTGCACAACCATGCAGAAACTGCACTATGTTCATGTAATAGATTGTTTTCATAGTTTAGCCTAATACATTTATTGTAGAATCAGTGGAGTTTCGAGTCCAGGTCTCCAGGAGTCTTGTTACAATACTCAAACCACTAGACCACATTGGCTCACACTACACTTGACTCATCCAATTTTTGGAGTTTTAAAGGATGTGGCTACACACATGTTTGTATTTATTATGGAGTGGGGAAGAAAAATAATTCTAATTTTATCCTTATTTTCTCTCACTTCAATTTGTAACTTATATGTACTCATTGTGAACTCATGCATTATGTGAACAGAGCCTGAGATCTCGCTGATACATTCGACAAGATCTCAATTACACTGCAATGCTGCAAGAAGAACAGATGCAGTGGACCTCCAGCATGATAGACTTTCAGTTTCATATTTTTCTTACTGTGCAAAGCAGATCTGGTATGTTTTGATCTGTTTGCTAAATATCTCATCTGATACTTCACTGTATTTTAACTGTTATTTGTGTCTCTTAATTTTATATGCATTTGGATGTGTGTGTTTTTATCTGCAGCTGTTTTGAATTTCTGCCTTCTGAGTCATGAACGTTGGATTTTAAAACAAATATTTTGAATGAACACTTGTGCCCCACCATAAAATAAGAGGAAAAGGGCAAAAACAAGGGATATGTATGAGATCAGTGCCAGTTAGGTTTGCAGATTTTCCAACATGTTTTTGAGGAGAATTCTTGCTTGTATAAAAGTTCCTATCAGTTAAGATAACTGCCTTTCCATGCAATGTAAACCATGGTCTAACAAGCAGTGTATGGCTAGCAAGGAGCCACAATGTACTGCTGACTGGTACATGCCTCTTTTTTTCTCCCTCTCTTTGTGCATGACTTAGAGAAAGACATTGATAATGTAGTAACTTAGGGCCCTTCCACACAGCCACATAACTGGAATAGATGGCAGTGTGGACTCGAATAACCCAGTTCAAAGCAGATATTGTAGGATTTCCTGCCTTGCTATTCTGGGTTATGGCTGTATGGAAGGACCCTTAGTATTACCCTTCCCTGACAGCTGGTTTCTTGTGTTGTCAAGTACAGGAGCCACAGTGATCCAAAATCATGACTTCTCCTAAATTTGTCTATTCATTTTGCCTGAACTGGATAACATTATTAATATTCAAGAAAAGATCATGATAGTGGTGGTGTGATCTCTTCTTCACACTAATGGAAGGACAACAAGGGAGAATAGTGTATAAAGCTTCTGTGTTCTTTTCTACTTGTATGTGATTTGCTCAGCCCCTGTGTAGTATGGCAGTCAGATAGTGTAATTAACTATTTGGAAAACCATCTAACAAATGGTTTGTCTCTCTACTATAAAAAGACAAACTTTTCCATGAGTTTTAACATTATTTAAAAATAAATAAAAAGGCATATACAGTAATTCTGTTCAACATTGCCAAATATAAACATGCTGTCAGTAAGCTTGACTACAAAGTATTTAAATTACCTAAGCCAAATCTGAAGAAAGCTTTGGGGTTGTTTTTTTTTTTTTTACATTTATAAACAACAGATTAGAATAGAATGTTGTAACTGTTTTAATAACTGTTGAAGTGTGTTTATCTAAACTGAAGGGGAGGGGAGAAGTACAGTGTTGGTTTCACAATTTTTATTATTTAAAACAAGGACAATGTGAATGGTTTCAGAACCAATGTGATGTACAGTTTGGACTACTGGGTAAACCTACTCTGCAGAATTAATTCAGTTTGACATTGTTTTAATTGCCTTGGCTGAATGCTATGTCAAAGAGTGCTGGTTCATCACAAAGTAGTGTGCAAAAGAAGAAGAGCACCTAACTGTGTAACATTGAATTCTCAATGCAGAACTTAGACTTTATTAAAGTCTAAGATGTTGTGAGGCTACAGTGTGTGCTGAAACTTGGATTCCAATGATATCTGAAGGACCACATGATCCATACTTGATTTTAAGAGTACTTCTTAAATCTATTTTGGATATAATCCTCAAAGCCATTATTGTGTTGTAAATTCTCCACCTGTGGATTTTGCAGTCAGCAACGTTAAAGATTAACACAGTTATGAAAACAAGTTAATATTTGGATAATTGGAGTTAAGGTAGGGGAATATATATATATATATATATATATATATATATATATATATATAATTTTTGCACTTAATTTTTGTGTTGTTTTTGCAGACATATTTTTATTTTATTTTTTAATTTTACGTTTTTGTTTTCCTCCAGTGAGATGAAGGTACTTTTGCTTGTTAGGAATGTCATTCGCTTGAAAATTGAGAGTTGACCAATTAATGTTAGAATTCAACATGCAGCAATTGTTATGTACTACGTGATTCCCAAAATCTTTAGAGGAAAATGAAAAAGATAGCTATATCTGGAAAAGGCTCATTTTGTTGGGAATCTGGTGAAAGGAAGACAGGAGACGTGTGTAAACTGTCCTTGGCCTGTTGACACGAGGCTCTCGAGTGAGCTTTGCCCCTTTTCCAAATCCTCAGATTTCTTTCACCTTTGTGACCTTCTTGGCTGGCCAGATGACGAAAAAGGGAATTCCAAATTGCTATACTGTAGGGGGTGCTGTACTGAAGTAAGCCAGATGCTAGGTTTGAGGGCTCATTCTTCTCTTTCCAGATCTCTCTCTTTCAGTTTGCTTTGTCCTCAGACTGAAAGAAAGTCCCTTATCAGTGCTGTAATTAGCTCTTATCGATTCTCTGTCAGATACAAGTCCTGTGAGAGATTAGTTTATCTCAACCCACAGGAAGTTATGTGGAAGAAAAGAGGGGGGGGGGTCAGATAAGAAACTACTGGGTAAAATATTAAACTTCATTTAACTTTGGAAATTAAAAGGGGCTCCTTTTGATGACTGTGTTTTAGATTTTTCAGAGCGACCAGTTGTGACAAATCTGTATAAATCGGTTTCTGTAATCTTGAGAGGCCTTGTTTTACAATGGCTCTGGTCCTTCCTAGAGGGCCATACCCAGAAGGTGGTGCTGGAGGACTCCTGTTCGAACCCCTGATCATTGTCCTGTGGGGTTCCTCGGGGTTCCATTGTGTTCTCCCATGCTGTTTAACATATACATGAAACTGCTGGGAGAGATCATCCAGAGTTTTGGAGTGTGGTGCCACCTATATGCAGATGATGCCTAGCTCTACTACTCCTTTCTACCTAATGCCAACAAAGCTGTCCTGACCCTAAACTGGTGCCTGTCATTAGTAATGGACTGGATGAGGGCAAGCAAATTGAAACTTAATCCAGACAAAACAGAGATACTCCTGGTCAAGTCAAACCAGAGAATAGAGTCCCAGCCTGTGCTGGATAGGGTCACACTCGCCTTGAAGAGACGGGCCTGTGGTTTGGGTGTCCTCCTGGACTCAGTGCTGAACCTAGAGGCCCAGGTGTGAGTGGTGGCTGGGAGGACCTTTGCACAATTAAAACTTGTGTCACTGTACCTGTTCCTTGAGAAGCCAGATTTGGCCACAGTGGTACACGCTTTAGTTACATCCTGTCTGGATTACTGTAACGTGTTCTACATGGGCTGCCTCTGAAGAGTGCTCAGAAACTTCAGTTGGTCCAATGAGCTGCAGCCAGGTTGCTAACTGGGGCTGGCTACAGGGAGCGAACAACCCCCTTTGTTACAAGAGCTCCGCTGGCTGCCAGTCTGTTTCCGGACACAAGTCAAAATGCTGGTCAATTCAGGGGGTGCTGTGGTTTTTAACTTTGAATATGTTTTAGTGGAATTTAACTGTGAATTTTTAAACACTTGTCGTATTTTTATTCTGTTTTAATGTTTGCATATTTGTATATTTTCAATTATATCCTAATACTTTTATCTGAAGCTGCTTTGTGTCTCCCTTGGGAGTGATAAAGTGTGATATAAATAAATATAATAACAATAACAATAATAATCCCAAAGTAAAGAAATGGCAGTTCATTCCAGAAATATGATTTCTCATATTGTATAGATTTATAACAAGTTTAGATTGAAATGAAGGAAAATGGTATGTAGTGATAATGTTGAAGATGATTATTGGCTTGCACATGGAGATTGAACAAGCCAGATTTCTGTATGGTTTTTGATGTGGTGTAATAGTTTGCCCTATTAAATTCATGTTATGAAGTATTACTATATTCATTCTATGTCTTATTCTTTCTCAGAAGAGCTCACAACACCATATGTGGTCTCCTTATTTTGTCACTATAGCATTCCAATTAGGGCCGTAACCAGAAAAAAATTTCGGGAGGGGTTGAAATTTTCGGGGGGGGGGGTTTGAAAATTTCATGGGGGGTGTTGAAACCTGCCTCCTAGCTCACACTGAAGCAAAGAGCACAGCAGGGGGCAGAGCAGCCTTCAATAGCCTGCAGCTCCACCCCTGTCAACCACCTCCACCAAGTCTGGCCTCCTTAATGAGAGCATTCAACACCACCACCACCCCCAAACTTGGTTGCTTCGCTACATCGGCATTTGCTGCACGTAATGACATAAATTGTCAATATTTGCTTGAGATACTGCTTACAGTTCATAGACTTAGCATGGGGATTTGGTTAACCAGTTAAAATTCATGAGTAAACCAGGTTTTTTTTAAAAAAATCTGAAACATTTCGGGGGGGGTTGAACCCCTAACCCCCCCCCCCTCGCTACAGGCCTGATTCCAATGGTGTAATCCCTCAGAAGAATCCTAAAGGTGTATCTGTCATTAGATGCTTGCTGCTAAAAATTTTATGGGAATGCTTGGAGGAAAGTGAATGTTTTTAAATGTTAGTCATAGTTTTTAATCCCCTTTGGCTTTCTCTTCATGTCAGCTAATAAGATTTTAATTGTATGTTTTGATGTGTAATGTGTACTGTAAAAATGCCGAAGGTTATCTGTTTCTAAGGGTAGGGTATCTTAAATAGAAATAAATGTAGGAGAGAGTGGCACGGTTCATGAAATCATAACTTAATGAGCCAAGATAGGAAGCAAAAAGAAAAAGTCTTGTTCAGATCTTTTAAGCAGAGATATTATAAGCAATCTCTGAGTTACGAACATCTGATTTACAAATGACTCATAAGAACAGGGGTGAGACAGCAAGAAGTGAGAAAAATCTGCCTCTAGGAAGAGAAATTCATTCCTGAAAGAGTTATCAAGGAAAAAGGTGTCTCCAATGAAGTTTGATCACCAATCCTTGTTTCCACAATAAGCCATTTTTTTCTAAGTCCAATTCTCACAGGGACAGAGGGTGGGGCAAAATCTTCTGAACAGGAGGACGGACAGCAAAACAAATGCCGCAAACACCACAGGGGTGTTTGCAGTTATATAGATAATTTGGCTGGAGTTATGCTTAAAAATGTACATGTTCTGACTTACAAACAAATTCAACTTAAGAGCAAACCTAATTTGGGGAGTGCCTATATATTAGAATAAGATATATAGTAATAATTTGAGCACAATAACTGAGCTAAGAGGCATTATTAAATATTGTAGGGGCAAATCATACTCACTGCACCTAAAACACATAGGTGAGAGTTACCCAGCACTGTAAGCTGAATGGTGAAAGATTAAAGGTGGATAAAAATATAGTATGGCCCTTGTAATGGTGGCTTTCTCTATCCACATCTGAAAAATATGTACCCTCTAGGAATTTTTTAGGTCCTTTGGGCGGTTCTGTGGTAGCTATCCCTCTCATACACAGAACCCATGCTATAGTACTATTCACACTATCCATGTATTCAAGCTATGACAATCCATTATATTACTTTAATGCAGTGTTTCTCAACCTTCCTAAAGCCATGACCCCTTAATACTGTTCCTCATGTTGTGGTGACCCCCAACCATAAAATTATTTTCATTGCTACTTCAAAACTGTAATTTTGCAACTGTTGTGAATCATATGTAAATATCTGATAATGCAGGACGTATTTTCATTCACTGGACTAAATTTGGCACAAATACCTGATACACCCATATTTGAATGCTGGTAGGGTTGGGGGAGATTAATTTTGTCATTTGGGAGTTTTAGCTGCTGGGATTAATAGTTAACCTACAGTCAAAGAGCACTCTGAACTCCACCAATGATGGAATTGAACGAAACTTGGCACACAGAACTCCCATGACCAACAGAAAATACTGGAAGAGTTTGGTAGCCATTGATTTTGAGTTTGGGAGTTGTAGTTCACCTACATCCGGAGAGCACTGTGGACTCAAACAATGATGGATCTGGACTAAACTTGGCATGAATACTCAATATGCCCAAATGTGAACACTAATGAAGTTTGGGGAAAATAGACCTTGACATTTGGGAGTTGTATTTGCTGGGATTTATAGTTCACCTACAATCAAAAAGCATTCTGATCCCCACCATTTTTTTCGTGTCAGGAGTGACTTGAGAAACTGCAAGTCGCTTCTGGTGTGAGAGAATTGGACATCTGCAAGGATGTTGCCTAGGGGATGTTTTACCATCTTTGTGGGAGGCTTTTCTCATGTCCCCACGATGGGGAGCTGGAGCTGATAGAGGGAGCTCCTCCACGCTCTCCCTGGATTTGAACCTGCAACCTGTCGGTCTTCAGTCCTGCTGGCACAGGGGTTTAATCCACTGCTCCACCGAGGTCTCCTCCCACCAACAATAGAATTGGGTCAAATTTCCCACACAGAACCCCCATGACCAACAGAAAATACTGTGTTTTCTGATGGTCTTTGGCAACCCCCAGAGGTCCCAACCACCAGGTTGAGAAACGCTGCTCTTATGGTCTTTCACACATTTATATGAATAGTAGGAGGTAGGGACTGAGAACAGGTGTGGGGAGGAAGCTGCCCCCTCATACAGAGCTGGGTTGTGGAGAAATTAATAGGTCCAGGATGGCTTGCTAGGAGACTGTGCATTGCTGGTTTTATGATCACAAGGGGCTATATATTACTTAGTTGAATGATGGGGAAGGTACTTCAGTCTGGATTGACCACAGATTGAAATCTGTTGTCAAAGATTTGCCTGTACAACAATTCCCAAGTGCTGTCGAATTGTGCAAGATGGGAAAGAACACTTTTGTAAAATTTCCACTCTGAGCTTTATTTTGAAAGGATGTAGTCAGCTGAACAAATTGTTAACAGAAATGCATTCTTGTGTCAAATTAGAGCACAAATTAAGTTTAATTTGATAAAAGAGTAGAAGTCTGAGACTGAAAACGGTAAGTCAGCAAGGTTTGCTCTTAAGAAAACAAGTTCATCTTCTGTTTCTGTAGCTTTATCTTTACTGTGAGCCAAATTGGCAATTTGCTTTCGTTTCCCAGAAATGCTGTGCTGCTTCTGGAACGGACTTGTAATTAGGGGGAGTTTTTGGACGTTTTTTATATTGGCAATGATAACAGCATGTGCAGTATGATGCATGTATCTCTTGAGACTTTCTTTTCCTGCCGAAATAATTACTATAATGTAAGCACACATACATGACTGTTGGAGCCCCCGATAGCACAGTGGGTTAAACTGCTGAGCTGCTGAACTTGCGGACCAAAAGGTCCGCGAGTTTGAATCTGGGGAGTGGTGTGAACTCCTGCTGTTAGTCCCAGTTTCTGCCAACCTAGCAGTTCTAAAACATGCAAATGTGAGTAGTTCAATAGGGAAGGTAACAATGCCTCATGCAGTCATGCTGGCTACATGACCTTGAAGGTGTCTATAGACATCGCTGGCTCTTCGGCTTAGAAATAGAGATGAGCACAAACCCCCAGAGTTGGACTTAATGTCAGGGGAAAACTGGACTTAATGTCAGGGAAAAACCTTTACCTTTACTTACATGAATGTTTGTATTATAAGGTAGTATGTTGTAGGTTTTCCCTCTTAACTCCTTTCTTCGGATTAGGGATTTTTTTGGGAAAGAGTCCAATTATAGTCCCTGATTCTAGTTTAGCTAATTTGTACCTTTTAGTTGATTAGTACTCGTTACCTTAATTTTCCAGCCCTTAGGATTGCCATAAATACATAATGAGTTGAAGGCACAACAACTACTACAAAGCAGTCCAGGAGGTTAACTCAAATACTTGCAGGAATACAATGTTTTTACTGATCTAGTTTTTTAGAGTCAGTGTGACATTCAGAAAGATCAAGCCATTGACACAAAACCGTTACAGGGATAGGTGTCAGGTGAACTTGTAATTGGGTTGCTGTGAGTGATTGGGTTGCTTTGAAAGAACTCTTGTCTGTTTGAGGCATGTGTGAATGTAGCATTTGGCCACTTTGATTAGCACAGAATGGCCAACAGAAAGGAGAAACCATAAAAATGAACAAAATCTGACAACTAGTAAAAAAAGCCCTCTAAAATCGGGACAGTAAATAAAGAGCAAAAAAACAAACCAGCTAGGGGAATTCCAGACAGGAAACAATCAGGGCCAGTGAACACCTCCCAACAAAGAATTCCCCCAGGCAGGAAGCAGCTAGGCTTTGAAGTTTCAAAGCCATCCAATGCTAATCAAGGTGGCCAACTGCAACATTCACACTTTTCTCAAACAGACAAGATTTCTTTCTCCCACCCTGGACATTACACAGATATATAAACCCCACTTGCCTACAGACTTCACAACCCCTGAGGACACCTGCCATAGATGTAGGCGAAACGTCAGAAGAGAATGCTTTTGGAACATGGCCATACAGGCCGGAAAACTCATAGCAACCCAATGATTCCAGCCATGAAAACCTTTAACAACACATTAACTTGTGATTATATGAACATAAGCATTAAATAATAACATTTTGTTCTTCTATCATACTACCCATGGTCTGCTGCTTGAGTTAGCTATCTCAGTCAACTTGATGTTATTTCTAGCCCTGCCTATTAGAAATGGACCATTCACAAATTAAATTAGAAGACACTAAACACCCCCTTTTCCAGCACTTCTCCTGGAAAATAGTGTCTATGTGTTTGTGTGACACACAAAGAGAAAGAACATGTTCAGAAGGGAGTGAAACAATTAAATGGTATATTTTCCCCTGGCCATCATAAATGCCCATTATTGATAATGAGGTGTTGGGGATGTGGCTGCCAAGTTACAAATCTGGTTGTGATTTAGACTCAATATGCACTTCATTGTCTACACATAATCATCATGACCCAAATGTTTTTTATTGGTGTGAAAATTCGTGTATGTACAGTTTTCAGCTGAAAAATGAAAGAAAGCAGTGGAAATGCAATGCAGGATTGTGGATTTGTATTACCTTTGAAACAATCAGACATTATTCTTGATGGAGAATCATTGCTATTGTCTGTTACATGGTATTTGCAAAAACTTCTATGATAGCATGTCAGTCTTTGTGGTCTTTAGATACAAAGTCAAAATATTTAATCAAAATCATTCAGTGTCTGCATGCATTTTAGGAACAGCACAATGCAACAGGCCTGCATGTCTGCACACATTAATACCATAGAAATTTTGCAAAATCAGCAGCTGTGGTCTATGTGTATTGCCTTTCTATTGGACTTTGCGATGCGTCAAGAATGGCTTTCATAATTCCAATTCTAACTTTTTACCAAATTGAATGTTTTCTTTTCCTCGCTTGTTTAATTTTAATGCTTTCCCATTGGTCAGTATGTTTCATCATTGATAATGCCAGTTTCAAAAAAGAAAAGTAAATGAAATGTCATAGCTTGGAGGCAGAACAAATACTTTGCTTGTAATTGACCACAAGTTCAGTCCTTGGTGTCACTAAGTAGGAGTAGGAAAGATACCAATCTGAAACCTTAGGGAGTGGCATTCTGGTCAATGTAGACCAGAAGCAGAAAATCCATGGCCCTCTGGATCAGTGGTTCTCATCATAGCCTATATCAAGAGGTCTCAAAATATTTGGAGGACCGTTCCTTTAGATCAATAGTTCTCAGCCTGTGGGTACCCAGGTGTTTTGTCCGACAACTCTCAGAAATCCCTGCCAGTTTATGAACTATTAGGATTTCTAGGAGTTGAAGGCCAAGACATCTGGGGACCCTCAGGTTGAGAACCACTGCTCTAGATTATGTTAGATGGAATCTCGCATTATTCCAGACCATCAGCCATATTGGTTTGGGCTATTAAACATCTGTAGTACAAACTAGATTGGGAAAAGCACATGTAGAGAATATTGTGTTGGATGGGTCAGTAATAACTTTCTAGATTCTGTGTACTTTTATGGAGAAAACTGGTTGTATTGCATTTATTCCAGTAATTGGGCCAAAGCATTCACATCAAGCAAAATATTGTGAGTTCCAAACATTTTTTCTAGCAATTTCCCTAAAACCTTCATCAGTCTAGCCCAGACTTTACCAGGGAAACATAATAGTTTGCCCATGGTGAAAAGAAGCTTTCAAGTGAATAGAACTTGTTTACATTGAATGAGATCTGAGCTTTCCCCTCCTCCATGAAGCAATTTTTTGAATTCATCCCCCAAAAAAACAAAGATCCCAGTGTCTTCTTATATAAATATTATTGTGTATTACTCCTTAATTATCTGCTTGTGGGATATGCTGTTATTACAGGCAGATAACAAAGATATGTAAAAAATGTAAACCAGATTTGGTGACATCTGCCTTTGTAAAAAGGGTTTGAGAAAACTAAGACATGAGTGT
Organism: Anolis sagrei; assembly: GCF_037176765.1. NCBI lineage: Eukaryota > Metazoa > Chordata > Lepidosauria > Squamata > Anolidae > Anolis > Anolis sagrei. The sequence continues at coordinate 278,280,951 of NC_090022.1, forward strand.
ACAAACTTGTTAAGTGTGTACTTGGATCTGATCATCTAAGGCTTGAAATGCTTTCCTACAAAGCAGTGGAGAGCATTCAAAGATTTTCAACTGATATTTCAATTCCTGTCTTATTGGCATTTAGTCCCTCGGTTCCATTTAGAGTTCTTTACTTGATAAGGAAACCCCCTTACTAAATTGGAGGCATGGTAGGAGTCCTCCCCTCCCCTCATGGATGACACAAAATAAATAAATCCTGGAAAAGAAGTGCTGAAATTACATTTTATTCTTTCCTTTGAGGAGGATCTGAAATCACCACATTTTTTTAAAATCTCCCATCTTGTGAGATGGGTTAGTTCCTGCCTTGGGAAGGAACTAACCCAGCTCACCAGCTGGAAAGTTATCACCCAGTAAGCTTTAAGGTAGCGAAAGGAGTGTTTCACCACAAATATGTTAACAGTACTAACCATTGGATCTTCCTGAAAAGTCTTAAAATATGCATAAAAATGGAAAAAAACATGTCTTGTCAAAATTAGAATCCTGAGTAAGGCAGTTTCCAACCATTAGGGCAACTTTTCCCAACCCTACTCCTTTCAGATTATTTTGGTATCTAACTTCCCTCATTCCTGACTGATGATGATTCTTGTAGTGTGTTGATGAGATAACTGGGTTCTTAGGATGTACCTAAATTGCAGAAGGTTTTATTAGTCTGTTGAGCTAAGTGTTGCTTTAGTGCATGGGGTTCTGTTAGCTTATGCCTTTACAGCAGAGATAGAAAACAGAATGATCTGGTACGGAGGGCATTTGGGCTCCTTAGACACTTTGTGGGTCATATTAGGCTTGAAAGTACAATAGTCTCTTAACAGCCAAAATCAGAAGTGGCCAAAGAGACCAATTTATGAGTGTGTATTGGTTGCATGTGAAGGGTTTCTGGAATGATCTGTATACTTAAACATAAACCCCCATCTCCTTAGGAACAGACAACTTTATTGTATTCATTTATTTATTCAATTGATTTTAATGTATATGTTGTGTTAACAGTTTATGCCTATGTTTTTGATTTATATTGTATGTTTTTGTATTATTTTGCATTTGTGGAAACTGCTCTGAGCCCCCTAGGGGAGATAAGGCGGTATATAAATAAAGTGTTGTTGTTGTTGTTGTTGTTGTCCGAAAATCCCCCTTTGGGGTCAGGCAGCATGTGAAGCCGCAAAAAGGCCTTAGGGGACTAGATTTAGCCTGTGTGCCACATTTTCTCTCCCTGTTTTAGATACAATACACTGCTTCTTGACTCAGTTGTGCGTAGGCTTTCTTCTACTTTTAAGTGTCATTTCTGTGGCTCACATTTCACTGACTGTGGTTAGCATGGTTAGTATGGTTTCCCTATGAACCATCTTGGAGATTAAGATCGCCTGGGGAAACCCTGCTCTTGAATGTTTGCCATATATATGTTGTACTATACACTATCCCAGAATACTTGTAGGGTGTCAAAATACACAAATAATCTATGTCAGGAAAAAATACTCAAGGAGTAGTTTTGCTCCTTGAGTATTTTTTCTGACATAGATTATTTTATGTATATATGTTGTGCTCCATCCTGAGTCCCCTGAGGGGTGAAAAGGGTGGGATATAAATGTATCAAATAAATACATAATAAATTCTTCGCAAGCTCGGTTGGAGGGGATGAGAGACAGGGCCTTCTCAGAGGTGGCCCCTCAGTTGTGGAACTCCCTCCCTAGTGATACCAAGTCAGCCCCCTCCCTTAGAAGAGAGTCAAAACCTGGCTCTGGGAACAGGCATTTGAAAAATAGAACGGTGCAGGAATGTTAGTATGGAATATGTGCAATTTGATTACGGATTGGCCTTTAAGCTATGACTCTCTATATTTTTATTATGCTTATCATGTTTTAATTTTCAACTTATTCTTTAACGGATGTGGTGTGTTTTAAGGTACCATGGAGGCACGATTGTAAGCTGCCTTGAGTCCCATTCGGGGTAGAGAAAGGCGGGATATAAATAAGGTAAATAAATAAATAATAAATAGATGTTTCTGAGTGTTAAACCATGGTTAGTTGAAGAAGTAATGTCAAGATTGTAGGACCTGGCCCAAGCATAAAATCAAGATCAGTTGAAATGCCATTTTTGAATGTTTCCCATATAAAAAGAGAACACTGTGTCAAACACCAATCACTCATTGACTCATCAAGGAGAGAAGTTGTAACCCAGTCCATTTCCATCCCTTACATGCTAGTCTTTCACTTTCAGGGAAGAATGGTTAAGAACTGGGGGAGACTGTTAACTTAGCCTTTGGGGAGTTATATGAATCTGGTGAGGGTCACAGGCAGGATGAAGCTGTCTTATGACTACTAATAATGCTTTGCTTGTAATAAAGCCCATAGTTGTCACAGTATTGCTGAAAAATGGGTGAGATAAACAGGAGTTGAATTACAAGTTCTGTTTGAGATAAAACAGAACTCTCTGAATGCTCATGTTATCGGTGCCAATGTTTTACGTAAGTAAGCCCTTAAAAGAATGCAATGATTTTTGTTTCTGTTTCTTATCAAGCAGGACATTTGTTCAAGCGTGCAATGCGGAGGCTTGATACCTATATTCAACAATTGCCCATTCAAATCTGTGACAGTAACATGCATAAAGGGACTTATTTCTCTCTTGCTGCATCTTATCCGTTACTGAGCTTGTCATAAAATGTATTGCTTGGGTTTATACCTTGTGCTTTAATAGCACTTTGCTACGACAACATTAAATCTGTTATCAAACCACAAATAAGGGAAACAGAGTTACAAAATCATTTGAGTTTAGTTACTAAATACTCCACTTTTGGAATTATTAGGCAACTTTTTGGTTACCCTAGTTATTTGACAATTTAAACAATTCCTAAGTAGATAAAGCATTTACATGTTGTTGTTTTTTTAAAAAAATGGAGGGAAAATATAAGAGGTTCCATCCCATGAACGTATTTGTTCCTGTGCACACGTAGTAGCAGAAACTCAGTGATGTTTTTATCAAGGGATACATCTTGCTTTAATCATACCTATTCTACAGAATATTCACAGCAGTCCTAAAGAATTCTATCTTTCACTTCTGCTCCTTTACCATTACGGATAAGGCCCCTACATTTTGTGTTACTGCGATAGTAAAATACTCTCTTAGAAGTACTCAGGTGACATGTGCGCCTGGTGGGATTATGTATAAACTGGGCTTAAGTAATAGTAAATTTTATTGATTAGCCCTTAGGCCATATCACAATACCAAACCAAACAAAAAGGCTTGATAAAACTTGAACACAATCTGGCCACCAGTATTAAAAAAAACCCTCTAAAACTACAACAGCAAAACAGCAGAGAGGAAACATTCTGGGACATCTAATCACCTCTCAACAAAAGATTGCCCCAGGCACTGCCAGGCCATCAAATGCTAATCAAGGTGGTCAGTTGAAACATTCACACCTAGCTCCAGCAGACAAGAGTCCTTTGTCCTATCCTGGTCATTCCACAGATATATAAACCCCTTTTCCTAGTTCTAACAGACCTCACTACCTCTGAGGATGCTTGCCATAGATGCAGGCGAAACGTCAGGAGAGAATGCCTCTAGAACATGGCCATACAGCCCGAAAACACCTACAACAATCCAGTGATTCCGGCCATGAAAGCCTTCGACAATACATAAAACTTGATTACATTCCATTTTGGGCTTAAGTAGAATTTTGTGATTTGCTTTATTTTATTATTAAATCTGGATTTTATGTTTTTATTGTATTTCATCTTATTCTGTTTTATATGTCTTCTGGTAAATAATAATTTTCTTTTTTAATGCTGGTCTATGACTGTAATATATTATTGATTGATTGAAAATGTATTGCAATTACATACTTTTCTTCATGGAAGAGGAGCTTTAAAGAATTAGTTTTATTATAGCATGACTCCAATTAACATTTTGAAAGACATACAATTTTCAAACTCTATGTTTAAGTTGAGTTTACTGATAGTATACAAAAGGCTATGATTTATTTATTTTTATCGCACTTTTCTCCCATGGATAGCACTCAAAGCAGCGAACAGATTTTATTTATTTATTTATTTATTTACGAAATTTATATGCCGCCCTTCTCACCCCGAAGGGGACTCAGAGCTGCTTACAAGTAAAAAGTAAATACAACATATTATATTATTATCATAGCACAATATTAATATTATATATTACATTGTACTATAACATTATACTGTAATATTATTAGTAATATTACCTTTAATATAAAATATATAATTATAATATATTATTATTAGTAGTATATTGTATTACATTATAATATCAATATTATATGTATATACAATATATTATATTATAATGATATATTATTATGGATGGATTAATAAGATTAATCCAAAAATAAAAAATAAGATTAATAAGAAAAATTACATAATGCAGGAACACATTGTCATCCCTCAACCCATGCAAATCACATTAACAGATTACATAAACCATATAAAATAAGCATAATAAATAATGTCATTGTTATCATTAAAAATCCCTGGGCCTTAGGCCACTGAGGTTGTCCTTAAAACATTGTACTAAAAACTGCGAAGCTCCAAATCTTTGGCCAAGTGTGCCTTGCCAGAGCAAGATAGCCTGCTTATTATGGGTTGTCGGGGAAGACCTGCTTCCATAGAAAGGTTTTAACCTGGGAGCAAAAGGCCAGTAATGAGCAGGCAAATGCACCTCTTTGGAGAGGGAGTTCCAGAGCCTTGGGGGCCCCACCAAAAAGGCCCACAAGCGTACTTGTAACTGGTGGGACCGAGAGAAGGGCCTCTCCTGATGATCTCGTATGAGCAGATAGGAGGACATGTGGTTCCTCAAGTAGGCTAGGCCAGAACTGTTTAGGGCTTTATAGGCTAAAGCTAGCACCTTGAATTGTGCCCAGAAACAAACTGGAAGCCAGGCTATTCTTTGAAGAAATCTGAAAAACCTCACATTCAAGTTAACTAGACTTTTTTTGCAATTATTATTGGTAAATTTTCCATTTTTGCTTGGTTGGGATAAGATAAAGTTAGATCAACATCTAATCCCTTGCTCTGTCTTCAACTCTCATTAAGGCAGATGTGACATTTTAGTCCTCTAGAGAGCCATTCTGTTGCAGAATTCACACCAGACTAGAGATACAAGGCAGGCAGAATTCATGCTGATCTATCGTCACCTGGATATAGGTACAAATATCCCTGGGATTCTGTTACTGTATACAGTGCTTCTTTTACAAACAAAAACAGCTTGGACAAAAGTTTTCTCAACAAATCTGTTTCATTTGTTAGTTTGATTTATTTAACTGTATTTGAAGATGACTGACAACTATGTAAAACAAACATTCCAGCACAAATGCAGATACATTTTCTAGCTCTGGATATCATGGAATGAATTTCATCGGGGTAAGAAAATATCCCAGATTATTATAGAGAGATAGATACAGATGCCTGTTAAAGTAAAATGAGGCACTTTATGGGAATTCCTTTAATAATGGACTTTATATAGTTCATGCCAATTGCATGGTTGCGTGACTGATAGGAAGACCAGCCCACTCATTAGGTAAAGGAGTCTACTGAGTTGAGGTGCATAAGGAGCAGCTCCACATACATTCCTTTTTGTTTTCTATTAAAGAGTAGAGTTTTATATGCATCTGACACACCTCATAAATTCTTGCCTTAAACACAATATACAGGGTGCCATCTCATTGGCAGTGCTTGTATTAAAGTATTCATCTGCCAGAGCAGTCAGCATGGCTATCAGCAACAGGAAAGCAGGAAATAAATGAATGAATGAATGAATAAATAAATAAATAAATAAGGTTATGGCCCAAAAGCTCCACCGGGGAGAACTGAAAAAGACCTTTGAAGAGTTGTTGCTGATTGGAGAGGAGAAATGTGAGTTAGATATGCCATTGCTCTGATGGTGCATGGCAACTTCATATACACGATAATTGTTTAAAGTGGTTATAGTGTAATCAGTTTAGGGCTAAGAAAAAAAGTATTCATATGGTTTAGTGCAGGCATGGCCAAACTTTCTAACTTAGGTGGCCGCATGGCGGGCCAGAGTGGGATGGGCAGGTTGGGAGGGAAGAGATTCTTCCCAAGTCCCCTCCCTGCCCTTTCCTCCCTTTTCTCTTTCGGAGGCAGAAAATGACGGGAAACATTCGGATCCCCAAAGGGTTAGCCTTGGTCAGGATGAGATGGTGGATAGGAAAAATGTGCATTGCCTACTCCTGATATATAATCCTAAAATCCTATCACTGGAAGAGACCCCTAAGGGTCATCCGGTCCAACTCCCTGTCATGCAAGGAGGCACAATCAAAGCACTCCTGATAGAAAGCCTCTGTGGGAAAGCCTCCCGAGAAGAAAACTCCACCTCACTCTCAGGCAGCTTATGCCACTCTCCAGGAAGTACTTCCTCATCTTTTCAGTCAAATCTCTTTTCCTGCCATTTGAACTCATTGCTCCCTTGTGCCCTGGTCTCTAGAGCAGCAGAAAGTCAGTTTTCCCTCTCCTTTTAATTCTTGAAATATACTTCTCATGTTCCTCCTCTACTGCCTCTTCTCCCAGCAAAACATCCCCCAGGAGGAAAAGAGGAAGGAAAAAGAGAAGGCAGGAAAGGAGTAGGAGGAGGATGGATGGATGGATGGATGGATGGATGGAAGGAAGGGAAGGGAAGGGAATGGAGGAAGAGAGGGAGGAAAGAGAGAACAAAAGTGGGGAGGGAGGGGAAAGAGCGGGAAGGAGGGAGGGAGGAGGGAGGGAAGAAAGGATGAAATGGTGGGAGGGAGGGAGAAAGAAGGAGGTAAGGAAGGAAGGAAAGAGTGAAAGAAAGGATAGGATGGTGTGAGAGAGAAGGATTTGAGAAAAAAGCCCAAGGGGCTGCTTCCGGCCCCCAAGCCTGGGTTTCCCCATACCTGATTTAATGCAAGTAACACAGAGACTCTTCTCTCCATCTAAAAATTGCAGTAATTGTTAGGTGAGCTATAGGGATGCTGTGAGGACAGATAAGACCTGGTTGAACATACATGGAAAATCAGTGTTGAACCTTGAGATCTTTTTATCAATACATACATTGATCTTTGCATTCTTGTGCCTGTCTGTCTTCTTTGCATGAAATAAAAATACTAATTCTTCTTGTCTGTGAGAAAATCCTTCCTATATTCAGAATGCAGGATGTTTTCTTAGGAGAAGGAATGGAGAAAAGGCTAAGGAAAACATTCTACTTTTGGAAAATTTTCAGTGGGTCATTTAATCAGAAGAAGACAGCCAAATGGGAGTAAATTGCTGACCAGCTGGCAAATAACAGAATCTTATAAAGTTATAACTATTTAAAATATAGTGTGTTTCTTTCCCCTTATGATGCCTTTTGAAAGCCAAAGCTTGACTCAACTATTTTCAAAGGAACAATTAGGTCAAGAAGAGTCAACCACAATGCACTTGCTTTGCTGGCAGTGATTTAAAAGAAAATACAAACTCTGCCCATAGAAACAGAATATAATACACTTTAGGACTGTCTTGCAAAAGTTGGTCAAAACAGAAATGATGTGTGAAATCTTTCACTAGAACTCCTGGTGGGTTTTTATTTCAAAGAAAGCTACTAAGAGGGAAGGAGAGAAAGTTGGGCTGGGGTCTTGGTACTGAGCTGGGGGAGAGTGTGTTTTAAATTTATTTTGACACATTTATTTTTGTGGTTGAAATCAACTGCTCCCTACCCACAAAGTAATAATGTACATCTCTTTCTTTCTGTCCTGTAGGGCTAGTTGTAAATTCTGGATGGTAATTGCAAAGATAGTTTATGTCAATGTTTCTCAACCCAGGGGTCAGGACCCCTGGGGAGGTCATGAGGGAGGTTTCAGAGGGGTCGCCAAAGACCATCAGAAAGGGGCTCTTTGATTGTAGGTGAACTATAAATCCCAGCAACTGTTTTCCCCAAACTCCACCCGTGTTCACATTTGGGCATATTGAGTATTCATGTCAAGTTTGGTCCAGATCTATCATTGTTTGGGTTCACGGTGTTCTCTGGATGTAGGCGAACTAACACTCCAAAACTCAAGGTCAATGCCCACCAAACCCTTCCAGTATTTTCTGTTGGTCATGGGAATTCTTTGTGCCAATTCCATCATTGGTGGAGTTCAGATGCTCTTTTATTGTAGGTTAACTATAAATCCCAGCAACTACAACTCCCAAATGACAAAATCAATCCTGCTCCCAACCCCACCAGTATTCAAATTTGGGCATATCAGGTATTTGTACCAAATTTTGTCCAGTGAATGAAAATATATTCTGCATATCAGATATTTGCATTAGAAGTTCATAACAGTACCAAAATTACAGTTATGAAGTAGTAACAAAAATGATGTTATGGTTGGGGGTCACCACAACATGAGGAACTGTATTAAGGGGCTACAGCATTAGGAAGGTTGAGAACCACTGGTCTATGTTAAACACATCCTTTCCCAGAGCTCTTGTTGTGTAAGGCTTCTGAGATTCATCCCTGAAACAGACTTTCTTTGAAGCTACAGCAATTTGTAAACATCTTTCGCAGTTTGAAGTCTACGAACCTGCAAAAATTTACAACTTTCAATAATATAATCTCGAAGTATTTCAGAACTTTATGTCTTCTTTTATTTCTTTTTATTGCCAGAACCTACTTGTGTGAGCGATGATATCTTTCCTTTCTGAGCTGAACAGTTATGCAGACTGAACTGTAGAAGAATGTGGATTTATCAAATTCGATGCTGCCTGTTGGCAGTAACACATCTGTACATCCTCAGCCATTTGGTTTACAGTCAAGAATCAGGTTGGTGCATTTTGATCAATCTTGCTGTTAAGCTTTCCTTGAATGACTTGTAAGGCTTTGTACTGTCTTTCTCCACTGTCGCACATGCCTTATTTTAGATTCAGCTTCCATAAAATGGCCAAAGGGTGCACTACAAAGAAAATCTAGAAGACACCACTTTGGAGGAAAATTTCATGTTGTAATGTGTGATTTGATCTTGAACATTAGAGTGTGGAACTTTAAGGATTTCTTTTAAAAAATGTTAGCCTATCTTATATAAAGATGGAGAAAAGATAGACTTGTGGGATATTTAAGACTATAGTGGGCCCTCTGTATTCACTGATGTTAGACATGCAGAACCCTCACAAAAGTGGGAAATGTGAATAAAACAACCACTTGTCTTTTATATCAGAGAGAATGCTTCTCAAGCAGTCTGTAGGTTATCCAGCACAACTTTATGTTCAGCTTCTACTGGGAAGTGACCATAGCATTATGCTGGAAGACTTACAAATGCCCAGAAAAGTGTTCTCTCTGGAAATCTCTAGTTCCTCCAGCAAAACTGATAGTTGAACACAAACATCCTAAAGATTCATAGAGAGAATGACTTACTTAATTTTGTGTCTACCGTAATCCAATAAACTGACATCATCCCTGCAAATGTAGAGAGCCAGTTGTAGCTGATTTATTACACTTCCTGAACAATTAGAAAGCATAGGTTGAAATGTAATAAAACATGTATTAATGTGTTCTCTATTATAGTTGCATGTATTCTGCAGTCACAGCATAATAGTGGTTATTAGAGTTCTGAGGAAATCTTGGCTTTAAATCCACCTACCTTTCTTAATATTGTGATATACAGTAGATTGAAGAAGGGAGGATATCAGGAGCTGGTCACTATCAAGGCACAGAGAGAGTAGGAAACTGAAATAAAGAGGGCCAAAATGAGAGCTGCGGAAACATCCTTCAGGTTTCATCGTCATTTGAATTCTTGGAGGAGAAGGAAATCAGACCAACTTGATGAAAGCATCATGTCTCCCTGTTGAAAGCTTGGTCAGCTTTGCTCACCACACACATCAAAGTCTTGCTAAGGAGGCTGTATAATTACCAGTGACTCATTGTGGTGCCCTGGATTAGGTTTAAGACCTACTGATGTGGTTGACTATAAATGAGAGTGAGCACTTTTTACTTTCTCCTGGTTGCTTTGTTTTGAGTCCTCAGGAGTTTCTTGAAAGCTATGATAAAGCCGCAGTTTTGAGGAAAGTCCTATTTCTGATCCAACTAAAACAGGAGCGGAGAGCTGCAGGTTTGGTGACAATGTTTCTGTAAGTTCACACAGATGATCAAAAATGGAATACCCCCTCCCAACCCCCTCCCGAAATGGTCAGAGCATAGAACACCTGGTATTTTTAGGAGTTAAATAGTGCTGACTATTTAAAAGATGATATATTGTGTTGTCGGAGGCTTTCCTGGTCGGAATCACTGGGTTGTTGGAGGTTTTTCGTGCTGTATGGCCATGTTCTAGAAGTAGTCTCTCCTGACATTTTGCCTGCATCTGTGGCAAGCATCCTCAGAGGTAGTGAGGTCTGACCTCACTACCTCTGACGATGCATGCCATAGATGCAGGCGAAATGACAGAAGAGGAAACCTAAAACAACCCAGATGAATGACTGCTCTGAACACTTCCAGGAGAGGCAATTTGCTCCTCTTTTGGAGCCAGCAAAAGTGATCTGGGAAGCTTGGAGGGCTCAAGGCTCATAGAAAGAGTATTCATAGACTACATATGATCCCAAGGCTGCAACTGGCCCATCTCTTACATTTGACTAGCCTTTGAAATGTGTAAGAAGCAAGGTCCCCTGTAACATAGGTTTTATTTGGACATAAATCTAACCTTGTGGAAATCTTTAGCTTTAGGTGCTCCCCTCTCAGCACAACACCAAGGAATTTGAAAGCTTTTGTTTCTGTTTCATATAATCTTTAGCTTTGTGTTTCTATTGCTGATATTAATGTTGTCTAGTGGGAAACAATCTACATCAAACTATACTTAGTTTCAGAAGTTGTCTACACAAAGCAGTGGGGCGGGGAGGAGGGGGTAGTCAAGGGAACTATATTACAAGATGTAACATTTACAAGTAAATAGGTTTGCTTTCTTTTGTTATTCTCGTATTTATTCATTTTGTAGCTACAAACATAAAAACGGGAGGAAAAATACCTTTGAACTATCACAGGGCACGGCTGTTTACAGTTTATCCTTTAGATTTTGATTTCCACCATATCTCTGTTGCCTTTTTACTCAATTCAACTAAAATTTGGCTCTTTTAATTTATAGTTTGACCTCTATCTGTATTAAAAAGAATGAGGCATTTTATGATGCACTGGATGCCAAGACATATTCATTCATCTTGTTCTCTGGATTGAGAATTTTAGCTTGTGTGCTAAGTAGGAACACTACTGAATAGAAAAACAGCTGTCCTCAAGAGAACAAGAGAGGCGTAGCTAGGCAGCTACAGTATATAAAAATATGATTTCCATTTCTGTCTTTGTAAATAAAGAGGGAGAGCCCCATTTCAGCAGAGATAACTCTAGAACAGGGAGCATGGGAAATCATGTTATTAGATTGCAATTCCTATCAGCCCTAGCCATCATCGCAAATTGCAAAGTATAGTGGAGCTTGAAGTCCAGTGATATTTGAAGATGTTCCTCATCTCTGTTCTTGAGAAACTAACCAAAAAGTGTAGAGTTTTGTCCAAAATCCTATGTAATGTGGTGACAAACTATTTCTACATAAATCTGTTGCAACCGTCTATACTAGTGGTTCCCACACTGTGGGCCAGTGGGCTGTGAGACCTAAAATAAGGTCTGCTGCTCTAGATGATTAAATATGTTTTTTGTGGGTGAGTAGATGGCGACTACTGGATGGCATATGTTCTGTATCAGAAACTAGAACTGGTGTTGTCTTATTCAATACAATTTTCTGAATCAGCACCCCAAATAAACAAACCAAATCTAAAGTTGAGCAAAAATGAATTTGTTACCCTTTTGGTACTAATGTTGGAGAGTGGTCCCTGGACAAAGTGGTCCTTAGTAAAAAAAAAAAAAAAAAAAAAAAAAAAGGTTGGTAACCACTGCTCTATACAGATTTTACAGTGCTGATAATGTTTGGCATGTTAAAAATTGTTATTTTAAAAAGAAGCACAATGAAGCCATAGAATATGAAGGTGGGGGTGAGGGGGACTCCTCCCACCTTCTTTAAGAGAATCAGATTGAGCTCATCACTTTGGGATATGCTGGCTGTAGTTGATGGAAGCTGGAGTCCTATGACAACCACAAGGCTATAGTGCTTTCAAAACTTCTTTGGAGCAGGCATAGTGTCATCTACCACAACGGCTACAATCTTGGTTAGGATTTGGCATTTAAAAACATAGCAACACATTGTTTTGCAGTATTATAATTGACTTCTAGTCTAGTTTGCCAGGGGAAAAGGTCCCAAGTGGCTAATATTCTCTTGATTTGTTAAAACTGAGGCTATCACTTGATTAAAAAATACTCAAAGAAGCCCAATTTTAGTCGGTTCATCAACTTGCACATGGGCAAAACCAAGGCTATTAATGGAAAAACAACAATGTGCAGGCCATTTAACAAGCAATTATCTTTAAAATAAAATAAAAATGGGCTGTTATTGTGTCTGCCGAGTACTGGTTTGGAAAGTCAATATGTATTTTGTGCAAACATACATATTGTTGCCTTTAAAGTCACTTTATAGATCAGACCGAACACACAGAGCTTTTTTTCAGTATAGTCAAACCATTTGTTATTTTTACCCTTTTTTCCTAAAGTGCCTACACAAAATACACTTTACTGTTTGGTCTAGGAACCCCCAGTGGTGCAGTGGGTTAAACCCTTGTGCCAGCAGGACTGAAGACCGACAGGTCAGAAGTTCGAATCTGGGGACAGCTTGAATGAGCTCCCTCGGTCAGCTCCAGCTCTCCATGCAGGGACATGAGAGAAGTGTCCCACAAGGATGGTAAAACATCAAAACATTCAGGCATCCCCTGGGCAACGTCCTTGCCGACAACCAATTATCTCACGCCAGAAGCGACTTACAGTTTCTCAAATTGCTCCTGACACCAAAAAAAAAAAACCCAAAACAAAACAAAAAACTGTATGGCCTTCAAGAAAGCTAGCATGGAAAAGACTTTTTGGACTAGGATTCCCTGAATTTTCCAACTAGAAGCCATGTTGGCTCGAGAATTCTGGGGGTTGTAGTCCAAAGAAGTACATTCTGGTTTTCAGTGACCCATTATTTCTTAATTAAGGACTAACCGCGTGCCTTTTGTCTGTCCTTTCCTTTCCTTTCTGCTGCTTGGGACTATATAATAATTTTCTCACAAAGTCTGATAGCATCATGTTAGCTACTGTATGGGTGGGTGGAATGAAGGAGGATTTTCTGGCTACAGCAATACATAATAAATCTGTTTCTCTTTAGAGAAATCTGGCATGTTTTCCCAGAGCATCAAAATGGAAAGAGCTTCCTGGCAAACCTGTTTATTTTTAGGCATTACTATCTATGAGATGCATCCCACTCCTCCTTTTTCCTACTGTCTTCCTGCTGCCAACAGTGTTCTGAAATCATGCTACTGCATTGTCCTTTTTAGCAATGCCACAACTCAGACCAGAGATTCTGGTCTGGGACCGTGGACAGTGGTTCCTCATTAGAAACCTTCACTGATATAAATCAGCAGAGTTCAGTTCAATTATATATACTCATGTATAAGCTGACCTTGTGTGTTAGTCAAGGGCAGATTTGGGGGTCAAAATTATGGTTTTTTATATAATCCATGGATAAATTGAGGGGCATTTCGTAGAGAGAGGAAAGTACCAATGTCTCCTCCTGGTCTTGGTCACCTCTGCAATTTTTCCACCCAGGCATTCAGAAAGGCCAAACGCTGCACTAAAGCAGAGAGATTAGAGGGGGCTCAGTGTTTCCTTTATTTTCTCCTGGGGTAGACTAAGCTGTTGCCTTTCACACTACTCTGTCATAAAGCCGGGACTCCATTTCCAAACAGGAGTGTAGCAAATGGCCCAAGTGCAACCCACAGAATCCAACTGAGTGGCAACAACAGCAGGGAAATATGCAGGGAAGCCATTCCAAGTTCCAAAGCCAATTCCAACAGAGTCAAAGGTTATTCAAAAAATCTGAATGCCAGTCCAAGGGATAGACCAGCAGCCCAAGGTCACAGCTCCAAACACTGGTTGCTGCTAGCCACAAGCTGCCATTCTGTGGGAGAAGATGCAGATCAAGAATAGGGCCACATTTGTTTGTCATGACAACTGACCTACGGCCCTTCCACATCATATAACCCAGAATATCAAGGCAGAAAATCCCACAATATCTGCTTGGAACTGGGTTATCTGAGTCCACACTGTCGTCTGTTCCAGCTCAAAACAGATAATGTGGGGTTTTATTCATCCAGCCAGAGATAATAAATACATAGATATGATTCACACACAGAGAGATATAGATTTGAAAGGGACCCCTAAAGAAAGACAATGATATGTTGTCTGTTCCAGAATAGGCAAACCAGACAGTCTCCACATCAACACTGACAAAGACACAGCAAGAAATACTGTTTTCCCACAAGCAGAAAGAAATTACATATATTAGAAACCAACACTTTCTCATTACTTTATTTTCCAGGTCAACAGACTGGGCCACAGCAACGTGTGGCAGGGTCAGCTAGTAGCTTCATATGAAGAGTGAGAGCAGAAAACTGCCCAATTAATCAGGGGTCACAAAATTCAACACTAGTTTAAAATGATGAGTTTTTGGATCGTTTGACACACAGTACTCAGAGGAGAGTTTTCATAAAGCAGATTGATAGTACTCTTCCTGTATTTTTACACTTTTTGTTGTGGTTTTTAGTTCAGTGGTTTGTGCTTTATGCTATAGGATGTTTTTATTACATACAGCGTTCGCTGATTGTCACAACTAGAATAAATCTCAGTGTTTGTTCTTACATAATGATACAGTGCAGGTTTTTCACTTAAATAATGTCCTTTTGTATAATTTTGTGATGTTTCCCTGTCACAGTTCTTGGATATTCTTGTCTTACAAAGGGAGAGGAAATGAACCTCTGGAATGTGTCTAGAGGAGGGCAACTAAAATGATCAAGGGTCTGGAGAACAAGCCCTATGAGGAGCGGCTTAAAGAGCTGGGCATGTTTAGCCTGAAGAAGAGAAGGCTGAGAGGAGACATGATAGCCATGTATAAATATGTGAGAGGAAGTCATAGAGAGGAGGGAGCAAGCTTGTTTTCTGCTTCCCTGGAGACTAGGATGCAGAATAATGGCTTCAAACTACAAGAAAGGAGATTCCATCTGAACATTAGAAAGAACTTCCTGACTGTGAGAACCGTTCAGCAGTGGAACTCTCTGCCCCGGAGGGTGGAAGCTTTTAAACAGAGGCTGGATGGCCATCTGTCAGGGGTGCTTTGAATGCAATATTCCTGCTTCTGGGCAGGGGGTTGGATTGGATGACCCATGAGGTCTCTTCCAACTATTCTGTGATTCTATGAACCAGTAGCCAGTGAAGATTATTTAACAAGGGAATATATTTCCATTATAACTGGTCCTAATCAGTATTCTGGCTACAGCGTTTTGGTCTTGTCCAAGCTTACTAACATCACTTCCACTATTTCTTTTAGTTGGGCTATTTTTGATCAGCATAATGATTAGGTGTTGACTTCTTATTTTAAATTAGCTTTCTTAATACAATTGATTGTTGAATTTCTTTTTTTTACGTTTTGTCTTATCCTTTGTTTTAATTGTATTTTGTTTTCATTTATGTTGTGATCCACTTGGGTTCTCAATAATTTAAGAAAGGTCAGATATTAAACATTGACACTGTGATTTCAGATTCATCGCATACGCCTCTGAATTTGACATGCGTAACACACAGGCTTGCTAACGCTGTCTGTACCTGGACTACAGAATCGCCAGATGACTTCGGATACAGTTATGAATTCTGCTATACTACTAGCAGCAGGTAACAGCATATAATTTTAGGAAATTATTTTATATAAACTGTGTCACTGCTGATATGGATTTATACTTCAGTGAGCTCAAGTGGACTGTCAATTTTCAGAGAGGTTATTATTGGAATCTCTTATATGAAGTCACTAGGTAATCACTGACATGGCTGTTGGCATTTCCCATATCCAAAACATCGGGATTATAGTAGTAATCACTTTCTATACAAGATTCCTGTTAGGATTGTAATTAGATAATGCATACAAAGCACCGTTGAACACTTTAAAGCAATTTTGGGAAAAAGTTATTAGTATAGTTATAGATAACCAGATACATGTACTTAATTGCTTTTTTCAGTAATGAAGGTCACATCACAGTTGGAAATTTGTAACTTCTAAGGTGCATCACAGCTGGAACTTAATGAGGTGTAACGCTACTAACATACTTATATATTTTAGTTACTTTTATGGTAATAGGGATGATATTTCACTAAATAATAGATGATGTAGTCCTCATCACTTGGCTCAAGCACTGCTTGTGGTGTACCTTGGCTCTCTTGCATGGACTGAGGTAATAATAAGGCATTTTACCTGCTGTAACCATGATGTCTCATTATGGCCACTTTATATTGCCTCCAAGATCAAAGACACTATGGCTCTTGGTACCAGATCCTGGATAATACATTTGGGAAGGGAATCTTGTACTTGTGGACTTCTCATAGGCCTTTGATTGGCTGCTGTGCAAACAGATTGATAGACTAAATAGGCCTTTGGTTTGATCCAGCAGGCCTCCCCTTAGCTCAGTGGTTCTCAACCTGTGGTTCCCCAGGTGTTTTGGCCTACAACTCCCAGAAATCCCAACCAGGTTACCAGCTATTAGGATTTCTGAAGGTTGAAGTCCAAAACATCTGGGGCCCCACAGGTTGAGAACCACTGCTTAGCTCATCTTATAGCTTTAGCTCATGGCTCATCTGGAATGTGACTAATTTCATCTTCTATCATGTATCTTTTTCAGCATCAGAAACTGTTCAGTAACATTAGAGAAGAAAATCCCTGCGTTTCCAGTGATCACATTTGGCTTTGTTGACATAGAGATATCTACCTTTAATTCATCTGATGACATGAAAACTCCAATAGCTACAAATAAATTTCGGATTACTGAAGAGGATTTTGGTAAGAATATATTGTCTTGCAGATACTGCCCTTTCCTCTGTATTTTTAGCATACCATTATGTGAAGAAGTCTAGTCAGATTAGTATGTCCTCCACCACCTCCCCTAAGTATAAGAATTCTTAATACCTATTTAAAATTAAGTCATTTTGCAGGATTTCCGATTTTTCTTATATTCCCCATATTCATTCTTTATATTTCTCACATTCATTAGGCTACTTCCTCTGAGTTAAGAACTTTAAGCAAATCTTGTATTTCTTCTTTCTGTGTAATGAACTCCATTTTCCTTTCCAGTAGTATTCTGTTTCTGATTTTGTAGTTCATTCTGTACATTGCATTTACAGGAAAAATATTAGAATGATGTATTTTA
The DNA here is from genome assembly GCF_037176765.1 of Anolis sagrei. Taxonomy (NCBI): domain Eukaryota; kingdom Metazoa; phylum Chordata; class Lepidosauria; order Squamata; family Anolidae; genus Anolis; species Anolis sagrei. Next base: position 278,298,311 of record NC_090022.1, read on the forward strand.
TGATGATGATGATAATAATAATAATAATAATAGCTTTTTTTATATCCCGCTTTTCTCCCTAAACGGGACCTAAAGCAGCTTACAACATTACATAAAAGACCATACAAAACAATAAGGTAAAGGTTTTCCCCTGACATTAAGTCCCGTCATGTCCAACTCTGGGGGTTGGTGCTCATCTCCATTTCTAAGCCGAAGAGCTGGGGTTGTCCATAGAGACCTCCAAGGTCATGTGGACGGCATGAGTGCATGGAGCACTGTTACCTTCCTGCCAGAGTAGTACCTATTGATCTACTCACATTTGCGTGTTTTCAAACTGCTAGGTTGGCAGAAGCTGGGGCTAACAGCGGAGCTCACGCTACTCCCTGCATTCAAACTGGCAACCTTTCGGTCAGCAAATTCAGCAGCTCAGTGGTTTAACCCACTGTACCAGCAGGGGCTCCTGTACAAAACAATACGCATATGTGAAACAATAATCTATAAAAACAAATTTACAATAAGAAATAAATAAACATATTTAAAAACATTTGTCTAATACAATTATTGCAGGAAACTCAAGACAGATGGCAAACATTAGCACGACTCAATAAAAGTTAGCTTTCCTGTCATTACAGCTAAGTGTCTTCATCAAAAGCTTGTGCGAACAGGAAGGTCTTTAGCTGCTTTTTAAAAGAAGGGGCCGTTTTAACCTCTTTGGGGAGGGAGTTCCAAAGAATTGGAGTGGCCACCGAGAAGGCCCTCTCATTGCCGCCAACCACATTTGCCTCGCTAGAAGATCTTAACGTTCTAGCAGGTTGGCATGAAGAGAAGTAATTTGCTATGGCATCTACATTTTACTTTGTGTGATTTCAGCACATGGAACAAAACAGTATATGTGTGTGAGAGAGAAAAAATGAGAGCGAGAGAGACCATAATAATTGAAGTTGCAGGAATGAAAGGGCCATCTCTTTGACTTGAGTACACAAAACTTTAGAGCTGAAATAAGGAAGCAAATTTCAAACTTGAAATTCATCCAGCCTGTAATATTCCAGAAGAGCACCTTAACTTCCATAATAATTTGGCCTCTATTTATATGTTTGGAGGCAGTCCAGTTTTTTAATGCAAAGCTCTTGCTTGTGAGGTTTGAAACAACAATAGCATTCTACAATACAGGCTTTCTTCTCGGCTTTGTCATTAGAGATTGGCTTGTATACTGTTACAAGCTTTGAGTTTAGATTAGTTCTGTGTGGAAATAGATTGTGTGTTTCTCAAGCAGACATTAAAGCTTTTGAGCTCAGTCTAGCCAAAGTTAAACGCTAATACATCTCAGACTTTTCACATGTCTTTCGCTCTAGTCTAAAGAAATCAGAGAAATGTGATAGTGTTTTGCTATTGCTTCTTTTCCTTCTTTCTCTTCTGTTTTAAGGAAACAGTGATGCTACAAAAGCATAATGTGACCATATGTTTGTCTGGGACCTGTGCCCTGGAGTATTCTAGAATTATTTATCTTGTCAGAAGCAAATTGAAAATACAGTTATAATGTATAAGAAATCAGAAAGTTAAAAACTTGACATTATCCTAAGTTTCCTTTGAACAGAAGCTGGCCACTTCAAGTACCTCTGATGTAGCTGTTAGAAGGTCTTCCATTGTGCAAGTGACAGGGCTTAGACTGCATGGTAGTAGTAAATGGTCTGTGTTTTGCTCTTCTCCACACTAGCATGTTGTGGACTCCACTTTGTAGCCCCATTTCTTAAGATTGGCTCTGCATCTCATGGTGCCAGAGCATAGTCTGTTCAGCACCTTCCAAGTTGCCCAGTCTTCTTTGTTCCCAGGAGGGAGTTTCTCATCCAGTATCAGCCACTGATTGAGGTACTTGGTTTTTATGTGCCACTTTTGGACTCTCATTTTTGGAGGTGTTCCTGTGAGTATCTCTGTAGAGCTTAGGAAGCTGTTTCTTGATTTAAGTCATTGGCATGCTGGCTGATATCTGAACAGAGAATGGGTTGGGGATGTCAGTGCCTTGGTCCTTTCATTGCTGGCTGCTACTTCCCGGCAGATATGAGGTGGTGCAATAATGGCTAAACAGTATCATTTCTCCAGCGGTGTTGGGCGTAGGCATCCTGTGATAATGTGACATGCCTCACTAAAAGCCACATCCACTGTTTTAATGTGGTGAGATGTATTCCATACTGGGCATGCATACTCAATAGCAGTGTGGCAAAGCGCAAGGGCAGATGTCTCCACTGTATCTGGTTGTGATCCCCAGGTTGTGCCAGTCAGCTTTCATGTCATACTGTTTATAGCACCCACTTCTTCCTTGCGAGAAGCCTCCCTGCAGGATAGTAACACATCTAGGAGTCCTCTGGGACTGGGCAATGTCTTTGTAGATGGATGATTCTCTCACACCAGAAGCAACTTGTAGTATCCAACCAAACAAACAAATGGATTCTAGAATGAAATCATTGCATACTTTCCTACCCACTTTCCCCCACATATTTTCCTCTCTCTCCCTCATTTCCTTTGCCTTTTTGACTTGTTTCTTCCTCCTTTCTTCCTCCTTTCTCTCTCTTACTTTCACTTTTTCTCAACAGTGTTAGGAGAGATGAGGAATGTTGGTTTTTCTTTCCCTGCACCCAGACCCAAAGTAACTGGGGAAATCAAAGTGCTAGGTTTGGCTGCAACTGCTGTTAAGGGGAGTGGGGGTCCTGGTACTAAGGTAGAAGTGTGGGGAGAAAGAGTAAAGTGAAATTGAGAGCTGGGGATGCATGAGGAAGGAGCATGGGAGCAAAGGGGCACAACTGGGAGGTGAACACACACCCAGATGGAGCTGGAGTATTCCAACCTGGGAAAGGATGGAGAGGGAAGACAGATCAGAAGGGTCTTATGGGGTATTATGAAGGAAAAGGAGAACATGATGATACAAAGGGAAATAGAGAAGTCGAATGTGTGTGTGTGTGGGGGGGGGGGAACGAACATGCTGATAGGTTATCAACCCTGGCGGCATCATGAATAAAATGGCAATTTTATTGTGGCTGAAATCCTCCAGCATTAGGAATGTAATCATCCCTCCACATTCCCTGGAGTTAAGGGTACAAACCCCACGCAAACACATTTTAAATGACAGAACACTTTTCTATGAATCTCTTAATTCTAGTATGATTCTATGAGCAATGTCTGGTAGAATATGAGAACAGAATAACTCTGGATGGCCTAGAGAAGTCTTTAGGAATCTCTAGGTCTTCCAGCGCAACACTACATGTATTTCAGTACACAGGAGTATGCAGAGCCTATAATTTATCTGGGAAAACAATCTTAAAGTCTTTTCCTTTTAACTCATCAGTTACTGTGTCATCAGTTTTTAATACTGCTGTTATTTATGCCCTGGAGAGTTATGTTGAATTGTCTCATAGGAACACAGTGAGTCAGACTGATAGTCTCTTTTTTAATATTGCCTTCTATACTGTCTGACTTCATTTCCCAGAATTTCCTGCATGAGACTTTGCTAGCTCTAACCCTGGCTGCAGGTGTCAGAGAGTGATTCCAGGAGCTTTTAGTACACAGAGCACATGTTATGTTACTTAGCATTAGAATATGAAATATCAAATATATTCTAGGCTTCTCCAGAAAGCAAAACACTTTCTGGAAGTACCAGGACTTTTCAGTTTCTTTTGTTTTCACTATCCTCACACATTCCTTGGTTTGCATCCAAGCACTTTCTTAAGCTATCCCAGGTTTCCCTCCTTCCTCCTTCTCCTTTGTGTTCTTCCCTTTCCTGCTTTCACTGGTAATGTGATGCATCTAGACCAGAGTTTCTCAAACTGTGTTCCTCCAAATGTTTTGGACTTCGGCTCCCACAGTTCCCAACAGTGGGTAAGCTAGCGGGCATTTCTAGGAGTTGAAGTCCAAAACACCTGAAGGACCACAGATTGAGAAACACTCATCTAGACTCATGCAATATTTTATTTCATTTTCAGCAATTTCCACACACCTGCTGCCACAGCCTGCTTCTCCTGGAGATATAGCCAAACTCCTAAAATACTTCAGCCATGTTGAACTAATTAAGCATTGGAAATATTTTGTTTAGTGCTGAAATTCACCTTTCCCTCTTTGAACTCTTGTTCAGTCTGGAGACCATAGCTGCGATTTACTAATGGCAGTCCAGAGTAAAACAGATAATAAAGGTGAAATCTGTTTCATGTTGGAAATTACCTGGTTAATTTAAAATGACCTGGGAAGTAGGAACAAAAAATCCTTGATAATGCCAAGAATTCCCTGGAAATACTCCAGGTTGAAAAAATATATATAATGTGGACATAGAAAATAAAATCAGTTTGTACAGTTGGGAACCCCTGGTATTGCAGTAGGTTAAACCGCTGAGTTGCTGAATCCACGGATGGGCTGAGCTCCCATTGTTAGCCCCAGCTCCTGCCAACCTAGCAGTTCGAAAAACATTCAAATGTGAGTAGAACAATAGGTACCTCTCCAGCAGGAAGGTAACAGCACTCCATGCAGTCATGCCGGCCGCATGACCTTGGAGGTGTCTACGGACAATGCCGGCTCATCGGCTTTGAAATGGAGATGAGCACCAACCCCCAGAGTCAGACACGATTGGACTTAATGTCAGGGGAAAACCTTTACCCTACTGGAGCAAACTGGTGGTGGTGCAGCAGGTTAAACCACTAAGCTGTAGAACTTGATCGGAAGGTTAGTGGTTCGAATCTATGGATGGGGTGAGCTCCTGTTGTTAACCCCAGCTTCTGCAACCTAGCAGTTCGATAAAAATGCAGATGTGAGTAGAACAATAGGTACCTCTCCAGCAGGAAGGTAATGGTACTCCATGCAGTCATGCTGGCCACATGACCTTGGAGGTGTCTACGGACAATGCCGGCTCATCGGCTTTGAAATGGAGATGAGCACCAACCCCCAGAGTCAGACACGATTGGACTTAATGTCAGGGGAAAACCTTTACCCTACTGGAGCAAACTGGTGGTGGTGCAGCAGGTTAAACCACTAAGCTGTAGAACTTGATCGGAAGGTTAGTGGTTCGAATCTATGGATGGGGTGAGCTCCTGTTGTTAACCCCAGCTTCTGCAACCTAGCAGTTCGATAAAAATGCAGATGTGAGTAGAACAATAGGTACCTCTCCAGCAGGAAGGTAATGGTACTCCATGCAGTCATGCTGGCCACATGACCTTGGAGGTGTCTATGGACAACGCTGGCTCATCAGCTTAGAAATGGAGATGAGCACCAACTCCCAGAGTCAGACACGACGAGACTTCATGTCAGGGGGGGAAACCTTTACCTTTACTTTACATGGACAAAATCTGGGACTTTCAGGGGTTTTTCTTTTTCCTCATCTGAAAGAGCTATCTGATAACATCAGACTGAAGAAATAATTTCAAAAGGCAATAGTTTTAGGAGATACATTATTTCACTTGTTTCCTATTGCAGAACTCCCTGTAAATTGATTGTTAGAAACATAAAAGGTTCTTACACATTTTCTCATCCTCAAAAGAAAGATGTCTAACCAGATTAAAATGCTCAACCAGGGTTCAAATCCCTGTTCAGACATTGAATCTTATCAGGTAATCTTGAGCAAGTCATACGGTAATTGCTAATCTCCTCTGAAAACCTTATAAGGTCTCCATAAATAAAAATTTTTTTGAACAAACTCAGAAAAATAAATCTCTCACCCCAATTTTTTTTTTTTTACAGAAAACGTTGCTTTTCTATAGAAAACTAGCATGACTTTTGTTTTAAAATGGTTGTTTCTGCTTCACAGTTGGAGAAACTTTTGAAAAGGAGATAATAAATCCACCCTTATGAATAAATGTGAAGACATTGTATGGGTGGGGATTGCATATGTTAAGGGCAAGAAGGTGCAGTAGTAAAATGTATTTATTTGTTTACGGTATTTGTAGCCCGCCTTTCTCAGCCCTAAGGGAGTTTTTTCATTGACTAATTCAAAGTTGGTTTGTGTGTCCCTCCCTCTCTCCTTCCTCAGCCTTTGTTCCTCCTACTCCACATATTCACAGACTGACTCCCGACTTCATATCTGACACATTGGAACTGGAGTGGTATGATAGAGGTTCGGACTTCGAACATGATTTGGATGCTACCTGGGAAATTCAGATCCTCTATAAAGATCCCATGGAGGAAGTGGCCTTAGTAAGTTACTTCTCTTTACATTTCCATTCCAAGGAGCCCCCGATGGTGCAATGAGTTTAAACCCTTGTGCTGGCAGGACCGAAGACTGACAGGTTGGAGGTTTGAATCCACAGAGAGTGAGGATGAGCTCCCTTTGTCAGCTCCAGCTTCCCATGCAGGAACATGAGAGAAGCCTCCCACAAGGATGGTAAAGCATCAAAACTTCTGGGCATCCCCTGGGCAACGTCTGTTCAGATAGTCAATTCTCTCACACCAGAAGTGACTTGCAATTTCCCCAAGTTGTTCCTGATGTCAGAAAAAACAACAACAGACCTTTCTATTTGAATACTCAGGGTCTTGGCTTCCTTGTTAAAAGAGAGTGTGATTGTCATGGACATGTAAATGATTGGAAAGTGGACATCTTTGAATTTGTTAAAGCATAATCCTGTTTGCTATCATGGATGGCCTGCTAAATAGCTCTCCATTGAGTCTCCCATTGAAGTTATGGACCCTTCCAAGTTGTTAATGTACATGATCCACCCTCCCATTTTGCCCTCAGAACAGCCATGTGAGAGAGAAGGCTAAAAGACATATAACATCCCAAGATTACCTAGTGAGCTTTTTGACTGAGCATGCAGCTAAACCCAGACTTCCCCAGTTATAATCCAAAATACTGACCACTATTCTTCACTGTTTGTGTGGAAATATGTGATGTGCCCTCTGGGTAGGATATCAGACCACAGACCAGCTTTATTTCTTTCCAAATTATTGCAGAAAGAAGCTCTACAAACAGCATGTTGGTCTGTGACTAAGAATGAGTCATTTGATGCATGAATAAATTCATGATTTAAAATTAGAAATGGAAAGTGATGAGACAGAAGCAGGAGACAGGAGAGGAAGTTGCTGCATAGTTATTGAGGTCATTCAGTGCAAAGCTGCAGGTCAGTTAAGGGGCATGAGACCACCAGACACCAGTAAGTTATACAGTCCCAATAAAAAATAATGTGGTTAGGATTATCTGCACATTGTACCTACCCAAATACCTCTACATATTACCTGTCACGACAGCACTTTTTAAGTTCTTGTGGGTTTTTTCGGGCTATATGGCCATGTTCTAGAGACATTTCTCCTGACGTTTCGCCTGCATCTATGGCAAGCATCCTCAGAGGTAGAGGTCTGTTGGAATTAGGACAATGGGTTTATATATCTGTGGAATGGCTGGGGTGGGGCAAGGAGCTCTTCCCTGCTGCAGTTAGGTGTGAATGTTTAGCTAATCACCTTCATTAGCATTTGAAGGCCTGCCTGAACCTGGGAAAATCTGTTGCTGGGAGGTGTTAATCTGTGCCTGGTTTCTTCCTCTCTGTTGTTTAGCTGTTATAATTTTAGAGTTCTTTAATACTGGTAGCCAGATTTTGTTCATTTTCATGGTCTCTTCCTTTCTGTTGAAATTGTCCACATGCTTGTGGATTTCAATGGCTTCTCTGTGTAGTTTGACATGGTGGTTGTTGGTGTGGTCCAGCATTTCTGTGTTCTCAAATAATATGCTGTGTCCAGGCTGGTTCATCAGGTGCTCTGCTACGGCTGACTTCTCTGGTTGAAGTAGTCTGCAGTGCCTTTCATGTTCCTTGATGCGTGTCTGGGCGCTGCGTTTGGTGGTCCCTATGTAGACTTGTCCACAGCTGCATGGTACACGGTAGACTCCTGCAGAGGTGAGAGGATCCCTCTTGTCCTTTGCTGAACGTAGCATTTGTTGGATTTTCTTGGTGGGTTTGTAGATTGTTTGTATGTTGTGTTTCCTCATCAGCTTCCCTATGCGGTCAGTGGTTCCCTTGATGTATGGCAGGAACACTTTTCCTCTGGGTGGATCTTCATCTTGACTCTTGTGGCTTGTTCTTGGTCTTGCAGCTCTTCTGATGTCTGAGGTGGAGTATCCATTGGCCTGGAGAGCCCAATTGAGGTGGTTCAGTTCATCTTGGAGGAGGTGGGGTTCGCAGATTCTTTTTGCACAATCTGCCAAGGCTTTGATGGTGCTTCTTTTTTGACTTGGGTGATGGTTGGAGTTTTTATGTAGATATCTATCTGTGTGTGGGGGTTTTCTGTAGACGGTGTGACCCAATTGTTGATCTGGTTTGCGGATGACTAGGACATCTAGAAAAGGCAGTCTTCCTTCATTTTCTTTTTCCATGGTGAACTGGATGTTTGGGTGGATGCTGTTAAGATGGTCCAGGAACCTGTTGAGTTCTTCATCTCCATGGCTCCAAATGGTGAAGGTGTCATCCAATACATAGCACTTTTTAACTTAGCACTTTTACATAGCATAGCACTTTTTAATACATAGCACTTTTTAACTTTGTCCATTACATTGGCCCGGTCCTTGGTTTTAAATTGCGTCACGGTGTCATTGTTTTATTGTTTTGCTTGATGTTTTATTATTTGCTTATGAGTTTATTGTATATTGTATGTTGTTGTTGTCGAGTCCTACGGGAGATTTTGCGGGGTATAAATAAAGTTAATAATACAATGTTTAAAGTGGTGAAATGGAAAAAGGGAGGTTCAGACTCAAATATTCACTTAGTTCTGAAAATCACAGAATGATTTTTAGCCATTCACTACATCCCTGAACCTAAATTTACCTCACAAGTACTTTCCCCCATTTCTTGTTTGTTGGTTCATTATGGCCTTACAGCAGACAGAGATTCAATAGCAGTACATATAAATATAAAAATAAACAAATACAATTAAAACCATACAATTAAACATTAATTATTAAAACATCAATTAAAATTATGTAATCCAGATCGTGGTCCAAGGCCTGTCCAGTTGTCAATTCCATTAATCCGTTATCCTTATTGCACTATTTACTGGTTGAATGCTTGGTCCTACAGACACGTCTTAAGCTTCTTCCTGAAAGACAGGAGGAAGGGAGCTTACCTCATTTCATTCATTTCTTAGTTTCTTTCCTTAGTCTCCATTTGGGGACTTGTACTCATTTTTGACTTCTTTTTATTTCAAACAGCTGAAGCAACAAGTCATAGTTGTAAATTCAGATATCAGAAAATGCTGTAGCTCAAATAAATCAGAAACACCATAATATTTATGGACTGGAACAAAATGCAATATGATCTGACATGATGCCACAATAATGTGAATTGTTGTTCAAAATTGTTATTTGATGAGGTTTTATACTTACTGTTAATGCATTTGGATTGTCATTTACATGATTTTTAATGTCGTAAGCTGCTTTGGGTCCCGTGAGGGAGAAAAGCGGGATATAAATAAAGATATTATTATTATTATTATTATTATTATTATTATTATTATTTATTTGAAACACAACAAGATTACTACACAGCAAACAAGGTTGCTCTGCTGGCTGCTGTATTGGATCACATTATTATTATTATTATTATTATTATTATTATTATTATTACTTTATTTGTACCCCGCTAGCATCTCCCAAAGGATTCGATGCGGCTTACAATAGGCCGAAGCCCAAACAATACAACAATACAATACCTAGCAAATAAAAACAGTTAAGCAGAAAACAATCAGTAGCAGTACAACATTATTAAGACATTATTAAAAACTGAGCCGGCCAGAATGGGGTACAGGGTTAAAAGTGCTGATGTGTTGGAGGGATATGGGATTATAGTATATAAGTGCGGTGTGCAAAGTGCGGTATTCTTGGTTCTAAAGTGCTTCTGGGATTTGGTAGTGGGTTCCTAGTCTGAAAAGGCACATTGGAACAGCCAGGTTTTCAAATTCTTTCTGAAGACTGCCAATGTAGGGGCTTGTCTGAGATCTTTCGGGAGGGTGTTCCAGAGGCGGGGGGCCACCACAGAATAGGCCCTGTCTCGCGTCCCCACCAAGCGCGCTTGTGACGCGGGCGGGATCACAAGCAGGGTCTCTCCAGATGATCGGAGTGCACGTGTGGGTTCGTAGACAGCGATACAGTCACGCAGGTCACATGTCGGACACTTCCCAAGTGTCTAGGACTGTGTGATGTATTGATGAATAACGCATGCAGATCCCACTAGGGTGGCCTATTGGAGCTGGCAGATGGCAATTTTGTCAGCACCAATTGTGTTTAAGTGCAGGCCAAAGTATATAGGCACTGTACCCAGTGTGCCACTGGGACCAACTTTACTGGCTTGTGCCAGTAAATTATTATTATTATTATTATTATTATTATTATTATTGGTGGTGGTAGTAAATTATTGTTATTGTTGTTGTTGTTGTTGTTATTATTGTTATTGTTATTATTATAGCTATCCATGGATTCATATGAATATTTGTGGTCAGCAAACAACAGCTGATAAGCACATACATGTGTGAACAATTGATGAAAATATACATGTTCACCAATTAGAATGAGTCAAATTTCAATAGACAGCAATATACCTTGTAATACGCGTATCAGATCACTACTAAAATTGTTATTGTTCCAGTGGAGTAAGAAGTGAAGGAAGTAAGAGACATGTGGCAGCTCTTTCCTCTCCGCTTATATCCAGCTAAACCATGTTTTAGTGCAACCAGTAAACTAGACTAATCTTCAAAACAGTTAAAAATTCAGTCTCATTAGTAACCAGGTTCTCATATCTAATCTGTGAAATCGCATTAGTTCAGTAATGAACTTTTTAAAATGTATTTTGAATGCTTGCTTTTACATTTCTTTCTAGATAACATATAAGTCAAAATTAAATGGCAGTGACACCCTCCTCTATTGGAAATGGACATCAGATATCCCTTTTAATTGCACTACACATTATGTAAGGATTCGCTGTTTCCTTCATGAGGATACATTTTTGGGAAAGAAGTTGTGGAGTGAATGGAGCAAACCTGCAGACATTCCTGGTAAGATGATACTATTGAACATAGTTTTTGAAGAAAATGTATCTTATCAAAAGTACAGTATTGATGGTAGGCAGCGATATAAAATGTCTTCCTGACTCATAGACATTTTTTCTACAACACTGTTTAGTAGGGCTGGTCAATTTGTTTCGTTAATTCGTAATTTGTTAAAAAATTCGTTAATTTTTGAATTACGAAACGATTACAAAACTTATTTTTAAACCTGGAAGTGTTTTTAAATATCGAAACGGCAGGCGCCAAAAAATTTTGTATTTCCGTCCATTTCGGAAATACGTAAGATGGCCGCCTGGCTTGCTGGGAGCTCTCCTCTCTCGGCGCCGGCTGAGCAAGCGAGAGGGCGAGCGGCGAGCGAGAGGGCGAGCGGCGAGCGAGAGGGCGAGCGGCGAGCGAGAGGGCGAGCGGCGAGCGAGAGGGCGAGGGCGAGCGGCGAGCGAGAGGGCGAGTGAGAGGGCGAGCGGCGAGAGAGAGGGTGAGCGGCGAGCGAGAGGGCAAGTGAGAGGGCGAGCGGCGAGGGCGAGCGGCGAGGGCGAGCGAGAGGGCGAGTGAGAGGGCGAGCGGCAAGCGAGAGGGCGAGCGAGAGGGCGAGCGGCGAGCGAGAGGGCGAGTGAGAGGGCGAGCGGCGAGCGAGAGGGCGAGAGGGCGAGCGAGAGGGCGAGCGGCGAGCGAGAGGGCGAGCGAGCGGCGAGCGAGAGGGCCCGCCAGAGTGAGTGCCTGCCTTCCCTCAATAATAATTTCTCCTCCCTATTCTACTAAATTAATAATTAAATTTAAAAATATTTAAAAAATATTGAAAAAAAAGGGCGCCATCTTTACAAAATGTTTTGTAAATATTTACGAAATTTCGTAAATACCAAACTTTTTTTTGGAAAATTTTGTAATTATTTTCAATATCGAAACAAAAAAACACCCCAATTACAAATCGATTTTAGAAACAAATTTTTGCGTTGTTACCCAGGCCTACTGTTTAGTAAAGAGCTGTTGCAACATTTTGCTGTTTTATAAGTGAAGCTAAGATTGTATTGTAACTTTGTCAAAGTTTTGGGAGATTCAGACTTAAAAGCCATACATTTAGGCAGTATAATGATTGGGTACTAGAGAACAGAGACGGTGACGCAATGGGTTAAACCGCTGAACTGCTAAACTTGTTGACCAAAAGGTCACAGGTTCGAATCTGGGTAGAAGTGTGAGCTTCCACTGTCAACCCCAGCTTCCGCCAATCTAGCAATTCAAAAACATGCAAATGTGAGTAGTTCAAAAGATACTGCTCTGATGGGAACGTAACGATGCTCCATGCAGTCATGCTGGCCACATGACCTTGGAGGGGTCTACAGACAATGCCGGCTTTTCGGCTTAGAAATAGAGATGAGCACCAACCCCCAGAGTTGGACAGGACTGGACTTCATGCCAGGGGTAAACTTTTAACTTTACCTATATTGTTGAACTGCATTTCCCAGCAGCTCCAGCTAGCATGGTTATTGGTTAATCATGTTGGGAGTTTCACTTCAGCAACTGCACCTGGAGAGTCACAGAACTGTTAGAAGTTTTAAGAATCTGGTTGACTTCACCTCCCTTTGTAGCTTTCCAATATTTTGTGAGAACAAGAACTGCAATTTTGCAATGAGTTTATCCACAACAGTGTCAGTACTATTCACTTGATTGGGCCTGTTTGTGAACAATACCTAAGAGGACGCATCTGTAAATGTAATGTTGTACAACTACTCAGCTAAAATGAATAAATGACCAAATTTTGCAAACCTTTCTTCTCTTTTGTTTCAATCTTTTTTATTGCAGGAAAAGATACAGGTTACACTCTTGGCAAAGTGTATCCTATTGATAAAATAGTGCTAGTAGGTTCCAACATGACTTTCTGCTGCGTGTGGAAAAAAGAAGAAAGCAATTTTGATTTTAATCGGACTTATAAACACTGTCCACCTCAAGGGTGTCAGGATGCCACTCTTTCCAACTGGAGCAAGTTATTCCATATGCAAAATGTTCCAGTGTCACCATCATCTGGGATAAACATAATATGTGAAGGAAAGAACTCCAAAGGGGGAAATTCTCTTTATGGAACTGTTCTGTTTACAGGCTGTAAGTATCTGGAATGAAATAAGCAAATAGACATTTTGTGATGCCTTCAAATTTTTGGAATGAATGTTGACTCACCCCCCCCCCCCACCCCACCCTGTGGTGTAGAAGTCTGTGTTTTACCCCAAGCTTGAATTCAAAAGGATTTTGGGCACAACTTTTACTAGGTTTGTTATCTGTTTTACAGTGACAGATATTGAATGTAATTGCCTTATACTTGAGCTCACCAGCAAACAAAGCAAATATATGTAGAGCTAAAGACAGAAAAGGGTTAGGACAATGTCCCTGTTACACAGCATTACTCAGGATCATGTACTGATGGTACATGGAGTTGTTGATTGGTTTCTTTCTCTCCAAAGAAATTTCTTTTTAAAAAGGGAGGAGAAGCAGGAGGATTTTTCACTTTCCATCCTGCAAAGCTAGAACAGAAGACCAGGGAGCTCTTATTTGAAGCCTTGTTCTGGGTATCAAAAGAGTATCACCTCAGTTCTTTTCAGGGTTTTTTTTTCTTTTTGCTTTCTGCCAAAACCATTGAATGAGTGGGTTTATAGAACTTTAAGTTTCATGTAATTAGGCAAAGTTCCTTCAGCAAGTCCTTCCTATCTCTCTTTCCCTTGTCAAGAAGATACAGGAAGGAAGGGGTAAATATGAGAACATACTATGCTGAGATTGTGTCCGAGAAATTTATTAGAAAACAAAATGGAGTCAAGAAGTTTTCATCAGGTTGCCAGGGCAGGACTATCTCAGGCCCTCAGTGATCTGAGATCTATTAAAGTCACGGGGCATGTCCTGGAGATGCTGAAGGGTGATTTGTAAATACAGTAATTACTACATAACGTACTGTGTATTGAAAAGAAACAACCCCTGGTAATTCCATTAAGCATGATGCCTTAAATGTTAACCAGCTTTGCAGAAATTATGGCTTTCAGATAAAAACACTAGGTCTAACAAATGAGGAAAATACACATACATTATTTCCAAGAAATTCCTTGTGCCCTGAGATTCCTTGCCCTGAGGATTGCAGAAGAGAAACCAGAGCCTGGGCTCTAACAACTCTGGTTTTCATCCCCTGTCACTTCATTAAACTAATACAGTAGAGCAGTGGTTCTCAACCTGGGGTCCCCAGATGTTGTTGGCCTACAACTCCCAGAAATCCCAGCCAGTTCACCAGCTGTTAGGATTTCTGGGAGTTGTAGGCCAAAAACACCTGGGGACCCCAGGTTGAGAACCACTTCAGTAGAGTCTCGCTTATCCAATCTTTTCTCATCCAGTGTTCTGTATTATCAAACACAGTCTGCCTTCCGCCCGGATCATCATCATCATCATCATCATCACTTTATTTCTTTATTTAATTAGTCGCTCTCCACCAAGGTGCTCCGAGCGACTTACAATTTAAAACAGTTTATACAACATTCAATATAAAAACATTCAATATAAAAACATTCAACATAAAAACACTCAACATAAAACATTCAACATAAAAACATTCAGCAGTTTTTGATCCGGTTACTTAAATGCACAACTAAACAGCCAAGTCTTGAGCGCCTTTGCAAAAGGGCGCAACTCCGACATTGCTCTAATATATGGAGGCAATGAGTTCCACAGAATTGGAGCATAGATCGAAAAAGCTCTACGCCTTGTAGATTCCAAATGTGCCTCCCTAGGACCCGGTATGTAGAGGAGATTTTCCTCCTCTACATACCGAGGTGACCACTGATGGGAAAAAGGAATGAGGCGGTCCCTAAGATATAAAGGTCCTTGGCCATTTTGAGCTCTAAATCCACAGCTGTTTCAGTACATTGTGATTTTTCAGTGCTAAATTTGTAAATACAGTAATTACTACATAGCGTACTGTGTATTGAAAAGCTTTTTTTGTCAATTTGTTGTAAAACATGATGTTTTGGTGCTTACTTCATAAAATCATAACATAATTTGACATTTAATAGGCTTTTTCTTAACCCTTCCTTATTATCCAACATTTTAGCTTATCCGCCAGCCCTTGTATGTTGGATAAGCAAGACTACTGTAATTTGAAGTAGGGATATCTAAGAAAGAATGGTTTGCTGGAGATATGTCAGTAGGCTTCTCTTATATGCCTTGGTATTGTCTTTTGAAAGAATATAGAGCTTATTAAGAGCTTGTTATGGGACAAATCCACCTCTATTTTTCTATTCATTCCCTGATCATTTATAATATGAAGAACTTGATGGCTGTCTATCTCTCTCTTCAGAATGAGAAGAAATACTTTCTTCAAACATAAGATATTTTAATTTGAAGCTATAAAACATTGGTGCTTATGAATGGGATTTAGGGTGAAAATTGAGTTTTTTCTTAGAAGGATCACCTGGAAAACTTGAGGCAGCAGGTCTTTCTGCATATCTTTTCTGTATTTTGCCTTATCTGCTTGAGTATCCAGATTTGATATAGTGAATATTTTTGAAGGCCCTGATTGTTGAAGTGCAAGGATGTCTAGTTTTTCAGGTTTACTGTTTCATGGGTTTTATACAGTGCAGTGTTGCTAGAATAATTTTTCTGCAGAAAATTTGGATTTAGCTTTAATTACTGGCTTCCCCTACAGAACAGTACTTGAGTATTCCTAAAGCCAGTTCATCTGGTTAATCAACACCACCAGCTTCTGGTGGGTTACCATACATTCAGTATAAGCCAGAACTGCAACCAAGGATTTTCAAGATAGATGTGGCATATGATTAAACATGTGTATGTATGTACTTGACATTGCTCTTTCATTTTTCTCATTGCTACAGACCCTCCTGATGTTCCTCAAAATGTAAGCTGTGAAACAAAGGATTTAAAGGAAATTACATGCAAATGGGAACCAGGAAGGCCAACTAATTTACTTGGCAGTCGAAAAACATCCTACACTTTATTTGAACGGTAAATCTTTGTGTACATGTGTGTGATCCTTCAAATTGCCAATCAACTTACGGCAACATTGTGAATGTTATAGGGGTTTCTTAGG
This sequence comes from Anolis sagrei, assembly GCF_037176765.1. Lineage (NCBI taxonomy): Eukaryota > Metazoa > Chordata > Lepidosauria > Squamata > Anolidae > Anolis > Anolis sagrei. Next base: position 278,314,371 of record NC_090022.1, read on the forward strand.
CAAGGAATATTCAAAGGTAATTTTGCTAATTCTTTCCTCTCAAATATTGCTTACAATAACTGATATTTATTGGCCCCTTCTTCTTCTTAAGAAATAATTTATGAGGCTTTCCTAAATGAATATAAATCATACACAATAGCTAAGAGACACTTTTTCTTTGTGTAAAAATTACCATTTTAAAAAAAGTAGACTTTTTATTCTAAGCAGTAAATACCTAAGTGAAAATTCAATCTAAAAAAGTTAATATTAAAAAGCTAGTGTTTATTTTTGTTCACGATGCCAAATAGAGTAGATATGAATAGGAATGCCACACACTATTGGAAAGTAAACTAGTAGCCATAAGATTATTGCAGTTTTCTTTGCATTTTGAAAAATATTCATCTGCACAAAGCAAAAACATATTTTTTCTGTGTAGAAATCAATTTTCTGTGCAAAAAAAATGTGTAGAAATTGACATAATATATTTTCTGCATAGAAAAACCACATGGCCTACTTTTACAGAAAGCGTGTTCCTACATAGAAAAAAAGTGTATTGCTTTATGGATACTTCTTAAAGCAAGAACATGATTGAGAACATTGTAGAAATCTTTGTATTCTCATTAAGGGTTTAGCAGGATTTATTGATTCTTGACTCTTGTCCATGGAAACATTGAGTGTGGTGATGTACATCTCTCGAACTGACAAAGTGGTTATTGTACTATTTCAACTTTAATTACCTCTTCTTCTTAACTTTGCAGAATATCTGGGAGAACTCTTACACACCCAGGAGACAAAACAACTCAGTGTAATTTTCCAGTTCTGAACAATCAGACAACATATAACATCACAATCCATGCTACCAATCGTCTTGGTAAAACAGAAGCCTCTCTTTACTTCAATATAAAAACCAGAAGTAAGTGTTTATTTGTATACACTGTGGAAGAATTAGATCATTTCAGAGGTTACCATTCCTCCTTCCTGATACAAAGATGTGTGCCATTGGTTTTGAAAATTGGTTTCGCCATGGAGGCTGGTGAATCATAATGCTAGTAATGAGTTCCTTAGTCCAATATTCAGACCACCTCACTGCACTGATCTCACTGCACTGAGTCTGAGAAGCAGAACAATCATCATCTATCTGCTTCCACCTCTGAATTGTCTGAGGGCGGGAATTCATCCTTTGCAAGCTCTAGGATAAAAAATGGGAAAAGGAGGAATTTCTTTTGCACTTATGCTAAGTTTCAGAAACTTGGGGTCACTGGCAAGACCATTCCTTGACATATCAAGTTTTATGAGAGACATAGGAAACTTGCATCAAGAGTAGTTTGCCCCCAACTATGCACATACAACCACCATTTTTTTTAAAAAAATGCACCCAATATTAGCTTTTAGGGGGATATTGGGGGCTTCAAGGGAAGAGGTTACAGAATGAAACTGCCACATTTGAATGCAACTTTGGAGATTTGGAGGAGCCCCCAGTAGCTCAGCGGGCTAAACCACTGAGCTGCTGAAGTTGCTGACTGAAAGATCAGTGATTTGAATCCAGAGAGTGGGTGAGCTCCCGTTATTAGCTCCAGCTTCTGCCAACCTAGCAGTTCGAAAACATGCAAATGTGAATAGATCAATAGGTACTGCTCCAGCGGGAAGGTAATGGTGCTCCATGCAGTCATGCTGGCCACATTCAGGCTCTTTGGCTTAGAAATAGAGATGAGCACCAAACCCAGAGTTGGACATGACTAGACTTAGTGTCGTGGGAAACGCTTTACCTACCTTGCTCATTTGGACTTCCCAACTCTATGTTTTAAGTATTTGTATGGTTTTTATATTTTTATAACATATGCTATTGTTTTTAACAGAATTTCTTGATTGTTTTTACTTGTTATAATTGTTGAGGCATCGAATTGTTGCCAATTTGTGAACTGCTCCGAGTCGCCTCTGGGCTGAGAGGGGCAGTATATAAATACAGCAAATAAATAAATAAATAAATAAATAAATAAACAAACAAACAAATAAACAGTTGTGATGTGCTTTGTCACCTGAAAATCTGGGAAACATTCGAAGTCTTCCAATGAGATATTGACTTGCAAAAATTGGAACAGGTGCCACATGCTCCTTATCCTGCATTATAATAATTATAATTGAGTAAATAAAAAGAAGCTGCTGGTATCATTTCAACCGGACTTTCCTTTCTCAACAGTTAATCCAAGCCCCCCCACAGATTTAACTGTGACTGACAATAGCCCAACTAACATCAACCTCTCTTGGTATCTGCCTGGACATTTCATGAATACTTGGCTGAGGTTTCAAGTTAAGCTTTCCAACAAAACTTTCAGCAAACTAAGGGTAGGTGCCTTTTGGTTTGTAAAACTACAGTTGTTTTCTATATATTTATAATGTAATATTTGCTATTTAAGTAGAGAAAAAAGATAGAGCTGGTATTCCCCATGTTGATTGAATGCAAATCCTATTATAAATGTAATGGAGTATTTGTCCAATATTCTTCCCTTGTACATGAATTTATTCTTTCATTATTAGAGCAAAATATGTTACATCATTGTGTTTATGTCAGTTTTATGTTCCTGAATGGGATCTTCAGTGGCTCCCATTCATTCATGAACTTTTCTTTCTTTTCTTTCTTTTCTTTCTATTCTTTCTCCTCCTCCTCCTCCTCCTCCTCCTCTTTTTTTAAAAAGTTAGGCCACCTTTGCAGGCAACCACATTGGCCCAAAAAGTGCTTCCTTGTTGCACAATTCCATGTAGCTCAGAATTATGAATGATGAATGACCTGTTTACTGAGCTGATTGTTGGAGCCCTTCTGCATTTGGCATTCTCTTCTAGCTAGGTGTGGATCAGTAGCAAAGACCATGGCTGTCAACCCTTCCTGCATGACTGTATCAATCGTATGCATATCCCAGAGGAAAGCAAGTTTTCACACTGCTGTATCATGTATGAAAAGGGACCAAACAAAATGCTTACCAGCATGTAAGCAAAATATAAACTAACACCCCAGCATATGAATAAACAACCAAGCAAACAATTATTCAAGCTTTTATTTTATAGTTCCTACAGTATTTGTAGGAGCCCCCAGTGGCGCAGTGGCTTAAAGCACTGAGCTGCTGAGCTTGTTGATCGAAAGGTCGCAGGTTCGATTCCGGGGAGCGGCGTGAGCTTCCGCTGTCAGCCCTAGCTTCTGCCAACCTAGCAGTTCGAAAACATGCAATGTGAGTAGATCAATAGGTACCGCTCCAGCGGGAAGGTAACGGCGCTCCATGCAGTCATGCCGGCCACATGACCTTGGAGGTGTCTACGGACAACGCTGGCTCTTCGGCTTAGAAATGGAGATGAGCACCACACCCCAGAGTCAGACATGACTGGACTTAATGTCAGGGGACTACCTACCTACCTTACCTTACAGTATTTGTATCCTGGCCCGCATTGTAGGAGTATGAATAAAACAATACACAATTGTAAACAATCCCAGATTTAAACGATTTGAACATATTAATAGGAAACAACCGCCGTGAACATTAAAAATCATATACATTTAAAGGTAAATGAATTCCTGAAATTTTAAAATAAGGAACCACATTCTGACTTGGTGCAAGACACAGATAGCAACAATGTTGGACCTTTGTAGGAAGGACTTCCACAGTTAGTGTGCCGAGAAGGCCCTCTCCCATGACTTCCCTCAGTAAATTGCTTCTGCTAGTGAGCTGCAGAGGCAGGCTCCTCCTGCAGACCTCTGCTCTCAAAAATGTATATGTTAGGAGACCCTTAATATGTTAGATTCCAAGCCATATAGGGCTTTTAATATGGATATATATTCTATTTTAAGTAGTACATTTATTTTATTTCAGATTTATTTCAGATATTTGTACCCCACCCTTCTCAACTCCCAGGGGGTTCATAGTTCCCAGAATTCACAATACAGAAAATATCATTACGTATATTTTCATGAGTTATGTCAGAACACATCCTCTTTGGGCATTTTGTAAGTTCTTCTGGCTATTCTGTGATATGATTCCCCCAGATATATCCCATAGAGTTGTGCTGGAGTACTTAGCAATTTCCAGTGTTTCCTAGTAGTATGTTTCTGCCAGAAGTAATTCATTCAATAGAGTTTGCTATTACCCATGTTTTCACATATCCACACTGAGTTCTGAGATATATCCCACATGAATATGTGCTGTATGTATAATGTAATATAAAGTACATAAAATACACTGTTTATGGGAGATCACAATGTTTTTGTAATTATCTTGTTTTATAATCCTCCATAGATTGCTTTTTTTCTCACTGAAAATATTGAAGCAAGTTGCATAGTTAAGACCTGTTCTTCAAAGTCATTTTTTATTAGTAAGACTGATTCTGGTGGCAGCTTGATAGTACAATTTATCTCTACTATGTTAAAAAAAACCTTGTAAATAGGCAACCCCACACAAGTATAGAGCAACAACTATAAATCTAGTAAGCTGGTATTTTTGTTTGACAAAAGGCTTGTTTTTGTTTTTATTTACAGACTGTTCATCTTGATGGTGCAGAAAACTCACATTACACGATTTCAATGGATAATTTGCATCCCTATACCATGTATACTTTTCAAGTTCGTTGTTCAGCTGCTGAGCCCTTCTTTTGGAAATGGGGCAACTGGAGCAAGGAACTGTCTCACCAAACTCTAGAAGCTCGTAAGTTTATTAAATCACAAACAAATCTTGGAAAAGTAATCCCAGAATTCCTCAAATAACATAGCCATCCTAGGAGCTATTGTACTGTGGAGGGGCTCAATGCCAGTAAGCATTCTGTCACAGTGAACATGTCTTTCCCATTTTTTGGGTGTCAGAAACTGTTTGAGAAACTACAAGTCTCTTCTGCTGTGAGAAAATTGGCCGTCTGCAGGGACGTTGCCCAGGGGATGCCAGATGGGAGGCTTCTCTCACATCATTCTCATGCCTGAGGGTATAGAAAGCTACTTAGGTAGGAAGGTCAAGCTAATTGTCCTGCTAGAAGAGAAGGTCCTATAATTAATGCTCCACCTACTCATGTCAGCTAATCAAAGGTGGATTAAGAAGACAAGAGTAATGGAAAGGGAGAATGCCTTAGAGAAGAGAAAGGTTGCTAAATATAGGAGGCAAATAGCAAAACTGTCTCTGGAGCTACATCATCAACTTCAAGCCTTTGCCATGGACAGTGATTCTAAATCAAAGAGCAAGGACAGTGTCAAAGGCCTCTGAGATTATGATTGTAGTTATGTTCAGGCTTGCCTAGATAGAAGGATTTTTGGCACTTCCACATTTGGAGAATGAGGAAGCATATGGTGGTACAAAGTGGGCACATTTGTTTTGAAATAAGACTTGCATTCCTCTTGCCTCGTATTCCAAAGGAAAATGCTATGTGGTTACCACCACAGTTCTGAATTTTAATGGTAGTATTGGGTTTGTATTGGTTTTATTGATTTTATTGATTTTATGGGTATAATGCTTGAATCGTTGTTACTTGTGAATTGATGTAATTTGGTGTTTGATTGTTCTATGATGCAGGCATCGAATTGTGCCTTTGTTTTTGTAAGCCGCCCTGAGTCCCCTTCGGGGTGAGAAGGGCGGGGTAAAAGAACCCCAAAATAAATAGTATGATTTTAGGGTTAAATAAAAATGGCTTTTTATCCCCCGTGCCCACATTATTGAAATGCGACAGCACTATGACAGCCACACTGGTGTGTGGGTCTGTGAATTTAGTTGGAGAGTGCAGCCCTAAGACCTTTGAGTTGTCTACTCTTGCAGTAAAGGATTTTGGGGGAATGAAGCAACACTACAAACACAAATATATTATCTTTTATACTGACACTGCTGTTGTCAACCTCGTATCATAAAAGGATGATTTCTATACACTGTGTATATAAGCAAATAAAAATTAGTTTTTTTAATGTAATTAAACACCTTTATCTTGTAGCTCCTTCACGAAATCTAGATGTCTGGCGAGAGAAAAATACTGATGAAGGAACTGTCATTATCTATTGGAAGGTACATATTCAGCTGTTTGAATTAATTTTCTTATTAGATGGTCTGGTCCAAACGTATAACATTATTTGGCTGTAAACTGATTTTTCTCTGGAGAAATTAGAATAACCACCTTTGATATAAATCATAACAAGGAGACTTAGATTCTCTCAGCATTTCCTTTTTGTGGCAATATATTTTGAAATAAGCGAACTCATTGTATTGCTTTGGCACATTAGTTTACCATCTGAATAGGAATGCTGCTTTTTAACTGGCTATTCTGGCATGCCCTGATTGGTTGTGTGGATTGTCAGTCAACCTTGGGTGCTGATTTGTATAGCTGGTTTGTTTGTCCTTTTGTGTATCTTGGGCACCAAAATTTTTATTTATTTATTTAGTGCAGCGGTTCTTTAAGTGTGCTCTGTGGAGTCCTTGGGGTTCCGCAAAGCATAATGAGGAACTCCATGGTTTCCTCCTACTACTCGAAGCTTTCCCTCCTCTTTCCTGGTCTTCCCCCTCCCCCAAAAGGCCAAAGGCCATTTTTCCTCACCTTTCTCACCACCCAGATCCTTTTCCCCTCACCTTGCTTGCTTCTGAAACCCCATTTCCTTCCCACTGCCAAGGCACAATGGATCCTTGCCATACTCTCACTCTTTATATTACATGTCTCTCTGAAGGCAAAAGATTTTTAAACAATAATTTATTAATAAAGCAGTTTTGTTTTGCATTTGCATAGTTTAGACTACAGTGAGGCAGAATTATCAATCATATATGTATGGCAAATCTGAGCTTTGTAAGTAGTGTGTTCCCTTTTGGCTTATTCATATCTGTTTTCAATAGATTTAAATGAATAGATAGCCGAATTCAGATGTTCTGTCTAATCTGGGACTTTTAACTTGTGTAGTGAGGACAGTGCATATGATTTCCTGTCTCTATACCACTTTCAATTCTCAATTCAGGGCATATATATATATATATATATATATATATATATATATATATATATATATATATGGCCAAAAACAAAACCCAACCCAGGAGAGGATATGTCAATCTTTCTCAAAGCCAGAGAAGCTGGAGTTGATGCAAGTTGTATTTCCAGGCATATTAAGAGCTGTGCTGATGAAAGAATAAAGCTTGATTCTCAGGTTGCAAAATTGGTCTTCATTTCCAGCAGTATCTCTGAGTGTGTTAATTAATCCTTTGGGAAACATTAAGCACTACTCTCGTGCAATGCATTCCTACTCTTTGGTGAAAGGTCTCAAAACCAATAAATATAGTACACAGTATCTTTTGTGCTATGTCCAGTCATCTCAGATTAAAAATGGATGGCATTCTAACTCAGTGGGGCTCTCAGCAATACTTGGTCCACAGAAGCTTGTTGCTTTTTGGAGCCTAATCTGGAAAGACATTGTGTGGTTCTCTGTGTAACATGCACAAAGATACCTACATCCAGCTGATCTTGCTTACTCTATATATCTATTTATTGGTAGTGCTCTAGCAATGTGGGAATGACTTGCTCTGTGTTCAACCAGTAGACTACAGTTCAACCTATCTCCTAGTTTCTTGTGAAAAGTCATTTTGAAAGCTCTCTTTGAGGTTTTGCTTTCTTTCAATCCTGCTTTTCCTGCTTCCTCTAACTAATTCTCTGCTTGGTTTGCTATGGCTTTCTCAACAGCCACTATCCAATATGGACTCTAATGGAGAGATAAAAAGTTATGAAGTATCTTGGAATGTATCAGGGATGCCCATGAAGGAGTCAATTTCTGAACTTCTGAACAACACAAAAATAAAACTTGGAAATAATAACTACATATTCACAGTGGTGGCAAAAAATAAAGCTGGTCCCTCTCCTCCTTCTCAAATAAATAGTGCTGAAATTCCAGTTGGTAAGTATGAAGTGAAATTGAGATTTTGAAAATATATGGTGTGAATGTATTGTCAAAGGCTTTCATGGCCGGAATCACTGGGTTGTTGTAGGTTTTTTCGGGAAATATGGCCATGTTCTAGAGGCATTCTCTCCTGACGTTTTGCCGGCATCTATGGCAAGCATCCTCCAACAGACAAGAGTTCTTTGTCCCACCCTGGTCATTCCACAGATATATAAACCCATTTTCCTAGTTCCAACCTCACCACCTCTGAGGATGCTTGCCATAGATGCAGGCGAAACATCAGGAGAGAATGCCTTTAGAACAGGGGTCCTCAAACTTTTTAAACAAAGGGCCAGGTCACAGTCCCTCAAACTGTTGGAGGGCCAGATTATAATTTGAAAAAAAGCATGAATGAATTTCTATGGACACTGCACATATCTTGTTTGTAGTGCAAAAAACACTTTAAAACAATACAATAATTAAAATGAACAACAATTTTAACAAATATAAACTTATTAGTATTTCAGTGGGAAGTGTGGGCCTGCTTTTGGCTGATGAGATAGGATTGTTGTTGTTGTTGTGTGCTTTCAAGTCGTTTCAGACTTAGGTTGACCCTGAGCGAGGGCTGGGTAAATGACCTTGGAGGGCCGTATCCAGCCCCCGGGCCTTAGTTTGAGGACCCCTGCTCTAGAACATAGCCATATAGCCCGAAAAAACCTACAACAACCCAGTGATTCCAGCCATGAAAGCCTTTGACAATACAAGCAAAATGGCATTTGCTTTCTAAAATGAGAATCCTATCTTCATTGTGCCTTTGGGAAGCATGACAGTATGATGTGAGTTGAATCTACCTTTCCTTTCAAATTTTCCAGCAAGTAATAGTGGCAGCAGAACCAAGGAGAAAACATTTTGGACTTTGCAGAGAGAACAAAATGAGAATCTGTCATTTTTTTTTTGTAGCACTATATATAGAGTCAAATGTAATACTGATGCTGGTGGTGTAAGACCTCAACCCTACTATAGAATCTTGATTTAATTTGTACAGAGAGATCTGTCCCTGATTCGGAATGCATCTGTTCCACACTTGGTTACCAACCTTCTGCAAAGAACCCTCTCTGTTTTTAGAGAGGCTGCTCTTTGGGAGACAGGCCAAGGCCCCATCGAAAGACATTTTAGCTTGGAATAGAAGAGAATCATAGAGTTGGAAGACCACAAAGGCCACCTAGTCCAGTCTTCTTCCATTTAGGAATCACTATCAAAACACTCCAGACAAGTGACAATCCAGCCTCCCATTTAAAATAACAACAACAATAAGAACAACAACACTCTATTTATATTCTGCCCTTCTCACCCCAAAGGGGACTCAGGGTGGATCATAGCACACATGGCAAACATTCAATGCCACTTTTGTAAAGACAATACACAGACAGACAGACAGAACAGAAAGGAGGTGTTGTCAACTCAGTATCCAGCTGTTTTTTTGTTTTGTTTTTGTTTGTTTTTTGTTTTGTTTTTTGTGCCAAGGAAGGTGAGTCCAGCCACAGGGGGTGTTGTTGCTCCATTCTATATGACAAAGAACCATCAGGACTTCCTCCTTCCTTTTCGGTCGCCCAGCATTTTCTGATCTTCTTTCTTTATGGCATCATAAAATACCTCCCCCACGGTACCTAATTTCTCTAAATACAGCTAAAGCTGTTTTCTACCTGCTTAAGTAAACAGTGAGCAGGGCTGACAGTCGACTGCTCACATTGACCCGGGGCTTTGAACTTGCAAACTTTTGGTTGACAGATTTTGCTGGTGATTTATCAGCTGTGCTAAACCTAAAAGATCTCATAAAAGGAGACTCACCATGCTGTGAAGCAGCAAATTATGCTGTCAAACAGCTCACATTATCAAGTTTTTCTAAATGTTTAGGTGTAATTTCTTTTCCTGTAGTTAGAATCCATTGCTTGGTGTCCTATTCTCTAGAAAAGTGGTTCTTAACCTGTGGTTCCCCAGATATTTTGGCCTTCAGCTCCCATAAATCCTAACAGCTGGTAAACTGGCTGGGGTCTCTGGGAGTTGTAGGCCAAAACACCAGGGGAAAGTTTTCTCCCTTCTGCATGGCCTTTGGAAATTCAGGGTCCCCTCTAAACCACATTGAGATGGCATGGGTAGGACTTTACAGAACAAATAAAAGTAGCAACAATGACAATCAGTAATACCATCATTGTCATCACCTCCTTCATCTTCATCAACTGAAGGTGGTGGTGGTGATGAGGTAATGAGACAAAGTTCTGATACATTTGATTTGCTTAAGTAAATAAGATTCCTTTCTCTCTCCTGCCTACATTAATTGTACTTTTGACTACTGAAAGTTTTAGTGTCAAATTTCCTTCTTGGGCTATCTCTTTATTCTGGAGAAGACCAGCTGTGATCCTGGAGCACACTCGCAGCTTCCGGGCCAGCTTGGACACAAGCCAAAAGAATACAGCTCAAAAACCAGATGTCAACTTCAAAGAGCAACTATACTCCTTCTTTCTTGTAGTACATGAAAACATGATTTTTCAGTTTCTCTTATTTTTGTAGCTTTGACCTGGCAGCCCTCCTACACAGCTGCACTGGCAGTGGTGACCCAAGACTTTTCTTACATCCCAGTGGGAGGAAGAGATACAAAAAGTATCTTGTTTCCACTCCAGCTGTGAACCATGTGAGAACTGGATCCCGTGCCATACTCTTCCTGTTTATATGTTCATGGCTTTCTGAAGGCAATAGACTTTTAATAATTAATTTATTAATAAAGAGTGGTTTGATTTGCATTCATCTAGTCCAAATTCCAGAGGGTTGCTCATGCTATTTGGTTGGAGGAAACACAAAAAGGGTCTTATGCATGTTAAACATGAACAGTTTTCTTTCACTTGAATGCCTTTGGGGTGCAAGCTTTTGCAGGCTAGAGTTTGCTTTATTAGTTACATGCAGTATTTTCCTCAGTAGCGCATAAACATACAAATGGAGGGGGAAATGGGAAAATATTGTAGAGTGAGGTCAAAGGACTTATTAATGTAAGTATTTGCTACATTTGTATGAAACACTCAAATGTATGATTTTTTTATTTTATTTTTTTGGTGTCAGGAGTGACTTGAGAAACTGCAAGTCGCTTCTTGTTTGAGAGAATTGGCTGTCGGCAAGGATGTTGCCCAGGGGATGCCAGGATGTCTTGATGTTTTACTATTCTTGTGGGAGGCTTTTCTCATGTCTCTGCATGGGAAGCTGGAGCTGGCAGAGGGAGCTCATCCACGCTCTCCCCAGATTTGAACCTCTGACCTGTCAGTCTTCAGTCCTGCCAGCACAAGGGTTTAACCCACTGCAACACCGGGGGCTCCAAAATGTATGATGATGAGCAGTAAATTAATGATAACAAAAATTGGGAGACAGGGGCTTTGTTTTTGAGTGAACACAGCTAAATTTACTAAAGTGAACAGAATAAAATTGAAATGGTCGTCATCTTATAAATCAAGAGCAGATGGAAATACTTCTGAAGATTGTTACTAATAGGAATAAGTAAATGTTAGTTTTTTTTCTGTTCTGTCTGCTTTTTGAAAATTTCAAAGTTCAGTAACTTCCCCATATTTGACAGCTTGACTTTTACAGCAAAACAATGAATATATTCTAATGTTTTGTTTCATATCTATTCCTGATAAAGAGATCAGTTTTAATGTAAACAAATTGTACATTTTCTTAAGGCATCAAATAGTTGCCTATGTGTAAAGCTGCCTTGAGTCCCCTCCAGGATTGAGAAAGGCGGGGTATAAATGTCATAAACAAACAAAAAACAAACTCAAAAAACAAACTATGGCTCATGCACTGAACAGTACAGGTAAAAAAACTTGCAAATTTGGATGAATCCTGTAAAAAAAAACCCACTCTGGAATAGTCCTCCTGTAGCTACTGCCAATCACAATGTGTTCTGAAGAAAATACAAATGGTCAGAAGCACAGGATCTCTACTTTGGACAGGTTTATTTGTATAGCACATGTTATCTCACTGAAATCAAGCTTCTTAGGCCATTTACTCAATGGCCTTATAGTTTAAAACAGGCACAAAGGAATTATCAGTAACTGAAACTTAAAACAGTGTAGGGATTTTGCACTCATTGCCAGCTTACATAAAGTTTACAATGCTAGATACTAGCATCAGTTATAACTAATGTATCAACATCACCGACACGCTCTTTGTGCTATTCTAATGTCCAGCATGAATTTAGTACATGTTGATCCCAAACGTCAGCTGAACAAATTAAAGCAATATTTCGGGAGTTACGTAAGTCCTGTGTGAATGAATATCACATCATCACTCAGTTTTGAGGCATTGTGAGTCATGGATCCAGAGTCAGGGAGGCTGAATCATCTCTAAAGCTGAGAAATATTGGCATTCTCTTCAGCCTGGATTCTCCACAATCTGCAAATGCTTTGGATGATGATCAGTGAGAACAAGGCATTTCTCTGTGTTCTAAATCTAAAGAATTTCACCTGGCATCAGTTGTTTTAGTGAGAATCATTAGAAGGAGTACTACCAGAATATTTGTCAATTAAAGTACAGAAGTAGAACAGCAGGTAAAAACCAAAACGGGTCATTTCTGGCAACCAATAGGTGGAAATAGTTTAGAGGTGAGATGTAGTCTTCAAAAGTTATATTGGGAATATGGATTTTGGACTGCTGGCCTGTCCAATTGGAACTGGATTGTCAGGCATGCAAGACAGGTGCCTCACTCAGTGTAAGCTTCAAATATTTTGGTCACCCTTTTTGCAAGTGAAGGATTATGTTCTAGGTGCCTTACAGTCTTCCCCGTGCTGTTCTTCAGACGAGGAATTGATCAGAGCAGGAAGTCTAAGTATTTCTTATAGAAGCAGTAAAGACACGTGAAAATGTGGCAAGAGCATGCTCTACTGGGATATAGTGCATTTCTCAGAGCTATAGTGCTTCACCATCCCTGATTTAAGAGGATGGGTTAAGTAGATCTTGTTAAGATTCCGCTTTATATTTTGTGCTTTATGGTCTATGTTAATTTTTGATTCTGCTTTATGTTCTGTGTTTATTCTCCACTTTTACTTTAAGATACTTTGGCCTAGGAGACATACTGTTGTCCTTAATTGTGTTGCAGTCATAAGTAGTTTTGGACAGATGGGTTTAGGCCAAGGAGTAACTTTTGATGTTATCCATGTTACACAGGTCCGGTACCAACAGAGTCTGGAGTTGCAACAGGAGATGGTGTTCAGGTCACTTGGCTTCCTGATCCCAGTGTGACCTGTGGCTATAAAGTCAGATGGTGTTATGAGCCAGGGTCCTGTACCGCTGTCAATTGGGAAACATTTCCTTCCAATGTGACAAATCCCATCATTAGATCCAGTAAGAAACAACTGTTTTAAGTTTACTTTCATTTAAATGGAGAACTGTGAAACATGGCCCATTTTCAAGTCAGTGCTTGAAATGAGGTTTTAAGCCCTTCACATTTTCTGAGGTTAGGAGTGCACTTCCCCACCTTCCTGGGAAAGTAGAAAAAGTACACACACACACACACACACACACACACACACACATATATATATATATATATATATATATATATATATCTCCTGAGAAAATGCCTCTCTAGGAATCTCTAGGTTTTCCTATAAAGCCATGCTAGAGGACCTAGAGATTCCTAGCAAGGTGTTCTCTAGAAATCTGTGGATCCCCCAACATAACTTTCTAGATTCTGTTGCAATTCCATTGGATGAAAGGGGCACAATCTTAGACAGTTGGCCCTTTGGATTTGTGGATTTAATTATTTGCTGGTCAATTAAAACATCTCTAAGAATCTGTGTGGGTATTCTGTAACATACTTCTATCAGAAGTTGACCATAGAGACATGCTGGAGGAGCTATAGATGCCTTTCTTTTAGAACAGGGTGAGTGACTTGAGAATTTTTGAAGATAATTTTCTGCCTGCAGAACTCTCTGTCAGACACATTAATTTCCAAAACAAGCAGAGGAAGGGGGAAATGATCAGAGATCTATTGCTGCTTTTGATTTTAGAGGATTTAGGAGGGTTGGGCACTATGACATATTAAAGGGTAAATCCACTATTCCTGAGAACTTCCAAGGGCAGAACAAACATCAGAATATGTGGTGAAATCGAAAAACATACTTTGGTGGGATTGCATGTGGCACACAGATGCACCTGCCCCATCTGGTCCACTACTTCTGGTCTAAAATAAGTCCATGCATGTAGTGACCTGCATTACTTGTATATTTTCTGTACTAAAATGCATATTTTCTTGGTATATTGATAGTATTGTAAAAGAGATTATTTTATGTTGATTCTGTCCCACAGCTCTCTTTCAACCAGGAGTTCGATACCATTTTTCTGTCTATGGCTGCAAAAACAATGGGTACCAGCTGCTAAAATATGTAGATGGTTATTCAAAAGAATTGGGTAAGCACATTTTGATCTTTTGTTAAAGACTGTCTGGAAGAGAATAAATACAGCTTTGCAGTTAGGGTTTTGTGAGCAAAAGACAGTTATATAAATGTGTAATGTATGTTCATTGCGTTTACTGTATGTTTAAACACTAATCTTGATCCAGAATTGAGCTATGAGTCTACTTAAACCAGGCAGCACCAACCTGGTTACAGCTATCGTTTGGCGATATACAGGGAATGGTATTCAGGCAACAAAGAAAGCCGGAATGGATGATGTTTGTTGATGTTGCTCCAAGCCCTCATGCAAAGTTGAGGGAGATGAGATCTTAGAAAATGACCTACAGGAGTAGACAGATTCTGTCAATGCAAGCTCCAAATCCAACATACAATAGAATAGTAAAGACAATAAATAAGAGAACAAATGCAGACCTTTAAAAAATCCTAATAATGGGTTAGATCTAACATTTTTTGCTATTTCCAGTTCAAATTCAAGCATTTGAGCTTTCCCACTGTGTTACAAAACAATTGAATCTGGGTTCAGTCTCATAGAAAATTGAGACATGTCTTAAATGACATACAAAATCGTCTTAAACGGCAACATTTGCATTTAAATTTGTAATGATTGAGTGATCTCTTTTTAGCAAGTAGAGTCAACTTTTTAGCAGAATAGAGTCATATTAATCTGAATAGAGTCATATTAATCTGACTCTGAAAGCATAAGCATTATCTTTGTGTGAGTAAAATGCATTCAGTGCAAGTAAATAGTATCTTGAGTTGATGAGCAATGAAATACAGTGTGTCTCCTGTATTTGCAAAATAGCTATTCACCGTTTCAGAATTTAGCTACATCCAGCAAAATATGTCCTCTCTAAGCATTTCCTAGATCTTTCAGCACAATTCTGTGCTATTTTTGGGCTGGAAGACTTTTCAGTAGAGTTGGCTATTATCCATGACTTTGTGTAACCATACATAAATGTTTTTAGATTGTAATCTGGTTGCATTTATTGCTTCACTAATATAGTGAAATGGGAAATATTATCACAGTTTAAGTCTGACTCCTTTGGTACTTCAAACTAGAGTAAACCATTAAATCAAGCAGATTTGCACAAGGATTGATTCACTATTCCAAATATAATTCAATGGATTGGAATTATTACCAGGATCTAGACCTGTTTGCTGCAATGGTCACCACTTGCTCTAATTTTTTAAGCAAAACATAAGTTTTCCTTCACATTTTTTTCTACCCAGAACCAGCAGTTGCACCAGTGTTTAATGCAGTGAAAACCACCTCAGATTCCATCTCAATAAAATGGCAACATATTCCCACTGAACAGATCCGGGGCTTTATAAAGGGCTATTTGCTTCACTTTGGAAAAGGAGAGGAAGGCAACACAAAGCCAAAAGATTTTGAGACAGGTAAGTAAGATTATTTGATCATTTTTCACAAAATATGAATGGCAACAAGCCAAATTTCAAGCAAGAAAGAAATTTGATGGCATTGACAAGTAGTGGAAAGGCAGAAATTTGTATGAAGGTCTTCAGTTATCTGGATTCATAATACATTCAACCACAAACCCTCCCATAGTAGACAGCTAGGACCAAGGCTATTTGAAAGGCCATATGTCATGAATGACTTTTCAATAACTTTTAAAGCATAGGTTCTTTTTATTGCAATTTCCAGTGTGAGAGGGTATATCAGATTACAGAAAAACATTTAGACAAAGAATGTCATTGGACATACAGACATATAGATTCTATGCAACTACATTGGATTCACAATTACATTGGTTAATAAACAAAGGGAATTAACATTTTCAGTCAACATTCACATCCACATGCATCCAAAATATCACCATATCCTTTTCTCCCTCCTTGGAGAAGCACCTGTTAGACCAGACCTTGCTTTCCTGCAGCCTGCCAATGTATGGTTTCATAACTTCCATAACTTCAAAACTCCAAAATGCCCAAACTCCTTCCCTAAACACAATTCCAAGGAACAGTTCTCTATTTTCCATACAGCAGAACCTGACTCCCTGCACAAAACCTAAGACTCCAAAAGCACACTTCTTCCTCTTCCCTTGAGAAAGAAGCCAAAGTGACCAGACTGCTCCCGTGCAATTCTGCCCTTCTCCATAGTACACTATCTCTCTCCTTCCCATGGAGCAGAGCATAGCGGGTGGAACAGACTCCTCAGGACTGCCACACTTTGAGCATTATTAGACTGAGTCTTTTAAAGGAATATTCTGTTGATGTAGTCCCAAAGTTGTAAATTAATGATAGACATCTTCCATCCTGGCTCCATCTCAACTTCCTGGCCAGATGTTGACTCTTCTCGATTGGTGTTGACAAACACAAGGCTTGTGTTGACTTCCTTCTTAACATAAGGAATGTTACAAACATTTCTGTTATCACTGTCCCAGTTCTTATCACAGCTTACTTTTAATTACAGTCCAGCAAGCAGGTAGTTAGTCATTACAGGCCTTAATATTTTACTGGTGCTTCCAAAATTATTAACTCCAACCACACATCCTTCCATTCATTCCCACACATCATATCAAATTCACATTTGTCAAATCTGCAATGATATTTTTATGACACATATTCCACTACATGAACATGTCCCCATTTTAAGAGCTTTGCAGGAGAGGCATTTCTCAGCTTTATCATGATTGACAGCACATATAGTTGCCATATGAGAGAGGGCATTTTCAGTGACTTTCCGCAGTCTCTAAATACCCCTATTGATGTATGCTAGGTTGGCTTCCTCTCTATTGCGCTTTTAACAAATGTATCTCTTGTTAAAAGTGGTGTAGCTAGTTGAGTGCTGACCATGGCCATTTTTAACATGACAAATAAAATGAACACATCTTGTCACTGCTGTGAACAATCCACAGGATGTCTGGCCGGTTTTGCAGCAGAAGTCTACCAGTATCTGTATCTGTGTATAGTCTACAACACAGCAGTATGCCTTGGACAGTGAAATATGGATGGTTTTGTTTTAATTCTGAATTCTCATCCAACTTTGGAGACTTGGAAATCAAAATTGCTTGAACATCACTCTTAACTGTTGGTATTGGAAATCTTGCTCTGCTTTGCTGTATTTCTTCACTCTTCTTCACAACATCCTTTTGTTCACTGCCCATGTTCTCCCTGATAATCTCTCCCTCTCCAGCCCACATTTATAGTTGGGCAACAGCCTTTCAAGGAGAAAAAAAGGAGAGATGATGGACTATTTTACTAAACTATATTTATCAATTGAGGTAATTTGATGCTCACAATACTTTTTGTGTTGTATCTGACATCATGGAGGCAGAAGACCAGACATGGGATTGGGGGGAGTGGAGAGAGAGAACAATTCTTGTCTAGTTACTACTAGAGGCGTGCAATTTTGCCAAAAGGGCTCCATTATCAGGCTCCATTATCGGCTAACCCCTCATTCTGTTTACCGGAAAGTTACTCGAATCCGGAGGAGTGTTGCCTTTTTCATTCAGCAAAAATTTGGCCCATTGGCTACAATGGGAAACATTAAAGTCTAGATCCTCAAGACATTTTAAAGCCTACCTGCATGAAACCTACCTCGGTTTTACACCCCATTTACAACTGCAGGTCTGCCAAGTTTCAGAACAATTCACAAATCTACTGATTTTTTAGAATTATTTTAAGTTTTTACCACAAGGGTTCTGGGAATTGTAGTTGCCAGTTGTGTCCATTCTTAGCCAATCAGAGCATGTATACAACCAGGCCTTTTATTGTCTGAGAGAAAAAAAAACTTCAACTCCCATCATGCTCCGAGAGGAACTCAGACTTTTTGATGTCCATCCCATGCAAGTCCCAGTAGGGCCCTCTTTGGAGGAGGAACCTAGGGAACTTTTTGGCTGCCACAGAGGGAGAAAAGGTGCTGGAGGATCTTCTCCATGAGCCCCTTGGTAGACCCCTGCCTCAGGTATAATGCAAATTTAACTCCATCCTTTCCAGTAGCCAATAAATCTCTCTCTCTTTATCCATTTTGCTGAGATTTGCAGTTCCCTCCTCCCCATTCTGTTTTTGGGGATTACACAGAATGGACCGCCAAATATTACAAATCACTTTCGGTCAAACTGATTTGTGCCCAAGCCTAGTTACTACACAGAGGTGCAACAGGAACTTAGAATATGAAGAGTGAAATGGTATTCAATCCACAAAGGAGTTTGATCTGAGAGAGATAATTATGTTGGATTCATTGTTGTTGTTTTTTATGAAGAGCTTACTAACATTTGCTTGTTTCTTCATCAGCATGATGTGTAAATGGCACACTTGAAACAGATAGTAAAGTCACAAAGTAGATTTGCCCAAAAGGAGGGCTTCAAGTGCTCTCTAACAACTTTGCATTTGTTTGCAGCTATAGTGAAAATGCTGTTTGTAGTACTGAATTACGGTTGGCACCTTTACTTCTGTGAAAGGTTCCTTACCCCTAACAGCTACAGGATAGGCATGCACAACATTGTCTTTTCAATGCTGGGAACAGCTTCACTTGTTCAGTCTTGCTGTTACAGGTGATGTAACATTTTGTCCTTGTTTCAGGGTTTCTTTTAGACCATTTCAAAACACACAGATTTCATCATAAATGGGACAGAAAAGACAGATTTTAAAATATTGAATGTGAAAGAAACTCACATCAAGAGATTTATTTATTTATTATTTGCTTCATTTATATCCCACCTGTCCCACCCCCGTAGTGGGACTCAAGGCAGCTTACAACTCTGGCAAGATTCAGTGCCACTTAAACAGAGTTATAAAACCCATCCCATAAACTAAAAACAATTGAAACAGTAAGCAAATAAAACATAGAGAATAATAACAGATTAAAACATATAAAGTGCATGATTCCATTCATCCATAATCCTTATTCAGACTGTGACAAAACTGTAGTAATTTATTCTTCAAACGCTTGTGTACAGAGCCACGTCTTTACCTTTTTTTCTGAAGACCAGAAGAGATAGGGTTTGCCTGATGTCGCTGGGGAAGGAGATGTTTCCATCTTTAGTGGCATGAAAAAGGAATGTCCTTTTCAAAAAAAAAGAAGTAAATGACCTCTCACAATAGGGTTTTTTGATGCAGAACACACAAAGAGCTATCAGGTTTAGGAAAAAGATGACAGAGAGAGTGCAGTTGGTATAGGAACTCACTATGATCATAATAGAAACTAGGGAACAAATACCGTAATTCACTGTGTAATAGTGTCACACTCTTTTCCTCAAAAAAGGGGGTGCTACCATTATGTTATGAAAGAGATGTGTGGAGGCAGCTGTGTCTAGGGCTTTCCCCCGCTTATTTCCAAGGAGGCAGGAAAGAGCCCAAACCCAGCCTATTCCTCCTCAATAAGGCAGTTTAAAAAAAGAAACACCCCTCCTTCTTTCTTCAGAAGTGAGAGAGAGAGCCTTAGATCCAGCTTTCTTTCTTTGAATTTCTTCCTGAAAACTCTTACTTCCAAGGAGGAGATTGGAACTGAGGCTTTCCCTCTCTTACTTCCAAGGAGGGGAGAGGAAGAGCCCCAGACCTAGCTTGCTCCATTTCTATTTCTTTTTTTAAATGGCCTTACTTCCAAGGGTGGTAAAGCGAATTAAATCCCTAAGCTGCAGAACTTACTGATTGAAAGGTTGGTGGTTTGAATCTACAGATGAGGTGAGCTCCTGTGGTTAACCCCAGCTTCTGCCAACCTAGCAGTTCGAAAACATGCAAATGTGAGCAGATCAATAGGTACCGCTTCTGTGGGAAGGTAACAGTGCTCCATGCAGTCATGCCAGCCACATGACTTAGGAGGCGTCTGTGGACATCGTCGGCTCTTTGGCTTAGAAATGGAGATGAGCACCACCATCCAGAGTTGGATACAATTAGACTTAATATCAAGAGGAAATCTTTACCTTTCCCTACTTCCGAGGACTAAAAAATGATAGGATCACATATACTTGGAACAAAATGTTTTACTTTGTGTGTGTGTGTGTGTGTGTGTGTGTGTGTGTGTCAGGAGCAACTTGCGAAATTGGAAGTTTCTTCTGGTGTGAGAGAATTGGCCATCTGCAAGGATGTTGCCTAGGTGACGCCCAGATGTTTTGATGCCTTACCATCCTTGTGAGAGGCTTCCTCCTTGTGAGAGGCTCCAGCTCCACATGGGGAGCTGGAGCTGACAGAGGGAGCTCATCCATGCTCTCCCCGGATTCGAATCGCTGACCTGTCAGTCTTCAGTCCTGCTGGCACAAGGATTTAACCCACATAAATGCTAACAAGGATCACCTTAGGGGTTACACATGAAATGTCAGTCAATCTATTTTAAGGCAATTTGAGCATCTATACATCAATATATCTTTATTTACCATCTTAAAAATGAGAATGATGTAAAGACAAAGTAAGAAAAACGGGCTTGTCTGGAGTATATTTTCTCATTTGTTTTATCTCCTATATCTTTTAATTTTGCTTGATCATGAGAAACATGTTAAAAGCAAAATTACTATAAAGAGGGACTCGGTGTGCTTTAGACAAAACAGCTATTACCTTCTCTGATATATGATAACATTTATTTTTAAAGTAATCCATGTTTCTGTCTTCCTCTTTCTCTCTTGCACACACAAAAACTTTCAGAATTACTCAAACTTACAGTGAGAGCAATGAGACAACGCTACGACGCACTCAGATACAAATTTGCAAGATATATGAAGCATGTCGACACAATGAAAAGACATTACAATGCGCTGAGATACAATTTTGCAAGATGCAGCAGACATGCTTTTCAGATGAGACACAACTACAACAAGCTTAGAAATAATATTGTAAAAATTACTAGGCAATACTATTGGATGCAACAACGGTACGACATGCTTAGAAGCAATTTTGAAAAATTTACTAGTCGCACCTACTTAATGCAAGAACACTACAATACACTTAGAAATGATTTAGCAAGGTTTACTAGGTATGCCTACCGGATGAAACACAATTATGATGTGCTGAGATATAATTTTGGGAAATATATCATGCAAGCCAACCAGAGGAGACAATAGCAACATGTGCTGGGAATACAATGTTGTGAAATGCACTAGTTGTGCCTTCCAGATCTAACAATGCGACAAAATGCTCAGGAAGAATTTTGCAAGCTTTACTAAGACATGCCTATTGGAGGAGAAAGCAATAATGCTACAATTATACCTCGATAACATTTTGCAAGATTGGTTATTCATGCTTACTGGATAAGACAAAAACAATGCTACAATACCTTCAGATATACATTTTCAAGATTTGCTGTGTGTCCCACAGATATGAAAACATTACATCATACTCCAAAACAATTTTTTAAATATTTGCTTGATGTTCAAATTCCATGACAATATTACAAATTACTCAGATACAACTTGTGCAGAATTTATTAAGTGTGCATGCTGGAGGGGATTATGTTACAGTGGACTGAAAAATAATTGTATAAAACTTAATGGAATACCACTCACACACAGCCTTTATTGGCATACACCAACAAAATCATAACCCAGGTATATACAACAGGAGGAAGCCATGGATGAAAAGAAAACATGCTTAAAAGTTACTAATCTCAAGGGGGGAAAATTGCAACAGTTTCACCCTTAATGGACTATAATTCCATCTACTCTCAGTTGCCAATGTGCTATTTGTCCTAAATGTGGAGATGGGCCAGAAAGTCACAAAGGAGAGAAATAATATACCAAATACAATATGGAGGAAAATGTTTCAGTTAAGAGAATGTAATCTGACCACTCTTGCTTTTCCATTAAAATAACTATTCTGTTGCTATTTTATTTCCATTTAATTGTTATTTAAAATAGAGGGTGTTTAGTACTATTTATTTATTTCATGTCAAAAGCATTGCATAAATAAGTATAAAACTGATAAAATAGAGGGAATGCAAGTGGTTAAATAATTTTTGACCAAAAACGGGCAAGCCACCGCATTGTCTGTAGCTTTAAACAATTCTTCCTCCATGCATGTGACAGGCATTGTGGACAAGCATACATTTTGCAGAGTTGTTTTTCACAGTCGCACAAGGTGTTAGATTCTTCTAGATAGTACCATTTAGCCAGGTTGTCTTTTGATCTGCCCATTCCATTTCTGAGTCTGTTCAGGGACTTCCAAGTTGCCCATTTTTGGTTTGCCCCTATTTAGTACTAGAAAAAGAGTACCTCCTCATTGGCCACCTTACACATCTTATACTTTTGGAGATGTAATGTTTACTCTGCTTTTACGAAGTCAGTACTGTCCCTAAACGAAATTATTGACTAGCAACTTGGTCATAACATAGACTTACAACCTCAAGACTATTTAATATGCATATTTACAATCATAACACCATGACCATGACTGCAAATACCCTAAAACTCACCTTAACATCCAGGCAGCCTTACAGAGGAATGCAATTCTGAAATGTTAATGAGTGAAGCAGTGAAAGCTGATGTGTCTAGCCTTCCACAAGTGAAGTTCAGTGTAACAAGGAGTTGCAATAGGACTCCACAGAGCTTCTTGCTTCTGTTTCTCATGCCACTGGTGGAAGAGGATTGGGCATATTACAGAACATCAGCCCCTTGGTATTGTTGCCTCAGTTTTAAGGTAGATGTCAGAGGCTGGATCAGGAAATGAGGCATAGCTATGACATTGTATATCAAATGCAGTATTTTGGCCAACATTTTAATATACAAAATAATATACAAAACCAACGGTCTATCTTCTCAAGACATCAACTATATAACCACAAAGAGCAATGTTTTTCAACAATGATAGAATTGGAAGGGCCATCCAGCCCAGTCCTCTGCCATGCGCAAACATACAATCAAAACACAGCCGACAGACAGCTATCCAGCCTCAGTTTAAAAAACTCCAAAGAAGGTGACTACACTACACTGAATCAAACCCTGAAACAAGCCTCTGAGACAATTATATATTTTAGGAAAGTTTATTATCTTCAGTTGTGGGATTACAAGTCTCAAATGAACAAACACTTCATACTGGGGTGGGAAACTGCTGGGGTTTATACACAGGTGGGTCAAAAAAATTGCCAGCTGCATCATAATAACTTTATAAATGAACATATAACAGCAGAAGTTGCTACAGATCATAGCCTGAACTGTCCTCTATGTAAATAAACTATTGTTCAACATAGTCACAATCGATTTGTACACATTTGTACCAACATTTAAACTAGTCATCAAAACCATTTTGGGAAAAAATAGGATTTTGCTTCATGACCCCTGATTTTAAAGCTGTTTTAATGTAATTCAAGTCATTGAATCTGAAACGACGTAGGTTGTCTTTCAGAAGTCCAAACAAGTAAAAGTCAGAAGGGGCCAAATCAGGGCATTAAAACAGCTTTAAAATCATGGGTCACAAAGCAAAATCCTAAATTTTTCTAAAATGGTTTTGATGCCTGGGTTAAACGGCGCAAAAGGGTACAAATTGATAGTGACTATGTTGAATGGTAGTTTTGAGTAGAGGACAGTTCAGGCTATGATCTGTAGCAACTTCTGCTGCTATATGTTCATTTATAATGTTTTTATGACACAGGAGGCAAAACTTTTTGACCCACTTTCGTAGTTTCCTGTTAGGAAAAAGGTTTTGTCAGACCTAAAATCGCCCAGGGAGGTGTCAGCATATCTCTAACAGGCCTTTGATAATATGTTTTTTCTATTTAAATGGGGACCACAAAAATGGACCTGAGCCACAGGCTCCTTACCCTTGACACGATAGCAACTTTTATCTCTCTCAGAGAAATAATACAGTACAATTTCCTTAGAATCATAGAATCCTAGAGTTGGAAGAGACCTTGCTGGGCCATCCAGTCCAATCCCCTGCCAAGAAGCAGGAAAATCGCATTCAAAGCACTCCCGACAGATGGCCATCCAGCCTCTGCTTAAAAGCCTCCAAAGAAGCAGCCTCCACCACACACTGGGACAGAGAGTTCCACTAGTGAACAGCTCTCACAATCAGGAAGTTCTTCCTAATGTTCAGGTGGAATCCTCTTTCCTGTAGTTTGAAGCCGTTATTCCGCGTCCTAGTCTCTAGAGCAGCGGAAAACAAGCTTGCTCCCTTTAACTTTCCCTCACATATTTATACATGGCCATCATGTCTCCTCTTGGCCTTCTTTTCTTCAGGCTATACATGCCCATCTCTTTAAGCCGCTTCTCATAGGGCTTGTTCTCCAGTCATTTTAGTCACCCTCCTCTGGACACATTCCAGCTTGTCAACATCTACCTTCAATTGCAGTGTCCCTTGTCCACAGATTTAATACCCATGCTCCAAAAATATTTTCCTCTAGAAGTGTTTGTGAACCTTTCTAGATCCTCCAGTGCAATTCTGTGGTATCCTATCAGTAGATAGTTGAAAGAGATGCAGCTAAGCTTCCAAGATGGAAGGCTATGATCTGCTACAAACTGGGGTGGCTTCTTGACATCATTTTCGGGATCAGGAAATCCACAGGTTCAAAATCTTCAAACAGGGAAGTTTCAAGTTATACTTGAAGGATGTCATCAAAGTTACAAATAAGTTCGCTATTCAGAGTTTCCACAGCTATTCAGGGCTTCATTAGATTTTTGTTGAAGGGGAGTGTTTCTCAGTCCCTGTATCCATACTTTGGCCCTAATCTTGTAGCCCAAAAGTTTACAAAACAAACTATCTACAACATGGTATTTCCAGGTCATAAAAAATGACATAGGTGAAGAAATGATATGACAACTTTTCTTGGTTGAAAAGTTGATGGCATAGCCATGGGAGCCAAATAATGATAACAAAATATTTTGGAATTCTGATGAACCTGGCTTTTGCATGAACAGACCTGGTTTGTGTACTCGAGGATGATCCAATGATGATGATAAAGGTAGAAAAGAGGGCATGTTCTTCGGGGAAAACAACAAAGATCAGCCAAGCTCAGAGCTAGGAACTAAAATGCTGCAACATAGTTACTTCTAATAAGTTACCCTTTTTGGATAATTTTGTAACAAGATTACTTTCAAATATAATATAAATGAGAACAATGTTACATTATTGGCCTAATAATAACATATCCCAGTTCACTTACAGAGTAGTTTTCATATTATTTTTGAAAAGTTTTATCCCATACTCAAAAAATACATTTTCAAGCTCCTGGGAGTTTCATGCCCATCTAAAAAGTAATGGAAAGTAATATTTTAAAAACAAACAAACAGATGAGCTTTTGTGCCTGCTGAATGATTGATCTGAAGCGGTCAGGCTTAAGGCATAGAACAGCAATGAACATAGAACAGCTCTTTGGCCAATTCATGTGCCAGCAAACACTCTCATATTGCTCATGGGTATGGAGGGCACATTCATTTACACTTGTATTACAAGTAATCACTGTGAACTTGAACTTGAATACTGAATACTGCTTCTGGCACATACACAAGCCCCTTTATATTCTAATCAACAAGGATGCTTACATTCACTTGTTCATACTAACCAGGAAAAAGTATTTATTTATTTATTTATTTATTTATTTATTTATTTATTTATTTAAAACATTTATATTCTTCCTTTCTCATCCCGAAGAGGACTGAGGTGGAGCACAACATCCAAATGGCAAACAATCAATACCGGGATATAAATAAGTTAAAGACATACATAACCATTAAAAGCATTTAACTCAACATTAATATCCACTATATAAAACCATCTCAATCACCCACATTGAATCTAGTTGGTATGGTAAGGTTTTCTATTGCTGCCTTATGGCACTGTCCCAAAAGCTTGGTCCCACAGCCAAGTTTTTATCATCCTTCTGAAGGACAGGAGGGAGGGGGGCTGATCTAATTTCAACAGGAAGGGAGTTCCATAGCTGAGGGGCAATCACTGAGAAGGCCCTGTCTCTCCCCTCCAATTGCACCTGTGACAGTGGCGGGATGGAGAGCAGGGCCTCCCCAGAGGATCTTAATCTCCATGATGGTTCATAGAGAGAAATGTGTTTGGACAGGTAAATTGAAAACAAAACCTGTTTTCATCAAATGAGTTGAAGAGCCATCATGATGTAGTGTTTTAGTGTTAGACTAGAACTCTACAAATCAGAGTTTGAATGCATGTTCAGCCATGAAAACTCACTGGGCATCTTTGTGCAAGTCACAGTCTCTCAGCCTTAGGGAAGGCAAAGGTGCAAACCCCTTCATTACACTGAGGTCATTGATGCAGAGGATTGCATAGGGCAGTGGGGCAAATCATGGGACAGCAGAGCGAATCTGGCGCCTGGTGCCTGACACCACCCACTTGCACATCACATGCCAGAAAGTGTATCTTTACAGTGTGTGTCCATATTGTAATCATGATTCCTAACCTGAACATGTGTTCAGGTTTCTCCCTCCTACCACACTTCCTCCACACAGCTGGCACAGAGCCCTGCCAGAAGTAGTTGTATGACATGGAATGAGATCTGGTGAGCTCCATGCTGGGCGTTTGGAGGAAGTGTCCTATAATAGGGAATTTAGGTAATGTGATGATGTCACCAGTCTTACCTAGAAAATTGGTGACACACATGGTGAATGGGAGCCTCTGAGACCAGTGGGAACCACAGATTGGACTTCTCAGCTCATTGGCTTGCAGATGTTTGTGAGAAGAAACATGCCAGTGGAAAGGATTTATTTTGCACAGCCTACAGCTAGAGGAGTTGAGTGGTAATATAGAAAGAAGAGATAATTGTCTGGTCAGGAGATAGAAATAGAGTAAGATATTGTGAGACTTGGTGGGAGCACAACAGAACTTGGAAGGAGAGAAGATGAACTCCCTCCCTCTCTCCCTCTCACACACTTTACCAGAAATAACTTTGTGGTCTCATTTGAGCACCCTCTTACACAATTAGATTTGTGTGGAACTATAATGATGGGCTCAAATATGCATAAAATGCTCACAATATTGTCTATGTCCAGCTATGTGTGCCATTAAGGTGGCCTTTGAAGTATCGTTTTCCCATA
The DNA here is from genome assembly GCF_037176765.1 of Anolis sagrei. Classification (NCBI taxonomy): domain Eukaryota; kingdom Metazoa; phylum Chordata; class Lepidosauria; order Squamata; family Anolidae; genus Anolis; species Anolis sagrei. The sequence continues at coordinate 278,341,613 of NC_090022.1, forward strand.
TTCATATGGTCATTCTTATTAAAGTTGGGAAAGGGAATCAGATGGTGAATGTGTAGTATGTGAGTTTTTCATTTATCAGGTTGTGTTTTTTAAAAGCAAGATTATTTAGCAACACCGAATCAGGGGAGCAATGCAACTAATTTTTTGATTCCAAGAGGCTTCCAAAGTAGGGTCAGATTAAATGCAGGTATCTAAATTGTAAGATTCTGACCATCAAAGATCTTGCAATCCCATGTTAGATATGATGACATTAGCTTGAAAATATAGCTGATTTTAACATGCCCAAATAAATCCTTGCATTTTTATTAATTTTTTTAATCCAGAATTCTTGTTGTTTAATCCTTATTTGCCTTTTTATTTTACTAGGCTACCAATTCATTAACATTACAGACCTGAAACAAGAAACCTTTAAAATTTCAAATCTCCAAGGAAAAACTGGCTACCACCTGAGCTTAAGTGGCTACACTGCTGGAGGAACTGGTCCTGCAACAAGGTTGTTTGTGGTCACCAAGGAAAATGGTAAGTTGAAAGGCAATTTTATTTGGAACTGGGGATTGCTTCAACATACAAAATAAAGTGGACCAATAATACAATGTGAAACAAATCTCTCTCTGACAGCTTGAGTAACAAATCTCTAGATAAAAATTATGCTTGTTTAGGACCATTTATATAGATGGCTGTTTACAAAACTTCCTAAACAAAGGGATGATTTTCTGTCTTAAGACCTAACAATTAAATACCAGTGGTGAGGAAAACAACCAGAGAGCAGAAAGGGAGAGACTCATGTCCCAAAGAGCCATTGTTCATACTTTCTAGTTGTTGGTCCTCTGTACATATATGGTTGTTTAAAGATATTGATATCAAGATATTCATGATGTGTAAAAAGTGTTCATCTCATGTCATGGTTTCCTACTCCTGCATTCCCCATCATTTCGCTTTCCTATCTTCTTTTTCCTCCCCATATTTTATCTTCTCACTCCTTAAAATAATGTCATGGAAAGGTTGCTGTGAGTTTTTGGGCTATGTGGCCATGTTCCAGCAGCATTTTCTCCTAACCAGCAGCATTTTCTCCTGCCTGCATGTCATAGCATTCAGATGTCTTCAGTGTAGGTGAAGAGTTCTCTGTATATTTTTGTCTTGCATTCTTGTAATGCTTTACCATTTGACACCAAGGTGGAGTGATCAGAGATGAGATATAAAATATCAGTGATGTTTTAAGTTTTCCAGATCCATTTCATGCTATGTGTATCGGAGCTCTTCTTCAGATGTCCTTAATGTATGTGCATTTAGGTCCGGGGTGGCCCTCCAGATGCAAATCCTAGCAGTCATTACTATCATTGCCATTCGCGAGGAAGGCTGCAGGATACCTACCCTTGGATCATTTAAGTTCTAGAACTTGCTATCACTGAAGAATTCACAGAAAAATATTCACAACAATGCAATAAAGTGTATATACTTATTTTAGTAGGTAGCCATTCAGAGGGAAATCTGCAGTTGTCTGGTGACCATTTCCAATAAACTGTGTAATTGGGATCAGCCATTGGCTTAACCACCATGGGAAATCTTGAACAACTAGCAATTTTTAATGGCTAATTGAATCATTGTAGTCTTATGAATCTTTGTCTGCTAACTTTTTCAGCGACGGGATTAATTATTGCCATCCTTATCCCTATGGCGGTTGTTGTTGTCTTGGCGGTGGTGACCATCATCCTTTGCTACCGGAAGAGAGAATGGTAACTATTTACATTTAACAACCTTTGTTTGCTAAACCCTGATAGACAGGGATGAACAACAAGACTCCTCTTGTGCTGTACACAACACGATTGATGCTGTGATGTAGTGTTGAAGTCTGTATCTTCATCAGGTTTGGGAGCCAAGTCCTCTTTCCTGAAATTTGCCATACCCTGATACATCTTCTCATCCTCACGTGCTTTAAATTCAACAGTGGAAGTGTGGCATTGCCAATTAATATGGGAGTATGGGAAGGAAACATTTCCACATTAGAAGAAAGTAACGGCCATTTTTTTTTCCCTACAGAAGTGTATTTTTGAAACAGGATTGTCCTGGATCTACTACAAAAAAAAATACAGGGTTTTAAAAATCGCTGTGCCAGTGAATTATGAAGGGGAGAGTCATCCACTAATCAGGCATATCACCATATCTGTAGTTGTTAGGATATTACAGTAGGAGCTCCCAGTGGCACAGTGGGTTAAACCCTTGTGCCGGCAGGACAGGTCGACTGACAGGTTGGTGGTTTGAACCCGGGGAGCAGAGTAAGCTTCCATCTGTAGAGTTCTAGCTTCTCATGCGGAGACATGAGAGAAGCCTCCCACATAATGGTAAAACATCAATCAGAGCTCTATTTAACACCCCCAGTGGTGTTAAATAAACCCTTATGCTAGCAGGACTGAAGACCGACAAGTTGGAGGTTCAAATTCGGAGAGAGCATGGATGAGCTCCCTCTGTCAGATCCAGCTCTCCATGTGTAGACATGAGAGAAGCCTCCCACATGAATGGTAAAACATTTGTCACCTGGGCAAAGTCTTTGCAGACAGCCAATTCTCTCACACCAGAAGCGACTTGCAGTTTCTCAAGTTGCTTCTGACATGAAAAAACGGATATTACATTGGGATTCAGATTCAAATGTCTACTAAGCCATAAACCTCACAGTAAGACCGTGTGCCAGTCACTGTCCTTTTGTCTGACTTCCTTCACAAGAGTGCTGTGAGAATAAAGTGAGAGAAGAGCCAGGTGCGGCCTTTGCATTCATTGGAAGAAAGGCGGAGCATAAGCATTAACAAGAAGATAAATAGGCGGAAGAACAATAGCAAAGAGGGTTTTTTAAACTACGTCTGAGACCTTTGATCTCATCATATAAATTATTCATAGGCATATGAATAAGCAGAATACCCTGTCTTTGTCTTTTGTGCCACCCAAAGGCCATAAATGTGTATGACACATTTCCTAACATTACTTTCTGGTCAACCTAGAATATGCCTTGAGAAGTGTACTCCAGAGTGAGTCTGTGGTCAACTTCCAGCAGAACTTCCAACAGAAATTAAGCATAAGATCATACTGGAGATGTAGAAACATCTCTAGGCATTTCTAGATATTCAGACTAGAGATCATAATGAACCGGCCTACTCTATGGGTAGAACTGCCTCTAGCACTCATGTTTGCTTCCATGGCAGAAAAATAAAAAATGGATTCAACTTGGATAGAATACTATGCTACTGCTTGGTGGCAACTCCTAATGTTGGTGTTGGTGTTTCTGTTTTCAAAGGATTAAAGAAACCTTCTATCCTGACATTCCAAACCCTGAGAACTGTAAAGCTTTGGATTTCCCAAAGGATTCTGAGGTAATCATTTGCATTTTGCCATTCTGCACTCTCATTAGTAGGTATTTGAAAGGTGTTACTGGAAAAGGGGCAGGAAGTGAGCTTATCTATTTCCCTTCTGAGTGAAAGCAATTCTATTAACATGAAATTGTTAGTGGAAGTGATGCGTTTTAAAAGATGATCTGAGAGAATGTGGGTAAGAAGGGGATAGAGGAATACTCAGTTTTTAGATGGAACAAGTAAAGAGGTAGTATCTCTGGTTCCAGGGAGTTGCAAAAAACGGATCCTCCTTCCATTGCTGGAAAAAATGGTTTTTTTAAAATCTTTCAAAACTAGTTTCAGATTTTATCATTTTTCTTTGCCAGATTCATATCCCCTTTCTGCTCTTTATTCTGGGATTCAGGTTAAATTTTAACCTTTGTAAGTCAAGGATCCGTTTTGGATATATATGTATTTTCTGGGTGGCGAAGCGGGTTAAACCACTGAGCTGCTTAACTTGCTGATCGAAAGAGTGACAGTTTAAATCCAGGGAGCGGGGTGAGCTTCTGTTAGCCCCAGCTTCTGCCAACCTAGCAGTTCAAAACATTCAAATGTGAGCAGATCAGTAGGTACCACTTCCATGGGAAGATAACGACGCTCCATGCAGTCATACCTTAGAGATGTCTATGGACAATGCTGGCTCTTCAGCTTAGAACTGGAGATGAGCACCACCCCCCAGAGTCAGACATGACTGGACTTAATGTCAGGCGAAACCTTTACCTTTAATTTCTGGGACACATATACATCACTGATGTTCAATGTATAATGCACAACCTGGCCCCATTGATTGAAGACTTATGTAATGCATTCTTCATGAGACTGCTTTTAAAGATGCTTTGGAAAATTTGAGCCTTCTTGTGGAGAGAAAAGCAGGATATAAATAAACAATAGTAGTAGTAGTATTTAGCTGGTGCATAATTCAGCTATCTTATTAGTCACAAGTACAATATTTAAATGTGTACTGGGAAATAATTTCCTACAATGTTAACTTTTTTGTTGATAGCTTAACTGAAAATATTTGAGAGATACAGTTACTTTAATTAAAGTTTTTCTCATTCAGCAGGGGTGGGGAAATAAATGTGACTGATCAATTTCACCATTCTCCAAACTCTTTTGGCACTTTCATAGAACACAAGTACTTGTGGGGGAAGGTCTGAAAAATTACTACAGTGTGGCGAAACATCACCAAAACAAAATTGCTTAGGCTTATGACACATTTGTGATCTCCAAATTGCAAGAAATGTTGAAAGTTGCTGAAAATACAGTAAAGGGTAAACCAAATCGATTTGAAGTCACTTCCAAATTGCTTGGAATATTTGAGACTGATTCAGAGACATGCAGAAGTAAAAAATTAATCATCTGGACCAGTTGCCCACCTTTGCTTTTGAGGCTTATTTTGTTTTAGATTTAGCACTTAGCACTTCCAGAAGATATCGATACTTTTACCTGAATTGTTGTATTTCGGTTTGATGTCTCAACTAATGAACCAACAAGCACAAAGCTTTGTAGAGGTGCAAATAATTTTTGCTGTTTTTATCATCTTTGATAAAAGAACACATCCCAACACATTTTGAGAATGTTTGCACCTCTTTCCATTGTTTCCCATTTCATTTTTTTCTGTCAATTTATTTATTATTTATTTACTGTATTGATACCCCACCCTTCTCAACCCCGTAGGGGACTCAAGGGAGCTTCCATATATAGGCAACATATATACATATATAGGCAACATATATAGGCAACAATTAAATGCCAAAAACACGCATAATAGAAACATAAGCATTAAAACAATCATTAAAACATATAAAACCTTAAAAGTAATTATTTAAAATCATGCAATCCAATATTGTAGTCCTTAGTCGTTCCAATTTGTCGTTGCACTATTTCATCGTTTCTTTATTGCAGTGATAAATTACTCATTGAATGCTTGGTTGAACATCCATATATTTATCCTTTTCCTAAAGGTCAGGACGGAGGGGGCTGATCTAATTTCACTCGGGAGGGAGTTCCATAGCCAAAGGGCCACTACTGAGAAGGCCCTGTCTCTCGTTCCTGCCAACCACACCTGTGAAGGAGGTGGGATTGAGAGCAGGGCCTCACCAGTAGATCTTAATCTCCTTGCTGGCTTATAGAGGAAGATACAGTCTGACAGGTAAACTGGGCCAGAACCGTTTAGGGCTTTTTAGGCTAAAGCCAGCACTTTGAATTGTGCTCAGTAGCAGACTGGCAACCAGTGGAGCTGACGCAATAGGAGGGATGTCCTCTCTCTGTACGCCACTCCGGTGAGTGGCCTGGCTGCCACCCGTTGGACTACTTGAAGCTTCCAAACAGTCTTCAAAGGCAACATATTTGATGAAAGGAAATGCTAGTTGTTATACTCTCCAACTCGTATTGCTGAAGGTGTGAAATTTGCAGCAGTCGGTTTGGTGAGAAACTAGAGTCAGCATCTTAATTTGGAACATTCTTCAAATCTTTTATGGCAAAATGAAAGACTTATGTAAAAGATAATTCATTAAAAAAAAGAAAAGCAAGCTTTAAAATGCTTCTGTGATATTTCTCCTTAACATGAACATTTTTGATAAAACTTGAAAATATTGAGCTCCATTATCTTACTTTCTTCTTTGATTGCAGGGGAACCCAAATTCGAAAACCTTGGAGATGAATCCATGTACCCCTAATAATATCGAAGTGGTTGAAACCCAGTCATCATGCCTGAAGATTGAGGAGGCAGTCATTAAATCACCTGTAACAGAGGAACTTCCTGAAGATGGCTTTGATTCTGAATCAGAGAGTCACATTGTCGTCTCCTATTGCCCATCCATCATCGAGGAGGAGCTCTCTAATCCGCCCATAGATGGATCCATGGCATCTTCGCAGGTTGTTTATATAGACATACAGACAATGTATCCAGCTCCAGATAAAATGAAGGAAGAATTAGAAATTGACTGTGTGGCCTCAGCAGGTTATAAGCCCCAAATGCAGCTGCCAAGAAACACAGAGGAAACCTCATCTGCGGAAGAGGATCTGGAGAAGGCTGCAGGCTATAGACCTCAAGTGAATGCACCTTCCTGGAACACAGACTGCCCAGACTCTCCTGCTTCTGATGAAAGCAACAATGAAAATGTCTCATTTGGCAGCCCGTGTTCCATTAATTCTCGACAGTTTTTGATCCCACCCAAAGATGAAGACTCGCCAGAAGTCATTAACACTGGGTGGTCCTTCTCTAACTTCTTTCACAACAAGCCGAATGACTAACACTAGGACAGAAGTGGTTGTCTCAAAAGCAGCCATTTGCTGGGACCTGCTTTCAACATCCCTGCGATGTGATGCCCTTGAGGGTTGGTCATTTCATTTTTGCAAAATTGAACATTAACCTTCTTTTATTTTTTATGAATGGCTGAGGAGCTAATTCCTGGCACTTCGGTTTGAAGAAGGTATCTTGGATTAACTCAATCTGAAGCCAAAGAGCAACAGGAGATCTGTGTCTACATTTGAACAGGCTGCTTTCCCTCCATTGTCAATAGGGCACCAGGGCTCTATTTAAATGACTGATTTGATGCTCTCCCATTTTGAAAGTGGTAGGGAGACATGGTCAGCCTTGCCTCTTGCTCTAAACCTAGCCATGTGAGTTGTTACATTATAGAAGTGTGGATGTATATAGATTTGCCCTGCCCTGGGGCATGCCTAATCAAAGATGTTTTTTCCTAAAAGTTTTAGGTTCTAGGAGCGCAAACACTACAGTACCTATACATTACAATATCCAAACACATGAATTCCAAAACACAAACAATGGGCACTAGCTCTCAGACTCCTCGCTTAAGGTGGTTGTTTCCATTTGATTTCCATGGAATGTTAATTTGAATCAATGTAAATGGAAGAACTCCACCTTAGATAATTTGCTGACAGTCGTAGCATCAGCTATGACTCTCTCTGAAGTTAGTTTGAGAAGCCTGGATCCTGGTTTCTGTACCTACTGTATAAATGTATATGCAATAGTATTGACTCAGGGGTGCAAAAACAAGTATAACACTGATTTCAAAACCTTATTTAGGAGCAAGTCTTTTTTACTTGCAAGGTTTTCTTTCCCACTATTTCTTTTTTTTACAAAAAGAAACCCAATAAAGGACTACTTTCTCTTGACCTCAAGTAGTCCAGAAGCTTTCCCCACAGAGTGTGACTTTTCTGTGGAAGGATTTCTGTTTTCCTCACCCTTGGGTGACCTTTAGCCTGAAATGTTAGAGACACCAATTGCAACTCATGCACCACTTTCAGAGGCAGTAGGCCTTTGTGATATACCGTATCCCAGGAAAATAGCATCTTCCTATCTTTATCACTTTCCACAAAAACTCTAAAACGGACATGCTTAGCAAGAGTCTTCCAGAGAAGCTTTCCTGCGAGCACTCTTTAAAGCAAACAGGACAAATTTGGGAGTGTTTCAGCTAATAGATTCCATGGGAAAGCATTATTTCTGAGCAATGGCCAGCCATGAATTCTTTTCACATGCGATTACTGTAAATGAAGCTGCAACTGACTCTGGATTTCATTTCAGATATTTGCACAAATAACAAGTGCAGATTGAAAGGTTTCCTTTTAAAGCTGTTACCGAATGATTCCAATAAAGGGCTTGGAAACAGAATTACACCAACTGTAGTCTTAAAACAACACTAAAGCAGATCTTAGTTGAACACTACTACATTTCTTGCTAGTAGAAACTGGCAATTATATTGCTTATGAAGTTGATCATTTTTGATATGTGAACATTTGAAGCTCAAAACTGTTTCAGTTTTCCTCATTTGCACTTGGCTATAGTGTATGTAGCAAGTATTTTCGAAATCAAATTAAGGGACCACTACACTGGTTCAGCATTTACTTTTATCTACATGTTAGCTCGGCTGTTCTGGAATTCTTACAAAGCATGGGGCAGTTCTTTCCTGCCCATCTGCTTTCAAAGAGAATCCATCTATTCTAACCAAATTTACTTTTATGATGTTTGGATGGTTATGTTAAGATAATGTGGTGCTAGCCAAAAGTTTCTAGTTCCAGTTAATGCTATTCAGACAGTGGTCTTATTTTCTGAGTGCCTTTTAATAGAGTGGACTCTTCCATAATATTTGCTATTAAGTTGTTACATGCTGTAGCTTTGGCTATGACATCAAACATACAGAAATCTGTTAGGAGGATGCTCTTTGTTTTGTGAAGTTACTCTTAATGTTGGAAGTAATCCAGATGTTATACTGACATAATGCATCAAGAGCCTGGCTTAACACATGGAGGCTTTTCGTCTAAAGTTGATTTCTAGGTAGAGAAGATTGCTTGTTTCCCCGAAGAGATATTGATTTTTCTTGTTTATCTTTCCGGGCCATTACATGCTAATCTAGTTCGTCTAAATGTTTGTTTGTTTGTTAAAAAATGCAATGCAACTGTTTGGTCTGCCCCTGACACGATAAATAAATAAAAATCTAAATATGTGTGATACACACACATGCACACACATCCTACATTCATATATACACACAGGAGATAAAGATTTTATTTTCAAATACTAGGTTGTTGTTTTTAAATTCCAGGAGTTTTTATTTTGGTTTTGAAACTAGTCACAGAAATTGAGAGATACAATGGGAGTTGGGGATGTCCTGAAACAACCGTAGATTAGAAAATGTACTCCTGCCTTAAATCAACTGATTTCATTCAGTTGAAGCCATAGTCCCTGTGTCCCTGCAGAAGCTAACAAGTTTATCTTCCATGCTTTTGAGCTGTGATAACAAATATCTTAAGCAGGAGTGAAAATAGAGGGAATTTCAGTCTTCCATGCCATGTTTTTCATCTTTTTGTGGTGCTACTTAACTTTATAAGCATTGGTCAAAATTCTGTTACCTTGGCCTGTGCTTCACAAGAGGTCTTGTTTCTTTAATTTCCCATGTGTGTGCTGGGTCATGAAAAACAAAAAACAAACTTCGTTCTAACCCAAAGAACTGACCTGAGGAGCGTGACTTTTCTTTCTAGAGCAATGCCGAAAATTTCATTTCAAAAAGGAAGCATGAGAGTCTGTTATACCTTTTTTGCAGAAGATGGGTGAAATTATATCTGCTGCTCCTTTTGGTAACATTTTCAACTTAAAATACACCATCATCTTAGTGCCGATTGTTTTTATTGGGTGTTATAAAATGTTTATGAGTCTTTAAAAAAATATAAATTGTTTTAAAAATATTTTGATGGGCACCATGGTGTTTCATTCATTATACTTTTTTGTTAATCCATTTGGATTTTTAAATTTGTTTTGACTGACAGGGAAGGAAAGCTGTGAATTCAGTTTGAGGTTGTGACTGTTTTCGAAGTGGCATTTTTGAATTGTTTAGGATGTACATTTCTAGTAACTTGCATATGATATACCTCACAGATTTGACGTATCAGCTGTAGTAAGCTATAATTTTGGAAACAAAGCAGTGTGTTTCAGTCTCATTGATACCTTTCTTTCTTTTTCTGTGTGGCATAATTTGTTGGTTCTGCTTGAAAGTGAATTTGTTCAGAGGTGAGCAATGGGTGCATGGATTCGTCCATCAAACGTTAGGCTATTCATAGTACTTTAAGTAGCAGGAACTACACCAATGTGCATTAGATTTCTTATTGCATTCCCACTATTGCCTTTTAACATCATCAAAGTAACCCCCAAGGTCTCAGAAAGATGCTTTTGATGCTGGGTGTAATCATTCATGAAATCTTCAGTTTTCTGGAGCTTTGTGACCAATGACCAGTAGAAGCCATTATTTTCCATGACAGACAACTAGATTTTCACTGGTTGTATGGGAGTTTGTCTCACTTTCTACAGAATGTCTCCTATGTTTCAGGATTGTCACCGAAGTGCTAAACAAAAGATAACTGAGCTGCCTATACAGTCACACCAAAAGACTATTTGCAACTCATCTATATGAAGGTTTTCTTCCACAAAATTGAAGATGAACAGGGGAACCAGCCAAGTGGTGGCTTATCACAGTTCAGTATAGGCTTCATGGTAAGATTTGATTTACCTGAAGGTACTTTGTCCGCCAACATCTGTTCATCTCATTTGGGCTTGTGGTGTTGACTTCTCAAGGCTTACCTTAAAAACATCTTGCTAGGGCTCCAAGCTGTGGAATATCATGGGCTGCTGCCTGAAGTATGATGTGTCCATAGATTTCAATTACATTGAGTGCCATGTGCTCTCTTAAGTTTCCACCTTTGCTGGTTTGGAGTAGCTGAGCCACAGGGCATAGGAACATCCCAATTTAGAGGTTGGGGAGGGGAGACCCTTGTGAAGGGAACCCATTTGAGGTCAAAATATTAGCTGTGAGCTTCTCTGAAAATACAATGTTGATATTCCTTAGAAATGTGCTGAAGAATTTTGTGCCTATTTGAGGGCATGTGTTCAGTCCACATGGAGTAATGCTAAACAATATTGTGCTCTGCATGCACATAGAGCCATGCAAGGAGGTCACAAGATCCTCTCCAAGGCTCATTGGTGGTTCCTCAGCAGATCTGTCTGTGGTGTGCTTATAGAATGAGTACGATACTTGTAGATCATTGATTGGCACTAATTTCAGTTTAGCACTGGCATGCTTTGAGAGTAGTTGAGTAAGGAGATGCTTGCGTGTTTCTTGCCACTTTACCTATGGGGTTGTGAGGCCTCCCTTGAGAATGTGAAATCTCCTGCAGTGAGATTAAGCAGAAACTCAAAGGAAGCCAGGATAAATGGATTTGAGTTCTGATGGGAACAGAAATGGGATCGGAGGAGAATTACCATTAATGACATGTTACTTGTATAATAGATGCTGCATTTTATAGTTCAGTAAATTTTGATTTTTTTAAACTGTGTAAATAGCGTATTAAATACATAACACATAATGGATGTGATATTACACTCAGTGATTTTTAAAATATTAAGCAAGCAGTGTCATACTAAACTGACTGGAAGACACAAAGTTGCCTACGTGGGTTTTGTTTTTGTTTTTTTATTCCACTCTCTTCAAGCTATTTGACTTCATCTAGCTTTGCTTTTTTCCTGTGTAAGTAGGCTGCTGAAATTGGCAATTCGATGCCAAAATGGCTCAGGTTATCTATCATTTTGTCTCTTAAGCAAACGTATGTGATGTAACTGAATGTACTCCTTATTCTACTGTGCATTTATATGTCTCGGGGAAGACTTTTTGAGACTGTTATCAATCTCATACTGTGCCCTTGAAGTTGAGTCACTTATTGCTGTATTCTATTTTGAGAAAAGGAGGGCATGCCCACACAGCAATTCCAGGTTAAGTGATTTATTGCAAGATTAGAAACATGAGTATGAGCTTCACTTAGTGCTTCCTAGAAATACTGCACCCCAGTGCCAGTAAGCATTTTGCAGTTGTGAGATGCCCTGGTTTTCTGTGAAACCCATCAGGGACTGTGGACTAAAGCCAGTATGCTTTAGAAACATCACTATGAGAAAAATGAGATATTTAGTGGTCATGTATTTCCTGGTAAAATTATCTCGTTGGTAAACACCAGTTGATATTGGTAGAACACTATTTTAAGAAGAGATACTGCAAAACTATAAGGGATATAGTGCTACTATGCTAAATTTAGCATGAATATAAAGCTCATTTCTCTACCTATTTGTATGACAATGCACTGCTTTTCCTTGTAATATGCATGTATTATGAATTTTGCAAGACTATTGTCATGTAGTTTAATAAACATATTTTCATATATATTCTTCGGAATGTTTTGTGTGCTGTTCTTTTCAAATCACTTTTATTTATTCCCTTTTCTGCATATAGAATTAGTAAAAAAGCAAGGTTTAACTCTCAATTTGCTGTAGCTGTAATTCTCTCCCCCCCCCCCCCCCCCTGCAGTGCTATAACGGGCATTCTGTTAGGTTTTTATAACATTGTAAACTGATTTAGAATCATGTAAATGTGAGTTGCGGTATTGCACAATGCTCATATTCACAAAGATGTGCAAGAGCATTCACCAAACAAACGTCTCCAAGATCATAGCGCAAAACCAATGGCATGGCTGTTGACTTAGGTCTTTCTAAGGGTATCTAATTAATTCAAAATTGATTCGCTTTTACCTGAGGTGTCAATTTGGACATCTCAAGTAAAAGCCCAACAGGTCCCACATTTTTTGATCTGTCTGGAAGGGCCCTTGACAGGTTATGTGCTTTGTCAAGTACGCAGCTACAGCATTTTAAAGTTATGAACTGCCTCCTCTGATGTAGGATCTGAGTTTTATTTTCAGAGGTTCTCCAACTTTACATCATCTAGGTAATGGGTCCTCAAACTTTTTGAGCTGATGGTCAGTTCACGGTCCTCCAGACTGTTGAGGGGCCAGACTGTAGTTTGAAAAGTAAATGAATGAATACCTTTCTACACTGCACCTATCTTATTTGTAGTGCCAAATAATGAAAGAACAATACAATATACAGACTAACCAGTATTTCAAAGGAATGTTTGGGCCTACTTTAGGCTGATGAAATAGTCAATTTAATTAGGATTGTTGTTGTCATGTGTCTTCAAGGTTTCAGACCTAAGGTGATAAAGTTTAGGACAGGGGTTGGGTCAGTTACCTTGGAGGGCTGCATCTGGCCCACGGGCCTTAGTTTGGGGACTCCTGTTTTAGGTCTACCCATCATAAAATCTTTACAAAATGATGGAATGCTGTTTTTTATTAGTTCCCAGAATCCTCACAGCTGTCATGGATAATTGCTATGGTGGCCAGAGATTTCTGGGGGCAAAGTCCCCAAAATGCTCTGCTTCTTCCAAAGCGCTGCTGTTGTTATGTGCTTACTTGCTAAGTCTGTCATGGAGTTTTCTTGGCAAGATGTGTTCAGAGAGGGCTTGTTCTTGCCTTCCTCTGAAGCTGAGAGAGCGTGACTTACCCAATAGATTTCCATGGCTGAGCAGGGATTCAAACCCTGGTCTCCTGATTTTCCAGTTCAACATTCAAGCCATGCTGGCTCTTATCAAAGACAATATTGCCTACTTTTTAAAAAAAAATGATGCCACAGCAGAACACAATTTAACATCTTTTCAATAATTTTGAACCAGAAAAGTTTCAAGAATGTACATTTTTCAGCTGTCTAATCCATCCAACCACATTGTAAAACCTGTTACATTTCATAAATATTTCCACTGAAACTGTAAAATAAGCAAATACAAAACTTCCTTGC